>NC_081850.1:45209933-45809933 GCF_963259705.1 Myotis daubentonii
CTGATTTTTTGACAGGAACACCAGCTCTTAAGCATTGAAGTGATTGTTTTCTTCAAAGTAGCCATCATAGGAGAATATATATTTAATCAGTAAGTGCCTCCCTGACTCTAAATGTTTTAAAACTCCTCTTCTGAATCTGCCTTCCATGACAGTTTCAGGGAGTCTCTCTACATTTTATTTTATTCTATTTATTTTATTCTCTATTTGACTCAAAATGCATCCCTTGGATTAATCACTTACTCTATTTACCAGACTTAGATCCAATATATTTTGCTTATTTTAAAATGACAACTCCAAGGATGGATGTTTACCAGTACAAAGGACAGTCAAAGAATGTACCCACTTAAAGATCAAAAGTATGTACCTACTTAAAGATCAAAACTCTTTAAACTGTTACCCAATAACCGACATTAGTTGGCATATTGAACAAAAATTTATGTTCACTGTCCAACTCAATGTGACAGCTAAACTTAAGAAATTGATTATATAGACCAATATACAATATAAAAATTTAAATGCAAGACCATCGTTGCAATATTACAAGACATACTCTTCCACACATTTACATAAACAGAATTACTTTATAATGTTTAGACTGGTTACCAGTGAGTAATCAAATTATGGGTGGTTTTAATTTTCTTCTTCTTTCCAGAGTATATAGAAATACTTCTGTAATCAAAGGGGAAGAAATAATTTGGGCTCTTAAAGATAATTCTAAATACAAATTTTAAAATGCTGAGTAATGACATCATCTCTAGTATAAATATATAATCTTTAAGGATTCACAAGATTCTCAATGTGTTTGGGTTATGTTTTTTTTGGAAATTTCACATTGTGGTAGAAATGTACACGTATATGATACATACTTGTACATGCACTACCAACTTCTCCTTATTACAACTGAAATCAGAGACACTAAAGTCCTTTAATATCACTCCTGCTGAGCCATGGTCTACGTGTCATAGAGCATTGTATCCAGTACGTACCTAACTATTATGGTCAGGAGCCCTACTTTCTGGGGTCAGCTTGGCCAGGACACACTGTACCACACTCTGAAAGGCATGTACTTAGATTATCTGGGCCCACTGTAAAATAGGCTTCAGATCCCATCCATCTCTAAAAGTCAGGGAATCCTTTTACTCACTGGTTTGATAATAAATGATTACTAGATAGATTGTTGTTCCATTAGTAATGCTACCCACAGCAAACTGAATTCATCAGAGGCAACAAAGAAAGGATTTGATGGATTGTCTCTTAAATCATACTAGAATTTCCCCAGATTAGTTTGGCAGTGAATGTAGGATCTCAGGAACAATGAGGTTTAATCATGCTATCTCTACAAGGTAAGCGACTGCATTTTCACCTTTTCCAAAGACAAAGGTAGCCCTTGATTTTACTCTATAATAAAACTCTCTTCAGAGTCTCCTACTTGTGTGTTTATAGGCATAATCCTACTCCACATAACTTGAGGAATCTGGAAAATATGCACTGCAAAAAATAGTGATGTGACAGTGAACCTTAAGTCATCACAAATGTCTTTTCACTTAGAAAATTTTTTCTGACTACCAGTTTTTCAGATTTCATTTCTATACTAGAGGCCTGGTGCACGACATTCATGCACTGGGGGTAGGAGTCCCTCAGCCCAGCCTGTGCCCTCTCGCAGTTCAGGACCCCTCAGGGGATGTCCGACTGCTGCTGCGCTCACCAGCTGTGAAGCCGGCCTTGCTGCTCCTTAGTGCTGCCTCGAAGTCAGGAGAGGCTCGCCAGTGCTCCCCTTGTGGGAGCGCACTGACCACCAGGGGGCAGCTCCTGTGTTGAGCGTCTACCCCCTGGTGGTCAGTGCACGTCATAGTGACTGGTCATTCCACCGTTTGGTCGATTTACATATTAGCCTTTTATTACATAGGATTATTCAGAGTAATGCTAGATACTACTATAAATAAATCACAAATATTAAATGGATATATCCACTACATCTTTTTCTTATTCTTTTCACAGTCTGACAGATAGCTTCCTTCCTCATCATGACTCAGGGATCTAGGATTCTTCTATCTATGACTCTGCTGAGCCCTAACAGCTTGAATTTTTCCAGCTGTCAGGGAGAAAGAGCCCATGGACAAATCCCACCTACTTAATAGCAGAGCAGAAGGGAGACGCCCACATTGATTGGCAAGAGTTAATCACATGGCCACCTGGATATGAGGAGTGCAAGGAAATGTAGTTCCTGCTTGGGCAGCTGCTTCCCAACTTTACACTACGGAAGGGTGGTCACAAATTGTTTTTATCCTCACCTAAGGATATGCTTATTGATTTGAGAGAGAGAGAAATGGAGTGGGGGGAGAAAGAGAGAATAAAATCCACAACTATCAGTTGCCTCCCCCTGAGATAGTTAACTGCTGAAGCCAAGGAGATGATGCTCCAAACAACTGAGTCACCCGGCTAGTCAGGGTGTTCATAAATTTTGATGTAGAGTCCTACATCTCTGCCCCATTCCCTTGGCCTTCTTGCTGTAAAAAGGTTTTTAAATATATGAATATGGAAAATCTACCAAGATATAATATTTATTCGTACATGCATTGATTTTCTCATTCAACAAATGTTTCTTTGATAGTCTACCATGTGTATGGCCCTATATACTCAAGCATTGGGATTACAATAGTGGAAAAGACAGTCCTGGTATTTTTACCCTCAAGAGCTTACAGTCTAGTTACAGCTTTAGATGATAAATAAGTAGCCAGGCAACACTAGAAGATAGGGCACTGTAACACTGAAGAGCTAGTGGTTGGTGAGAGGCCTGCTTTAATTGGATAATTGGAGAAAGCCCCTCTGACAGCAAGCATTTGATCCTTGATATGAAGCCTATAGAGAAGATAACTATGCAATGAGCACAGAGGTGAGAACAACATATACGAAGCCCTTTAGGTAGAAGATAGTTCAAAGGGCTTTAACTACATATTTTTTTTGACTGGACATATAGCTTTAAAATAACTAGATTCCTCACCCTGAATATTAGATATAAACTACAAATGGGAAGGGGAACATTTACAATAAAAAAAAAAAAATCTAGTGGCTAATACTTTGACCAAATGATTAAATTCACATCACCTTTAATGGAATAAAATCACAGTTTATGCCCCTACTATGATGGACTGAGGACACTCCATCAACTCCATAGTGTGCAAAAATAAAATATAATCATTTTAGCCTGAAGCTAATCATGAGAAATCAATTAGACAAATTCTGAGATATCCTGTAATATCACGGGCCTGAATTCTTTAAATTGAGAGTAAAGGGACAGGACAGCTAAATGCAATGCATGAATCTGGATTAAATCATGGATAAAATATACACACAGATACAGACATCAGTAAAAAACAATGGCTATAAAGGACCTTGTTGAGACAATTGTGAAAGTTT
Organism: Myotis daubentonii; assembly: GCF_963259705.1. Taxonomy (NCBI): domain Eukaryota; kingdom Metazoa; phylum Chordata; class Mammalia; order Chiroptera; family Vespertilionidae; genus Myotis; species Myotis daubentonii. Next base: position 45,213,351 of record NC_081850.1, read on the forward strand.
GACTATGACTATATATTACATAATAGTATTGTGTTGATGCTAAGTTTCCTCAATGATAAAGGTGTTATGGTTATGTGGGATGCCCTTGTGTTAGCAAATATATAATGAAGGGTTCAGGGATAAACTATGAACCTAGGTGATGAGTATATGAATGTTTATTGTATTATTCTTACAAATTTTCTTTTTTTTCCTAGAGTAAGAAGTTTGAGGAAATAATTAGGTTCTTGATTCTTGTTTTTTAGAAGTTACTCAGAGTGCTACTCAGAGAAGAAATGGGGTTTGGGGTTAGTGGGCATGCAGAAGAGCAGTCAGGGGTCTATCAAGGTGGTCCAAGATAGAAATGCTGGTGGTTCCCCCAGTCATTGCAGTGGATATTAAGAGTAAATTTGGAGGTGGACTAATAGATGGATTCAAATGTATTTTGGAAGTAGAATTAACAGCTTTTTCATAGATTGAATGTGAGAAAGTGAAAGTGAAAAAATAAAATGATGGGAGTCATGTAGTATATAAACTCAGGTTAGGGGTGAATCTCATACTTTGATAGTTAACTGCTGAAGCCAAGAGAAGAGCTTGATTCCCTCACACAAGGTTCTCCATGTTCAGAGGATACAAATACGCCAGCTTTGTCAGAGGAAGCGTGGCAGTTCTTAGTACTGAGATCTGCAAAGTTTTTCCTCTGGGTGCTCCTAACAAGGGCGGCTGGCTGTAAACATCACTTCTTACATTTGTGCACTTCCAGTGACCACAATACCAACCATTTCAATGACTCAGCTTGGCTTTGGCAAGCAGACATATCATCAATGGGGATCTTCAAAATTCCTGTGGAGAGAAAACCCACCAGGCCTCAGACGATAAGCTGAATGCAACTTGGAGCAAATAAGCAGTTTTTGTTCAGTTCAGGCCAACGTGTTGCTTGGTGTTTTATGCAAGAGCTGTTATTGCAGTCACATTGGGGAGGAGATTCAATGTGAATGGTAAATTTTAACAAATGCCCACACTTCCTATTTCCTATTTCTATTTTAGTTGGTGGCAGTTAGGATTTACTACGCAACACTTAAAATACAAATGGTGTGATGTTAAGGGATATATAGAAATATATGGAAGTGACAGATTTGCAACCTCAAAGCGTGACTTCAAAATATTGGTGCCGGAAAGATTTCCAGTTCCGGAAGGCGGCTGAGACACACCACACAGAGCCCCCGCAGGTGAGGGGACAGCTTGAAGGGGGAGCTGCGGGCCTGGATGTTGAAGTGAAGCTGTGCAGAGCTGAAGGCAGTGTGGAGCAGGCAGATGGAGGAGGCCTTTGGGTGCCAATCGCACGATGGATGGCACAGACAGTGCGCAGAGAGTGAGGAAATACTGCTAAGCGGGGAAACTGAGAGCATAAGGACGGGAGGAGAAGATCAAGAAAGAAAGCCAAGAACTTCAGGAAAATGTAGAAGCAGGGTTATGTGAGGAGAATGTGCGGCCATCTTCCATCCGCCCCTCCTCTGCCTGGATCTTCAGCCAGGCAGCTGGATTCTGAGGACCCTGCTGCCAGGGTCTCCCGTGCTCTCTCCAGCCAGTTGGTACCATCCAATGGAAGCCACTTGGAGAGAATCAGAGGACAAACATGGGGAGAGGTTTGTTTCCTCCCTAGCCCTGACCTGCCTGGTCTCAGTGCATCTTGGACCCTCCTGTACAGCCACAGCCTCACTGGCTTGCTACTCTTGCCCTTCAGCCCTGTGACTGATCCTGGCTTCCCACTTTTGCCAGCCCAAGGGTATACATCATCTCATACTTGTTTTCCCTTAACTGTTACTCATATCTTGCAAGTATATAGTCACTTAATTAAATGCTCCTCAAGAAAACGTCCACTAGTTCTGGCTGGGATCCTAACTCACACAGGGAGTTCAAGAACTCCCATATCCAACTTCAAGAACATTGAGAACATAATGGGAACCACACTGAGTTACATATGAATAGTCCAGTTAGGAAGTGGGAAACGGAAATGATGACTCCATCTTTCTAACACAGAAAGATGGTAGATTCCTTAATCTTTCTGCCCTGGCATTATTCCTCAACCCTTATGACACTCATCTTTTAAGCAATGTCTCTGGTGGTCCTGCCTTGAACCTAATCTCTGCCCACAAGCAGGTCTTTGCTTTCAGTCATGAGCAGGAATCTAGAGTTCTGGACAATTCAGAACAATGAGGAAATTAACTTGGGAGGACTTTGTCCCAGGCAGCTGGATTTGTCTGGATGAGTATTACAACCTAGGAGGTGCACTTACTTGAGAATTAAACTTCAAAGCTTCCTAAGTCATGCACCCATAAGTGACTCCTCTTTAGCTTATCTGTCCTGGTTTCTGCATTAATAGCAGAGATAAAATATTGTGGAGAGCAACTTTAACATATCTAGGAAGAAGCAGTGTGTATTATATGTATCACAAGTACAGTAAGAATCCAAACTGAGATTCATACACAAAAGAAAAGAGATGTTACGCCTTACTCTAAATCATTACAATAGCTTCAGATTGTATTCTAGTCTCTAGGATTAAAATAATTAAAATAGGTTTTAAAAAGTTGCTTATTTGTTAAAATGGTCATGTAAATTAAACATGCAGACACAAACAGACAAAGAGATATCTTTCTCTCTCTGCCCTCCCTCACCTCCACCTACACAAGCTTTCTGCCTCATCGATGGAGTGCCTATGATTGTCGCCTTTAGAGGGACGTTAATGCACAGAGAACATCATTGGAGTGCAAAGAATGGAAAGCACCTCAGCCAATACCTAAAATTAGAAGTTGCTCTTGAAAATCTGTCCCAGAGATAAGAGTAATCAGAGGACTGTACTTGATTGAAAACAAGTGACACTGTTTTAAGCACAAACTGCAGAAGTGAGGGACATTGGTACCTCTTAGACACAATAGCAATGGCCCAGAATGGTTTGTTATTAAAACTACTCAAAGTTCCTTTTAAAGAAAAGAGTGCTTTTCTTCTCTACCCCTCTACTAGGAGAGATCTTTTTCCATCTGATATCAATTATGGTTCAAGTTTTATGAAACAAGGCTCTAGAAAGTTATCTTGTACTCTGCCTGCACTGACATTACAAGTTTGTATCAAACTACGGTGAGGAAGGTTGTCATAGAATATCGGAATTCTATTGTACAAAGGAAAGTCTGGAAGAAATCACCAGGAAAGCAGAACTATAGAATAATAGACTAATTCACGTCACTTGTATTCATGTGGAAATATTATTGGTATAATAATAACAAGAACACAGAGAAATAAATCCAGGACATGGAAAGGGACCTTAAAAGTTAGGAAGAAAAGGTATATCACATGAATGGTGATATTACAGAAAGATGAGGTTTAATCATACCATCCCTAAGAGCTAAGTGACTATAAAGTTTAACCTTAATCAAAGTCAAGGGCAGCTCCTTTTTTTTACTCTTTGTCTTCATCCTCTCCCATTGAGTGTTTCTATGCCTAATTCTACTCTGAAAAGCAAGCTTTGGAAAGTTACAAGAGCAACAACAGTTCATGTACAGAAAATTAAAATAAATAATTTCTAAGACAAATATACCAAGAACCGGAGGTGAAGGCAACTTCCATTGGAAAGAAGAAATTCTCTTATAACATGAAGATATTATGGAATCTTGTTTTAGTCATTCTTAGAAATTCCAGCTACACTTGGATAGAGAAAAATCTGGGAATCATAATATGTGAAGATAGGAAACTCAGTACTTTCAGGCAGAAACATGGGCCAACCTATGGTGGGCAAATGGAGTCTAATAAAACTAGTTCACTCTACCTGGGGGAAACGAGGATAATCAGAATTACTTTTATAGGGAAAGATGCCAGAAGAACTCATCTGAGGAAAGAATTATAAAATACAAAGAAATGCTCATCTTACCAAAAGTAAGGGAGGTCTAATTCAAAAAAATAATCATGTCCTATCACCACTAAAAAGGCAATTTGATTAAGTATCGAAACAAGTTGACTCTAAAAAACCAGGGGCATATTTTGCCTGGACTTTATCGGAAAGCTTTTGATACCATGCTACACACAGGGATAATCTGTCAAATAATTATGAATTTGGGAGGCAAGCACAGGCCTTGGCTGGATAACTACAGCCCCGTAAGCTATGTCAGATGAGGGAGCCAGCAAAGTGCCACAGAGCGATCCATTTGAGGAACAATTTGGTTCTCTCAATGTATTAATGAAGCAGGGGTAGCAGGGAGAAAAGAAAAAATAGAACAGGCAGTCAAGTCATCCCATTTGCAGATGATGAAATATGCGATGATTGTGTAAGGGAAGGAGAGCTAGATTTTTCCTTAGCAGAAAGAACTCCATCTTGGGCAGCATTTTCCAGTCATGTTGCACTGTGCTTGGGGCTTTCCAATTCCCTCGGACAGATTTGCTTTTTCTTTAATCATACATTGGGTGTGTATACTGCTTCTCTTCCTCAGAGCACAAAGTCCTTTCCATGGATGGTTATTTCATTTCTTCTCATCAAAACCTGTAAGTTCAAAAATGCCAGGTAAAGTTGTCTAACAGGCAAAAAGGAGAAGTTCACATAGGTCAACTAGTGCACCCATGGTCACAGGGACATGCTGTATCTAGTTAACCAGTTGTCCTCATCAGTGGATACACTGAATGGAGGGTTGGACACCAATGATTAGCTATTCTAGCAGAGCAGTGATAGACAATGCTTCCCCTGGTTCCTTAGGCTTCTTACTCTAGGCCAGGAATTGGCAAACTGTGGTCCATGTGCCAAATCTGGACTGTGGCTCACCAGTCAAAAATGATTTTTACATTTTCAAGTAGGTGGAAAAGAAGAGTAATATTTTGTGACATGTGAAAACTATATGAAATTCAGATTTTAGTGTTGCCAAAGTTAAGTTTTATTGGAACAAGGCCATGCCCATTCGTTTATTTACTGTCTCTGACTGCTTTTGTGCTACAAAGCATATCAGAATAGTTGTGACAGAGGCCATATGGCCCACAGAGCCTAAAATATTTATTATTTGGCCCTTGACAGAGAAGGTCTGCAGACTCATTGGGTTTCTTTCTTTCTTTCTTTCTTTCTTTCTTTCTTTCTTTCTTTCTTTCTTTCTTTCTTTCTTTCTTTCTTTCTTTCTTTCTTTCTTTCTTTCTTTCCTCCTCTCCATCTTTCCTTCCTTCCTTCCTTCCTTCCTTCCTTCCTTCCTTCCTTCCTTCCTTCCTTCCTTTCTTTTAGCAATCAAAACTTTCTTTTAAAAAAGTATTTTATAGGGAACTGCAACTCCACCTTCAACACCCTCCTGCCACATATTGCTCCCCAAAGTGGAGCCAGAAGCTTGCCCTGCAGTAAAGTTAAGTTCCAAAATGACAAAGCCAGTGAAACAGAACTTGAGTCTCCTTCTCTCTTAAACCAAACCAACTAGATATGTAAGAGCTGGTGCCATCTCCCTGCTTGGTGAAGGACAGTGACTTCCCCAGACAACCCCTTTCCTATTTGGTCGTGTGCCATAAGCATGTCTTATTTATCTTTCCATCCCCAGCTCGTGGCACTTACTTGGACTTAATAAAAACTGAAGTGACAAATGTTAAAGGATTGGAAAAAATGAATGACTTATAACCCTAGTTCAGTCAACATTTAGGCCAGAGAGATGCTCCATACTCTGCCTCTTGTCCCACTTCCTAAATTTTTTTCTGTTTTTTAAAAACATGTTTTTACTGATTTCATAAAGAGGAAGAGAGTGGGAGAGAGAGAGAGAAACATCAAAGATGAGAGAGAATCATCGATCGACTGCCTCCTGCACACCCCCAACTGGGGATGGAGCCTGAAACCCAAGCATGTGCCCTGACTGGGAATGGAACTGTGACCTCCTGGTTCATGGGTCAATACTGAAGCACTGAGCCACACCAGCCAGGCCTATTTCCTAGTTTTGAAATAGCATCTCTGTCCTTCTTCAGAACTCCCTGAACTCACGGAGATAAATGGAAAAGAACAAACACAACAGCATCCTTTTCATAAAACAAAATGAAACAAAAAAAAAAACCAACAACCAAGAATATCATTTCTTCCACTAGCAGAAATAATTCCCACAGCTTAAAGAGCAGTTGGTGATATTTAGAAGAATTAGTAAATGAATTCTCATTAATCAACATTGGTTAGTTTCACAATGAGAAAAGAGAAAACATGTATTTAAAAAGTCCATAATAATTCTATTTTGAGGAAAATTGGGGCCGGTTTCAAACCTACCCAGTTACCATGCCCTTTTATAAATAAAGTTGGTGATATGTTTTTTCCAGGTATATTTGCTCATCCTGTAATTTCAACAAATCCAGGCCTATTTTTGTCCTCTGAACATTACCAGGTTCTATATAGAAAGACAAAGTTTTTACATCAGTCTCCATAATTCAGGAGAAAGTGTTAGAATCCATAGGCATAAACCAAATATAATCTTTGCTTCTGTATCCTCCTCTCTGCTAATGATCTTTTTTACATGTGATGTCAACCATACCCAAAAGGCAAAAATGCAAGTGGAGGTGAGATTCAGTCCTCCGCTGAGCTTAGCTGCATTTCTCATGGATTAGCAGATCTGTGAGATATAAAATGAACAAGAATTGATCCTATCCTTTTTAATGATGGCTTTGCTGCTGTAGCAAAGAAGATAAATGGTGACTTCAGACTATGATTAACCCCAAATGAACTGTTTCAGTCACTGCCCAGACAAGCAGAGAAAGTCTGCTCAGGTGGAAGTATGAGACAATTTACAGAGTGAAAAGGGGCTCTTTACAGAGCAGCGTTAAGGGAAACTCCAGGGGACAAGGAGCACCCAGAGACTAGCCACAGTGGAAGCTATTACCACCCTGAGACCTGAAGAGGCAGGGGAGAGAGTAGTCCTAGAGAATTCCACTGAGGGCTGGAGGCATAGAGAAGAGCCACCTATAGCTGAGGGATATGGAGGCTTCTTGGCCAAGGCAGCACAAAGCAGGGAGCAAATAGAGGAAGAATGCCCTGTCCTTTTGCTTCTGCCCTTTGATCTCCTGCCATAGCTTCCCATTGGCTTATTCCAACCAGCAGCTAGTGGTTAAGGAAGTCTGGCCAATGCAGGGGTAGAGGTCATAAAGGACTTCTGTCTCCCCAGTCCAGGCAAATATCAATACAGAGAAAGTGAAGAATGGGTAGACAGAGGGGACTAATGGAGAATGACCAGCAGATGAGCCACAATATGAAACAATTGTCCATAGCCTCCTTGTCTGCCATAGCCAACCAACCATACTAGTATACCTTTCTCTAACTCTCTTCTGCATGTTTCTATATTCTCCAAGTAAAGGAGAACAAATTAACAAGCAATTGTATTTTCTAAGCCTTTAGACATGTGCAGGAGAATGATTGGCCAGCTATAAGAAATCTATTTGCCTGAATTTTGAAAAAATCTTTTTGTTTTTAATTTCCTATCTGTTTCCTGGATACCACAAGGAAGTAACAATATTTTCATCTTGTATAATTTTACTAGCATTTCTCTATCTTAAACAACTGAATTTCCTCTAATATATAACATTCTGTTCTGGATTTCCTCCTTAATCTATCCCTTCGTTATAGCCAAGCCCAGAGGTGACAGATTTACTTCATTACTGAGCCTCAGTTCTGCGCAAGGTAGTCAAGAGCAGGGCTGGACTTGCCAACAGAATCCATGGGTTTGGGTCCTTGATCTTTCACTTTTAGTACTTGATTGATCTTGATCATATGCAAGCCTCCTAACCTCTCCAAGACTTCCGTTTCATCATTTGTAAAATGATGGAGTTGAACTGCCTTGATGGTCAGGTTCCTTTTAACTCTGAGACGCTGTGCCTCTGTGCTTCTTATACTCAAGCAACTGAAAGTGTTGCATTGCAGAAAGAATATATTACAGACTTAATAGTGCCTGGTATGGGACATGGAGGGAGAGATCCAATAGTGAGAATCAATACTCACTAATATAGAACAGGAGATGGAAAGTGCTGAGAGCAGTCAATCAAGGGCTAATGCACAGCAGACTTCTTGGCCAAGGCTAAAGACTGAAAGAAAAATGAAGCATGTGGAGGGAGGGCCAAGGGGTAGTATCAAGATAAGGCTCCCTTTAGGAATAGCTGCTCATAGAAGCAAGAAATCACTTATAAATCATGGCAACTTTTAGTTTTTCTTGTTTGCAATGGTTGCAGGTTTGTCTGTTATTGTTAGCTGTTAACTAGAAGCTGGCATATTGCTCCCCAGGCTCTGAGTATAGTTCTGATATTCAGTATCTAAGTGAAACAGGCTTGGTCTATCATGTGGCTCAGCCAGGGCCAAGAATTCTGAACCGCATAGTGTAAACTTGGTATGTGGTTTGTTTGGATCTGGTTTTTCCTGCTTCTCTCTGCAACAGCTATTGCAACTGTTAATAGGAATTATGTACCAGGAAGTTCCTAGTGAGTTTACTAATAGGGAAACCACCCATGTGTGGTGATAAAAAAAATTATTACTGTTGATACTATTATCTATTGCATAAAAGGCAAGATGATATTGGACAATATATTAGAAAGAAACTATTAATCTGATTACCAAAAAAAAAATGTTCCTGTCTCTTTCCATGACAAGGGACCATACATATTTTAAATTTAATGATGAGGAGCCTCTCAAACCCTTTAAAACAGAATAAAAATAAGGGAAAATATCAATTATTCATACTATTTGTTGTCAGTCTGTCCCTGTGCATACAGTTAAATTCCGTCCTCTCTCTATTGGTAACTCAAGCACACATCCTAGAAACCAGGCCAGGTCACTGAGTTCTCTAAGCTGGCGTGTTGGGAACAGTGGGCAGCCAGCTGGGGGAGGGGGGCATGGACAGCAGACCTTTGGTGGTCTCTTCTCCTAGGCACTGTCCCCTTAGTAAACCTGCAGTAGGAACAAGATGGCTTTATATTCTGTTTCTTCACTTACATTGCAAATGATAACACTATTCAATAAGGAACCCAGTGGTCATCCTTGGAGGAGGGAAAAGTAAGTAGCTAGTGTTTTGCATGGCTGAAGGGAAAACCAGAGAGAGAGCATTTCCCAGATCACAGAGGCCACTGCTGGAGAACACAATTAACACAGAGCACTTGGCCTTCTGCAGGCCATCCCCCAAGCCTGCGGCCTTGAGTTGTTATCAGGGAAGATACATCAATCCCCAGCTCTCTTCTGAGGCTGCCCCATGCTTCAGGAAGGGCCTTCCGAATTCCTTTGAAGATGAATAAGTAAACATTGCTTAATTCCAGCCCTTTGTCCTCAGTGGTTATTTTTTTCTTCCTTTTGAGTTGGTTCATTGAGAAACCAGGTCAGAAATAGCACACAAGCCTCATGATACTCTTTGTTAGAAGATGTAGGTGATATTGTTTTATGTAGTTCTGCAATCTTTGCCCAGGGCTGAAAGTAGCTTCTTGATAATTGAGTCTTCCAGATGACTCAGATTCATTATAACACCGGCTGGGCCTTAAGCATGAGCTGGTTCTGATTTGAACTTAGAATTGTGGCTTTTCAGTTACGACCTCGGGAACAGATATTACTTACAAAAGCCCACTGTAAGGTTTTATTTTGTTTTGTTCTGTTTCAGAGGCTAAGCATCAGCTTTTACCCACCAGATTTTCAAACTTTTCGGGAGATCCCAAATAATAACACAATCGCTATAGCTGAATGAGTTCAGGGAAGTTTTATTTTTTTTAAATGGAATAAAATATATTTTCTCCCTTTGAGGATCATACAAGAAGTCTTCTGATAGTGACTATCTTTAATGATCATTTGTGTAGCTATATTTAAGGTATTTGCAAGCTGATAATGAAAGGCAGCCTCATTCATTTATATTTATATTTTATACATATTTCTATGGTGCTTTTATTCTGAATTTATAGAAGGCCTTTACATAGTTTAGATAATCCTAACACTATCCATATGAGATATGTGGGTAAAGATGAAGATGAAGGGGAAAGAGACTCTCCACTTTTAACCATATAATCATAGTCAAAACCAAGAAAAAGGCATGAGAGAGAGAGAAAAAGAGAAACACAGATAGGGATTTCCCACTAGTTTAAGCCCTTCCTGAAATTTTCCCAGGTAAGTCTAAATCTCTTTTTTTCCCTCTGCCGCCACTCACTACCATCTTAGTTTGTCAGAATTTTCTTCTTCCCTGGCCCTGCCCAAAGGCCCCCTTCCTGATCCCCTCTGTAACAAAGCCCCAGAGAACTGGATTTCGTAACAAAGCCTATCTTATTCTATTTTGTACAATGCTTATGTGTGTCTTCCTTGGGTGCAGAACTGTATAATTCCTCTGTTTTACCCACGGAGCACTTGGCATCTGGTCATAGTAGATGCTAAATATCTATTTGTTAAATGAGTCAAAAGCAATTTTAATTTCCAAATTGATGTTTTCCTGTAGGAAAATCTGCAAATGAAACATTTTGCTAATCTTGCTCTTTGTTATCTAATCAGTTGTCAATTTTCAGTCTTCTTCTCTGTGTTTCTTGAATCCATTGTCCTTTTTCTGCCATTGTTCACTTAGGATAGCCTGTAGGTTCTAATCTCTTCTTATCCCTCACTCTGCCCTCCTCCTTTGTTTCTACTCACTGCTTCCACTCTTGTTCACATACAGTCTTCTGTGTAAAACAGAAAACCAACAAGCAAATCCAGTTGACCCTTGAACAACACAGAGTGGAACTGCATGGGTCCCTTTACACATGATTTTTTTAAATAAATATAAATAAAGTTGGCCCTCCATATCCTTAGGTTTCACATCCATGAATTCATGAAGCTTTGATACAAAAACAATATTTTCAGTCCACAGTTGGGAATCTGGGAAGGCAAAGGGCACTGTTCTAAGCCATTTTATATGAAGGACTCAAGCATCCATGGATTGTGGTATCTGTGGGGTCCTGGAACCAGTCCCCTATGGATACAATTTGAGTCAAAAGTCGTAAGTGGATTTTTCACTTTCAGGGAGGGTGGGAGACCCTAACCCCAACATTGTTCAAAGTTCACTGTACACCCAAAGTCAATACCCAGTGTTCTTCATCACCAACTATACTACAAACTCTCTCAACATATGGCAGCCTTATTTCCCATGTCCTGGTTGGTATAAAATTTGTATACTAGCCTAACTGGACTTTGGGTTGGTTCTAGAAGATTCTTAACCCCACTATCAATGTCCTCTTGCTCATTCAGTCTACCTAGAATAGCCATACCTCCAGACTGCCACCTGAACTATTGTGATCTGACTTGTCTTTTTAGCTCTAGCCCAAAGATACAATATTCCATTAAATAGTTATTTTCTCTCCACCCCTAACTGACATGAACTCTCCTTGTTGGAGATTTCTCTGTCTCTCCATTATTTGGATTCTTTTCTAATCAGGAGTGATGTTTGACTCATTTTGGTATAATGCAGCATCTGTCAGAATGCCTTGCACATAATAGGTTTCAATAAATATTTGTTTGAGTTGAGTCTTTTAAAATTCATTCATACTTATCCATAAAGGGCAAAAGGCTCTATTTGGTACTTCTCTAATTCTCAATATCCTCTTTCAATTCCACTTTATTTCTCACTCTCAGAATTTAAATGTCACTTTACAATTCCCGAAATAAAATGAACTTCTTCCATTGCTTTCCATCTTCACCTCCTTTCTCTGTCATTTCAATTTTTCCTTTCGCATCTCTTCTGCTCTTCAGTTTACCCCCAACTCTGAGCAAACCAGTGCATCACTTAGAATATTGGAGGTCAGTTCAGATGATCTCAAAGATTTCTTTTAGTTCCATTAGCCAATGGTTTAACATTTCATACTTGGGAATCCAAATTATTCCAGACTTAACACTTGTGTTCCAATGAGTCGTTCATATTTTAACTTAATTGTAATAATAAAGCAGTGTAGAGCTCTTTGGGGCCCGGAAGGGAGAGAGCAGTAATTCACTAGGTGGTGTAGCACCCAATCTGGGGAGGAAGTCTGCTAAGGGAGGACATCCAGATGTGGTTCTACCTGCACAGCACAATTGCAGCCTGGGAAACTGCATTGTCTGGATGCTCAAAGAAAGGCAGGCTGCCCTGTCCTTTTTGCTTCCAGCGTGCCTTTGGGGAATGTTTCATATTTTTATCCAGTTGTTCAGTAACAATGTTGCCAGTTCCCAAAGTACCTACCAGTCAAGGTGCAATGCCGCAGAAATATACATTAAACGAGAGAATTTTGAAAGCGCTCTGTATTTGTCAAACTTAACTGTTGCCTAGTCTTCAGGACAGAGTAATAGGGAAAGCATGGAGGGGGCAGAAAAGTCAGTGCCGATAACCAAGGAGATGCTTTTGAAGCACTTTCCAGATATCATTAGACATGAATAAGGAAATGAGAAGCAATACTAATTGGAGCCGCATTCTTCCACAGAATATTCAGGTTGGGGCGAAAGTAGGTTTACAATGATTTGTATGGAAAATAATATAATAATTAATAAAAATACAGGAATGAACTCTGTGTTATCCATACTCACAACTGTAAACCTATTTTTATGTGGCAGCAATGAGGGTAAAAAAATGCACATAAGATCAACAAAATAAGAATAAATCACACATGTCAAATATTTGCAAAGTGATGAAAATAAATTGTTGAAGAAATAATAGAAGTTATCTCCATTGCTATCAATCATTATGTGTCATATAATTATAAATATTACTTGTTATACAATAAAATGCATGTTTATATTATATCATTATTATTAGTCAAATTAATCTGTTCTTAGGAACCCATTATGAGTAATAAGCAATTGCATTGTTAAATACATCTCTTAGCAATAATTCGGTAACAAGGAATATTTCCTGTCTTCATGTCTCCGACCCATTATTGATCTGTGGGATATGCAGTTAGTGTACGTGAGAATGACACAGCCAGCCAACTGGAAGCTGGGGTTTCTTTAATATGCAGTCCTGTCCCCAGTGCTTTGTTGTTCTGCAAAAGGAACTTTATTTTCTTTTTTCTATGAAGGGTATCATAATATATTTGTTTCATAAATCCTCTTACCGTCCTTATAAAGCACATAGAGGACATATTTTCATTTCTCCTACCTGGATGGATAGGCTGACAGACATAGCAGAAGCGGTGGGAAGCCACTCATGATGTCAGACAGAAATACCTGTGAGTCTTTCGTTGTCACTGATTTGCCACGAGACCTTGAGCAACAAAAAAATATACATAATATCAATCTGGAAAGATTGTTGTAAGGAACTAATGAGAATATATATCTGTACAGATAGCACATTCACACCCACCTCCCCCCCCCCACGCACACACCCCAACATCTATTGCACATGCATGCTTTGTGTAACAGCTGGCACATTGAAGCATCCATTGAAATGTGGGTGTATTTTCATCATTTGAAGCACCTAATGGCTTAGTTTTTGATGATGCAGCCATACTGCTCATTGCATCCCCTTAGATATCGCAAGCCAAGTGCTGAGCTCCAGCACCCGCTAGCCTGTCATGGGAAACTGGACCTGATTTATATCTCATGACCTCCAGATGCGTGTGCTGTGGTCAAGATGTGATAAAGAAAGTTACGAGGCAGCCTTCTTTTTGCCCTTCTACTTAAACACAAAGCAATTTTCAACTAGTTCATTCCCTTACCTTTCGTTTTGAAGGGGATAAAAAGTCAAAACACTTAGCCATGTCTGGCATGCAATGAGTTATCAATAAATATCATCATTATCTCCTTGATGGCCTGGGCTCTAAATACTTCATCCCCAGGAAAGAGCAGACACATAGGTAGGGTTTATTTTTTCCATTTTATAACTACTATTACCACAGCTACACCATTACATATTTTTAAACTGATTTTTTTTGAAATAATGTAAAATTTATAGAAGAATTGCAAGAATAGAACAAAGAATATCCCATTATACCCTTCACCAATAATATATATGTAAATATATATATTTTAAATATATATTATGTATATAATATGTAAATATACAGTATATATATATATACATACATACACATACAGTATATATATGACATTTTACCCCAAATGCTTTAGCATATTTTTCTTAAGAACAAAGACATTCTCAGTGCAATGATCAAATCCAGGATCTATATAATACTAGTTTCTATATGCTGTCTATAAGAGAATTTCACTAATTCTCCCTAATTAGGTTATTATAGTATTTTATTTTCCCTGATCCAAAGTAGGCTCATTTGTTGCATTTAGTTTCCTGTCTCCTTCCCTCCTTCCTGGATTTATCTCTCCTTGTTCTAGGAGACATGCGAGAGTGTGGTGCAAAAATCAGTGAAGACAAAGCTTTTATTTTTAATAAGGAACAGCATATTTTTATAAAATAGAATAAATTCTTTACAAGAACTATTAATTTTCTTTGATTCTACCAAAAATCCCTCCCCACCCCCCCCCACCCCACCCCCCAAAAAATCTAAGGGGCTTTAATCTCACCTCTCTAGTTTCATCAAGACCACTTAAGAAGGTCATTTACCATGAAACAGCCACAGGGCTGGGCCTGTTTTAACCTGCGCTATTTTCCAGCATGCTTTGAGTATAAACCAAGTCCCTGCAAAGTTCCTGAGTGGGATCTGTGTCTAGCCCTGAAATGGTTAAAAGGTCTGGGCAGAACTACGTATTGTACAATTCCATTTATATGAAGTAAAACAGATTAGCGGTTGCCTGAGGCTACGGGGTGGAAACTGGTATTGATTGCAAACAGGCATGGGGGATCTTTTTGTGATGATAAAGATGTTCAAAAATTGGATTGTGATGAGGATTGTGCAACTCTGTAAATTTACTAATAGCATTAAGTCATATGCTTAAAACAGGTAAGCTTTATGCTATGTAAATTATACATTAAGAAAGCTAGAGAAAGGAAGGGTGGAATGAAGGAAGGAGGGAGAAAGATAGAGAGAGAGGGAAAAAGAAAGGTAGGTCCCAGAAAAAAAACAACTCTGGACCAAGAAAGCTTATCTGTAGAGCAATTTAGGCAAATTTCAGGGATGGGGCCTCCCAGATAAAGGCTACCGAGGACATCAGTTCTCTATGGCTGCTCTTACCTGCGCCTTGTTTGGAGTGATGAACAATGTTTGTCAGTTATTGAAACGTCAGTACCTACAAAATGTTTCTATCCTTCCTACTAGAAGCCTGATCCTACACCATCTGTTACCCTATATAAAAATCCTGCCTAAATTCATGAGTGTGGGCTCAAGAAACCATGCTAAAAATTAAAGAGAAGTAGTTCCTACAAATGTTTTGAAACTTTCGAAGAAAAAGCAAAGCCAATAGAAGTTGCTAAACCTGTGTTCCTGACAATGTCTGTTTGTATGAAAATGGTCAGAGCAAACAGGTCTACATCCATATCAGCATAATGCCGAAATGGTGGTATCTTGGGATAAAGAGCATCACGCAAGCTTCATTGCAGAAAAACTCTAAATGTTGAGAGTGTTTATGCCTCAATGACCTCAAAATTATTTTGGTGCTTTAAATTAGGTAAGCTCTCCAAGCATCCCTTCTGTGGCCCGAATACCTACCTCCTGTAAAAAGCATGCAGAAAACTTCAGTGAAGCAACAAGGCTGTAACAGTGGGGGAAATGATTGATTTCACTGGAATACCGCCAACAACAAAAAATGTTTAAAAACAGTTTCACGGCTCAACTTTCTCCTTACTTTTTTTTTTTTTTTCCTTTCTCTTATAGTTGGAATGTATTTTATCGTCTGTCAGTTTTGCCCTATGATATGTCCTCTTAAATTGGATCTGTAAGCCCTTCATAAAGTTTAATAAATCTTCAGCATTTCACCCTAAGGAAATTATATTAAAAACCTTCAAATGTGAAGTTGGGCCCGCAGACACACAGCGCTGGGAATTTTATCACCATAATCAGCGTGTAATGAAAGCCTCGGTCGCTGTTCCTTTCCAATCATAATCTGCTTGTCTTTATGAAAAAAGGGGGGTTTGTCTGGGTTCATCTGCAAGCTTTAATTGGAAGATGTCTTCATTTCATTCCAGCCTACTGGGATAATAACTCAGCCCCGTGTTTAAACACAGGCCCTTGCCTCTGATATTTTTTCATTTAGTAAAGCATGTCTCTTTAAATGATTTAGCAAATCATCTTGAATGCCAAGCCCGGGTGATTGGCAGCTCATTGCTGGTGCACCATTTGCATGACATTTGTTCTTCAGCTAAGAAAGCTGCCACAGGTAAACAAGCAGGCCCTGTACTGACTCCCTTTGAGTCCCTTCCTGTTTATTTTCTCATAATCAAATGACATTTATGGAGAGGCAAATGCAGCTGCAGATATATGAGGAAAATGCAATCAGGCTAAACATGATGACTTCATTCAGGTGATATTTTGATTAGGGAAAGGATATTTTTATGACATGGGGGCTTTTTTATTGAGAAATCAGGCAAATTCCCTTTTGTGTAGCTAACTCTTTATATTTAATCTATATTTTAATGTAAAGGCTGGACTCAAATAATTGGTTGACTGGACATTCGCCGATGAGGGTTTCATTAAAACAGGGGAAGCATCAAGCGGGAGTCACATGACAGCCTTCTTTGTCCCATTCGGAAGAAAATAGCCTCTTCTCCTTCCAAAGGAAAAAAGAAAGAAAGAAAGGAAACAAGGCAATCTAATATGAAGTTATTTTATGGAATCAGTGAGGGTGGCTTTTCCTAAAGGAGATTTCAGAGGGTGGGGGGAATTATTTTATAGTTAAACATTTTATCCGTGTTTCCTCGCTCATCGTCCTTCCAAGGGACATGGGTAATAACAAATCTGTTGTGGTGGGTTTGTTTATTTGTTTATTTTTACATTTCCTTTTTAAAAATTTTAATAGTAACATAAAATCTCTCTAGTTGATGTGGTTGTGGAAAGAGCAAAGAGCAGGCTGCATGTCAGCAGGCTCGCTGGAAATGCAGGTGGACATAGGACTTACAGAAAGGTAGGCTTTATTTCTGGAAAATGTTTCCCTCAGCTTCTCTTAGAGTTGGATGCTGAGGACAGGAGCCAGCTGTCATTTCAGCTCTATTATAAGGATTTTTTTTCACAATCAGCTGCTAAATCCTTCTTATGGGGTATCAAAGACAACCAGAGACCACCCAATTTGTTATGAGCTAAAAAATCACTCTAGGAAATGTATTATCCTTTTCCATCACTTCTACATCAGAAAAGAATGTGAAACATGATTATCTTAAGGATGAAAAGTAATTCCAAGCTGCCCAAATTTCATTTTATTATTATTATTATTATTATTATCATTATTATTATTTATCATTGTGATTTCAGGCTCCTATTCTTCCTCATTCTCTCTCTCTCTCTCTCTCTCTCTCTCTCTCTCTCTCTCTCTCTCTCCCTCTCTCTCATGATTCTTGAATGGTTGAATGGCAAGGAACGATTCATCCAACCCTAAAGTCCTAGATAGCTCCCCAGTTCATCATGACTGAAAGGAAAATGCTGCTCCAATGCAATTCTTAGCAATGGACACTCCAGCTATTCTGGGGCTGGCTGAGAGAGCAAGCTACAAGAGTCCAAGAAGGAAAAATAGAAAAGCTAGCAACAAGTTGGAGAAGGAGATATAACTGGAATGAAAAGAAAGGTATCCTATGGTTATAGTCTGCACTGGTCTGTATACTTGGGCACACACAAAAAAATACTTCTTTCAGCATCATTTTCTAACCTGAAGGCCAATGATCTTAATAACAACAACAACATTTATATAGTTCTTTATCACATTTGAAATGTTTTTTCATCTATAATAATAAAGGCGTAATATGCTAATTAGACTGGACAGCCAAATGACCTTCCGGACATCATTCTGGATGTCCTTCCTGGTGAAGCTGCAGCAGTGAGGGCTGAGGCAGAGGTGGTTAGGGGCGATCAGGCAGGCAGGCAAAGTGGTTAGGGGTGATCAGGCAGGCAGGCGAGTGGTTAGGGCAGGGGTGGGCAAACTTTTTGACTTGAGGGCCACAATGGGTTCTTAAACTGGACCAGAGGGCCAGAACAAAAGCATGGATGGAGTGTTTGTGTGAACTAATATAAATTCAAAGTAAACATCATTACATAAAAGGGTACGGTCTTTTATTTTTTTTATTTTTATTCATTTCAAATGGGCCGGATCCGGCCCGCGGGCCGTAGTTTGCCCACGGCTGGGTTAGGGGCAATTAGGCACACAGACAGGTGAATAGTTAGGAGCAATCAGGCAGGCAGGCAAGTGAGCAATTAGGAGCCAGCGGTCCTGGATTGCGAGAGGGTGCAGGCCGGGCTGAGGGAACCCCCCCTCCTGTACACTAATTTCATGCACCAGGCCTCTAGTTTGATATAATAATGTCTATCTGGTATAAGCTCTATATTAAGAGGATATTGAGTGTTTAATAACTGAAGAAGTTTTAGCAGGAACCTGGTCCTTTTGATGTAGATGAAAGAAATTATTTTTCCATTGTATGCTCAGTGTGGGGCACTGTCCCATGGAACTATTCGTGTCCTTCTGGTACTGGGTTGTGTGTATAAAGGAATGGGGGGTATTCCCAGTCCTCTCCTTACTGGAGATAACTCATAATTAAAAATGTCTTTCATTCTCTTATTTGTTTTACTCTAAAAATCAAGAAACCTAAATACCTTGCAAGAAATCTGATTCAGATCAGATGATGAAAATAATGTAATGATTGTAAGATGTTGACCAAATTCCGTGAAAGCAGGGTGACCTTAAGGGCTTTCTGAGGAATTTGTAGAAAGTGCTAGTGAAGGATAATTCTAACTGCATTTGCCTAATTTAAGGAGACATGCACTATACACACACACACACACACACACACACACACACACACACACACTTATATAGTGAAGGGAGAGAAGAAGAAGGGTGTGCTTAATATAAGGAATTGGCTCACATGATTATGGGGACTTGGAAAGTTCAAAATCCGTAGAGGGGTTGGCAGGCTGGAAGCCCAGGAAAGCCAGTACCACAGATGAAGTTCATGACAATCTGCTGGAGAATTCTCTTTTGCTTGAGGGAAGCTGGTTTTCTTGTTCTATTGAGTCCTTCAACTGATTGGATGAGGCCCATCCACATTATGGAGGCCAGTCTCCCCTTTTAAATTTCATCCTGAAATACCATCACAGGAACACCTAAAATAATGTTTGGCCAAATACCTGGATATACTGTGGCCTGGTCAAGTTGACACATAAAATTAACCATCAAACCCTCTTAAACTTATCTTTGCTAAGAGGAAGCGGGGAGAGAGAGAAAGAGAGCTGTATAGAGAAATGGTAGAGATAGCAATAGCAGTATAATCCACATCATTTGGGATTTGAGCTGAGCTGCCACTGTATGAATGACCAAACTACAAGAGTGACCAAACCAGGGCGAAGGTGCCTAATGCTCTGATCCAGAAAATGCATGTCAGCTCCCTCAAAGAGGTTTTTCTCTGTTCTTCATGGGGTAGGCGATTTTCATAGGAATGTGGCATTCTCTCTAGCACGGCTTCAAACAGAGAAGTTAGTATTTAGGAAATGCCTGTAACTTATCCCCATGTAACTGGAAATATTTTCAGATTCCTGAGGCCTTTAGCAGGGCAATAAATAATGGTTTAACAGCACTAGCCAGTATGGTTCAGTGGATAGAGCATCAGCCTGCAGACCAAAGGGTTCTGGGTTCAATTCCAGTTAAGGGCATGTACCTTGGTTGCCAGCTCTCCCCGAGTCCTGGTCAGGGCTCCTCCCTGGCCCTGGTCAGGGCTCATGCAGGAGGCAACCAATCGATGTGTTTCTCTCTCAATGATGTTTCTCTGTCTTTCTCTCTCTCTTCCACTCTCCCTAAAAGTCCATGGAAAAATATCTTCTGGTAAGGATTAACACCCTCCCTCCCCGAAATAATATTTTAACATTCTCACCTTGAAGAGAAATTGGTACAAACACTGAGACCCCAATAGAACTAACTACATTCGGTCCTTCCATGTCTGAAGGTGGTAAGCACTGACAACGATAGATGAGGTTTTCTCAACTGATTGTTTAGGCCATATTCCAAGAATTTTAGACTGGATAATCCTCTTTTCCCATTACTGCCAAGGTACTCAGTTATATTTAACATTCTAGATGAGGCAAAATTCAACCGATATAAACCTTGAGGATTTCTTTTGCATGAAGTATGCTTAGATCATTAAAAATTTGGAATTGGATCAAAACAAGGAACCATTTGATTTTTTATTATTTCCTCACACTGTAAAAAAAAACTTTTTCTCATGAGTATCCTTATGCAAAAAGTAAAACTTCTGACTTAGCTGAGTTCATTTTTTATTTTCATGCTTTTTACATAAAAAAAATCATTTGGTCTGATATTGAACTGAATTACATTTATTTTGTATATATTGTCCACTGCTTTTTGTATTTATATTGTGCAGAAAAAAACAAAATGGAGCGAATGTGTGGCATGATGGAAATACCAGTGTTAATTCTAAGCTCCTTTTAAATGTGTGAGTATAGGTGTAGCAACCAGAGAAGACGAAGTTTCTGAAAGTCTGTGACACTTGTGAATTGAAAGTCTACATTGTTGGTGCTGCTCTGAAAGAAAAAACTTGGACATTGGCTAATGCATACACTCACCAGCACAGAATTGGTGTCCGCACATGGACAACGAACTGCTCGTTGCAGTGAAAACGCGTACACGGGCCACGGGCCACATGCATAAATACAGGTATAAATACAGAGAAGAGCTAAATCCACATCCTGTTATCTGTTCCTGCCAACTTCTAAATAGCAGGTTTTACCCTGCTATTATAGATGAATATTTTAATACAAATAAGAAATTTGCCTTTTTCTCTTTCTCTGTTCTTATTGAGGCCAGAGAGAATTTTCTCCCAGAAATATCTGTTAAGCTCAGACAGTTGAACAAATTTTGCATTAGGAATGGCAATAAAGCAGTATAGAGAATAGAATAAAAAGTCCCAATACATTATCCACATGTCTTTCTCCTAGGAGGATCCTGAGATTTTCCTGATAAAGGAAAAGTAAAATTTCTTCCTGCCTCCCTAGTGAAAGAATTAAGAATCTGTTTTGGAACCTTCTAATAATTGTTTTCTGGAAAGTAGATTTAAGGAGCTTATCCTCTAGTGACTTAATCCTATGAGATAATTGTAAAAGGGAGATTGTCGTGTCAGATATGAAAGGAGTATTGCAGGTTTACTGAAGAAGCATTCTGTCTTACTTTCGTGCTTCTACATACGTCTCATCAGGGTCCTTTGCAACATGGGTGAATCTTGGTTTGTACATTAAAAATAAAAAAATTATAATCTCTCCATTTTTTCATGTCAGGCAGATCCCTTTTGAAATAAAGTAGATGAAGCTATATGAAATGTGCACTTGTTTCCTGTGTCCAGAGCTTATGCAGTTTGATTAATAACCACTATCAGGTATTCCCTTGCCCCTCTAAAAGTCAAAAGTCAGTTTGCTAAGGAATTGAAACTGTTAAATTAAATTTTTTTAAATGTATTTTTATTGATTACAGCGAGGAAGGGAGAGAGAAAGAAAGATAGGAACATCAATGATGAGAGAGAATCATTGATCGGCTGCGTCCTGCACACCCCCTACTAAGGATGGAGCCCGCAACCCCGGGCATGTGTCCTTGACCAGAATTGAACCAAGGACCCTTCAATCTGCTGGCCAATGCTCTATCCACTGAGCCAATGATCTAGGGCTAATTTTTTTTAAGGGTCTTTAAGATCTATATACAAAGAAAAATTTAACCTCTGGTTAAAATGATTGCATCAAATAAGGCAATAACGAGGCGATCTCACCAATCAATGAGATGGTCAGGCTACCCTTTTCTGAGGGTAAGGAAGCAGATGACCATACATGGAATAACACCAGGAACCTTTTCTCTTCCCTTTCCCCTTGAAAAAGACACACATCTCCTGCAATTGGAGGAAGAGAACAGGGAGCCAAACTGGCAACTGCAGGATGAAAACTCGTCTGCCTGGCATGTTCAATGCTGTTGTTCTTCATGGGTTTTTTTTTTTTTTTTTCCTGTCCAGAGGCAAACCTGAGCCAAGAATTTCATCTTGACTTTTCTTTGAGTAGATCTGGCATGCGTTTCCTGGCTTGTAGGTGCCTTCCTAAATGTGAGAATCAGGTATAAGTTGGATTTTCATGATTTATCACATCAGCACTGACTATATCCACCAAAATGAATCCAGGAGGAAATGATGGGGGAAAGTTTTTAAACTATATTGGTCATTTTCAAATTGTGCTCTAACACACCCTAGGAATTCCATGGAAAGTTCTTAAAAGCCACTATAAAAAGCAAAGGGGCAGTTAGTGGACCAAGGGCCAAGCCCTGCCTCACTCTGGACCACATTCATTTCCAGCAGAAAAGTTCCATGTTATTGGATTTTACTTATCCAGACTCCACATAATATTTCATTTGAAGAAAAAGAGTCTATGGAAACAAAGCCCTAAAAAATAAGCCCTGTAAACAATTTGTATTTTCTTCAAACTCAAAAGAAGTCTGACTGGCTCTTGATGGCTCAGGGCCTATGAAATACCCATGATATATGTGTCAGGTGGCACTGTTTATTCCTTTGCCTGGGTGTCTTTCATTCCTTTGTTAGGTCCTTATTGGTTCAAGGTATTGGGAGTAGGGAGAAGACTTTTTTTCCCAAACCTTGGCTGGTTATCAGAATCACCTGGGAATTTGGTAAAATACAAAGACCAGACCCACCTCTTCAACCAGTCTATTCCTCTGTGTTCTTTATTGTCCCTCCAGATAATGCCGTTACACACTGAAGTTTGGGAACAACTTGGCTAGAAGACCTTTGCTTATTACTGTTTTAAAAAAATGCATATCCCCTTTTGGTTTTGCCTGAAGAAAGAATATCATCCTTTTTAAACCTTAGGAATGGGAAGAAACCTAGAAAACAATATCTAAGAGAAACCATGAGACACATTTATAATATAGACAATCTGATACAGCATGGCTTAAGCAAATATTAAATCAAAGTTCTCTAAGAAAGTGACA
This sequence comes from Myotis daubentonii, assembly GCF_963259705.1. NCBI lineage: Eukaryota > Metazoa > Chordata > Mammalia > Chiroptera > Vespertilionidae > Myotis > Myotis daubentonii. Next base: position 45,236,353 of record NC_081850.1, read on the forward strand.
TATTCCAGCTACATCATTGCCTTGTGCTGACTCATTGATTCATTTAGTACACATTTCATAATGAATGACAGAGAAATAAACCAATAATTACAGGACAATAAGGTAAGTGATTAAAGGAAATAGAGTGTGTGTGGGTGATAAACCCTCTAACGTTATCTCTGTATTTCAAGAAATGCTCACAGTGGAGGAACATTTATACTGAGTCCTAATGCTCAAATTTACTTTGTAACTTTGCCAGCATCAGAAAATTCAAAGTATATAGTTATTCTTTGTTTTATATTAAACTATCATAATGAGGTTTTGGAAACAAAACTTAGCGTTTCCCCTTTTAATTGGATTTTTCTATACTTTTTATAATGACTCAAACATGTTTGATATCTTGAATGGGAAGCACATAGATAATCATATTTCAAAATCACTGTTGTTCCTCTGATTTCTGTTTCAGAATTGCTCTAGTTCCAATTATGGGTCACATTCTTTTCTGAATGAAATCAGGAATTTTTAATGTCCAACTGTTGTTATTAAAAACAGGTTTGCTTCAAAGTAGTCTTAGATCTGAGAGGTCCTTTGACAACCTGGCACCCTTATTACTTAATAAAATGTCCATGTCAATCCCCCTTCACCTCATCCCACTCTACCATCCAGTCCAGACCCCACATCTCCCTTACATTCTTAGGGACTGCAGATCTGAAATGTGTCACTCCAGCCTAACAATGCATTTCAATTGAATTGGAGAAGAATTAGGTAGAAAAGTTTAGGGCCAAGACAAAAAATCATCTTTAGGATTTCCTCTCCTCTGGTATAAAGAGTTTCTCTTACTACAATGCAGGAAATGAATCTGGAATATATAATGTAATGAAGCATGCCACAGAGCACAATAAATTAGTTTCTACATAAAAATTAAACATATGTTCCAACAGAATGAATAAACCATTGGACTTGAAATCAAAAGACCAATCAATATTTAGATCCCTGTTCTGCTATTTATTATACATTACCTTAAGCAAGTAACTAAGTCTCTTTAGCATTGTTTCCTTATCTGTAAAAACATGCATAACTATTCTTCCATTACAGATATTGGAAAAATCAAATTAAATAAATTATGGGAAAGCACCTAGGATTGTAGCTAGCAGCTACATAAATTAAAAGCCTCATAAATTATTATCAACATTAAATTTTTTTTCCAAAATGTCTTTTGTTGCTAGGATAATATAGAGTAAATTAGATTTTTTCCAAGACTCATATGGTAACTGGGCTGTATTACTTTCAGTTATCTATTATGGAGGATGAAACATAAATGGTATTCAACAAATATTTATTGAGGGTCTGTTATGTGGTAGGAATAAGTCTAAGTGCTCAAGATTCATCAGTGAGTACAAAAGACAAAAACTCCTCCTTCATGGAACTTGTATTCTAGTGAACAACCATGTGTTTTCCTTTTTGGTCTTCCTCAAAGCTCACCTCCAGGGCATACAACACACACATACACACATCCCATATACTTTGTGACTATATTGTTTTCTCTTGCTCTTGCAAAAAAAAAAAAATCCATGTGCAAGGTTGCCAAATAAGACAATGCACATGGATTATGATGTAAATGGTGGCTTTGGAGTTGTTCAGTTTAGTGGTATATGTAAATATAAATGAAAGGAAATCTCTTCTTTATAGCTAACTTCTAGCCTTAATTTCAGCCTCTATCAGGATTGTCTGGGGAAGACAGGCTCGTCATAAAATAACCAATGAAAAATGAATATTTAAAATTATTTTGTTAATGCCCTAAGCTACATAAAAAGTTGCCTTTGTACTCAGAGAAATTGCCTTAGATCTTACAGATAAGATAGCCTCTTTGGAATATAACCTGGTCCTGGACTGAGAATATTTTTATGATACTAGATCACTGAGGAGTGCTTTCATTAGAAAGAAGTTGGGGGGGGGGAGGGTTGTCTTGGAGAATGATACTTGGATAAAAAAATCACATAGAGTCACTCTTTTCTTTTTGGGAAGTTGATGACTATAAAACAAAGGCATTAAAGTCTGTTTTGTTTACCCTCACAAAAGCTCAAGTGACCATGTACTTTATTCCTGCGAACTCCTCCCTTTATAGAACATGGAGAGAGAGGCCATATGAACTGTGGGCTCAAAGGGATCATTTGAGGACTAGAGTGTTGTTCCTAGAATCACATATCCAACAGTTGGCTATTGGGTGGATTTTAAGTGTGGTAGAAGTAGATGAAATACTAAAATGTGACATATCGGGTGAGCATAGCAGACCTTTAACAATAGTATCAGTACCTGAAGTTGAGCAAAAGAGCAGGACAACTATGGATAATTCACACTTCTGGAGTTCCTCAGGTCAAGCAGTAAATGAATGTTTCCTTTGTACTAGATAGAGCCATGCATGAGTGACAGCTGTTAGAGTTGGAAAAACTGGGCATGTTCTCCTCTTTCCAAAGCTGATGCAGATCTGGTGGATAGCAAATGAATCAAAACATTATCTGTTACCTTGACCTTGACTAAGGTGCAACTGTGTGATGTAATTTTTGAGCAACTTCTATTTTACTCCCACTCTATTCCTAACTCTACTTCATTGGGCTAGTTTATCTTGATCCTGGGTGAAAACTCAATCCCCAACTGGTCAACTTTTCCTGCACAGTTTTGGAAATACTTTTAACACTGGTGAAAATTTCCAAAAAAAATCTTGAGAACTTTAGATAAGGGTAAAGAAGAGGAGTGAATGAAGCATAGTGGCTAGCCAATAGGACTCAAAGTTTCCATGAGTAATTGGCCACATACCTAAATGCCCTCAGGGGTGTTCCAGTGTCATCTTGATTTCATGTGTATACCTGCTTTCATTCAGAGCCAAGGGTTCAGGTTAAACCATACTATTGATAAACCCAGAATGCTTCCTAGACTGAGCCAAATAAGAGTTTGACATAGACACAACCATAATAGGACTATTGTTTCTTTATCATTGGGGACTTTTTCATGCCATCCACGTATTGTGATTATGAGGGCCAAAGACAATTTTTTCTTACATGACAGGTTATTTCTTCATCTCAGAGCTGATGATTGAAATTTCTATAACAAGAAGTATTCATTTGTTCCATAGTTAGAGATAAGGCTTACTTGATACATCAACATGTTGACTCAAACACACCCTAAATGTTAAATATCAGATAATTTCCTAAGAATGAATTTGGGAGTGAGTGTAAGACAGCTAAAGGTACAGTAGAGAGCACAGAAAGTGACATATAGAGAAATATTGGCCTGGGGGAGCTGAGCAAAACTTTCTCTACCCCACAGTTGTGCTTACAACTCCATCTACTAAGGGGAATTATGAGGGCAAAGCTTTCCAAAACCATTTTTGGTCACTGAATTACAAAATGCACACCTTGGCAATCAAAAATATCATGTTGTGAAGTTTAGATTCTTTGGCATCATAAAGACGGTAGACGTCTTTATTCAGTCTAACACTCTTTGAAATATTTCCCGAGCATATAACTTTTAAACTGCTAGACTCCGCTATCATCGTCTTCTCACACTTTAGAGAGTTAGTCTTGTCAAAACTGGACTTTAGGGATTCCAAGTCAGTGAAATGATTTCTGGAATACAAGGAAGATGTGAATGACTGGTGGAGGTTTTGTTTCAGTTGGTCACCCTGAAATCCAAAGCATTCACTTTCCTCTGACCGGTTCTTTTTTTTTTTTTTTTAATTTAAAAAATGTTTGTATTGACTTTTAGAGAGAGGGGAAGGGAGAGGGAGAGAAACACTGACAAGTGAGAGAGCAACATCATCGATTGGCTGCCTACTGCATGCCCCACTCTGGAGATTGAGCCGACAACCAGAAATCCAACTGATGACCTCTTGTTTCCTGTGTCAAAGCTCAACTGCTGAGCCATACTGGCTGGGCTGCATTCATTTCTTTAGGGAATGTGGTAAACCTCAGATCACAAAACCAAAGCCAAAATAACTTTGCAGAATTAGAATGTGTTCAAGAAATCAGTCACGTTAACTGGCTCAGACTTCAACAGGGAGCATTTGTGTTCCTCCAAATACTCTTCCGCTCAGGAAGCCTACACTCGTCTAACATGGGGGAAAAGAATAAATACTCTTGCTTCTGCTCTCAGCTGCTGGGGAGGAAGTTTCTCTCTATACTGACCAACACTATTTCTTTTTTGCTGCTCTTTTTCCTCCTCCTTTCCTTGGTTTCCCCTTTCCATGAAGTTTCTTTGGACGTCTCTGCTCATCCTTGAAGTCCTGATGCTCATCTCTGTAGAGGCCATAAAAACGCAGTATCCCCATGAGCACAAAATAAGTGTTGTGATTTGGATACCAGTCATATGTCTCCTTCCTCTTGGCCAAAGGCTGCTCACTAAACAGTTTCACCACTTTCATGGATTTGGAATCAGTAGGCCTGGCAACTTCACCAAGTGGCCGAGCACTCAGATGAGTCAGGCGCAAGGCATATTCTGAAAGTGAAGACATTTCTGGGGCAGCAGGAGGAAGAGCCCCGAGTGGTGTCCTTCCTCTCCCACATGCCCTTCTACCAGAAGCCTGACCAGTTCTTTGGATTACAACTTGGTATTATGTCCCTTGAATAACTCTGAATTCTTTTTCTTATAATGAAAAAGAACTGCTATTCTTAATTACCATATATTGTAATTAATGACTATTAATACATAATGAAATAACCATAATTCTTAATTACTATATTCCTAGTAGACCTGACACATTCAGCATATTTTCAATGTTTTAATCTAAAAGGAAGAATATCATATTTAATATATATATATATTTCAGAGAGGAAGGGAGAGGGAAAGAGAAATAGAAACATCAATGATGAGAGAGAATTATCAATCAGTTGCCTCCTGCACACCCCTCTTCCACCATTGGGGATCAAGGCCTCAACCCTGGCATGTGCCCTGACTGAGAATTGAATTCTGACCTCCTGGTTCATAGGTCAATGCTCAACCACTGAGCCACACTGGTCGGGCAAAAGGGAGAATATCATCTTAAGAAATGCTTTTCTGTTGCTTGGTTTTGTCATAAATGTGGTATTATTATTAAAGATTTGGGTTTTTCTTTATAAAGAATATTTTTGGAGAATTGACTCAGACATTTATTTGATAGTATATGATTAAAGAGAGAGCAGAGCCGAAACCGGTTTGGCTTGGTGGATAGAGCATCAGCCTGCGGACTGAGGGGTCCCAGGTTCGATTCCGGTCAAGGGCATGTACCTGGGTTGTGGGCACATCCCCAGTGGGGGATGTGCAGGAGGCAGTTGATCGATGTTTCTCTCTCATCGATGTTTCTAACTCTCTATCTCTCTCCCTTCCTCTCTGTAAAAAATCAATAAAATATATTTTTTTTAAAAAAAGAGAGAGCAGAAGTCTTAGTACAAATGAGTTAAATGCTTCAAAATTGCTGGTTTTATAAAGATGTTTATTTCTGGTAGATGGTACATCTAATCTGTCAGGTAAATAGCCAGAAAATGGTGCTCATGGCTGAAAGATGGGCAAGGATAACACATCTCCGTTCTGAATTTTATTTTCTCGTGGAGAGCCTGGACATGGTGTGGATGCTCCCTGGCAACACCATGATAAAAATTCTAACAATTGGCTACACTTGAGCAGCCATGATTGGGTAAAGGAAACTAGGGAGAGTTCAGGAAAGATACACGTATCAGTCTAAAAGCAGCACATTGTTTACCTCATTCCTTCTCTGAGCTACTGCTTTTCCCCATAATTTCAAACCGATTTTGCTCTACACTTATCCCTTCTGGCCAGCACTCAAAAGTGACCTATCTCAGACACACACTTCCATGAAAATGTGTGTTCCTATGTTGGAGATGATCCAGCTAAGAAGTTACTGAAAACCCTCAACTATCTCATCCTCATCATAGTCATACTCTAGAAATAATGTAAGAAAGGCGCTTATATACTAGTATTTTAAAACTCTGCTTTGAGATTTAAAAATACCTATAATTCTGGCTTCTGTTGAAAACCTTTCAGGTTTGGCCATGTTTGGCCAGTATTCCCACCTTGGAACAATCAAGTGGAGAGGAGGGAGGCTTGTGTATCTTACACTGAGCTCTTTGGTTTTCCGTAGTCAGTGGTTCTCCAGCTAGGGCTGACAGCTGTTTGCAGGCTGGTCAAGCCCCCTGGCAAGGACCCTCACCCCTTGAGGGTGTGGCCAGCCTGGGTGAGGGGCTGATGGCTATTTGCAGGCTGGCCATGGCCCCCAGCCACCCAAGCTCCCAGTGGAGGTTGGCTGGAAGCAGGTATCTGGGATTTATTTATCTTCTATAATTGAAACTTTGTTGCCTTTAGTGGAGGCCACAGCCGGCCAGGGCAGGTGGGAAGCTTGGCTTCCTCCATTGCTGGGGCAACTAAGCCTCCTGCTTGCTCCAGCTCCGTGGCTGCCGGCCGCCATCTTGGTTGGGTTAATTTGCATATTGTCGCTCTGATTGGCTGGTGGGCATGGCTCGGGGCATAGCAGAGGTATGGTCAATTTGCATGTTTCTCTTTTATTAGATTAGATCATATCATATTTGATGATCTGCTATCAGAAGTCAGATGTAAGCAACAGGAATCAGAGGATCCCGTGAACATCTCTACATAGAGTTCTTGGTTGTTTTCACGGCACTGTTTGATATAACCACCTTCACTGATAATATTAATTTCCTCAACTCACTCTTTCTCATCATCTGGTGATCAATCAATTAGGCATTAATATAAACAGCAACAAACCATGATACTTACCAATCAATCTAATCAAATAAGCATGATCTGTGTATGTTTGATTGGAACATGAGCTTTGAACTAAGAGAAAATTGGGTTCAAAAATCTGACTCCTCTCTTTATACTTTTATTTTGAATGAGTTATTTAATATATTTGAGTCTTAATTCCTACAGCTATAAATATACTGCAGGATTGTTACTATAAATTTCAAACAGAACAATGGAGGAAAGGCATTTAGCACACTTCCTGGTGCAACAAAGATATTTAATAAATTCTGGCAACTTTCTTGTCATTGTTTAGTAAGGCAACAGATACAAAGGAATGGCAAATGATTCTGAAAATTATTAATTTCTTTTTGCTTTCAAGAGATCCTAGGAGTTTTAATTTTTGCCTCTTAGAACCATTGTATCTATTAGCAAGAAGGCATTCATAAGAGACAAACTGAAAGTATATTTCCCATTTTCTCCTGAGGTCACCCCGTTAGAGGTGCTGCAGCTGAACACCTAGCTGAACCCTGGCAACTAACTGCAGTCATCACAAATATAAGGATCCCGTGAAACTGGTTGTGCGGCTTTGAAAGCCACTGACCTTCTTTAGAAGTGAATTAGCTCTAGTTTCTTCCTGGTCTTTCTTTTGCTTAAGTCTTTCCCCAACCCCCTGGCCAAGGTCACATTCAGGGTACCACTGCTGCCCCACATGAGTTGCATTAGGAGATGCTGTCCTTGGTGTGTTCTTCCTTAAGGCAAAGATTCTTAAATCTTGGTGAGCAGCCTTTATTTGAATCATTTATATGGAACAAATTATTCTTTTTCTTCTAAGTTTTAGGTTTTTAAAATTATTTGCTTTTAATGTTCAAAATGTCTGAGAATGCCACATTTTTATATATTAACTGTATCATAGTTTTTATAACAAATAAAATGTATATCATCTACCATTTAATATTTAACACTTGACTTTACCTTTTAAAATGCTTAAGAAACAAATACTGTATATCATCAATTTACTGAAGCAAGTTAGCTGACAACTTCTTAAAGAAGTTCATGATACAGTAATCTCTCTGGGCTTAATTTCCATCTTATTTAAAGTAAGGAAATTGAACTCAACTTTCTCCAAGATCCCTCCCAGTTCTAAGACTACTAAATATAGTTATATTTTATAATGATGTAATATAATTAAGCATTCTGACTAGTACCTGGCCCATAGGATGTATTCAATTAATATTTGTGAATGTTTAATAATATGGGTAGCCTGGCCAGTGTGGCTCAGTGGTTGGGCGTTGACCTATGAACCAGGAGGTCACGGTTCCATTCCCAGTCAGGGCATATGCCCAGATTGCGGGCTCTGTGCCTCAGTGTGGGGTGTGCAGGAGGCAGCCGATCAATGACTCTCTCTCATCATTGATGTTTCTCTCTCTCTTTCCCTCTCCCTACCTCTCTGAAATCAATAAAAATATATTTTTAAAAATCAATAAATAATATAGGTACTTTAGTATGGAAAGTACTTCCTAAAAACTAACTTGGGCCCAGCTTGTGTGGTTAAGTTGGTTGAGTTTCATCCGGTGTACCAGGAGGTTGGAGGTTTGATTCCAGGTCAGGGCACATGCCAAGGTTGTGAGCTTGACCCCCAGTATGGGGTGTGCAGGAGGCAGCTGATCGATGTTTCTCTCTCATCATGGATGTTTCTATCTTTCTTTCCTTCTTCCTTCCTCTCTCTAAAATCAATAAAAACGTATTTAAAAAAAAACTAACTTGGCGTAATGATCAAAACGAGGTAGAAGTCATTATTAAGTGCTTTTATTACTGCTTGTTAAGATTAAGGTATTCTTTTAAAATATTTTTAAGTAATAATTTATTAACTAAATGAAAAATTTGATCCTTCAGAAAGTATTAATCTATTTTTAAAATCAATGGGGTAAAGGGGAAATGATTTTGTGAGAAATATAAAATTGAAATTCACATTGCCTATCAAACATGACAGATAAAAGACAAGGGCTTACTTCAACTTTCTCCCAAAACAATTGTACAACAAGAGAACATAGGTTTGTGAAAAGAAAACAAAAACTCATAAGGACAAATAGAACAAGAGATGAGGACAACATATGAAAGTTGTCAATACAATTTTGCAATTTCAAATGCAGAAGGATGACTAAAGCAACATGAAAATCAATTGCTGTGAAGAGACAGCCTTAAGGGAGGACAGGAAAACCAGGAAGCAAACTCAGTTGCGCTGTAGAAGCATGGTAAACTTAGGCACTGGAGGCATCGGTGCCTCTGAAGGATGGGAGTACAGGCAGGACTGTAAATAGGAAAATTACTTTGAAAAGTATGTGAGAAGTAGTTGACACCTAAATCCAGGGAAGGCCTCGCAGGCATGCAACCTGTGCATTTGCACAGGGTCGCACACTTAAGAGGCACCTGTGCAGTTTAATGCTCTCCTGTTGCCATCATTAAATTCTTAATAATTTTTGAACAAGTGGCTTGACATTTTAATTTTGCACTGGGTCCTGCAAGTTATGTAGCCAGTTCAGCCTAAATCCACCTCCCTTACTTCACACAGTGAGGTGTCTATCCCTCCTTCACCCCAGCAAAAGATTGAATGATTGGAGGTACACTCTCTGAGAAGGTTCCACCAGAGGGACTATTTGGGGACATCAAGTACAGCTAAAAACAGAAGGCTAGTGAATATGACACAGAGGACAATGACATGACCAGCTCCTTTCCCCCACCTGGCACAGAGAATATTGGCAGTCAAGCTCACAGCCCCAGGCAGGTGATTGACAGATTCTTCTCAGAGGAAACTGAACGAATCTCCCAATTAAACCCATAGTTCCTATTGGATCACCTGACAAGTCTTGATCATGGGCATATAGCTGCTAATCAACCCTTTAGTGCCTCAAATACAAATGAGAGCTAAGGATCACCAGATCTGAGGAAATCCTCTATCAGAAATACAAGGGTTAAAATAAGCAAAGAATAAGAGAAAACTCTGGAATCACAACACTAATAGAAGAAAAAAACATAAAATGTTATCCTTAGAGAGATAATAGAAGCTATTACATTAATAACAAAGAATGCTATTTTTTAAGGAACACGCAGAAAAATTTTAAACTATGACTAAAATTAATAATAGATAAGATAAATAAAAATACATTAAGACTTATGGAAGATAAGGTAATTCTTGTATTATTTATTCGATCAGAAAGCAAAACAAAATTAAACAAACAACAAAAGAGATGGGAAAAGAGAGACACAATATAATTAAATTAAAGGATCTGTGCAGAATGTTCAAAATCTAAATAATAGAATTTCCAGAATGAGAAAAATAAACAAAAAAAGAAGGGAAGAAATGACTAAATAAAAAGTAACCATACTCAAATATTCCAGAATCAAAGGCTATAAGTTCTCAGATTGAGCGTAGTCATTCATTCAACATATTATGCTAAGTTTTCAGAATACCATGGTTAAAAAGAAAATGCTAAATATGTCCAAAGAGGAGAAATATGAAACATGTCACAGAAGATTAAGAATCAGTATGATGCTGGATTTCTCCAAAGCAAAATTAAAAAATAGAAGACAATGATTAAATGCCTTTGAAATTGTGAGTTTTCAGCATAGAAAACTCATGGCGTCAAACTATCAACCATATATAAGAGTATAAAAAACAAACATTCTCAGTTATGCAAATTCTTAAGAAATGTAGTTTCTCCATTTTTTATTAGAAATCCACTAGAGAATGTGCTATACCAAAATAAGGCAAAAGATAAATAAAGAAAACAAAACAAAACATGTGGTTCATGCCGAAACCGGTTTGGCTCAGTGGATAGAGCGTGGCCTGTGGACTGAAAGTTCCCAGGTTTGATTCCGGTCAAGGACATGTGCCTGGGTTGCGGGCACATCCCCAGTGGGAGATGTGCAGGAGGCAGCTGATCGATGTTTCTCTCTTATCGATGTTTCTGACTCTCTATCTCTCTCCCTTCCTCTCTGTAAAAAATCAATAAAATATATTTAAAAAAACAACAACATGTGATTCAAGTAACACAAGATACAAGACAATGAAGTAAAATCCTAGAACTGTGGCAAAAACCGCCTAGGACAAGAAATCAAAAAAAGATCAGATCGGAGCAAAACTATGGATATAGCACAAGAAGGGGAAAATACAACTAGCAAATTACCTGATGTTTTTGAGATGTATTAGGTGAATAATTACACTTCTAAAGAGAGTTTGTGTATGCCCAGCTGCATGGCTCTGTGATTGAGCATTGACCTATGGACCAGGAGGTCAAGGTTGGATTCCTGGTCAGGTCAGGACACATGCCCAGGTTGCTGGCTCAGTCCCCAGTAGGGGACATGCAGGAGGCAACCTATCAATGAATCTCTCTCATCATTGATGTTTCTATCTCTTTCTCCTTCTCCCTTCCTCTCTGAAATAAATAAAAATTTATTTTGAAAAAAGAGTTTGTGGCTAAAATGTAGTGAAGTAACAGAGAACATGAAAGAGCAAGGCAATTACTAACTCCAGGAAAAACATAAATACTATCTAGAAATATAATCATTGATTCAACTATAAATAACATTCATAGAGCCATAACCATGTAAACATGGACTATTGACTTAAGTAAATTGTGATGTAACTGCATTAGGTATTTGATAGAAATGGATGTGTTCTTTCCAAGGTGGTGGGGTTAGGGGGGTTAGTCAATGGTCAATAGGTAATATCTAAATAAAATTTAAAAAATAAAAATATTATTTAGAAATATGGGGGCAAATACTAGGAGATTGTGCTAATGGATTAACCTGCCAGAGATAAGAATCAGGTACAGGGGGAAGTGGAGCTGGAAATATTGTTTTTCGTTATGAGTCTGGTAAAGCCTTAAGACATTTAAAACCATGCTGTGTATTCTGTGATTCAAAACAATAAATTAAAAACTTAAATCTGTGAATCACATGTACTTGCAAAATACTATTACAATTCTTATTTAATCCCCAGCTGGTAGTAATGATTAAAATAATGGCAACCTCAAGAGAAATAAATAGGTTGTTCTAGTTGACAGCATAAGTACAAACACTACAACTAAATGAATTCCTCATTAATGGTTTTATTTCATACACTAACCTGTAGCACAATTATATACTAGTACAAGGCATTTGACATTGTAAAACAGCATATGCTCAGATTGAAGGGCAGCCTGAACTTTGTAGGATAAGTAAAGAGTGACAGGTTGATGTCAGTTGGTGAGGGAAGGTTTTCTCCAGGCTGTGAAACTATAATCCAAATCAAGTGTTCCCTGAGACATGGATGAGCAAAGGAGAGCTGATGTGTTAATGTGGCATAAGGGACAGTTTTAGTAATAATTGGAGATGGCCAATTGCAAGAGAAAAGAAACTTCAAAACATGATCACTGAGAGAAACTAAAGGAAAGGGAACCAGTGTAATTATACACTGAGTGGCCAGATTATTATGACCACCCCATCAGTACTTCATTGGGCCACCTTTTGCCTTCAATACTGCAGCAATTCTTCTTATCACTGACACCACGAGATCTTGAAAGGTGATGCGAGGAATCTGACACCATGCCTGATGAATAGCACTGTCCAGTTCTGTGAGATTTGATGGCTGTGGAACCAGCTGCCTAATGGCTCTTTTAACTTCGTCCCACAAATGCTCAATTGGATTGAGATCTGGTGACTGTGGGGGCCACGTAAGCAAGGTAAAGTCTCCCTCATGTTCTTGAAACAACTCCTGCGCAATACGAGCACCGTGGCATGGCGCATTGTTTTGTTGGAAGAAGCCATCCCCATTGGGATATGCCATCAACATGATAGGATGAACTTGATCAGCAATGATACTTAGGTATGTTGTGCTATTTAGATGTTTATAATGGTCTGGCCCTCTAGCAACTTCAGCTTGAAATTATAGCTAATTTGCTACAACTGTGAGGTGGTCATAATAACCTGGCCACTCAGTGTGTATGGCAGGTCCCCAGATCAGATCACCAGGCATTGCAGACTGACTTGGAAGGAGAAATAAGCACACCGAGGGCTCCAGGAAGGTGGGATGTTTGATCACTCAACAACATAGCTCCTGGAGGGCTGTTCACTTTCTGATGCTTGTGGTTCCAGTAGAGGCTGCCCCCGGCCGTCTGACCTTAGGGCGTAGCAAGGGCAGGGGCTGTTCTCTCCACCTCAGCTTCAAGTTGAGCAGCTCTAGATTTGCACACTGGGTTTCCAGGTAAGATTTCTGCTTGAAAACATTGTTTCAAGGCTGCAAACCAAGTTTTAAAAGCACTGCTCTTCTCCATATTCTCTTTCCCAGATATAGAAATAAGGGTCTTTTAAATAACCACTTACCCAAGGTGAAAAAAGTTCTGATGGCAAAATTCGAACCAGGAGTTAGGCTTTCTGGGAGCTAATTAATTTGCTTTCTCCCACACCAATGACCCTGAAAATGTTGCTTTTCTGTTAAAGTAAACATACTTTATGAAATGTTAATTATGACTTTGCTTAACAAGTCTTAAGTATACAATACAGAACCTTACTAAAAGAAATATGAACACCTACATGTAAACACCCCAAATGAAACTCTATTCACACACAAAGCAACTCTCATTTTGGTTTTGGCTCTTTATTTACTAGGAGGTCTTATTCCATTTTTCTGCTATATTGCCAGGTCTGCCTGTTTTATCTACTCTGAACTGTTTTGTTGAATACAGTCACTAATTACTTAGTTGCAAATACTATTATAGCTTGGTCATTCACAGAAGTACAGCACTGTCTCTTTAATACTTGCTGGTTTGCTGGTATATGAATCCTTCTCAGACTCCTTCTACTCCTACTCTCTCCCCTTTCCCTCCCTCCCTCTCCCCTTTAGAGAGAACTGAGTGACTTTGCTCCCAACATTTCTCTGATTAATGCGGACAGAGCAACATAAATACACACACACACACACACACACACACACACACACACACACACACACACACGGTCATTTCCCGCTTACTTGCTCTGCAAAAAATATCTGTGATTCTCCAAACCAGAATTGTTTTATTCTTAACCACCATAATTATGTCACCCTCTACAGCTATCTTTAAGCTCACCATTTTGACTATCCAAGCAAGTAAGTTAGTTTGCATGAGGGGGCTGAAGTAATCCAATAACTAATTGTTATTCTGTCAAAGATCTATGGTAGAATGAACTTCTATTACTTTTTCCCTCCTATCTTACTATTTTAAAAAGACAATTGAAACATAGCAGGCTATTAAAATACACATACCTTTCAGATAGATCCTCTTTACAAGAGATTGTCAAGTGCCTAAATCAGTGGCTCTCAACCTTGGCTGTTTCTTTGTTATGGGGTGGGGCCACAACATTAGTAACAAAGAAACAGAATTTCCGGAGGGTGAGGCCCAGAAATCAGGATTTTAAAAAGATTCCCAGGTGATTCTAATGTGCAGCCAAGGTTGAGAACCACTCTGTTAGAGGAAAAGAACTTTTGTTATAAACTGTCAGCTTTTTTCACTAAGATTCAGGTTTATTCCATTTGTTATGGAATAACGGAATATCACTATCACAGTAGTATCCCTCGTCTTGTTATCCTTAAATTCCCTACTGTGTAACTGTCTTGAAGCTTTATGGTACTTTTTAACCTACTTTCTTTTCCCATTAGTTAGGGCTCAATCAGAGAAGCAGAACGCTAGGGACTTGTTTGTGACCAGGACTAGATCTTACATGACTGTGGGAGCTGATTCTTTGCAAGACAGTTGTACTAGCTTCTGATACTGGGGGTTGAGCTCCACAGTCTGCCCTTAACTAAGTATCAGAAACTGGGTGGCTTAAAATTAGATTCAAGGAATTTAATGTCTCACAGTTCTAGAGGCTAGAGGTCTGAAATGAAGGTCTCACAGTTCTAGAGGCTAGAGGTCTGAACGTCATGATGGGTTCCTTGTTGGGAACTTCTTGGGGTTTGCCGCCAGTCTTTGACATCCCTTGGTTTTAGATGCATCACTTTGATCCTTTACCTTCTCCCTGTGTGTCTTCTCATAGTCTTCCTTCTGTTCATGTATGTGTCCAAATTTCCCCTTTGCATAAGGACACCAGTCATATTGGATTAGAACTCACCTTCATGACCCCTTTTTAACTTGACCTCTGTAAAGACCTCATTTCCAAATAAGGTCTCACTCTGAGGTACTGGGGATAAGGACTTCAACACAACTTTCTTGGGGTTGGAAGAGGGGCACAATTCAATCCATAACATTGGGAAAGAGGACAAACTGGGGTCCACAGCATGAGCTGGAACCCACAGGAATGGACTGGCACCACATCAGTTACACTGCCTCTGGCTTTGATGTTGTGGGAATGCTGCCAGGGAAGATGGTAAACTTCATCATGCAGCTGGACACTCACCTAGCACAGGAGTCAGAGGAGTTGAAGGATCCAAGGCATGGTGGGCATTTGCCAGCCTGCCTGCCTCCCCACAGCAAGGAGTGAGCCAACAGGTAAACCAAAATGTGTGAGTTACAGAATGGCTGCTGTAAATCAAATCTCATAGAAGAATCTCTCTGGTGGCTCACCTTAGCCAGAAACATGTAGGAAATGGAACTCTGGAAATTATAGCTCAGTATAGCCATGTTGACATGACAAAGCCAGCACACTAAAGACTTTACATACTCTGTTTAACATCTGATAATATGAATGATGATCATTAAAGAATCAAGTTATTTTCAAGCATATATGCCATCCCCATCAATTCAGACACAGGAAAGACATTTTCCCCTCCAATGGTGTTTAGTCTCCACTACCAGTAAAAGAAAATTGTATCAATCACCCAAAAAGTTTTAACTGGATAACTGAAAATTAAACCCACCAGTTTAGTTTTCCTTTGCACTGCCAACTAGATGGCAATAAGAAAAGGATTTGAAACCCATCAAGCCTAAAGGTTGAGTTCAGTTAAATTAGGTAAATCTATAAACAAATGAAAATATCAGACAATTTCCCTTATTATTTTTATATATTTTTTATTGATTTCAGAGAGAGAGAAACATCAATGATTAGAAAGCATCACTGATCAGCTACCTCCTGGTCTTCCCTACTGGGGATGGAGCCCACAACCAGGGCATGTGCCCTGACAGGGAATTGAACCATGACCTTCTGGTTCATAGGTCCCTGCTCAACTACTAAGCCATACCAACTGGGCCAATTGCCCTTTTGATAGTCTTATTAGAAAATGCAGTGAATAATCCTGCTTTGGAACAAATAGACTTGAGTTTCAAACACAGTTTTACCTCTTGGGAATTTGGGGAAATTTTCTTAATCTCTCTATATTGAATTCTCAGTTCTTAACTATAGGGATAACTTTAATAGTTGCTTCAAAAGTCATTGTGTGGTTGATGTGAGGAAATACATGAGAGGAACTTGGTACAAAGGTGGGTGTAAGTGTTCAAGCAATGTTAGTAAATCTCTTCCTCCTTCTCTTTTGTCTGCATCTCTTCTTCCTCCTTTTCTGTCTTTTTCCTTAATTTGAGAGCAACAAAATGGATGTTCTCAGTTCCTTGCAGCACTGAACTTTGCTTTTCTACTGTGTGTCTGACGTAAGTCTTTTGAACAATAACACACAGAACATTTTAAATACCATTGGAAACACATTGTGTGTGGTGTTTGAAGTAGCATCTCTGAGATCAATTATGAATGGAAATGCTTATTTCTACGACATCAAAAAGGGGGAAATGTTCCATCTGAAAATATTCTGTGATAAGTAAACATGCTGAACTTTTTCCAGAGACGTGCTTAAAATTCCTTTGGGTAAAATCTAAAGAATAAAATTAAACAGTAATGCATTGCCTTTCTGCCAGGAAGTGGAAAGTATGTTTCCAGGCTTTCTTCCCTCTGTCTGTATTCCCTACAAATACAAAACCCCTTTTCACAGTCCACACTCAAACCCACCACTTAGTTCAGCGCACTTTCTCCTCTCATAACTCACTTCTGTTGCCAGTAAACACTCACTTGAACATGTATAAGGTCTTCTATGACCCCTTCGTGGACTGTCCTTGTCTTCTTATCTCATAATCCCCATGAAAATAGAGACTTCATCAAACATTTCAGTTTGCAAAATGCTTAATACAAGGTGCATTTGTAAGATGTACTCTGATAAAAAGGAAGTGGCATGGTAAAGGACAGAACAGTGGGAAGATGTGGAACAGAGTGAGAATGAAAACAAAGCTCCTGGAGAATCTGTGAAATCTTCCCAAATGTCATTGCTTGAGATGTGACATAAAGCATTGAACTTGGCTGATGGATGTTACTTTCGCCCAGTGGGGCCCACATTTCTAGCATCATCAGGTGCATATGATATGCATTAGTCTGCATCAAACATTGGTTCCCCACAGATTTATCCATTTTACAGCTGCCCCTCCCAGACCCTCCAACTTCTCTAACTATTCCCCCCTCCAAAAAGAACAGAAATACTGTCTTAATGCAGCAAGACCTCATACATATAGAATGCTGAGAAAATATTATTTTAAAAAACATATGAAAGAAAGGATATAGTCTACAGTTATTTTTACGATTCATTAACTAGTTTTTTAAAGATTCTCAAAAGAGGGCCATAGACTCATTCTTGTAATAAACCTATGAAATTATTAAAAGATACTTAAATACACACAAGTGCCAACTCCTCCAAATCACCTCTGTAAAATTTACTAACTCTTTCAACTCAAACTCCACTTTATAACCCTTTATAAATAAGCTAGCAATTTGAAGTATTGGATTGCAGGAAAGAGCCATAAAATTTCCATGAATCCATCCTGAAAATGACATATTGTATTGGGACCTTTCTACAGAAGACAGTGCGTTTGGGACTGCTGTAATTTTGAAAGATGTCTCTGAAAAGGAAAGGCATATATTTTCATAGCAGCTAATTCTAGACAAAGAGTGGAGTCGGTGGTTATTTTAGTCCAACCTAATTTAATGTCACAGTGGTGGGTCTGGTTTTATTTATTTATTTACTCATTTAAAGAGTCTGTGCTATAGGGAAGGAGATTGTGTGCTTAGAAATGGGTAATGGTAGCAAAGCATGAAAAAGTTCTCTCTTTTTTTCTGAAAACAATAACCTACATTTAATGGTAAGAAATCACCAGCAAATTCCATTATGTTTGTGGGCTTGACATGCGGTGCTTATTAAATGTAGGAACAAAGCCACTTTATACATCATAATGTTCACATTACAAATTCACTGCTCATAATGGTGCTGCAAGTGTATGTGCAATTTTTCTGAACTTATGAAATATATTTCTGACACCTCAGGTATTGATGTATGCACGCGCGATATTGTCCCAGTGCAGGAGGGAGACTTAACTGATGTCTGCAAGATTTGATTTATTACAAGTAAATATGATTGCCTTCATAATCTGATTTTATTATGTTCGGGGCTCTCGCAGGTAAACTTTTAGTAGAAGGAAGAAGGCCAATTTTATTAAACCACTGTGTTCCTGCAAACCATAGAGTTTCTTGTCAAGGGGGAGGGGAGCTGCTGATCCAGAAAGTCTATTGAAAATTTCAAAAAAAAAAAGAAGAAGAAGAATCTACTTCCAACATTCCCAATATCATATCTTCTCAATTCCCACAACTATTTCAAATGTGCTTGTGCTATTTTGAGCTCTATATTCCTTTCTTGAAAGTCACATGAAAGTAAATCTCACATATCAGAGGTCAGCGGTAAATAGGCCTAGGAGGGTAAGCATACCATTTCAAAAATATTGCAAGGAGAATTTTTCTCTTTTTTAATGGAGAAAAAGAGATTTGATGAATGTGAGAGAATTGGGATTAATATTGATACTTTCAAAGCGTTTGATTAAAATTATTCCAAATGTCTAGGCCACAGCTTTGTTATACCAACAACTCAAATAATTAACAACAGGTTATCTCAGGATCAGAGATGAACCTGGGCCTAATGCTGTTGATGAGGAACATGGGTAGAAACAGGGGTAGTGAATAAAGGGACTGAAGTAGGGGACCTGTCCAGTTCATCCTATAAGGATGACTAGACACAAATGTAATATACAGCATGGCCACTATAGTTTAAATAATACTGTATTGCATATTTGGAAGTTGTTAAGAGAATAGATCCTAAAAGTTCTCATGACAAGAAAAAATTTGGTAACTATGCTTGGTGACAGATGTTAGCCATAATCATTTCACAATATGTCCAAATATCAAATCATGATGTTGTATTCCTGAAACTAATGTAACGCTATATGTTAATTATATATCAATCTTTTAAATAAAGAAGACTAGGCATAAGACTCTCCCAGGTCAACTATGTCTAATCTTATTCCAAGTATATGAACAAAAATTATTTACATGGAAGTACGCAACCTTCCCCCTTCCCCTGCCCATTAAAAAGGATCCTGGCTTCACTTTCTCTATTTCTACCCCAACTTGCTAAGGAGGCTTCTGCTACTTCATTGACAGCCATCTATCACCAGGGCAGTAATTCAGGTCCATGTAGTACAGAATAAAAGAAGGGAGTGACATACAGAAATGAGGGCGAGGGATAGAAAAGAAAGGATACATTGGCTTGGGTTAGTGAAAAACTGCTGATATTGATGGGGGGTGGGATGCAAGACCTAGTCAAGGAGTTTGCAAATAAATCAGTCAAGAGCACCTGAGTGGTATGAAGGAAGTTGTTAAAAGAGAAAAAAATAATGTTATGCTGTGAGCTATGAATGCCCTTCACTGTTTTCAAGAAATACAAGGAAAATACCTAAATTAACTTTAAATTACTGTTTCTTTGATGATCTCAGTTTCTTGGGTGAGACATGTTTCAACACACATGTATGATGGTTAATATATTGCCATGTTTTTCCTATGCGGTGGATATCATGGCCTTAGGGTAACAGAATAGACAATTCAGCCATTACCAATGAAAGAGCCATGGCAAGAAGTTTAATGAAGATGCCCAATGGAGACTAAGACATTAAGATACGATCTTCTGGTTTTCATTGTGACGGGGACCAGAATATATCACCTTAAAATATGCTTCCTTGGCATGTGGGTTATTTTGAGCTAAAAGCCATTGAGAACCAGTAGACCAGGAAAAGCTTTAAAAATAGAGCATATGGTTTCCTTCTGTAAAATATATTTACATGTAGAAAGAAATTTTTCATTTATAAAGGGGTTTCCCTCTCTTGTTCAAGATTGAAGAGGACTTTTAATAACTCATTCATGGAGAAGGCCCTGACTTAAAGCTGCCTAACCAACTTGACTAAACAACCCTTATTTGCCATACTTTCTCTGGTCCCCTTCCCATGATTGGCCTCCTCCCCACAGAAGCCCCAAACCCCTTTCACCTTATTTAACCTAATATGCTATTTAAGCCAGACCCTTTTGGGTTACTCATCACTGGGCACTTCCATGTGAATGTACAATGTAAAATAGTAAACTTCTGCTTGTTCTTCTCTTTTTAGTCTGTCTTTTGACAGTCTAATTTCTTAGGGCCCCAGCCAGATAACCCAAGACATGTGAAGGTACAAAAATTTTTTCTCCCCTGCAACTGGAATAGGAACAAATGGTCCTGAAAATGGTCCCCATAAGAGAAAATGAAAATCTTCATATCCAAGTGGAGATCAGGAATCAAGAGATCAAGAACTTAAAGCCAATATAGTAGCTCCAACTATTTTGAGGTCACTATATAGTCTTTTCTAAGACAAAAAATAAAATTGTATTTTATAGCTTTTTTCTTAGTTCTATTAGTTTTTAATTTGATAGTCTTTAATCAGATCATCATTTTCAAAGTAAAGTTTACCTTGAAAATATCAACCATATTGATGGAGAACAAAAAGAAGGGTAGATCCATAATAGGGTAGAATGCTGAAGGAATCACAGACCCCTGGCAACTGAACATAGTGATGACATTAGGAATCACAAAGCTTTAGAAACTCCTAAAGGGACAGTTGTAACTTACGGGCAAAAGAGGAGAACTAGGGCCCATTCTTTACTTGGAGAGTTTCCTTCCTGATATCAAATCTAGAGATGGTTTGAACTATGTTTATCAAGAGAAGCCATGCACTTAAAATGCACATAACATTCATTTGTAACAACCAGCCCTCTGCTTGGGTTATCACCAAGGCAAAATGGGTGAGCTATTCTCTCTCTCTGCCTTACTCCTCCAGTCTGTACACACTGTGCCTCCTCTAGCTGAGTCCTTTCTTATGTCCAGTCAGACACCAATTTTTTTAACCTGATTTCACCTCGATTTGGAATAAACTGTTGAGGGTGAGAAAGGAAATGCAGTATGATCTCTTCCAAATTATTGCATATGTAGAAAGCTACTATCTAATGTTGCCAAGACTTCTATCTTTCAATTTTACATTTGGACACATCTTCTAGCTTCGTACTGCACTCTGTAAAGTAGCAACTCCTTTTTGCTTTAATTGAAATGTATTGTGTGCTGTATCATATCTAGTATTTCCTCCAGCAGGAGATCCCAGTTGGGGATCTCTCTGTAAACACACTGAGGATTGATAGCCCATACATCAAGGGTTTCCTTGTGAGCAGCTGTGTGCCTGGGAGAGCCTATGTGTACATCGAAGACACAGAGGGCTTCTACCCAGGAGAGTGGTGTTTTCCCACACTGCACTACTGTAGACCCAGGGTGTGGCTTTCTGTCAACCTAGCTGGGGCTATGATGGAACATAAGGCAATGAACCGTAGCTTCCTACGTGGGTGAAATCTTTGTATACTTGCTTCATTGGCATGAAACTACTGCCAACTTTTTATTATAGTGAAGCAGTAGTTATCTGTCCCTCTTTGGTGCCACCTTCCCCTTCTGTACATCAGTGTCTCTGTGATAAAAATAACTGAAAAGACTCTGGCCAATGTGGCTCAGTTGTTTGGAGCATCATCCTATACACCAAAAAGTGGCAGGTTGCATTCCCAGGTCAGGGCACATGCCCAAGTTGCGGGCTCAATTCCCAGTGTCAGGGTGTGCAGGAGGCAGCTGATCAGTGTTCACTCTCACATCAATGTTTTTCTCTCACTCCATCTCCCTTTCTCTCTCTCCCTAAAAATTGATTTTAAACATGTTAAAACAAAACAAAACTGAAAAGAGATTTATGGACAAATAAATATAGCTGAGGTCTTGGGAGACTGGCTCACATAAGCCAGGTATCTCCCCGAGACTAAGAGCCAGCTTTCCTGGCTACCCTGCTTAAATACCTCCCTTTCTGTCTTAGTATTTTCTTATGATTTTTTTCAGATATGCATCCTTACAATAAATACCCAGAAATCCATTGTGCCTTCGTCCAAATCCATTTTTTTAGAGCCCCATAACTGGAACTCTCACCTTTGCTATGGAAATGTCAAGTAGTTAGCATGCAGCATTCATTTATTCAAGAGAATGATGAAATGGACTCGCCATCTCAGATAAGACACAGAAGGCAGAGATGGCCTTTCTCTATTAGCTGTGTTCTTTCCTCAAAGAAAATTAAGGGCAGTGGGTGCACCAAGGGGAACGTCAGGCTTTATAATTAAAAATAGACGGTCATTTCTTTGTTAACTCTGACCTCTCAGGTAGCAGCCATTTCTCCTTCATTGCTCAGAATAGGCTCAGAGGCAATAAATATTAACATAATATTGGTTTAACATCTCTTCATCTCCCCAAATTTTCTATAACCCGAGTTCTTATTAAATCTGCATGCTGCCAGAAAAACAGGGTTGAAAAGCTACCCACATTCCCAAACCGGAAATCTCCTCAGCAAAACTAATCACAGACTCAAGCACATTTGGAATGGCTAATAGCTCAAAAGGAAAATTAAGCTCATCAGTATAACTAATCCAAGACAATCAACCTTGATTGTCACAATACAGACTTGTACCAAGGGAACCTAAGAATGAAAAGAGAAAAGACTGCCCTTGAAAAAGGTGACCTGACGGTAAGAGGAACAGGGATAGTGGAATGGTATGTGCCCATCATACCTTCAACCATTTCAGCAAGGCGTCCCAAAGAGCGTGGCTGTGGGGGATTTGGCAGATCATGTTTCTCTCTATTGGTGATATATAATACGAGGTTAGTCCATGGTATTTTTTTATTTAATTTTTTAAAAAAAATCTTTATTCTTTAAAGTATTCCATACGTCCCCCCCTTTTCTCCCATTGACCCCTTCTGGCCCATTCCTGCCTCCACCCCAGGCCTCCACCACTCAGTTGTCTGTGTCCATGGGTTATGTATATATGCATACAAGTTCTTTGGTTGATCTCTTCCCATCCACCCATCCCCTCCTCCCCCCGCTGCCTTCCCTCTGAGGGCCCATGGTATTTTTAGTGTCTCATTCTCTTTATTATTTAGTCACTTGCTGAACTCCTCCTCATTCTCTAAGATCTAGAGAATACAATTCAAATGTTTCTTCTTCTAGGAAGCCTGGCAGGATTTTCCCAGGAAGAGTTGTTTCCTACCCGTTGGCTTCCCTGTACTCACCTCATGAACAAATCTGGCAAATGTATCATACTAAATCTGTGAGATGGGGATTTAGAGAACCATCTCAGGCAAGCCCAGACATGGCAGGTCTGAGTGGAATAAAATTGAACTATAATTGAGTAACTTTGGTAGCTGCTCTGAGGTGTCATCTGATGGTGTATGATTCCCTGTACTCATCACCACTGATGTTTGGTCACCCCAAAACCTCTTTTCAGAGGTTCATGGTTTTAGGTTTTCAAGGTTTGGATTTTTTTGTTTTGTTTTATTTTCCCATGATACATCTATTAAAATTCAGACCTTCCTGGGGAGAGGAAATCAAGCTTTAAGTCTTGACACATTCACTTGTTTATTTACTCAACGTGCAGTTTAGATCCGCTGCTAAGGGACCCTACATCTTGTTCAAATTTTTGACAGGGAAGGAATTTCTACAGGATGTAACTATTACCCCAAGAACATATAGTATGAGTTGCTAGGGGCTTAGAAGTTACCAGAAATTAGGAAGAGGAAATTCAAATGAGATATTAAAATAGAGATCCAGTTATACAGAGTAGACCTTTATAGTCTCTGGAATTAGGAAAAAAAAAACAAAAACACTCAAGTTTTCTTTTATACAAAAAGTCTCATACCACAAAATCACATTTCTGCTTCTCTTCCCCCCACCTCCCAAGTAGTCACCTAGGATTCTCTCTATCTAAAAAAAAATTTTTAATTAAAATTTCTCCTTTCTTCACTTTAAAATGGGAAGAGATCCTTCCATTCGTTTATGCCAGAAACTCCTCACAATTTAACTATTTCAGAGAAAAAATGAAATGAGCAGATACTGACAGTTAAATGGGACACGAAAGCACTGAGTTTAGAATATTTGAATTCCCATTTTTTAAAAAAAAAGCCTTCAGAAAATAAAAATCTTTGGACTAAAAAGTGTATACAACAAAATATCACCGTACAATGAATGACATGTATAATCTCACTAAATTAATATATTTTTAAACAAAATCATGAGTAGCAAAAAACAGCTAGCAAGATTATTTTTATTTCTTCAGCTGTATTAATAACTAAGCAACGAGGTAAAACTAAAAGTGTATTTACTCTGCAAACAAACCCCTCAAATAAGGCATAAATATTAGGAGTGAGGTTGTGCAATGTAACAGACTCGTTTTTCCATAACCCACTGGCAACTTTGATTCTTCTGTAAAACCCTCCTGAGCTTGTCATTTCTAATTAAAGAGAATCCAGTATATATCTTCCTGTTACCAGGATAAACCCGCTTTCTATAAAACTGATACTATAATGTACAAAACTCTGTATGCCGTTTCTATGCATTTTCATCACAACAGGATCTGAAAAACTTGGGTCTGGCACGTCGGAGCACAATTAGCATGCATCTTCTTGGCACAGAGCAGCTGGGCATTAGAAAAATGTGTAGGGATTCGCTGTGGGTGGTGGGAGGAAAGAAACTGCTAAGACTGCTACCCCACTCCAGAGCGGGAGGCATTCCAGAGAATGTAGACTCACCTAATGACCACAGGACATTTTGTACATAGAGAAGATAGACAGCAAAGGGACATAAATGTGCAATTTATGAGAAGAGGGGGCTCAAAAGGTTAATGAGCTCAAACTCAGTAATCAGAGGAAAGCAAATTAAGAGAGCAATGAGGTATCTTTTCATATTCATGAGAATGATACAATTCATCTGGCCAATGCAAGTGTTGGCGAAGATGTATGAGACCTGGGATTTTCATGCCCAGCTGGGGGAAAAGGGGACTGTTTCCTTCATCCTGGAGAACAAGCTGATACAATCTAGTCAAATTAAGTCTATGCATATCCAGGAATACATCCAGCTCCCAAACATAAATATAACAAGGAAATTCTTACACAGGATACAGGACCAAAAGACATGGGGATGATGATGGCAACTTAGTCATGGTGACAGACTGGGAAGCAACATGGATGCCATCGAGAGAATAGAAGAGATGAAATGTGTTGGGCGCACACCACGGAGTACCTTGGAGCATCAGACAGCCACATTTATGTTTTTACATTGATTGTACAAATAACAACTGAATGGACCTTAAAAATGCAAGGTACACACACAAGCCTGCACATGAATGTTTATAGCAGTTTTGTTTATAATTCCCAAACTTGGAAGCAACCATTGTCCTTCAGTAGGAGAATGGATTAAAAACTATGGTACGTCCATATACTGGAATATTACTCAGAGCTAAAAGGAAATGAGCTATCAAACCACAAAAAGACTTGTAAAAACCTTAAATGTATATTGCTAAGTAAAGGAAGCCCAATCTGAAAAGGCTAGATACTGTATGATTTCAAATATCTGACATTCAAATAAAAAAAAAAGGTAAAACCATGGAAAAAGTTAAAAAAAAAAATCACCGGTTGCCAGGGGCTAGAGGGGAGGGAGGGGTAATAGGCAGAACACAGATGATTTTTAGGGTGGGGAACCATTCTGCGTGATACTATAGTGATGGATACATGTTATTATACATTTGTCCAAACCTATAGAACATACACCAAAAGTGAACCTTAATGTGAACTGTTGGCTTCAGGTAATAATAATAATGTATCAATATTAGCTTATCCATTACAGAAAATGCAAGTTGTTAATAACAGGGGGATCCGTAAGCATGGGGAGAAGGGATGGAGATGGAATGAATGGGAACTCTGTACTCCTCACTCAGTTTTTTCTGTAACCTAAAACTAATTTAAAAGATAGTCTAGTCCTTTTTAAACATAGTGCTGAGTTTTTAAAAAAAGAAAAAAGAATAAGCTTTCGTACACCAGACAACATTCTTGCATTAATTTAAAATGTGTGGGGAAAACCATACACCCCTTACAAAAATATATTCAAACAAAATGATGTTCATTAAACTGATGAGGACGGCTGTCTAGTGAGGAGGGGGAAGGGAAAGGGTGTGGGCTGCGGAGAAGGGGAAAGAAAGAAGGACAGCTAGGCAACTGCAGGCACAAGACATGAGCAACCACTGTGCACTGGGAGTGTGATGAAGCCAGCCCTCTGGACAGAAGGTGGAGCAAAACAAATATGCATTGAAGGGAAAGGACAGAGCCTTGCTATGTGTGTGTCTCGGAGGCTATTGACTTAACTGGTGGCTGAAGTTGTGGAGTGTGAGTGGGGGAGGCCGAGGTTTGCAAATCTGAGTGCTCTTTCCTGATCTATTTCCTCCTGACCAAATTCTCAGGAAGAGTTGGACAGAGGAGATGTAGAGTTTTAAGCAGCAAAAAAGCCTGTGACAGTCTACGTTTTTAGAATGATTTCTGTTAACAAATGGGTTCTTAAAAATTGCATACTGTGTAACCCACAATTTTGCAAGCTTCTGCCAGCTGGAAGTAAGTGCCTGGGTGATGGGACAATGGATCTGTGTGACCTCCAAGACTAAACATGTAGATTGTATTTCAAGATTCCCACAAAATGGCACATGGAGCCCAACACCCTAAGCAGCCATTTATTGGTAGGCATATGTGGGCTCACCTCTGTCCGTAATCATGCTTTTCCAAGCAAATATTTACAAGTATTGATTCAAACTCTGATGCTAGGTATTCATGGTGAGATCTGACAAACATTTAAAGAAAGGCTCGCCAGTGGATGTAAGGATAGCTCAATAATCCTGTTCATTGGAAAGGGAAAGTTGACCCATATTCTGACTACATCTTTGCTACTTTACAGGCATCCCACAGGCTCTGCATTTCCTAGCTTTTTGGTTTAGCATTTTGGCTTAAGTGGTGGCTGAGATTAGAGGGGGGGGAAAAATAGAATAGGGCAGTGGTTTTCAAAACAAGGAGGCTTTTTTTTCTATTTCTTTCTCTTTTTTAAAAAATTTATTGTCTAAAGTTTTACATATATCTCCTTTTTCCCCACTTGACCCCCCACCACCACCCCCCTTAAGCCATTCCCACCCCAGGCAAGCCCCCACTGCCCCAGTGTCTGTATCCATTGGTTATGCTAATATGAATGCATACAAGTCCTTTAGTTGCTCTCTAATCCCCCCCACCCCCACACACACACCATTTGTCTCTGGATCTATTCTTGTTCATCAAATTATGTTGATCATTATATCCCACATATGAGTGAGATCATGTGATATTTATCTTTATCCAACCGGCTTATTTCACTTAGCATAATGCTCTCCAGTTCTATCCATGCTGTTGCAAATGGTAAAAGTTCCTTCTTTTTTATAGCGGCATAGTATACCATTGTGTAGATGTACCACAGTTTTTTAATCCACTCATCTGCTGATGGGCACTTAGGTTGTTTCCAAATCTTAGCTATTATAAATTGTGCTGCTATGAGCATAGGGGTGCGCATATCCTTTCTGATTGGTGTTCCTGGTTTCTTGGAATAGAAGTGGTATTCCTGGCTTTTTTGATGGAGATGGTGGTTCTGAGGCAATGGGAACTAACCCAAAAGCATTGTGAAACTTTCAGCATTTCCACTGCTATTTAGATGACATTTGCACGACTCCTCGAATGGCAGAGCCCAGAGCTTGGCAGTGGCCAAGGCTTGGCTGTGAACTAAGGCTCTCTGTTGCTTTTGAACCCCAGTACTGGCTCCATAGCAAACCAATCTACCCATGAGAAAAGCTCATAAAAGGAAGCAAAATCTTCTGGTTTTATAATGAGCTGCTTGCAACTCTTAGCAGAGCAAAAAGGCAGGCGGGAGCAAGGTGGCTCCCTTCCACTGAGCCATGGTCATTTCAGGTTGTCATTTTTCTCTCCCAAGAGACCTTCATGGGGCCAGGGAAGGGTGCACACGCCTGTCTTTCTCCTTAGAAGATCTGCTTAAATACCTGGATTATGGGCACAGATGGAGACAACGAGGAAATACCATGTGCTAGGATTTACGACATTCACATTGACTGTACTAAATAATTGAAAGAATACAGAACCTAGATTAGGAAACTTTATTTGAAACTCCTAAATAGACAAGCACAACCAGGCATCAGAAATTTTGCACTTGCTGATTCTTCTGCCTTAAATGCATTCCTCCAGGCCATCTACTCATTTCATGCAAATGCCATCCTATCAGAAAGAATATCCCTGACCATCCTGTATGAAATAGCTCTTTCATCATCCTCGGTCTCCAGACCCTGCTTAATTTTCTTCATAAAACTTTTCAAACCCACCCCCCACCCCCCACACACACACATATTATACATTTGTTTGTTGTTGCCTTATTACCTGACAAAAATGTCAGCTGCATGATAGCAGATTTCTCAGAACTGGGAACATTACTTGGGATATAATAGGCAACCAGTATAAATAATGAACATGTCCCACTTATAATGTATCTTAGCTCTGTGACTGTGGGTAAGTCACACATCTCCTATTTCATTACTAGTGAAATATGGAGCAAAAAATATGTATTCTGCCCACCTCCTGGAATCTGTGTGAGATATACATATATGATAGAGCTGAGGGGTCAACCATTTGGATTTCTGGTGTCCTTTGACTGATATTTCTCAGAGAAGGGTCAATTCTGGCATAATAACACTGGGAGAAAAGCATAGGGCTCACCAGGCAAGAAAGGAACTGTGTGCATCACTCCATGAAAGAAGCAGCAGCAAAGAAATACCCCTAAATAGCAGCTTGACATGGAATCGGCGAGCTCTCCCCTTCTTGCTCTGGGCCTCTCACCTGTTGAATGCCCCACCCACCTCCTCTTGTTCAGCAGCACCCGAGTGTGCTGGTTGTGCGTGTCTGTCACTCAGAGGGCGGGCCTTTATGTTTTGGGATATGGCCTCCTGTTAGAGGATAAGGGGATGAGCAATATTGTTGTCTTACTCGACAGTGTGCAAGGGAAGTGAGGCATTTCTTAGGGAAGGTCTACCATCATCCTGTCGTTTTGCCTTTTAAGGCCTGAGTCATAAAAGCAGTCACAGAAATATGCACTTTTCCTAGTTTGTAAACTGTGTATGTGTGTGACTCTTCATCATGTGGAACAAGGCATAGTTTGGAAGGAGCAGTGGGTTACTCACTGTAATTTTTTCTCTCTTGTTAGGCTAAACCCGTATTCTTCACGCTGAGCCCAACACAGATCTCTCGATTCAGAAACTCTGGTGGGAGCCCTGACTGTCATTATTAAAAACAAACACACACACACACACACACATATTTGTGATTTTAATGTGCATTCAGAGTTAAGACCCACTGAATAGTTGAGTAAAGAAATAGGGTGGCAATTCTGAGGGAGGGGAACGTCCTTCTCAAAGAACATTAAACAATATAGAACTAGATTCTAACGCTATTTTCGCTGTTTATTAGTTGAAGAGTTGAAAGTGATGAGCCAAATGCTCTAAGCTTAAGTTTCCTCACCTATAAAATGGAGGATAATATTTACCTCACTTGGTTGCATGAGCTGTAAATGAGATGGCACATGTGAAAGCCTCTATCACTTGCCCCAAACATGGTAAGCATCCAATAAAAATCGCATTAATCTATGCAATCACCCATTAAATTTAGTATATTATAAGTTTCTGCCTTGTTGGTAAACCTAATAATGGTACAATGACTACTACTATTACTACTACTACTATCATCCATATATTTAAGGTTTCATAGATTATCAGGTGCTTTTCCATGCACTCTTGCTCGGTTCCAGCAACAATCTGTAAGGAATGCAGAACCAGTGCTACCTCTCCCACCCTCCCTTTTTTAAAATGAGGAAACAAACTCAGATGAAGGTGCTTGCCTATGACTGCACAGCTGGTCGATGACAGAGACCCACTAGGACCTGGAACTCCTGATCCCTAACCTCTAGTCCTGCTCTCAGATCCGCAACGCCTCCTACCAGCTTCTGCAGTGTTGGATTCAGAGTGTGCCCATAAAGTAATTAAACTCCTTTTACCGGCCACCTGGGAACGTGTGTGGCCTTATTTTACTGTCACCTTTCAAACATCCCTAAATGCTGAAGTGCCCACAATTCCATCGCTTATCAGTTCAAGCTCTCTCTGGTCTGTGTAGGAAGCATCTCTTCCCTTTGAACAGATGGCAGACAATTTGCTGGGGTTTAAACACTGTCTCGGACTCGGTGATGGGAATGGCAGCTGCACTCCTGATTCCCGAATCCAAATCTCACTCGCTGGACCACCTTAATGCAAACTGGCTCCACACCAAACCCGGATGTGGCAAGGGTGTCCTGTTGAAGCCCAACCCTGAAATACACACAAACATATGCCTTCAGCTGCGTAGCTCGAATTCTCTGCTTGGAGACATTATTTTTGTCCTTTTGGGTTATGTTCCTGCATTGAAAAAAAATAATAATTTTTGTCCTTTTGGGCCACGAGGTCCAGGCAGAACAGTTAAAGGGGGGGAAATGCCTCCTTAGTCAGATGGGAGGTAGGGAAAGAAGAAGGATGCACAGGGCTTTCCCCGCAGGAACACTGCTTGTCGTTATTAATAAAATTAACCTTTCGCTGTTAGTAATAACCAAGGTCATTTCCCTTGAAAACTTCAGGTGGGGTTCTCACTTGCTTTGAATGTATGTGCTCACACTATTTTGTTCATATCCTATTCCCTCAAGCTCCCTCCCTCCCTTCCTTCCTCCCTCCCTCCTTCTTCCCTCCCTCCTTTCCTCCCTCCCTCCCTCCCTCCCTCCCTCCCTCTCTCCCTCCCTCCCTCCAGGGTCCTGGATGTAATCTGTAATTTCTGTTTGTACGACTGTGGGTGTTTCAGGACATCCCCTGGCAGTTATGAAACTACTGACCAGTAGAGCCTTTTCTGCAGATGGATTTCATTCAGGACTTGTGCTATTATATTAATGGGTTTAATTTAAACAGGACTAGCCTCGCTGGCCAAATTACTGCCATTTAAATCAATTGGTTTAGGGGGAAAGACAGCCTGACCGGAGCTATTAGACTTCAATTTATTACTGTATCGGCTTTTAAACTGGGCGAAGCAAGTTTGCTAATGTCTGTCCTCTGTCCTGTGAGCTCGAGTATAAAACATAGTAATGAGAGTCTTTAGAGTTTAAGAAAAGGGAAGAAGAAGAAGAAAAAAAAAAAACACATTAATTTCGAGTCAATGTTTCATGAGCCAAGACCAGGTAGCCCTTGAAAGAATCCCCACCATGGGATGCTGGGGGCGCCTTTGATGTCCCTTCATTAAACTGAGATTCAAATGATCTAACAGATGTATTAGTTTAAAAAGGCTTTTTACTTGGAATTTTCCCCCTTCATAAAAAAGTAAGCACTGCTTTCCTTTTCCCCCACGCATTTCAACCTGATTCAAATAGAAAAGCAAAAGGGAAGAAAATGCTTTAGATGTGCTCTTTTGATTTTTTCCAACCTTGCCCGAATAAAATGGAATGGGAGATCAAGAACACTCAATTAATTGCAACACTGGGTGTCACTAGGAGAGGGAGGGGGAGATGAAGGGGGGCATTAGGGATGCACAACCCTTAACAAATGCATGGATTCAAAGAAGGAAGAAGAAGGGGGAATAAAAAAGCGTGACTGTATTTTATTGCACTCGGTAAGCTTTTCGCTTGTATTTATAGCTGCAATTATATCTCAATGAGGTTTGTCTACAGTGTTGGCTTCACGCTAATTTTCCCCCTCACTGCGTTCTTGGAATAGGCTCGGACTGTTTATGAACCAGACATATTGACCTCATTTACAGCTAGCAGTTTAAATCCATAATTTTTCCACCCACAATCCCTCTTTGACATTCCGGCGGTGCGGCCGGCTCAGCGAGACTGAACTAAAAGTCTCACACTTCATTGAACACCATTATGCGGCTTTATGCTTAGAAGCCTGTTTCCCTCGGCTGCCTTTCAGCTTTGCTGGAGATCCGTTTGGCCACAGGCCGGCAGTGATTAACTGGAAGAATCCAATAAATCACCCTGTCAGCCAGCAGGCTCTCCTCACTATGTCTACACATCGACATTTGGATTTGCACCTCTCTCTCTCTCTCTCTCTCTCTCTCTCTCTCTCTCTCTCTCTCTCTCTCTCTCGATTTTCTATCTCTCTCTCTCTCTCCTCTCCTCTTCCTACAGAGCCATTAAAACACCTCTTTTGCTTCCCACAAGGTGAACTTGAACTGCTATTGTGAGCATGACTTGGTCCCATAAGCAGCCCTCCAGGGAGACAGACCCCTTTGATTCGCACGGTTTTCCCTGCCCTGGCTCTCCCGCTCTCCTCCTCCAATTAACTCCCCCCTTACTCTCTGGCTGCTTCACTGACCCAGCTGCCCAGCTGGGGAAAGGACAAGCAGATGGGGGTGGGAGAGAGTCAGAGGCTGAGGAGGAAATCCCACGGATTCCTGTCAACTCCCCTGCCTTTCTGTGAGCCCAGCAGAACGGAGAGGAGGGAAGGAAGAATATCGAACTCTGCTTCCCCAGGCGCTGCGCAGCCTGGCTTTTAGAGTCCAAGGCTAGACTGGGATCAGTTTCTTCCATGGGGGTGGGGGTGGGGGTAATGTGTACCTGTGTTTGGAATGAATGGCCCTGCCCAAGTTTAGGAACATTTACAAGACTGCTCAGTACTCTGCTTGCAAGGGAGATAAAGGGGTGCAACTGAAGATTCAGGTGAAAACAGCTTTCCTTGGCATGTCACCACCCAGGGTGGCCGCGGGCCGTGCCCAGAGCAGACTATGGACAGCCTCATGCTTCCTATTCCTCACGGGTGAGCTGGGTTGGTGAAACAGCTTCTTCTGTGACTTGACTGGCAACTTCTCATGCCCGTTTCGTTCGTATTCTCCGCATGGCCATCGTCTTCTTTTGTCTGGGATTATTTCTGCACTGTGAGCACCAGCATTTGTTTGATGTTTCAGACATCAAATAAATATACTGTATGCTCTCTGAGCGGCCAAAGGAGGCGAGGTTCTTGCTTTGCAACACTCCACTGGCACGAATGACAAAAGGCAGTCTGAACTGCAGACACAAAGGATGGGGCAGAGAGGGAGGGACAGGATCAGTCAGGGGTGATTGCAATCCTCCCCTCCCAGCAACGCACCATGGGGATGAGGCCTGTGTGCGTGTACATGGAACAGTGTGTGTGCATGGAACAGCAGTAAACTGACTGCGAGCGAGAAAGGAAATCAATACAGCTGCGAAGGGGTGGCCTGCCTTTGTCAGCGAGCTTTCATTTGTGCTGAGAGGGAGCCCTTCTTGAGACAGTAGCACGTTCATATCCATGCCTCCAGGGTACCTTTGCAGCATCAACTCTTATTCCTTGTCCTTTTCACTCCATCTAATCCCCCTCCACTGATGAGGGAGCAAATTTTAACCAAATATCTCAATCTTTGTCAAACTCAGGCCGAGCCATTGCTGCTTTGCCAACATGGTAATGCATTTGTGGGGGGCGGGGGGGGGGGGGGGAGGGTTGCTAAAGCTACTGATGAAAAGATGTAAAGAAATTATCTTGAGTATGCATCCTATTTTCCATTTCTGTAGCTCACCAAAGTGGAAAAGCACCCTTGAGAATACTTACACCAAGAACAATTCTTGTACACCTACTAGGTTCCCAGTGTGTATCTTTATATAAACCTAGGAAGATTGCACACAAATTGTTAAGTATAAGGCAAGGAGACAGATTTCACCAGCCACCCAATTATTGCTGCAATTGTTGGGAGCAATTGGAAACGTCAGTGACGCTCATGTAACCTCATTGTCAAAAGCATTGAAGGTTCATTTATCTCCAAAGGGCATTGTAATTATTACACAAAGAAAGCTACGTCGGTGTGACTCAGTTTCTCTGTTCGTAAAAGCAGAATAAAAGTATTTGCCACCTTCCTGTGGTAGACGACTCTTGAAAAAGGCAATCTATTTAAAGTGCTTTGTGCACCTTAGAGACAAGGAAATATTGAAATTTATGTCAGCATTATCATTAAATCTTTCCTTCGGGGGACTCAATATTTTTCAATATTGTCACATTGATTCTAGCAGCATCATAAACTAGAGGGCGAAGAATAGTATAGTGGGAAAATCCTTCAAACACAAGCAGGAAAACTGGATTTTCTGTCTAGTTTTGCCCCAAACTAGCTCCTCACCTCAACAAAAGCCTCAAGGGCCTCTGTTCTTTCTCCTGTGAAATGAGAGAGTTGAACACAATAATGTTCAAGGCTTCCTCTGTGACGCTAAGAGAAACAATAGAGAAAAGAGTACTGGCCCTTCATGCTGTAATTTTGCACAACCACCTCCTTTAGAGACCTTTCTTCTGGGTTTTATAAATGTGCTCTCCTTGGTCCAATTTGACCTCTTTGTTAAGTTCAGCTTGCTTCCCTGTCTCTTCTCCTGCTTCTGGCTGGCAGGAAAGGCACTGTCCAAAGGTCTGTCCATGGCCTTCTTCCCTGTTCTATCTACACTTTCTTTCCTTTTCTTTTTTATAAATCATTATTGTTAAAAGTATTACATATATTCTCATTCCCTCTCCCATTGACCTCTTCTAGCCCATCCCCACCCTCCACCCCAAGCCTTCATCACCCTATTGTCTGTGTCCATGGGTTATGCCTATATGCATGCAAGTTCTTTAGTTGATCTCTTCCCACCTATCTAGCCTCCCCCGCATTCCCTCTGAGATTCTAGCTACACTCTCTGCCTCCACAGCTTCATCCACTGTTCTAGCTTTGATTTATTATCTCTATGTGGAAGACTGTCCAGTTTCTCTCTCTAGTCAAAGTCCATGCCCATCAGTCCAACCGTTTGCCATTAACATTTTCCCCTGAATATGCCACCAACATCTCACAGGTGTAAAACAATAGATTTCTGTCTCCTGATCCCGGTGAATCAGAGTTCAGTCAGAGAAGCAGAGCCGCCATAAGTGTATGTAGAGTAAAGGATATAGACGGAGGATGAGACCTTCCACAATCATGGCAGTGGGTAGAGAAGTGTCTGCAACGCTTTTGTTTCTGTGCCTGGTGTTGAGCCTCAAGTCAGTCCTAGGGGTTGGTCAGGTTGGCAATTGGAAAAGAAAGTTGTGCGTGGTCAAGGACAAGGATAGCCACAAGGATGAACTAGAATCCACATCAGTCTCTCACTGCCTCCAACTGCGGCTATGGCTCATTTGCAGCAGAGGTTGGTACCCTTCTCCACAGTTGCACTTGGCCTTGAAGAAGCTGTCAGGAGCAGCAGAAGGTGTATATCTAGGTATGGCCCCACACCAAAAAGGTGAGCTGATACATGGGTGATGACACCCATAGCTGTCATAGTTCCTGGCACTCTGCACCAAACTTCAGAACATAAAACACATGCTTCTGCTTCGCTTCCCCTTCCAGTGCTCATGGGACATATGTTTGTGACCAACACTCACCCAAAATCATACAGGGAAGGGAATTCTGGGAGAGTTATGAAGGCAAAGCTACCTACCCCACAGACTGTTCCTCCTCTACTTTCTAATTCTGTCTGTGGCATGACATCCTCCCATTTTCCAGATTGAACGCCATGAAGTTCCTTTGTTTCCACATCCTTTGTTTCCACTGGGGAAAATCAGCTCGCTCTACTCTCACATGTCTTTTCCATTCTTCCCAGCCTCTTTTTCAATCTCTATGTACCATCCTTGGTACTCCGCCGAGGCTCTCATTGTCTCTTACCTGAACTACTGTAATGATCGTCAAAGAGAACTTGGTCTCTATCATCTCTTTCTCCTTTCAGTCCAAATGCAGCTATAGTCATCTTTCTTCTCTGGCAATGAGATTCCATAGAACCCTGCTGTTCAATGATGAAAGCAGACTCCCAGGCTTGTATAAAGACCCTTCAGAATCAGGTCTACATTACTGGCTTTTAGGAGACTTTTGGTCTATCCACTACCCCACCATTCCCTGTCCAGGATTCCCCTGCACTGTCCCTCCAAGCCAGAATGTTTCTTCCCTGATCGCTGCCTCTACTGCCCTCTCAAAGTGTTTAAGTCTCTGCTCAGATTCCATTGCTTTTGTAATCCCCCTCCAGGACATCTGTCATTATTCGCACCTCTGAAAACCCTAAAGTACACTATTGAGACCCCTTTTAATATGCCATATTATGCCTTCAATACATGTCATGTTCCCCAAATTAGACCACAACTTTTTTTAAATGGGGACTACATTTTCTTTATCTGTGTATCTCTCCTAGCACCTTGCACATAGTGGATGAGCAGTGAGGACTTTATCCCCAAACGGATGATTCATGAGATCAAACTTTCACGGGGAAGAAAAGCAGTGGGAGAAAGGAAGCTCAATAGATCAAACAGTTGCAGTTATATTTAATTTGGAAGTAAAATTCCAAGTAAAAGGTTGATAAGAATTAAACTAGTTAAGACTCTTAACTTGCCAGCAACCAAAACCCAAATGCAACATGAGCTTAAATTTTGTTTGTAAGAAAGAAAACTATTGACTCACCTGATTAAAAGTCCAGGCACAACTGAATGTAAGACTCAAGTGAGTTTATAACGGGATGTGGTGCTTTATGATGTCCTTTATTTGGGTCAGTCTCACTCAGGTAATCTCTCCCCAGATGGTGGCAAAATTCCCTTGGTTCCCCTCGCCTTACATGATGTTCTGTTTCCAACAGTTTCAACACAGGAGCTGGAATGTTCTCTGATTCCAGCTACTTGTGTCACACAGCAGTCCCTGAACAAATAACTTTGGCCAAGGGGGCAGAATTTACTAACAGGTGTAGGCATGGATCACAGGCCATCTCTATTCAAACCAGAGTGAGAATAGAAGAGTTGGATCCCCAGAAGAGGGAAGGGGTGCTGGGTAGGAAAAATATTCATTGTCCTCACCAGGTACTTAGAGAAGTAGCCACCCCCAAATACCTCTGTTTGTTCCATCTCACTTGGATTGATTCCCCATCAACTGTTTACCCTGTTCATTCTTCCACACTTCTCCCTCAACATTTCAATCAAGTGGTCAGTAGTTTTAAATTCTAAAATATTTGGTATTCATTATATGTTCTATGTGTTTATGGAAATAATTTAAGGTGTGTTCTCCAAGTATTGGCATCTAAGAATGATATTTATGTGAATACAGTATTATTAATTCCTGCCACTTGTGTGGTGTCTTGCATCTTCGAGACACTTCACAAACATCATTAACTAATTAGTCTTAAGATGCCTCTCTGGAGGTGGGTAGGTATTACCTGGAATTGCAGATAAGGAAACAGTACACAGAGAAGTTACATAACTTCTAAGAAAACCATCAATGAACTGAAAATAATTGACTCATAATGAGTTCTCCCTCGAGTGAAAGTCTTCTCCAAGTTCACACACCCCATAATAGTTGTCTGCTAATCAGAGGAACGCATTCATCTCTGAGGAGTGTTTGTATCAATTGCATTATGGATTACCTGAACAGAACCCCCACACATTTACAGGTAAGAGTGGTCAATGTCTAGCAGGAAAGATGGCTGCCAGAGGAAAGGAACTAAGACCTAGTAATCAAAGACCAGTAGGTAGAAAGGGGAAAAACAAAACAAAGAGGGAAGTGAAAAGGTTCAAAATTACTGGGGGGAAAAAACTCAATACAGTTCCGTTTGGGGTTTTGAGTATTATTCAGGCAGAAACTATGCACTTTACCACCGGGCAAGTGACAATCAGTAGAAACACCCATGTTGGCAGGTGGCCAGGAGTCCAGCTGGACACCAACTTGCTGTTCCTGCTTCTCTCTCTCTCTCTCTCTCTCTCTCTCTCTCTCTCTCTCTCCCTCTCTCCCTCTCTCCCTCTCTCTCCCTCTCTCCCTCTCTCCCTCTCTCCCTCTCTCCCTCCCCTTCCCCCCACCCCTTGCTCTTTCTCAGCCCTGAAATGGAAACCACAAATCCAACTTGCCCCACAGAGTGTGACATAAGCACCATGGTAAAGTGCTTTGTGGGAGCCAAATCCTTTGTGTGTTGTAAAGAGGTTATTTCTGATGCTAATAATTCTTTCTCTAACCAGTGCCTCATCCTGTACCTGGAGATCAGGTGGTTGCTTCTGGATCTCTGCACTTTCCTCTGTAATTCAAGCAAGCACACATCTTCCTACTGCAGTGTTCATAGCTTTGAAAATGAAGTCCTGTAGGGAACTCTTTCTAATTGCCAGAGCGAGTCACTTTTCTTTCCAAGCAAAGAGGTTTCTGCTGGTGACATTAGAGAGCAGGCGCTCGTCTGTATTGTAACAGCTTAATTATAAGTGTGGGTATAATCACACAATCTGTCATTATACCTTTTTTCTACCCAGAGAATTTGTACTGCAATCACCATAACACTATAACAACATGAACAACAGACTGTCTGGCCTCCCATGATCGTTTCGTTTGCCATGCCTGGTAGGGATGAGCAGTCAGCTTTGGATGAAAGAACTGACTCCTATCTAGCAGCAAAAACAAGTCTCAATCCTTCACAGGGTTTTCCGGGCATCCTGTTCATTCGGTTTTCTCCAAAGGACAGTCAAGTCCTTCACTTTCCTCCCAGCCTCACAAACCCTCCCTCTGGTTTCATCTGTTTGAAAATTGCACAAGAAGAAACCACCCTTCTGCTATTTTATACCCAAACCAAGTGAAGTGGAAATTGCATGAGGAAACCGATCCATCTGTTATCCTTCAGCTCAGCAGTGGATGGAATTTATTACACTCTGCATCCTGCCCCCTGCCTCTGCCAGGCAGCCTGTGGGGTGAAGTATGGATGGAGAAGGAGGCTCCAGTCTCAGAGAGGGGGCGATTGCCTTTGCAGCTCTATCAGCAGAAGCACCAAACCTATTTATTACAGAGCGAGAGGGGCAGCCATAGAACAGCAGCAGAGGGGAGGAAAGGTGTCGCTGTTGAACTGAGAGTAACCTTGCCTCTCACAAGCCACTGACTATACCATTTCATCCTTAATAAGGAGTCGAGACCAGGGCCAAACTCTGAGGGCCCTACAACCCACTTCCTGGAGCAGGAAGAAGATATTTTAGAGGGAAGCGCTATTTTTAAAAGAGACCGTGAAAGTTCATCAGTGACCTGTTTTCATGTGCCAATAATTCTTAAGAAAACGGCTCCAGGACAAAAAGAAATGATGCCCAGCCTCCAGCCCCTTCTTTGGAACCAGGAGGCTTTGTGGAATCATCCTACACTTCACCTTCTGGGTGAAGTGAAATAGCTGTGGTTGTGATGTTGGTGATTGACATGTACCACTGGTCCCATTAGCATAGACGATTCTTTCATCATAAAGGAATAGCTGATTGAGTCCCAGACTTGTCAAGAATGAACAACAGGATCTCAACATTATTAAGAAACAAAGTTCAACTGAGTTAATTTAAAGATTAAACTGGCTTTATTAAAGGATTTATGAATTGGGCAGTATCCAATCTAGCAAGCAGAGAGGATGACAGTTATCATGTTTTGATATCAGAACTCATTTAGTGAATTAACAAATTTTAAAATATATTATATATTCATTTAAAAACATGCTTTTGTATAGGAAAATTTTTAATAGTTTTTTTAAAAAAATTTATTGATTGATTTGAGAGAGAGAGAAACATCTATTTGTTGGTCCACTTGTTTTACATTCATTGATTGATTCTTGTAGGTGCCCTGACTAGGAATCAAACCTGCAACCTTAGTGTGTTGATTATCATCTAACCAACTGAGTTACCTGGCTAGCATTTCATAGGAAATTTTTCTATTTGGCACAAGATATGTTGTTTACTAACAGACCCAGATATTTTAATTTCTCAGCAATAAGAAGTGAAAATAGATAAATCTATGTTCAATATTGTATCTTATTTAGAGATGATCTAACTAATTTAATGAATTTTTATCATTTAATTTAGCTTAGCAAACCTTAAGACCTCAGGTTACCACAAAGATTTGGGGAAGTTTTTGAAAGGGTCACCTAAAAACCTTTTATCCTACTTTTCTTATTGGGGAAATTGGGATGTACCTTTGCCCACTGAGTGCTAGGGTGGTGTCCTTCGATAGCTTGAGAAAAAGAATTTTCTGACACTTGCACAGGAGAATGAGTGATTTTTCTTTTTGTGGAATTATATCCCTAGGTTTTCTAAGTCCCATTTCCTTTAACCCAGTCCTGGAAGAAGTATAACTGAGGTTTCAGTAGAGTTAAAAGCAAAGCCAGTGTCCAGAGTTTCCATGTCACAGCCAGGTCCAGTTCAGCATCAGACTAGTCACAGTCCATTCTGGCAGTATTTCGCTGTGGGCCACATGGGCGAATGCAGGGCAGCCAAGAGAGACCACTCCCTGCGACATAAGTCCCAAGAGAGCCAAGAGCACCAAGAGGACAAGAGAGCAAATCCTTTGTTTAGGGGGTTAAACATCCCAAATTCTACACCCTTATGGTTGCCATGCCCATTCTGGCCAATGACTTATTCCCAGGTGTGACTGATAGACAAGCACCTGTGCTCGTCCCCCCAACTTTATGGGCATGCATCTATCCTCCCTATCCTGGACCCCTAGGGAGTGTAAAGTTGTAGCTTAATAACTAGTTAATTACAACAGTATCACATATTTATATCTATTTAATTTATTTGTTCTTAACAATTATATTCAGACAACCCACAAAAACTTTATGAGACACAATAGACAAAATCATCCATAATCTCAAGTCATTTTTTCTTGCTGAAAAATGTTATAACAGATGGCATGAACTTACTGGACTTTTAGTAAGCCTGGGTAGAATAAAAGTTTTATGTGTCTGTGTTATTTTTAATGCTGATAATCCTGAAGATATACCTATTTTAATTAAACCAAAAAACTTAAATTACTAGGGATTATTTTAGATTGCATGAACTTAAAAAACATTTGGGTTAGTTTCTATTATATTTTTCAGAGTTTAATTTATATAAGCACTTAACTTTCTTTAAGCCAATTAAATAGAGCTCTTTTACAAACTAATTTTGGCAATACCATTCAGAGGTAGAAAAATACCATATGTACAACACACATACACACATACGTAGATATAGATATGTAAAAACATACAGACACAGAGCTATTATAGCTTTCATTCTAAAATTTTAGCCATGAATAATGTACAATAATACAAAACTCACTAGTTTATAAAAGGAACATTTGGATCCAAAGTTTCTTTCAGCAGGTGGAATAAGTTAAGTGTACCTGCTCAGATGGCCAAAGCTTTTTACTAATATTTGTGAAAAACACACATGATTTTTTATTTGCTTAAATTTCAAATGACCTTTTTCTCATTCATTCTCCTTGGTAAAAATTACCTCCCTGAAGTTGATAGAACATTTACCTCCCAAAGGGACAGGGAAAGAATGCAAGTTCTCCAAGGAGGACTTTGGTTTCCTAAGGCCAGGATATTTATAATACTTATAAGCCTTTTGAAATAAATAGGTGACATTTTGGGATTGATAAAGGGAATTGATGGAGTTTGAACTGTGTCTGGAGCCACATTGCTTTTCTGGTTTTGCAAGGATTTTCAGATAAGGGCAGTTGCTTTTAATTCCTCAAATTACTGAGTTGCATTTTAAATGACACCATAGGTTGGCCAACCCACAAATCCTTTTACAAAGGCTTTAGAAAGTTTTTCTTTCCCTCTGGGTACATTTAACTTAGGGGAGGAGGCCTAAAAATATATCTATCAGGCTCTGAACATCAGCTTCCAATCTGGCCAAATTTCTGATCATACAGTTATTAAATGCTTTTAGGTTTCAGCTAGGAGAAGCAGTAAGTATTTCTGGCAGTATTGAACAACCACTTGGACTCAAGTGGTGTCCCCAAAGATGGTGCAGAGGATATTTTATTTTCCCCTCTTTATCGGGTACTGTAGACAGAGAGCTGTGAGAGCTGACTCTGGTAAAAAAAAAAAAAAAAAAAAAAAAATTCTCACCCATACCCAGCTTCTGCCAGTTTCCTCAGGAGCCCATCACAGCCATCACATTTGCTAAAGTTCAAAGATTTTTGACTCAGGCAATGTCCCTGTCTAGAAGCTCCAAATAATTACACAAAGTGTGAGGCTTTTATAGGTAGAAAGGGGTGGAAAGAGGATGT
Source organism: Myotis daubentonii (assembly GCF_963259705.1). Classification (NCBI taxonomy): domain Eukaryota; kingdom Metazoa; phylum Chordata; class Mammalia; order Chiroptera; family Vespertilionidae; genus Myotis; species Myotis daubentonii. Next base: position 45,278,486 of record NC_081850.1, read on the forward strand.
TTCTAGCAATGAGTGGATTATTTCTGGCTAGGTTACCTTTCTTTGGGGAAGGGTGGAGGTCTATCAGGCAGATTACCTCACTAGACCGGGAAATTCCAGATTGACTGGTTAAGATTACATTCCTGGGAGAGGCTGGAACTGTAATTAGGTTAGGTATTAAGTCTTAGTTTGGTGATGTGGGCTTAGCACAAGTGACTCCATTTGGGCCAGCTCTTTTTTTAATAACCTAGTGCTTCAGATTCTCATATTTCGTCTATGTTTATGGGTCTCTTCAGCCTCCCAGAATATATGGTTATTTTTTGGTGTTCTGTGAATTTTCTTTGATCCATAATTGAGTACTCAAAACACAAAGAAAACGTTGGAGATTTGATTCTTAATCATTAATGATCTCCCTCACAGACCATCAATTATAACCTAATCCTTTAATGTTGCTTCACATCTATCCTCGGGCCTTAAAAGAGATAAGGCAATTAGTGTAAGATCCATTTTTTTTTTTTAAATCAGATTGAAATTTAAACTAGCATCACTAAGCCTGCCAATATCTCCTCAAAACAAAAACTAGTCAGGAGGGTCTATGAAAACTTGGCATCTAGGTACCATATTAATGTCACATGTTATATGAATTTGTCATTCTTTCTAACAATGCAAAGTTAAGCCTTTTTAATTGATTCATGTATTTAAGTTGTTCATTTATTGAAGAGTTCCTTCTATGAATCAGATACTTAGTATATTGTGTTAGGGATAAAAGTTTGAACAAAATAGACATAGTTTCTATCTATAGAGCTGAGAATCCAGTGAAGGAGACAGGCAAGAAAATGGTCCAATGCAATGTAGTGTCTAAGAACAGGGAAATTATCAGTGATTGGGGGAATGTAAGAGGGACCTATAGCCTAGAATTGGAGATAAATGAATAAGTTGGAGAATAATGAAGAAGTATATTCACTTTATAGAAGGCAAAGTGGCAAATGTTTAGAGGCAAGTGAAACATGATACCTTCAAGAATTTTGAAAGAGAGATACAAAGAAGAGAGAGAGAGAAATTCATAGGGGTGGCCTGCAGGCTGGAGTCTCTGTAGAAATGATGTTGCAATTCAAATCCAAAGGCAGTCTGGAGTCACCCTTCTTTTATAAGGGACCTCACTGTTTTTCTCTTAAGACCTTCAACTGTTTCAATGCAACCCACCCACTTTATGGAGGGCAATCTGCTTTCTTTTAAGTCTAATAATTTAAATGTTAATCTTACATAATAAATACCTTCAAAGGGACATCTAGATTGATGTAAAATTAACCATCACAGTAACAAACATCTTATAAAGGACCTTATTAAGGAGTTTTACATTTATCCCAATAGCAGCAGAGAGCTATTTGGGATGGGGTTGAGGTAATTTCACAGTGGTGATAAAATAAGAGCTGGTATTTAGGCAGGTGACTCTAGTCACATCATGTGGAAGAGAACTCCAAAGGAGGGAGATGAGACTGGAGACCAGAAGACCAAAGGAGGCTGTTGTGATCATTTTGGTGGGAGGAAATGATTTCTTGAACTAGAGAAGTGTCAATAACAATGGAAGAAAACAGATTCAAGATATGCAATAGATTCATTATTTATTTATTTTTTAGGGAAGAGAATGAAATCATTAAAACTTCATAACTAGTTAGCAGGGCAAGCTGCATAATTGTTGGGGCCCAGTACCAAATGAAAACGGTGGGTCCCTTGTTCAAAAACCAGGAAAAAGCTTTTCCTTTATTCTGTAGTCTCCCTCAACCTGTCATAATAAGTTTTATCTGCTATTTAATGTCATTCTCCCTCAGGCACAAGAATATTCACAAAGCATGTGGAGATACAGGAGGCCCCTGGCCCAGCCTCAGTGGGTGGGTACATATGCCCACATCCATGACCCCATCCAGATAACTCCATTGTCTTATTACACTTCTTTTATAAACCACGAATTCAAAAGGAAAACTATTAAGAATTTCAGAACAGTAATCACAGAGCATTAAACCCCAAGCATGAGGTCCTTCTGAGTGCAGAACCCTGTGTGACTGCACTTGTCATGAGCCCGTGAAGCTGGTCCTTCCAGTAAGAAATAAAGGGTGGGCTGAGGGACAGGAAAAAATAAAATGGTGGATGGTAGTGCCATTCACAAAGAGGAAAGAAATGGGACAGATCTGAGGCTCTGGGGGAAAGGAAGCTTGCAGCTTTGGATGCTTGACTATACAGAGACAAGTCTAGCCCGGAGCTAGATGTGTACATTTGACCTCAAAAAAGGAATTAGAGCTAAAGATATAAAAGTAGACATCCTCAGTGTATAGATTATATTTAACTATTCTGGAAGCAGTTGTTACCTGAGAATCAAACTTCTCCCTTGCTCCTGGGAGTGGGGTTCTTACCGTATCTTTAGAAAATGAGTTTTCTAAGATTTCCATGGGAGGATGGGTGGTTTTCATGGGCATGGAGTTACATTCCTTGGGCTGTAAAAGTCCCTGCCCCTGAACCCAGTCCTCGAAAAGCTGCAGCAGGGGTTCCAGTAGAGCAGAAAGTGAAGCCAGTGTCCAGAGCTTCCGTTCCATGGTGCAGCCAGGTGCAGTCCAGCTTCAGGTTAATTAAAGTCGCTTCGTCTGATGTGTGGAGTCTACATGGCCATGAGCCGTGTGGGGGAAAGCAGGGGAGTGTGCCCCCTGCAACAGAAGTTCCAAGAGAGCCAAGAGCCAAGAGAGAGAACTTTGTTCAGAAGTTTAAACACTCAGGTTTCTTGCCCTTGCACTGGCCACCCATATTCTGGCCAGTTATCTGTTCCCAGATTTGACTGGTAAGTAAGCACCTTCCCACATCACTCAGACCTTATTGGGCATGCATCCAAACTGCCTTCGTCCAGTCCCTTCCCCTACCAAGCCGCCGGGGGAACAGACCTGGTGGATGTTAAATTAGCAAAGCTGTATGAATGGCATGCCTGTTATCTGGTATTCTCTTTACTTCTTTCCTGTTAAATAATAACCAGATCATGACAGTGGTATCACAGCGACAGGTTTGTGCTCATCCATATGCATGTAACCATTTTACAGTGACAGTGATCCTAAAAGAACTCGTGCGGTTTGTGGACCTCGAAGCTGGAAACCCACTGGCTCGCTGAGAACAAACCTCCTCACCCCCTAACCTCTCCTACACACACACTAAACAAATAAGCTCTGGAGCTCTCTTACAGCTTGAGTAAAGCTAGGTAGCACAAGGGGATCATCCCAGTTCTGAGTTCAGAAGGACCTAGCTAAGATCCTAACATTTCCTAATTGAGTGACTTGACACAAATCACCCTCACTAAGCCCTTGTAATTTTCCTATGTCAAAATCAAGGTCACTAAATATCTTCCGCTTTGTTGGGGGCTGAAATAAAATAGTGAATACGAATGAATTTTATATCTGCAAAATAACTATAACTGTAGAAATATATTATTATTATTGTGATAGACCTGGGCAGCTGGGAAGCTATGTTAGCTCTTTCATGCTCCCAGACATGAAAAGGTACATATGTGAGAACTGAAGTGTTCTGCACGGCATACTAGCACCTGCCTGAGAAGTGTGTGGTCAGGAACAGCCATGTCTGGCTCAACTTCATAATGGCAGTTGTTTTCCTTTGAGCCAAGCAAGGTGGCCATAGAGAGCTCCTATCACCAGTTCTGCCAGTCTGTTTGATGGGGCCCACCCTCTTCTCTGCCCACTGATTGCATTGTCTTTGCTGTTTCTAGTTCTCCAGGCAGCCCGTGGCATCAGCTGTCCAGGGCCTCATTTATTAGAGCCATCCCTCATCATTCCTGCCATGTTCTGTGCTCCCTACAAGAGGCACGAGGTGGAGGGAAAATAATTAGTAATCCAGGCACTGCAGCCCTGATGAGACACCTGCAGCATAATCATCCAAATCAAATATTTGGCTCAGCTTCTTCAGATGATATATCTCTCCCTGCAAATGCTGAATGGCAGCTTAGCCGAGCTTGTACTGAAAACGAAGAACATATCGGAGGAAGGAGGGAAACTTCCATTTTGCCACAGTCTGTGCCAGTGGAGCTGAATCCCTGGCTCAGGCCCTGTCTTATATGTTCAGAAACCTTCCAAACACATCAGCCAGAAGGGACAATTGTGGGGAATGGGAAGAGACTATTTAAATTACTCAAGTGATTCAGGAATGAGTACTTCTACGGCCAAGGAAACACCCAATTGTGTTCTCTGAAAATTATCACTGTCTGACATAGGGGCTGGCAGCTTTCTGAGTCCCTGGGAAACTATTTGAGTGGATAGCACATCAATTTATCTTTATTATTCTACAATTGAGAAAACTGAGGCCTAGACCTCAGTTTTTCATGGTAGACCCAGGACTGGAACTCTGGGCTCCTACAGCCTGATTGAGCTCACCCCTCTGCCAGCCACACTTCGTCTTGAAGGCAGTCCACATCTCTATCCCGTGGAATTGAGTACAATAGCTCTGTCATTGCCACATTTATTCAGTATAGTTTCTAGACTGTTTGCTACATTCATAGCTTTTTTTCACTTGGAAAGGCATATTAGGGTTAAGAATCAGAGAAGATGCTAGTCTAGCTCACTTCCACAATCTATCCATTTAGCTGATATTTTTAGCTTGTAATTTCCCTGGATACATCAAGATATATCCTAAGAGCCATATATAGAACATTAATAAATTTTCTTCCTTGAGTTAATAAGGCATTAATGCAAATATGTAAGAGCTTGGGTTAATTTCCCTTTTTATATAAACCATACCCTTTTCATAGCCTTAAATAAGCACTTAACCAATTGAAAATAAAGTTGCTTTTGTTTAAGGAGTTATTTAGGCTCTGTCTCTCTAACCAGATTGAAAAGGCTACAAGGGCAGCGTTCATGGCCATTGTCCTGTCTGCAGTCACATACCCAGCACTCAGTATTTGCACAATAAATATTTTTAGGAAATTTAAAATAATTTGGAATTATATAAAGAACAGTAAATTTGATGGAGGGGAAGCAGCTATAGATTTATGTAATCTTTTTTCCCTCTTTTTACAGATGAGTAAACAGAGACCCAAAGAAGTTGTGACTTAACCAAAGTGTCACAATTAGTTGACCCATTCATTCAAGACATTTATTGAGCACATGGTCTATGCTTGATGGTTATAGTGACTACTAAGACATATCACTGCTGCCAGAGAGCTCATCGTTTAAGGAGAAGAATATGCAATTAAACAGATAATTACAATACAGTGATATAAGTGATAGGATAGAGATGTAAGAAATAGCCTGCTTACAGAAGTTAGGATAAGTTTCACAGAAGAGTAAATCTGAGGAACTGAAGAATGTGTTGAAGGATTAATTGAGCCTGTCAATCAAAAAAAGGGGGAAAGTCAGTCCAGACAGAGGGAACAGCATTAAAACCTCAGAACCCTAGGAGCATAGAATGATCCGGAGAAGTGGATTGGCATATAAGAGACATAAAGAAACTGGCAGAAGATGGCTTGAGAGAGGGAGGTGTGGGGCCAGATATTAAAGAGTCGTGTCTGTTGTGTTAAGGATTTGGACTTCGGCCAGTGTTCCTCAAACTTAACTGAGCATAGGAATAACCCAGGGGTCTTGTTAAAATGCAGATTTTGACTCAGTGGGTCAGCAGTGGACACTAAGATTTTGAATCTCTAACAAGCTCTCTGGTGACGTCAATGCTGCTGGGCTCAACCTCATCTGAAGAAAAAAAAATCACAAAGAAATAGGAAGCCTGCAGAGGTGTATATATAAGGCAGTGGTTCTTAAATTGTGCTCCCCACATTTTTCACTTTCTGCACTAACACACTAATGAGAAACTCTGAGGGAGGACCAGCATTGTGTTTGCACAAGTTCCCAGGTGATGTTGAAAATTTGCACTGAAATTTGAGCACCACCAAACTAGGACAATAATGTGATAGTATTTACTCTGTAGGAACCACCAGACCCCCAGTTCAGTGCTCCTTCCATTCAAAACCCCCCAAATTATTCACAGATCTCTAGATACAATATTTTAGATCCAAGAATATTCTGAGATTTCAAAATGACAGAGTTGTTAATGAGGAATAAATTTACTTTCATTGCATTCAGAATCATCTTTATGATTACAAATAGCATGAATTACCCTGTGTTTGATGACATCTTTAAGTGTTAGTAATTGAACTGCACATTTTATGAATATGAGTAGAGAATTAACACAAACCAATATTCAGAAATCAAACCTGACTCCAACCAATTGGTTTTTAAATTGTTTAGAAACAACTTATGCTTTTTTTTATTATAGTATCCTTAGATACACCTGAGGTAGAAGATGAAGAAGTAAGATATTTTATCAGAGTTCATGCTTAGACTCAGGGAAAATTTCTGATTATCATTTATCTTGGAATCATATCATTGGATCTGATTATTTTAAAGGAATACCAAGTATTTTTTTAAATAAAGCTTGCCCCAGGGTTTTCTCCCCTTTCATTGTAATTTGTATTGCACAATACCTGAAATAAAAAAGAGAGATACATGAATGAGTGTATCAATGGATCAATTTATTTATAGAAAGGCAATAAGCAGATATGAATGAACAAAGGAAGGAAGGAACAATTAAGACAATTATTTAGGCAATATAAATGATTAATTTTATTATACAAGAGCCTAGAGCACATTAGAATCAACTGGAAAGCTTTTTAAAATGTCATGCCAAAACCTCACTCCAGGTTAATTAAATCAGAAGCTGTGGCGTCAGTATCTTCTCAACTTTCCTGGTGTTTCTCAGGTACTAACCAAGGATTATAGCCATTGGCTTAAAGGTATTAAGCTTTCAGTAACAGTCTATTTTTATAGTTAAAATTGTAAATGACATTTAAAAAAATCTTTTGGAGTTTTTGAAAGTCTGGCCTCTCACATTCTGGCAGATCCTGGTCTATATAAAATAAGAATGTTTAAACATTACTCTGTTACTAAAACCCAGGACTCTCTTATAGCTCTAAAAAAACAAGAACCAGACCCAAAGACAGCAAATTAGAGCAACTTTGGGTGGAAAATTCCTCCTTGACAATTCAGAAAGTGACAGTTCTATAAAGGGAACCTGAACTTCTAGTAAGAGGCCAGTGACCGCAAAGGCATGCCAGGGCAAAGCATTTGTTTGCTCTCACACACACCCACGGTAAGTCATTTCCTGTATCATGAGGATGGGGTGCTGGCTGTTGGCAGAAGCAGCAAGTGTGGATGATACACACCTGTGTTAACTGCCTGACGAAGTATTGTGAGGGGTTTTGCTTGACTCTAGAAATGACACAGAGCCTTCCTTTCAGCTCTGGATGTTACAGGCAGGCCAGATGGAAGCCTGTCGACTATGTGATTGAACGTATTTTTCATTTGAAAGTAGAAACCATTGGGTATGTCATCTGTAGGGTAAACTGGGAGGATATTTTTCTTCATTCTATCCAGCAGACCATGCAGAAACACCTGTTTCATATCTTGGGATCATTTGCAACTGCTATCTAAGAAATAAGTGTTGAAACAATATCATTAAGCCACCCCTTAAAATTCATACACTCTGGCATCGAAGAAAATAGTAAAACTCGGAGCTTGTTTCACCATTTCTGCCAACATAATGCTTAGAGCAGTGGTTCTTAACCTTGGCTGCACATTAGAATCACCTGGGCATCTTTTTAAAATCCTGATTTCTGGGCCTCATCCTCCGGAAATTCTGTTTCTTTGCTACTAATGTTGTGGCCCCACCCCATAACAAAGAAACAGAATTTCTGGAGGATGAGGCCCAGAAATCAGGATTTTAAAAAGATTCCCAGGTGATTCTAATGTGCAGCCAAGGTTGAGAACCACTGGCTTAGAGCTTTGGATAATTAAGTATTCCTGTTCTCACTTGCAGGCCAGCCTAACCTGGGACTGGGGGCCTTCCTTGCATGAGGGAATTTCAGGGCTAAAACCAGGAAAGGCCAGGGCAAATGGGGACAAGTTGCTTATATTATAGAGACACGACCTAGTGCATTGAAAGACTGACAGATTTCTCAGTCACATCCTGTGATACTAGAGTTATTTCTGGGTTTCTACCCAGACATGTAACATATGTGTACTTGAGGAGGTCATAGTACTGTCAGGTATAATGGCCCTATTTGCCAAAAGTCATGCTGGGACCAAAGACCATCCAAAGGGGCATGTCATTGCGTCATCGGAGAGTGACATCAGGAAGCATCACCACGCCTCCCCAGAGGGCCAGCCTGTTGGAGATACACGCTCTGAAAGAGCCGGAATAAGATCACTCATATTCCCCATCATGGCCACCAACTCCCAAGGTTGGATACAACATCATTTCTCATTATATCAAAGTATACCAAAGAAAAGTAAAATTTAATTAACTTCAGTGTTCAAAGGAGACCAACACAATGTCACATTTTGGAACTGTTTTGGGGAAACCAAATAAACAACACTCGAATTTGGTCTGTCTTTATGAGACCACTGAGTTAGGCCTGACCAGTGTTTCCTAACTGTACTTTGTGAAGCCTTAGCTTATTATTCCTTTAACCTCAATATTCATTGCAATCATCTAGGGAGCTTGTTAAATTGCAGACTAGGAAGCTAGTAGGCAGAGGTGGGACCCCAAACTCTGCATCTCTAACAAGCTCCAGGTGACTTCAGAAGACCCAGAGCTTCTTGGAGGTGCTCCATGAGGCTTAGAAGGAGACCTGAGTAAAGCACTACTTCTTCTTCCTCTGCCCTTTTGAACAGGAGCAGCTAGCTTTATTTATGTAGAAGTATCACGTAGGGTGTGTTTGAAAATGCATTTTACTCCAGGGAGGGAGGGAGGGAGGGAGGGAGGAAGGAAGGAAGGGAGGGAGGGAGGGAGGGAGGGAGGGAGGGAGGGAGGGAGGGAAAGCCATAGCATTAAAAAATGCACAGCAGTATAAAAACAAATACTTCTGCAGAAATGTGACAAACTTTCCTGCCATACATTGATGTTCCCTTCAGGTTGGCTGAGGACACAGCCCCAACCTGGGACTCTAGTGTCTCTTCACCTGCTTTCTAGCACAGCACTATGTGAACCCTATGGCAGCAATGCTAAATCTGCAGTTTAATTAAAAAAGGAAGGGAAAAAAAAACCTCTCTCCAACACATAGAACAGCAAAGGGAAAGCCCCATAGAGGCTGACCCTGTAGTCCCCGGCTAAATGATGATTTTCATTTGTAGAACCTTCCACTTGACCCATGTAAACAGGAACAAAAACAGATGTTCAGTAGGCTGGTACCTAAGGCCAATTTCAGGAGGGAGCAACCGGTAAATGTAAGCTGTAGGTGGATGGGGCCAAACTTAATTAGGGAATGTTTCAAATTTGAAGCAGAATAGAATTGTTCCTATCGAAGGGTCTCTTCGGAGCACAGAGCCTATGAGAAACCTTTCATGCAAGTTTAAAGCATCCTTTATATAATCAAAAAACTTATTAAACTTGAGCAAAAAAAAAACCAAAACCAACTGTGGGTTCAAAAACACCTAAGTATCTCTCGCTAGAGCAATATTCGCTAAGATTTTATCCAATTTAATTATTCATAATGGAACTTAATGGTTTTCCTGTTGGGTTGTTTTGGTGCCACACTAATATTTTTAAAGGGCTGGGCAAGGTCAACTGGGAAACCAGTAGCTCAGGACTCCAGAACACACTCTGCTCACTCACAGTTCAAAGTTGCCTGCGCGCTTTGTCTCCCAGACATGGGACAGAGGCAGTTCGGATGGAAATAAAGTGGTTGATGAAGGAAGATATGTATAGACAGGCAGGAACTGAGAAAATTATGAAAATTAATTTTACATGAGATCTGGAAATGAAACCTGCTCGCATCATTCTAGATCAGTGTCTGCTTGGGGAGGCAAATGACCTCGGCCGCATGTACCGTGAGGAGAACTGCGGTCTGAAAGGAGGGCTGATCCCCGGTTTGAATGCAGGTTGTCCAAGCCTTATGGAAACCAGGGACAGGTGCTGTGGCCTCATTTATCATTTAAATTAGTTCTTGTGGCTAATAAGGTAAACTTGGGTCATTGCTTAGAGCTGAGACATTGTCATCAGGCCACTGATGAGTTAGAGTTTGTGCCCAGGGATGAGCTGTTGATGAAGAAGCGGAATTTGTTGTCGATAATTTAAAACAAGGCTTTTTGACACAAATGTATGCATTAAGATATAACGAGAGACAGAAGATCTGGGAGCGGAGGGCCCTCATCCTGCAAGGTGGTGAGTGGCGGAGTGTGAATGCACTCCCTTTATTGTATCCAGGCTTCACGTTGCTGCAGTTTTGAATTAGACCACATCACTCATTAGGCTTGCTGGCCTGGCCCCAGTAGGCAGGTGAATTTTTAGCCTCTGAATTAGAATTTCTCCTCAGAGACCCATGCTAGGGTGAAAAAAAAGAGAGAGAGAGAGAGAGGGGATAGTTATCAAGGGAATAATTTTTCTCCCCAAGATGACCCTTGTGCTTTCCCAGTGACAGAGATAGCAGAACAGAGCGCTCACTAATTAAGTTCCATAAAGAAGAAGAAAGCCACCTGTCCAGGCTGCACTTCCTGGGAGGCACTCACTATATTAAACGAATATTTAATGGCACACTATGAGGTGATGATTACTGTGTTTTATATTTTTTTCTACTGTGACACATTCAAAGAATCCTGACATATGGCTTAGGTTGGATTCCCCACGCTTTCTTAGGAAATATTCCATTGGTTCTCCCATTCATAAGGGAGAAGTGAAGTGAGACAGTGAATGGAGGATGCTCAGGAGGTGTTGTGAGGAGGTTACCAGGGCAACTAGGACTCAAACATGCTGGAGACCTCTGGAGCTGTTGTAGAACATGCCTCAGATTTGTCCGCCTGAGGCGTGAGGAGGATAAGACATATACCCACCACTTCCCATTGTCATTTAGTGAGGGCTGCTCCCAGGGCATCAACTGTCCAGCCTGCACTGCATGTGGTCTGAGCACAGTCCAGGGCCCGGAGAGAGCCCTTGGGCAGGGAGTGGCTGATGTTTTCCCTAAGAAGCTGCCAACATGCAGGAAGAGCAGTGAGTGCTAAGGGGATGTGGGCAGGGCACCCTTGGCTTCCATCATAATAATGATCACTGACTTTAGAGGTGATAGTTCCATTGGGAAGATAATAATAAATAGTATTTATTGAGAAAATGGCTATATTCAAGGCACTGTGTTAGGCATTTTCACTTAATCTTAGCCAAAAGGTTGAGAAGTGATTAAACATTTTCTATTTGATCTTCACAAGTCTATGAAGTTAGGTAATATTATACCCATTATATGGACAAGGATACTGAGGCATTAAATAACTTAACCAAGTTTGCCCCATCTATTAAGTGATAATATTAGTAGTCATCCAGACAGGCTGGCTCCAGAGCCTGTGTGAGTAACAACTCTTTTCAATGCTTCTCTCTGACTCATGAACAATTAAAAAGAATAATATGACACAATATAAAGGGATATCCTTGCATCAAAATGTACTTTCAGGAGATGCTTTCTTCCTGAGGTTATTACATTTCATGGAGGACAAAGACTTAATCCAAAGGACTCTGTGTCCAATAATAGAGCCACCAGACCTGGCAACATTGATAGAGCTTTGGAGGGACAGACAGGAGGATCCTCAGCAGCCAGAGCCCAGACGTGGGACTGACTGAGGAGAACATCACTCTTCCTGGCCACGCGTCTTTGGATTAAACACTTCTGATCCCTGCACTGAATGGCATACAGTTTAACAATGCTGACTTGGAATAATCAAAAAATGAGCAAAGGTACATGAAGAGGGGTGTTCATCCTAGAACTATTGATGATTGCAGAACATCCAGGATCAGGGGCCTTCTCAAGCTACAATACTAGTATATCCATACAGTGGAATACCATGCAGCCTATAAGGGAAAGGGGAACATTCTAGAGATACTTTTTCATATGTGAACTCATTGCTTTCCCATAAAACTGTTTAGAAACGTACTTGGTCACCAAGCCAGATGGAAACTATAAAGTGACTTCTCATGCTTTCTATTTGTGGATGTGCTTTATCGCTGATGCATAGCTCTCTTGAACTTGATAAATCAAAAGTTTATCACAAAGAAATGTCTATATCTATGGAAGATATGCATATAACTCCTTTAAGTGAAAAGCAAGTTAAAACCAGCATTTCCGGCATGAAGACAATTTTGAAGTTATGTAGATGTAGACACAAACAGTGTCAGGCATATAAATCAAAATACTAACAGTGTTTGTCCCTGCCTGCTGAGTCTCTGGGTGGATTTTGTTCTGTTTCCTCTTTCTGTGTTTCTAATTTTTCTATCATAAACATGCCTTTTCTCTCCGTCTGTGTGTGTGTAGGTGGGTGTGTGTTTATGTTTCCCTTACACAAGATTTAAGATTTTAGTAAAGATGCCGTATCAGGAGCAAGTGGGGAATATCCTCCCGCCCTGAACCGACAGCAGCAATTGTATGGAATTTAGTATTCAGAGAACCCAAGTCCCTGGCTTCGTTCTGTCATTTGTTAGCTTTATATCCTGGCCTCTTGACCCCTCCTCTCTTTTATTTCAAAATGAGGATGACAAGATGTCCCACAGGGTAAATTATAATGCGCTACCCTGGTTTGGGGTATTATTATCAAACTCTCTGGGAACAGTCTTCACTCAGGGATAGTGGGGCAATAAGGGCACATGCTCTGAAAGCTAAAAGGAGTGGAAGGTTTCGTTGTCAAGAAAGATATCGTCAGACATGCTGAAAGCAGGGGAATGGGGGTGTCCGAAGGTCACTGTCAACCAGCTGAGGCAGGACAGGGAGGAGGGGCAGATACCACATTCCAATCAGCCAGACCAAGGGCCTGACTTTCAGCAGCCCCAGAAATGCAGGCTTGGATTGGTCACCCAACCCTTAATAGGGGAAATTTCCAGAGGATGCAATCTTCCTGGCGAATCCGTTTCTGAAGAATTATGAAATAATGAGTGAGTATCTGTTGTAATTATGTGGGAAGCTAACTGCTATTTTTCTTGATGAAGCTGACTGTCTGGGGCCACGGCTGGAAAAATGCATCTGCCTTCCCCGGGAAGATGTGCGCCGGCGCGGGGAGGCCTTTGTCTCCTTGTGTGCCTTTTCTTGGTTTTGTTTTTCTGCAGTTAAGACTGCTGCTACCACCGCCACTATTTGTTTTTGCAATTGTTCTTTGAAGGCCTCCAGCGAGAAAGCTGTTCTAATTGTACGAATCACAGCGCCGCTGAAGCAGAGGAGCAGCCCCAAGTAATCTGTGCAACCATTTCACGGAACCTTCAGACTAGCTGGGGGCGCTTCCCAGCTCCCGCGAGGCCAGCGTCTGACGAGGGGCATAAAGCAGCCGCCAAATGAGATGTGGGAACAGTTGTGTGTCATAAGCGTTAGTTCGGTCCTGGGCAGCCAGAAGTCAGGCTGCCCTCAGCCACGCATGGTTGGCAGTGCGCTAATGCAAGCTGCCAGGCCACACCCCGTCTTGTTAAAAACGGGGTCCCCAATAAAATTTGGCATCATGAAAGTGGAACCAGTCAGTGCTGGGTTCAAATTACACTCCGCCACTACAAGCTGCATGAACTAGGCAAGCCACACGGAACTTGCTAAATGTAACTTTGCCTGCCGTCTTAGAATTCCAGCTAGAGCCCAGAAAGGGGAGCTGTTCCCCTCCCACTGCCCACCCATGCAGGGCTGAAATTGTCCTGTGACTCATAGCTCATCACTCCAGGACAAGATAAGTCTAGGGCTACACTGAGGAGACTGAGAGGGAGAGGAGGTCTTTGAAGAGTGTTGTGTTCTAGTAGGAAATTCCCAGGAGGGGAAGCGAAGGGGATGCTTTCTACCGGTTCAGTGAGGTAGCACATTTGAACTGAGTCCCTATTACGTTGCAAACACAGTTCAAGGTGCAAAGCAGGCGTGGAGAGCTCCCAGAGATACATTTAGGGAGATGTGGTTGCCAGTGAGAAGGAAGGCTGAGATCTCATTTGTAGGCTCATCTGTGTCACTGTGAGCATACAGTACCAAAGGCCTTCTCAGGAACATGATGTTTGAGTTTTTCCATAGGCTGAGTAAATTCAGTGGAAGGGAGATGGGTGTGAATCATCCCGAAAGTCTCATGCTCAAGGACACACGGCACCCTGTACTTTAGAGAACTCCTCTAGCCGTTTTTTCAGCATTGTTTCTCTCTTCAGAGAAACAGTTCATGAGGTCAAGGAGACATGCTTACCTTAGAGACACATCCACCTGCAAACCATGCCCTCATGAGACTGTGACCTGGGTAACTGGGACTGCAAAATTCCCTTCCCAAATAGCCCCAAGGTAAGCCTACTTCCAAGGATGAACCCTATCCCTGTGTGCACATGCGCAGGCCCAAGGGCTGCTCAGAGGCTAGCATTTTGCCGATGGATGTGAGCTCAAGGGTGTCCATACATGTATGCGCAAGACCCCTTGGGATGGCCACGGGTGAGAGAAAGGAAAGGCCAATATAGTGGGCTGGTGGCTCAGGCTTAAAGCCAGCTTCTGGCATGGATGCCAAGGAATGTGAAAATTCTAGATACAACTAGAATTGCTGCGTTATGAAAGTCTGGTTGTTAGGGAATAAGGATAGAACACATATTATTAAGTAGTCTTTAGTTTGAATTTCAATATTTAAGTGTACCTAAATATTCTTTTGTACTCCTGCCTAGGGACCCACAGTATCAGGACTAGCTCTGTCCAAAGGGGCTGCTGGCCAGATGAGTCAAGTCCCATAGAAATAAGCTGAAAGGGAAAGTCATCTGTGGAAAGCAGGATCCAGCTCCAAAGTCAGGGCAGAAGTTCCCAGAGCCAAGGGGAGGGGTGGGAAAACTTGGGGGAATGTTAGGGAAGGTGAAGTAGGAGGAAAGAAAGGTGGATAAGAGGTGTCAGGGATGAGCCATAGAAAACCCTCCAAAACCTTCAATATATAGTTAGAATTTGCTATAGTTAAATGCTTTCATAGAAGGCATTTAACAGCCAGGAGTCAGTCACAAACACAGCGCTGTATAATGCTCAAAGTCTACTCATTCCTTGTCCCTGCCTTGATCCCAGAGAAAGGGGAAGAGGGGGCACAGGTGCTAAAAGAGCAAACCAGAATTCATTCATCATACTCTGTAGAGCTGGGTTCAGCCAGGATTTGAGTAGAGGAGACGTTTTTATTTGGATGAGAAATTGCAGTTTGACTTGGATGTAACTGGACTTTTGAAAAATCTAAAAACTCAAAAGCAATTGGAAAGCTATGGGATTGACCAAGATATTTTCAGGGAGTGAGAAAGCAAGGTTTAACAGGCAGGTTTAGAACAGCCGTGGTGGGTAGGAAGGAAATACGCAGTTTACTGACTGTACCCCCTTCCGTTCAGAGTATCCAGTGGATGGTAACTACTCTGGCCTTCAGTTTCCTCATCCTCAGTGTTGTGCACCAACTTTGAAAAGATGTTGTGAAGAATAGAGATAATACCATGTTTCATGATCTAATGAGGTAGGTTTTGAGCCTGCTATTGTTGTTCTGAATAGCATCATTATTAAAATTGTGGCTGACAATACAACGGTGAGCTTCACTTTAGTTTCCTTCACCCACTCATCCGTTCCTGAGTGCTTCTAAAACTCTGGGTAAGTAGAAGTTTCTAGAAGGTCCCATGTCTGGATTCTGTGGGCATAAACCTGTCAGCTAGCTACTAGGTAGCGATTGTCCCTTGACATAGGGATGTCATCACTGAATCAGTCAACAGCAAGAGCCATGGTAATATTCATGGAGAACCTACTGAATGTCAGTTCTAATACTGGGAACATTACATATGTTTTAGCCATCAGCCAATTCCCTGAGAAGTGAAAGAGACCCAAAAAATGTGCCTGAAATCTTGAAAACTAGAAAGTTACTGCTCTACAGAGGCTGCCTGGGAAGGCTTTCTGCTTTCTGCAGCCAAGACCGGTAAGAGCTCTTCAGAGAGCACTCGTGATGACAGGAAGGGAGGGACAGTGCATGGAGGACCGCAGCAACACCCTCTCCAGGAGCGTCTGTCCCGAGCCTGTGAGTCGGGCCCACTTTATAGCTCTGAGAACTGGGAAATCTTGCCTGATGAGGAAGGACAATGGCTATGCGCTCCCTCCAAGTCTGTCATTTGGGTCAAACTTGTACATTAAATTGGTGCTGCATTCAAGAGTCAGTAATGATTTTTAGAACAAGAACCCAAAGCCAAGCAACATTTCATAAGCATCGACCATGTGCCAGGTATTAAGTCTTAAGGATTCAATAAATCTGTGACCCATTCCTTCCTGGGATGTTCCTCCCAGGGTCCCATCTAGGAAAAAGATTCTCCTTGTTTGCCTCGGCTGGTGGCCCAGGTAACACTGCCCAGGAACGGTTCTCCACCCTTCAGAGTTCACAGAGAAGTATGGGAGCTTTCCACCCGAGGGCTACAGACCAGTGAGGACTGAAACATCTGTGACCCACTGGGGAGTGCTCCCACTGAATGGCGTCCCATCACCACAGGAAAACAGGAAGCAAATATTAAAATGGCCTGGAGGACCATTCACCAAAATAAGTATGCATGCACCTGGAAAATTAACAGGGGAAAGGATTCAACTACCCCAGTAATCAAGAAAACATAAATTACAGTAGCAGTTTTTTCAACAAACATTTCATAAGCATCTACCACGTGCCAGGTATTAAGTCTTAAGAATTCAAAGATGAAAAGGCAGGTCTGGCCCTCAAGGAGGTCACACTCTGATTGGTGAGAAAGACAGCTAATAGACTATGGAAGCACAGAGACATGGGCATGGGAGGCAGGTTGGTGCAATGTGCAAGGAGATACACTAGGACACCTCACCCAGATTTGGGAGATGTGGAAGAACTTCTAATGGAGTGATATCCAATTAGAGGCCTGAATGACAAGTGAAGGTTAGATAACAAAGATGGGAACGAGGTGTTAGAGAGAAGAAAAGGGAGCCAGAAAGTCCCTCTGAATGGAGAGACCATCTTGTGCAAAGGCCGAGAAGGAAAAGAATAGGGCTGGTGGTTCAATGCAGCTGTGGTCAAAGATGGGAAGGGAGGGGTGTTGAGTGAGGAGCCTGGGGGATACGCAGTAGACAGACCCTGGAGAGCCTTGACCCCAGCTAAGTCCAAGGTGTTTCCTCAGAACACGTCAGTGAATGGCTCTGAGCCTGGGAATGTGGGAGCAGATTTGCATTTGAGAAGGATCACTCTCCTGCAGTGTGGATGGGGAAAAGCTGCGGGAGGCCTGAACTAGCAATGGGAATGAGAAGAATCACTGGTGATTAAGAAGGACACCTTATTTTGAGACCCCTCTCCCCTGTCCCCTGCCCCCTGCCCCCTGTGCACAACTTGAGACAAATTTGCTCACAAGTGGGTTATTTGGGAGGTGAGCAAGTTGGATTAGGGAGTAGGAAAGAGAGACAGGGAAGGAAGGGAATAAAGCCACGGGATGGGATATTAATAATCAAGCCAACGTTATGGGCAATTGACTGTAGAGGATGCCCAGGAAACTGGGCTAATCTCCAGCAGCGAGATGCAGGAACTTGATATAGGAAGCCTCTAGGGGACTGTCCACAAACGCTACAGGGAGCCTCCAGGCTGGGCCAAGTGGATATGGATGCAGCACAGAGTCCCTTCCATGAACTGGACTTCCACAGCCAGACCGCACAGCTCCTCTGCATCTCTATGGAAATGTACACATGCCTGAGGTGTACTCGTACGTACACTGTGAGTTAGACCAAGGACAGTGACAGAGTCCCTGAGGACTTAGCCTGCTTGTGCCTCCATGGCAAATGCCCTGCCTGGGTCTGGGCTGCGTTAACAACCCCTCGTTGCCATCAGTGTCAATATGTCATAATTACTATTGTGATTGTTTATTGAACACTGACAAGGTTCACCTAGAAAATGTTTTGTGACATAACACATTGTAAAAATGCAATTACTAGAATTTATTTCTTGAAATGGATCCAAAAGTACTAGAAATTTTTACTGATAACAGGAGGAATGTGCCAACCAGCTGCAGGTCCTGTGGGGGCAAAGTGTGGATTTCTCTCTTGGTTTGCACTTGAACTAAGCTGTGGGCACAAGAAACAATGGCTCAAAGCTAGGTCATTTCCTCATTCTAAATTATTTGATAATTCTAGGTGATCGGTGTATATGTGAGATGGTTTAGATTATGGATTTAGGAGTCATGAGACTAAAGTTTTGGTCTTGATCCTGTTATTTACTGACAGTGTGACTTTAGAGATATTATTTAACTTCCTATTAAGACTCAGATTATGCAACTCTAAAATGGAGCAAATAATTTTTGTCTCTTTCTACCACATCTGGATCATAGCAAGTGCTCGTGGTGGTCAAATGAATAAATAGAGAAGTATAAGCATAAAGCACTTAGCAAATAGTAAGAGTACAAAAAAGTTAATTATTATTGCTTTTGTGTTTTTAATAACCCAAAGCTATTCACCAGTCAAATTAGTTTCACTATAATCCTTATTGCTATTATTATCAATACTTTATAGGTCATATAAAAACAAGTGAGCTGTCTTGCAGACATTGCTGACTGTGGAGTGGGGAGATCTGGACCCATTTTTTGCTGACTATTCGATCTTGAGCAAGTCACTTACTCTCTCTGAGCTTGGGAGCTCCATTATCTGTAAAATGGGATGACTATGCCCAGCCTCTCTATCTTACAGCTGGGGCCAAAATTAAAATAAGATTTTTGAAAGCACCCATAAACTTCAAAGTACAATGAGGGTAAAAGCTTTTATGGTGTGTGTGTGTGTGTGTGTGTGTGTGTGTGTGTGTGTGTGTGTGTGTGTGTGTGTGTTTATGGCACTGTGCTTTGTTTTATGAAGGATTTAAAACATTAATTCAAGACATAGATTTTTATTCTTAAAGACTGTGACATCTATGATGCCATATTTTGATAGAAAGTGGACAGGATTTGCAACTTTGGGGGCACAGGGGGGATGTGCTAGATTTCGCAGTTTCAAAATCTCAAATCTTTTTTTTTGAATATCACATGGGTGAACTAGAGTAAGAGTGACTGAGATCAGAAGACAGGAAACTAATTCTCAGCTCTTGGAAGCTGGCGCAAGGTTTAGCTAACTAAAGCAGGTAACCAGCAGAATGTAGTGGGAGCTCTCATTGGACTGTGGGATCCAGGAAAGTCAAGGACACGTCCCAGCATGGCATCTTACTAGCTGAGTGTCGTCCATCAAGTTACTGAACTTCTCTGAGCCTCTGAGTGTTGTACCTAAATTGTGGATAAGAATACCTCATAGCATTGTTCTGGGAATTAACTGAGTTAGCTACCACCCTCTCAAAAATGAATAGCCCAGGAAAATAATGCAGAGCCTGATTAGGCCAAAAAGCCTTTCGGGCATCAGAGCGTAGTGGCTAAGAACATGGACTCTGCAGCCAGAGAGTGAGCGCCCAAATCCTGGCTCCGACCAGTACAAGCCACATGCCTTCTTGGGTAGGCTGCTAACCCTCTCTGTGCTGTCTCCTCATCTGTATCATAGGAAGAATAAGACATAAGTTATGAAGATTAAATACATCTATATTTGGCCTGGCCAGCATGGCTCAATGGTTGAGCATTGACCTATGAACCAGGAGGTCACAGTTCAATTCCCTGTCAGGGCATATGCCCAGGTTTCGGGCTCAATCCCCGGTGTAGGGCGTGCAGGAGGCAACCGGTCGATAATTCTCTCTCATCATTGATATTTCTATCTCTCTCTCCCTCTCCCTTCCTCTATGAAATCAATAAAAATATATTTTTAAAAAATCAGTCTATTCTTTAGTAAGTGCCAGTCCTGTCTGCCTTCTTTAGAGCAGTGACCCCACGCAGGCCCTTATCTGCCTGGAAGAACTCAGGCAGAGAAGTACCAGTACTTCAAAGGCACCATTTGCCCTCGTTTCTTGACTGACAGCTTCAAAACCATACGTGCTGAGTCTTCAACCATCCCCCAATGCTACATAAATCTTTTAGAACTGGATTGTAAAGAGCCAAGTATTGGAAAACTGAAAACTCTAATATCCCAATCGATTGCCTGAGAGCAGTTCAATGGCATTTCTTTAAGCCTCTAGCATCATCCAGGCCCTGCTGTAGCAGTCCTCCTCCTTAGACCCCGAAGGCAGCGGGCAATGCCGTCATGCAGTCCGTCCCGGTGCCTGCCTGCCTGCTGTCAGGTGGAATAAAATAAATGTTCAAAGGAACCAGGTTATTCTCATTTAACAGCAGTGCATGGGATCCAGATGTTGGAACTTATTCCCTCCAGCATAATCCCAAGGTTGACTACATCTAATTCTATGTTAGAGGGACGGGGAGGAGGAGGTAAGGAAGAAGTTAGGTGCACAAGAGTGGGAAAGGCCACATTTGTTTTAGCAACACTACAGTCTCGGTCTGGGTCAAAAAATGGAAAATAGAAAACCCTTAAGAAAGAAAAGGCTCTTAGAGATAGGCTGTTGTTTTTTTCCTTTCCTTGGATCATGTGAATATAATTCAAAGCCTCTTTTCTCCTCGACTGACCCCAGCTGAAAAGTGATGGATAAAATCTCCTCTAAGGAGAGCAGTTGTCCCTGGTCACAGACTGTGCTTTCCAGCTCCAGCAGCCACAGAGCAGGCTGAGACCCAACCCCCCTCCCCCAAAGGTGTCCACATGCCCAAGGAAAGGAGCCCTTTGGAGTCTGAGCCAACTGGGCTGTGCGAGAAACAGTCCCTCAGTGCTGTTTTGAGCAGGTCATTATCCTCCCCCCGCCTTTTGTTCCTCTCGTCACCATCCTGAGCCAATTTTGAACAACGCAGTCTCAAGACTTGTTTGGATTCCTGTGCTCTCTGCTCTCTAAGACCCTTAAAAGCTTGAGAGGAAACATTTAAGAAGCATGATTGAGGCCAGCTGTGTGACACCCCAGCCAAGCCACGCGAACCACCCTCCTTCATGACCGGTTCTGATTGCTGTGGCTGCAGGCGTCCCATCCTGGTCAGCAAAGATGGCTAAGGTGGCTGGAAGGAATGAGGTGGTTGGGCCACTGGCCATACAGTCACGCCAGTCCTCCCTCAAAGCGCCTCTCGTGCAGACATCCTTCTTATGTTTTCCAGAATGACCAAGTCACCTCAAAGGAAAGAGGAGAAGGAATGTTTAGAAATGCCTTCTGAATGCTCAGTCTTTCATTAGCCTCAACTGCCAGATACATTTGCTTCTTAGGCTGAGTCTCACCTCTCATATTAGTCATTCCAGCGGCCCCAAAGATGGTTATGATGTGGAACACCCATGGTGTGGTAGAGTATGAAAATGGCTGTAATCCTTCACCCCTCCCTCTGTCAAACTACTGTGCACTGTGACTTTGTAGTTTGTCCCACAAAGAGGAAACATCTCATTATGCATCTCTTGAAGCTGGATTTGCCTTGGACTTGCTTTGACCAAAAGGTAGATGGCTGCAGACAGGATAGGTAGACATTTCCAAACTCTTGGCCTCAAGAAATCTCTCTCTCTCTCTCTCTCTCTCTCTCTCTCTCTCTCTCTCTCCCTCTCTCTCCCTCTCTCTCCCTCCCTCCCTCCCTCCCTCCCTCTCCTTCTGCCCTCCCCCTACCCCTTTCTGTTGCTAAGCAAGTTAAAGCCTATTGGGTAGACAAGCAATTATACACAGCCACCACCTATTTCTTGTATGGTAATTCTCCCCAGAGGGGAAAGTGATGTGCTCTGAATATAAAGTAACTTTATTAGCATAGAATAGCACTGTTTTTTGTCTCTAGAGCTTAAAAAAGGCGACCTCCAGAGGCAGCAGAAAGGCTTGTGGAGCAGCAGGTTCTCTGCATGTGTGTGGGGGAGAGAACCAACGTTTATTGGGCGCCTACTATTTGCCTAGCATGTGCGATGTCTCTGCTATTTTAGATAACATCTCACAACATCACTGTGAGGCGTTTTGAGTAGCAATGCTTTGTAAGTAAGGAAGCTGAAGTAAATTGCCCAAGGTCATACAGCCAGCATATTCTAGAGCTATAATTTGTCCTGTGCTATCACACCTGGAGTTTTTAAACTGTATCACTCAAATGAGAGGCTTCTGTAGAAGGGTGTCAGAAGGTCTTCAAACATGTGAGTAAAATAGCTTTCTTATATTCACCTATTTAAGACTGCAATAAAAATTCACACACCCCAACTCTACTACATCCCCGCATTTAACATATTAGAGAACACCATTATCTTGTCACTGTAGGATCTCTGTATGAATTTCATTGTACAGGCCTCAGAATGCAGCTGTCCCTGATGTCTTTGGCACATATTTAAGTATCTATTATATATGATATTGCCTAGGAGTATAGGAAGTCTACACTGTTCTTTTCTTCTTAATTCAAGCCCATGCACATCAGTTTAAATAAGCAAGTATGCTACCATGCACATATGCGTGTTTCTTTTTAATTTTATTTTTTTAATTATAGTTGACATATAATATTATATTAGTGTCAGGTGTACAGCATAGTAATTAAACATTTATATACATTATGAAGTCATCACCACAGTAAATCTAGTAATTATCTGTAATTGTACATAGTTATTATAATATTATTGACTATATTTCCTGCTATACATTATATTCCTATGACTTATTTTATAACTGAAAGTTTATACTTCTTAATCCCCACTCCCTTTTCCATCCACCCTTCAGCCCCTAGTAACCACTAGTCTGTTCTCTGTCTATGAGTTTGTTTCTGTTTTGTTTGTTCCTTTACTTTGTTCTTTAGATTCTACATATAAGTGAAATTATATGGTATTTGTCTGTCTCTGTCTGACTTATTTCACTCAGCATAGCACTCTCTAGGTTCATTCATGTTGTTGCAAATGGCAAGATTTCATTCTTTTTATGGCTGAGTAATATTCCATTGTGTAAATGTACCACATCTTTATCCACTCATTGATCGAAGACACCTAAGATGCTATATCTTAGCTTTTGCAAATAAGGCTGCAATGAGCATAGGAGTACATATATCTCTTTGAATTAGTGTTTTCATTTTCTATGGACAAATATCCAGAGGTGGAATTGCTGGGTCATATGGTACTTCTATTTTTAATTTTTTGAGGAACCTCCATACTACTTTCTATAGCGGCTGCACTAGTTTACATTCCCACCAGAAGTGCACAAGGATTCCCTTTCCTCCACATCCTTGCCAATATTTGTTCTTTGTTGTCTGCTTTATAAAAGCCATTCTGACAAGTGTGAGATAGTATCTCATTGTAGTTTTAATTTTAATTTTCATTTCTGTGATGATTAGTGATGTTGCACATTTTTTCAATGTGTCTGTTGGCCATCTGAATGTCTTCTTTGGAGAAGTATCTATTCAGGTCCTCTGTCCATTTTTTAATTGCATATTTGCTTTTTTGATGTTGAGTAATATGAGTTCTTTATATATTTTGGATATTAACCCCTTATCAGATATATCATTAACAAACATCTTCTCCGATTCAGTAAGTAGGCTGCTTTTCATTTTGTTGATTGTTTTCTTCACCACGAAGAAGCTTTTTAATTTGATGAAGTCCCACTTATTTAGTTTTACTTTTGTTACCTTTACACATATGCACCATTCTTAATTAAATACCAGGCTTGGCCTGGCCCAGACCATAGCATTGTAAATAGTTGTACAATTACTTGGGAACACAACATGACAAATCTCTATTGTGGATGGTTTCAAAAATTTTTTGAGTGTTTGGAGGCCTCCCATCCTTATGTTTATATTTATGATGAGAAGAGCAGGCATTTTGAGGGAAAGAAATGCCAAGGTGAGGAGGGTCATACAGCAACTGTGTCTAGCCAAGCTTGGCGTTATAGTTAAGGGAAACTAAGGGCATGACACACTGTGCCATGATCTAGGTGATGGCTCACTCCCAGACTCCTGGCTACCAACCAATTATTGGGACCACTAAACTTGCAGGTTGGTAAAAGATAACTACTCTCTGGCCAGCAAAGTGGGCCTGGACAGCCTCCTGCCTGGAGGAACCTTTATTGGACCATCTCTGTCCTTCCCACCCTCCCAGAGGGAAGAAAGGAGGATGGATGAAGCAGGGCTGGGCCTGCCTTGAAGGAAAAGGGCACAGTTGCCCTCTTTGCCAGAGCACAAGAATCCCAGCTACGTGAGGCAGAAGGCCAGAGCTGGTTCTCCCAAATCCTGAGTCAGTGGGTAATTCAACTTTAAGACAGAAATGCCCCACTGTTCCTCTTCCAAGCTTCTGTAACAATTGAAGTGTCTTCAGAGATGGAAAAGCAAGCAATTAAATAAAAAGAAAACAAAAACACAAAAAATAAGTTATGTGTTAACTATATGTGAAATTGGACTCTGTTTTTATAAAGAAAAAATAATGATAATCAAAAACAAGATCAATAAAGTCAGTAAAGTTTGTCTTTGTCTTCAGATATTATTGTATAAAAAGCTTATGCTCTAGGATCTGACAGATTTGGGTTTTAAGCAGCTTTTCCACTTACAAACTGTATGAGTTTGGGCAAGCAACTTCATTTCTTAAAGTTTAGTTTCAAATCTGTAAAGTGTGGATAATACCAATGCACAGAGTTATTCAGAAATTTTAATAAGCTAAATATATGAAATTTCTTAACACAACAAAGAAGGTGCCAAATAGCTCCATTCATCCCATTTCTATTCCTAGGGCCCTTTCCACCATGTCACTTGATATACAATCTTCTATTTTCTTCTACCCTCAACTAAATCTATGAGTCTGATGAACTAAATCTATCTGGAGTCGCCAGTGATGCTTGATTTTTTAAAAAAAATATATTTTATTGATTTTTTACAGAGAGGAAGGGAGAGGGATAGAGAGCTAGAAACATCGATCAGCTGCCTCCTGCACACCTCCTACTGGGGATGTGCCCGCAACCAAGGTACATGCCTTTGACCGGAATTGAACCTGGGACCCTTCAGTCTGCAGGCCGACGCTCTATCCACTGAGCCAAACCGGTTAGGGCAATGCTTGATGATTTTAATTTTCACAAAGGTCTAGGTGTGAAATTGTATAATTTCAGGGTCAGATACCCAGAAAGCCAGACATTATTTTGGACATGAAGACCTTTATTTAGTTAATTAGTAAAATCTTTATTTAGTTAATTAGTAAAATCATCCACAGTCCAGGTCAATGATCTTTAAAGTGATATTCAGTTGTGTTCACCCCTGGTGTTGTACAAAACACTCCACTAAGGGGCAGGAAAAAAATATTGGACCCTCTATTTATATTTATCTTTAAAATGGAAAAAAGAAATTATGCTCTCCTAATACTTACCACGTAGATTGACACTAGCACTATCTATGGACTTTTATGTCTAAATGTCACATGCAGGGAAGAGCCAAATTTCCACAACACAAAGGGATTAACATTGACATATTTTCTTATTCATTTGCTTATAATTTTTTATCTGGCTAGTGACTCAAAGCTTCATTTCAGAGCGAAAACCATTAGTACTAGTGTGAGTTCTACAGTGTTGCTTTAATGTTAATGGGATTAACAAGAGACTCCCTAGGAATGTCCTGGATGCAGACATAGTCATTCTACTACTGTATAGAAGCAATCTAAATTTCCCAGTGATTAACACCCCAGTCGGTACATTAACTCCTCTCTATTTGTTCAAGTCATGAGAAGCTCAGAATGAACAGGTAGAAGCCTCTGCTCCCAGCCCACTGGGATCCTTGTGTCTTATGTGAAAGCATTCATCTTTTGGGAATATGACCAAGTAATATTTGCAATAAAGACAAGCAAATTTTTGCCAATTATCATTAGGAATAATAGAGAGAAGCCTCTCCCATCTCCACCCCCTGGTTCTCTGGTCTATGTATTATTTGGCTACAAGAGAAATGGCAACAAGTAAGTTACTGGATGTTAACACATACCGTATTTTATAGGATGGTACTCAAGCCCCATAAAAAGTTTTATTTGGCCAGTGCTACACCTGAGTCTTTAGTAGACCACTCAATATTTTATAAGGCCAACTGCCTTGGATGATAAAGTGAGTACATGGTAAAATAGTGAATTCCATGGGCTGAGGTAATAACTACAGTGCTTCACCTTAAAATGAGTTCCTGGTCAAAAACAATGTGGTGTGGAATACCATGACAATAAATAAAGTTCATGGAGTGGTGCTAACTAAAGCACTGTGGGCCAGAAGGCAAATCCAAAGTATATTACAGAAAATTCAAAGCAATTTCCATGATGGAAATCCCTACTGTTGGCTTCCTTATCCATCATCAAATTGGGGTGGCTCAAGAAAGAGGTTGACTGATAGCCACACAATAGGTCATCTTGTCCACTTGATTATTGAGTCTCCTCTACAATGATTTTCCTTTGTTAAACATTCCACATGAGACTTAAAAATCCTTAATTTTGTATTTATTCTGAGAGTTCCATTCATAAACTTTTTCCCCAGACTTCCTTTTTCCTTCCAAACCAATGACCACCTAGGGTAGGCCCACCCTTAGACTCTATCCACAAATCAGTAGCAATCCATACTTTTGCCATATCTTCTTCCAGATGAAGTGCACAACCATGAAGCATGCTGCTCATTGGAAGGATTTCCCTTCCCAGTGTGCTCCAGGGTCACTTCTGGGCACACAGAATTACAAGAGTAAACTCTAGTGACTCTCACCCTCTTATAATCCCCTCCCATTTGAGTGTGGGTGGAATTTGTGAATATGATGAGATATCACTCTTATGGCAGTGTTATCTTATATGCCAAAAGGGAGATTATCCAGGTGAGCCTGATATAATCATCTGGGCCCTTTAAAATCAGATTTCTCTCCAGCTGGTGGACCACAGAAGTCAGAGAGACTCTAAGGGTGGAAGGGATTTGTTGATCGGTTGGCCTCATGTGAAGCTCTGTCAGAACCACATGCCTAAACATTAAATGTGTTTCTTCTGGAATCCAAAGAAGTTCATCAGGTACTGTGCCTCTTTTTCAGATATAGGTAATGGAAAATGGAGAACGATGTTCTTTTCATACAATATTTCCCAAGTTTTACAAGGTTGATGTATGAATCTTATGCTACCAACTTAATTTATCCAAATCCATAGGAAAGATAAAGAAAAGAACGTTTCAATGTATGACCAGAACATTGTTCCCACTTCATCAGACCCATAGAAATGAGATCCCAAGAAATCCATTCAAACCTTTAGGCCCGACTCCAGCAGATGCTATGTGCCTTAACGCAAATCAGCTAGTTTATACCTTGGTAAGAATGAAACAGAAAGCTAAGTAAGCCTGTTATATAAACATTGAATACAGATGGTAAACAACCCATCCAAAACAGCATGGATACTTAGTTAAGGCTGAATATTAAAGCCACTAAGATAAGAACTACAACTAGCCCATAGAGTGCCTTTGTGTTCATTAGAAATGGACATGCCATGCTCCAGGTCAATGCAGGCCTGCAGCAGGAAGCATGGCCTGGTGAGAGGAGCCCATTCCCACCCATCCACTCATCAGGCACCCTTATGCAGGGTGCAGTGTGCACAACCATTTGTTCACAACGGCCCTAGCACAGTGGTTCTCAACCTTCCTAATGCCACGACCCTTTAATACAGTTCCTCATGTTGTGGTGACCCCCAATTTCATTGTTACAAATTAAACATAATTAAAGCATAGTGATTAATTACAAAAACAATATGTAATTATATATGTGTTTTCCGATGGTTTTAGGTGACCCCTGTGAAAGGGTCGTTCGACCCCCAAAGGGTCGCAACCCACAGGTTGAGAACTACTGCCCTAGCAAGACCACACACCGACTTATTTAAAAAGTGATTTACAAAAGTACAGTCATCTATATTTCTCTCCTGAGTTCCGGGCTCTTTCTCTATGACTTATGGGGAATGAGAGCACATGTAGGCAGAAGGAGAGAAACAGCCCCTAGTAATCTAAGTATCCAAGTAATATTTGCTGGAATGGATTTAGGATTAATTGAATCACTTTAACTTGACTCTGTCTAGAGATACTACATGTGTTCCTTTGTTGTTCTTGTTTTTTAATATT
The DNA here is from genome assembly GCF_963259705.1 of Myotis daubentonii. NCBI lineage: Eukaryota > Metazoa > Chordata > Mammalia > Chiroptera > Vespertilionidae > Myotis > Myotis daubentonii. The sequence continues at coordinate 45,306,523 of NC_081850.1, forward strand.
ATGAGTACATCTTCTAAATAATGAAAATAAAGTAATAAACAACCAATTAGTTTTTCTAATTAATTAGTCATCAAGTAGTTATGCAGTTTCTATGATCTATTCAATTCTGAACTAGAAGATAGAAAAGCCTTATAAGAAATAAAGCCCTTGAGATTTTAACAATCTAGCTAGAGAGATGTTATTGATGCATAGGAATGATAGGATAATTTACCCCTTACACATTTATTTTCCCCAACTGGCAAGAAATATGGGAATGACATTTGAATATTTTGCAAGTTTTATAAGCATTTTTTCCTTTAACTTTACAAAATATATAGCTCCCATTTTGCCAAAATTTTTAGTATATAAGAAAATATCATGGCCCTAAATATTTTTTCTACGTCAAAGTTTCATACAAGCCAAAACAATGAAGCCAGTCTGTGATGTGGGCCTGAGCAAGACTGTTTCCTTAGCAGTGCACCACACATCACTAAAGTTGCTGAGGCGTTGAGACATCCAGCCCCCATAATATTTCCAGAGCCAGGTGTCTCCATACATGTCCACAAATATAAATCACTTGCAGAGATGGATGGAACCCTGTGTGGCCTCTGCTCCATCCCATTCATCACCGGGCCAGCCAGCTGACTGCTCCACCGATGTTCTCACCCTGACCTGGAGGCACCACCTTTGCTGAGAGGCAGAGGTGAATGAACCCCCTTCATCACCAGTGTTTCCAGAATATGAGTCTTTTCCCTGCCTCACGAGCCATTCTCTTCATATCCCCAGCTGCACAGGGGGGATGAGAAGAAGTGTGTGGGACTATAGTCCCTGACACTAAGGAGATGTTCAACTGGGAAAGAAAACGAAAGTGAATGGGATCCTGAGAGCTTAATGGAGACAGAGAGCTTAATTTCTTTTGCCTTTTTCTCTTTCACTAATAAAAAGTCAAAGCACAGTCTCCTTTTAAAGATGAAATTACAAATTGAAATTTGCGTTGAACGTGTGTGTCCACTCTTGTTCATCCAATGGTCCTCAAGATTAAGAGTATTTAAGAATCACGTGACAGAGTTATTTAAAATGTGAAGTCCTGAGATCCTGATACTGCATGAATAGGGTGAGACCCACTGAATTAACCTTTCTATCAAACACAGTAAAATTCTGATACAAGTGGGCCTTGAACTGCATTTTGAGAACATTAGCATTTGGTGATTGCTATTGTTGCTGTGTTATTGCTGCTGCTGCTATTGGGATTTTCAACAGCTGTTTTCTTCATATGCACCCTATCAGCTGCTTACTCACTGAATTTTCAAATCTTAGCTGAGATGTCTGGGACAGCGCATTAGCCAGGAGTCAGGAAACCTAAGCCCAGGCTTTACCACTAACTAACTGTGTGTCTGTAGGCCAGTCAACTACCCTTGCTAGTGTTCCCTTGAAATAAATAATTTTCAAGGTCCTTTTTCAGCTTATAGTATTTAGATATATAAACCTCAGTTATAATGACCAAAATATGCTTTCTTTATTTCATATTTTTGAAGATGTTGAAAAGCTCTAATTCCTGGTGTTGCAGGAATGTTACGATCTATCTTAATCTGAAGAAGTTAGTCAATCTCCCCAAATCTCATTCTTCTCATTTGCATAAAGGAAAGATGAACTTCTCCCCTATTTAACTAATGAGATAATGTTCAACTCAAATGGAATTGGAAATTTAGTATTTACAAAGTACTATGTGGGTGTAATGCCTCATGCTCTCCAAGTCAGATGATACAACTATGGGTCATAGGATTGAATTTGTCTCATAAATATATGTTAAAAAAAAGCCAGATTGAATTGGGTTCAAATAGAATTGGAGGTAAGAAAATGGATACAGAGAGCAATAGGCAACATTTTTAGGAATTTGCCTGGTGAAAGGAGCAGAGAAATAGTCTAGTCACCATAGGAGTATATTGAGACAAACAGGAGAAAAGTAAGTAAGGTGAGGGATATTACAGAGCATTTACATATTGCAGAGAATCAGAAGGAAATGAAATAGCAGCAAGAAAGGGTCAAAATTATAGGAGTCTGTCCTCAAATAGATGACAGAGGATGGGATCCATAGTATTAGGTCGGAGCAATCATAAATTGGCTGTTGTAACATAGAAAGGAACAGTGCAGAAATATAGATGTAAGGAAGTTGATAGGTTTTTGGTAAAGAATATGAGAGCTCTTTCTTATTAATTATATTTATCTAGAATAATAAAATTAAGATCAATATCTGAGACTAAAGAAGGAGATGGAGGTGTTGGAGGTTTGAGGAAAATGAGAAGATGCCAGCTGATTTACTGGGATAGTAAAAGGTAAACTGACAGAGAAATGGCAACACTAAAAATGCACTGAAGGTTGAAAGTCATGAATTTCAAGTAAGGTCATTCTGCATGATTGTGTGTTTTTCTTCAGCCACATTCAACTGCTTGGTTCAGGTGCAGAGTAGGTGTGAAATTGGATTTTTCAGGGTTTATTTATTTATTTGTTTGTTTATTTATTTTAATCCTCACCAAAGGCTATTTTTTCCATTCATTTCTAGACAGAGTGGAAAGGAGAGAGACAGGGGAGAGAAAGAGAGAGGAATATCAACATGAGAGAAACACACATCTTGGTTGCTTCCTGCTCATGCCTCAACCAGGGCCAGAGATTGAACCTGCACCTGAGGTACATGCCCTTGACTGGGAATCAAACTCACAACCCTTCAGTCGGAGGGCAGTACTCTAACCACTAAGCAACCGGCCAGGTCAGGGTTGTTGTTTTTTTAACCAGTGGAGTATGATGGAGTGAATGAGTTCAGGAAATGAGGATATGTGCAACAGGGTAATTTGATGATGGATTATTATATCCAAGTTCATAAGGAAGGACATGTATCAGTAGATTGGTACCCCTGATAACTTTGAAGAATTGGAGACTGATTATTAGAGGGAAGAAACTGGAACATAGGAAGTGGTAGCCAAAGAGTGGGGTATATTTAATCGAAGGTAGTAGTATTGATAAGGTATAGGGATGACCATGGAAACGGGTGATTAAGGTGGAGTGAAAGAAATATCATGGAATTGAGAAGGCCAAGGGAGTGAGGGACTAGGGTATTGGATGGACCATCTACATCCATGTTTTATTTCCCAAAATGCTGCATGAATATGATAGTGAGGCAGACACTAGGCCAAGGGCCAATGCCTTTCTTCAGTAAAATGAAGGGAGTGACCAGGGGAGTAACGGAGGAATGAGTAAGATAGTCCTCTGGCTTTGTTTGAAAGAAATACTTTTGGAGGGAAGTAAGTGATGACAAGAGAAGATGGATGAAGAGGCCCGAAGAGTGGAGAAGACAACTCCAGTCTTAGTGGTATGCAGGTGATTTCACATGGAAATTCAAACTTTATTTCTCTTGGAAAAAAATAGAAATTCCATCACCAGGGACCCCATTTTCACAAGTTAACAAATGGCTGAAGTTAAGTTTGGTTACCCCCGTTTGATGGGCCATTTAGTCCCCATTTTTCCACAGTCCGTACCACACTCTCCCTTCTCCCTGAAACAGGGAACCCAGGTTAACTTCCACTGACTATGAAGTGGTTTCTAAAAATAGACCTGAACTGTAAGCAAGTGTTTTACTATATCCTATTTCTACTAAATAAATAATTGAGATGAGGCCTGGCTGGCATGGCTCAGTGGTTGAGTGTTGACCTATGAACCAGGAGGTCACTGTTCGATTCCCTGTGAGGGCACATGCCTGGGTTTCGGGCTCAATCCCCAGTGTGGGGCATGCAGGAGGCAGCCAATCAATGATTCTCTCTCATCATTGATGTGTCTATCTCTCTCTTCCTCTCTGAAGTCAATAAAAACATATATATAAAAAAAGAATTGAGATCAGGAAAAAAGTTAGACCAAGAGGACTACATGTTTAATTTAGTCTTCTTCTTTTTAATTATTTGCTTGACTCTGTTAAACATTTGGTCATGAGATTCCTGCCCCGAATCAACTGATGAATTTATCCCAATTAAAATCTGTCAGAAGTTATTTTCCATAGGCCAAAAATTACAGTTTCTCTTATATGATAATCCCATGGCTTTGATAGTCTAATTTGGCTTGACAACACCATAAGAAATGAAACTCAAAAATAACCAGGTAACCTAGTTGTGGCTCAAAAAGAAAACACTTGCCTAGAATGTGGGTGTTAGGAAGACTTAATATGCATTTCCTTCCACCATCCCACCTCACACCGATCTTTTAGCAGGTAGGATTCATGAGCAAGCCCAGAATTCTTGGATCCTCTGCCCTGGACTAACTGTCAAGACCAACCTACTTAGGATCTGCCTCTAGGACTAGCAAAGAACACAGAAGGAGTTGCATCTATATGCTCCATCATGGACCTGTGATCTCGAGTGTGCCCTTGACTTGCTTAAAAGTTAAAAAGATAATAAAGCAAAAGGAAAGCAATCAAGATCAAGTTATTTCTGCCAATACATCACATATGAACCAGCCTTCTGGTTCTGGCCTAGTTACTCTGAAAGGTAGCAGGTTCCTAATATATGTGAAAGTGGCATTCTTAGAATTTTTCCCAATAAAGCAGTTCATCAGAATAGGTCAGAATTGGGAGATTTATTTAAAGTACCTCATAACAGGTACAGAGTAGAGTTCAGGTCTTTCTGGGAGCCTAAAACATAAGGATGTTATCCTGTGTGCTAAATTGCCTAAAGCTGAGTTTTCGACTATAGCTAGGATCATCATATGCTTTGTTGTCCAAACTAGGACACCTTTGAGAAGAAAGGGGTCTTGCCACATTAAAAATTACTTCAGGTATGAACAGGACTTCCAAGCAAAGTAGGTGGCATGGTCACCTTAATTACAGGTAGCTCACCTCACAAGATTTCAAAACATGTTGCCCAGGGACCAGAGAGGAAAGACATGAACAAGATTTAGCAGGATTTACCTTTTAAGGTAGTTTGCACAGCTAACCTGGGTTTGATCCTCCTCACTGCTCACAGCACAAAGGCAGGTTTTCCAAAATACTATCTATTTAACAAACTAACTTATTTAATCTCTGTGAAAAGCTTAGAGGGGATTTAAAGGAGGAATGGGTAAGCCACTTCTTCAGCAGCAGAATCCTATGCCTAAACTGTTCACTCCCCGCCCCGACCCCCCAAAATCCCTTGTCTCCTCACCCCAATCTGCATCCCCCTCAAGCATAACCCTGTTCACAGTCTCGCATAATTGGCAATGTGCTTTGTTGTTGGTTTGCCTTGCTGATGCCTCATTGTTGGAGGGTTGCCAATGTTAGCATACCAGCTACATGCACCAACGGTCTGATCTGGGGTGGATGGGAAAGCCTACTGTATATTCCTGTGCAGAAGAGAGTGCACTAAACAGCTCTGAAGAGGAACTAGACAAATGTTTGAATAAAAAGCAACTGAAGGGTAACTGCTAATTCAAAAGAAGAGATGGTCCCAGCTGACTTTCTTGGCTTCCTTCCCTCCTAGATTCTCCTTGCTTCTTTGTTATCTGTGGTTTAATCCTCAAACACAGTTCTGGTACGATCCATGAGGCAACAATTTAAGTGCTAACATATTGGCTCAATTATTCCATAAGACAGGAACTAAAAATGTTTTTCCTTTTGCTGCTACCACAACTTTGGACAGCTTGCTTAAAAACACACATGTACAAAACGGTTCACCCCCTGCGCTCATGTTGATTTCCTTCTAGAGGCAGCAGGAGCCACGATAAAAATATGGGGCATGTAGAAAAGAATCTGCTCCACTTGTTTATATAGTTTTTGAAAGTTGAGTTAAAGAAAGATTTCAAGTTGGATTTTCTAATAGGTTTTTATTTTCCACTAGAAAACAAAGAGCTATATTTGGTTTTCACCCCAATTCATGGGATCAGCAAATTGATGAAAGTATCTTAGTGAAATCTTAGAAATGTTTCGGTACAAAATTTCAAATTTTTACATATTTTTGTGTGTATATATCCCTGTTGCCTCAAGGCAAAGAATGCCCCCGCTCAGGATTCACATGGAATAACTAGTGATCTTTTTTTTTCATGAGTGAACTGCTCCTGAAGGTTGCATGAACACTTTTTTTTAATCTGCTAACTAGTTTCCATTGTGTTTATGAAAATCCCCCAAGCTACTTTTGTTTGTCTTCTACTTTCTTCCTTCAGTGGAAAGCAAAGACACAAAAGACAAGCAAAGCTCTGACTTGCTCTTGATAAATATGGCCCCTATAGCACTCCGTACAATTTAAGAGCTGAAACCATTATTTCAGTGCAGCCTGTGATTGTTCATTAGCACAAAGAGTTTGTAATAAATATAATGAAAGACTGCTGGCTGTACTCTATCTTTGTTATCTAAAGCATTTCCATGAATAACTACAGGGATTTGTCTCCAAATGACTTATTTGCCTCCTTTCTAATAAATAACATGTAATTGGGGTAATATATTGTTTCCTAGTTATGTTAGCAATGTAGTGAAAGGAAACAAATGCACAATTTTCAATATGAAAGAATAGTAGATAATTTTTATATTATCCCTTAAAGTATTTAGACTCATTATGCATGAGTTAAACTGCTGGGAGGTCTAAGTACAAAGCAAGAGCTGAGGTTCTACATTTAATGAGTTTCTTTATTACTCAGGGCATGAATTACTACCCTGATACTATAAAACTGCAGCGAGGGCTCTGCATCTCAGATGAGATTCTCTTTGAGGAATGCACTCGTCAGTGAACTGTCAGCAATGGGATGGACTAATCTGATTTAGAAAGGATTAGGTTAGGAACTGTGCCTCTGAATGTCAAGGTATCTACCTCTCTACAGGGGAGTGGAATGTTTAACTCTTCACATCCAGGTCTGCAGTGTTAGCGGAGCCTTGTGAGGCACGAGGTCACATCCATTACTGAGCATCAAGACAGAAATAAATTATACTGATGGCCTGCTCAGGTCCCCGAGAGAAATCCATCTTCAGTCCCATGGTACCAGGGGGCTACTGCCAAGGCATGGCCTTGGAATTCAAAACATTCTTCTGGAAAAAAAAGAAGAAAAAGGCCTCTGTTAATTATTAGAGAAAAAGAACAATATGCACCAAATCTAATCTCTCTTACAGCTCCTCACACTTCACTGGACAGGAGTAACTAAATAGTCACTAGAGTTGGAATCTGCTGAATGTCTGGGAACAAGGCAGGGAAGAGGCAGGCATCAAGGAGTCGTGTCTTAGGGAACTGAAGCAAGATCTGTGGAGCCTATGACAGTGCAGACTCTCCCTAGCTTGGGGTCCATTGCTTTTAAAAGCTAGGTTGCCTATTAATAAAACAGAAGTTGATTCAATGTGGTCTCTCATCTCTAAATCTTGTAGGACAGAAAGCACTGGAGGGCTCGCCTTTACTCAATCCTTGCCCAACTCTCAGAAAACGGGTTCCTACACTCCCGGGTCATGGCAGCCCAAGAGGCTCTGTGCACACATCTGGCATGTATTCAGTGGAAAATTAATTGGGAAAATTATCAGGAGCTCCTCCCAGGCCTCAATGTGGGCATCAAAACATGGTGGGTCCTCTGAGCTGGAGATAAACGTAGGAAAAGGGGCACCTAAGAAGTAATTGTGGATAGAGTCTGTTGAATATTTACTTTGTGCAAAGCTTGGATCTAAGTTCTCCACATTTGTTATTTTTGTTTTTTGGGGTTTTTTTGTTTTTTGACTTTTAATTTCTTTATTGATTAAGGTATTATATATTTGTCCTTATCCCCCTATTAACCTCCCCACTCATGCCCCCACCCCCCTGTTGTCTGTGTCCATTGGTTAGGCTTACATGCATGCATACAAGTCCTTTGGTTGATCTCTCCCCCTTACCCCCACCCTCCCCTACCTTCTCTCTGAGGTTTGATGTTCTGATCAATGATTCTCTGTCTCTAGATCTGTTTTTGTTCATCAGTTTATGTTCATTATATTCCATAAATGAGTGAGATCATGTGCTATTTATCCACATTTGGACTCTCTCAACCTTCATGCTAACCCTGTGAACAGGCACAGCTGTCCCTGCTTTAGAGGTGAGGAAATGAAGGGGTAGAGGCTACAGGCTTTGGCCACTCCTCCTAATAAAGAAGTATCAAGATCCAAATTTGAGCTCAGCAGACTGGCTTCAGAGCCCACGCGTTTAAGCCATTCTGCTGTCTCTCTGAAGATATTACCGACTTCCCCAGTTTGCCGTCATAGTAAGTCATAACTGGAGCTAATAACATTTTAATAAAAGTGATTTCCAGTTGGGAAAACAAAAAAGTAGTAGGTATCCTATTGATTAAAGAAAAAAATTCAAATTTGAGACTGAAGCTCCCAATTTTGCTCCTCACATTTGGAAGTGTAGAGCCACAAGCTAAAAAGCATAAAGAATTAGTCACTTGGAGAGTAAAATTTTAGGTCCAAAGTGTCTGACCTTAAGCATATTTATGAAAAAACTTATTTCAACAAAAAGTCATTTCATCTGAGAGCCAGATAGCAAACTAAGGAAGGCTTTCTTCTCAAATCCAGCGTGGAGAGTCCCCTCCATAGACTGTACAGAGTTGGTCAGAGCTAGGTTTGGGCAAGATGTGAAAACAGCAACCAGTTTTCTAAGCCAGTAATTGGAAAACATAAAAAGGCATGTTGGGACACATCCTTTAATAATACATGCCGGAAAAGCAATTTCTATTAATTAGAATGTACATTATTAATAAAGTATTTAGAACTCTTACCTTAATTTAGGTGTTATCAGGAAATTGAAAGTACTACTAATTCCACCCTGAAGGTTGGTGGCTAAATATTCAGAAGATGGCGGCTAAGTCCTGATAAGCTGCAAGTACACTGAAAGAGCTCAGTGGCTCCCGAAGGACAGACCTGATTTTAAGAAATGCATGTCCCACCATTGCTGTCATCCAGCATGTGCACCAGCTATGCAACTTTTTCCTAAGAAATTCTTCCAGAGCTTCCACTGACTAATTCTACCTGTAAGGCCGCATACCATTAGCTCTGCATTCTGGAGAGGTCCTTGCATTCCCCTTCATATTTAGCTCGTAGGATGGGAAGGAAAGCTGCTGAAAGGACCTGCTTTATGCATAAGCAGATCTCAGGGGTTCTCTGGGACCCCAAATTTCTTTCTCATTGATGTCTAAGATTTTTCGTCTTCCCTTGCTGCCATCCATCTCTCTTCATTCCAGCTTTTCAATATCGTTGTCAGATCCATCTATATCAGATTCTGAGGATTTAAGGACCTTTTGGTCTGGTTTCTGGGTGTTCTACTCTACACCTTTAGCTTGCTATCACATCATTCCCCATGGTCCCATCTAGACTGTTCTAAGGGTCATTCATAGCTCATATTCAGCTCACATTTCCCCCTTCTCCATAGATGGTGTTGACTCTCTCTTCTGAACGGCCATTGTGCTCATTGTCTCCATAATCACTTTTGCAATTAATAATGCATCATAGCCCTGACCGGTTTGGCTCAATGGATAGAGAGTCGGCCTGCGGACTAAAGGATCCCAGGTTCAATTCCGGTCAAAGGCATGTACCTTGGTTGTGGGCACATCCCCAGTAGGGAGTGTGCAGGAGGCAGCTGAATTAATGTTTCTCTCTCATCAATGTTTCTAACTCTCTATCCTTCTCCCTTCCTCTCTGTAAAAAAATCAATAAAATATATTAAAAAATAATACATCATAATTCAGTAATATAATTATTATTGTTATGTGCACAGGGACAGTTTTCAGTGTTTGGCCTGTATTATTTCATAAATATTGTCACAGTGGCCCTAGACGGTGTTGTTCAGTAATAAGAGTGTTGGCCCCTTTACAGAAGGGTTGTGGGCTCAATTTCCAGTCAAGGGCACATACCTGGGTTGCAAGTTCAATCCCAGCCCCTGTAGGAGCATGTAAGGGAGGCAACCAATCAATCTGTCTCTCCCACATCAATGTTTCTCTGTCATTCTCTCTCTCCCCACTCCCTCCCTTCCACTCTCTAAATGAAATCAATGGAAAAAATATCCTCAAGTTAGTAATAACACACACAAAAATATCATCACAGCAGTCCTATGTGATAGGAATTATTATTCCATCCATTTTACAAATGAGGCATACAAATGATAAATAACTTGTCAAAGATCACAGGGCTGATAGTTGGCAGAACTGTAATTTAAACCCAGCCAGACTGAGTGAAGAGTTTATGTGTAGTATTGTTGTTTCACTTTCATAGACTTATTTTTGGTCAACCCAAGGAAAACATCAGCTTCTGAAATCATTTCTGAGTATCTTCACCCTTCAGAATGCCTTACACATTTGGCACTCAATAGTAAGAGCTGGTATTGCTACTATTATTCTTTTTATTATCATTATTATCTGCTGGCTGATTTTATTTACTTTGAGCATGTCCTGTTCCTGCAGCTCTCATTCAAAATGTATCTCCTCTCTGTGCCCTGAATATATTGTTGTGCTTTCCCAATACCTTTATGTAGATTCAGTTATTAGATTTGACGGCCAGAGAAACAAGCAACAGAAGGGATGGGAAGCTTTGAAAGGACAAGCAGAGGTGATGTGGTGGCCACCGAAAGCAAGCCACCTACATCCCAATTATCCACCTACAGCTGGCTCTGCCTTGTGACATATTGTTCTTGATTAATTATACAGTCGCTAATAGAAAACATTAACTAATGGATATTAATATTAATTTTCCATGAATAGTCATTGCTGTGAGTCTCTGAGGCTTGCCTTCTGACCGTCTGAATTTGATTTTAGAGAATCTACATTTATGCCTATGGAGAGACTTTGGAAGACCATGGGAGCCAAGGGTGTAGAGTGCATATGGAGAGAATAATGTTCATTATCTTATTAAACCCCAGTTCCTCCCAGGATAGTTAAAAGACAGCTGGCAAATTTTATCCCTCATTTGCAGAAGGAGACACATTGGCTTACAGTAATTTCATAATATGCTTTAAGTCCAGAAGGGAGCAAATGGAAAGCTAAGAATGAACAGCGACTCCCAGGTGCTACCTGTAGCTATCACATACTGAAGGACACAGAGGCATGGTGACAGTTGCCTAGTACAATGAGGCTGCCCAGAATAGAAAAATGAGCACTTTTGTGCCTCTCTCAAAGCATCTATCCTTTGTGTTAGCACCTAGCACAATCTAATGCATTCTATTATTTTCTATATCTTTACCAAAGATGTTATAAGCTCCATTCGAATATACACATGCACTGTGCTTTAAAGTTTTAAAGCCTATTTATAAACCTCATGCTACTTAATTCATAGGGTCTTCATGAGCTATGGTTCCAATAGCCTCAATTTTTATAATCATCTGCCCCTTAATGTTTTAGAGAGTAAAATACTCGCTCCAGTGCGTCCAGGTGGTTAGTGGAAGAATAGGAACTCCTACCCAGGTCTTGCTGCAACATAGTCTAGGGTCCCTCCCACACACTTCTTGAACTTTCTGTTCCTCTGTTTGCATCCATCTTCCCTATAGATGCCTCTCACATAAAGTAGACAAGTGAATGTTTGCTGATGATGAGGATCAAAAAATATACTCAACTGAACACTGACTTCTACATTTGGCCTCCTGATGTGCACTCTCATGCAAGAAGTAAGGTTTTTGACTCTCTTCCCAACTCTGGACTTCTAGCATGAACAGGGAATGTGGAACAATGTTAGTCTCTTTTGGACACTCATACTGTTCTTTTTTTTTTTTTCTATCCAGGGAATATTTGTTGAATATCTACAATGTGTCAGCCACTAGGTGCAAAATGAGAGATAATAGAAACACAACCCAATCCCAGTCCTCATGAAGCTCACAGTCTAGTGGGAAATGTGGAAACTATCCTTGATTTTGGTTGGGGTCATGCTGCCACTTAAGAATTCATTGAGTTGGGGGGGGGCGTCAATCGGGGGAAAAGGAGATATATGTAAAACTTTAGACAATAAGAAAAAGAATTCATTGAATCTGGCCCTAGCCAGTTTCCTCAGTGGTTAGAGCATCGGCCCTCAGACTGAAGGGCCATGAGTTCAATTCTGGTCAAGGGCACATACCTTGGTTGCAGGCCCCAGTTGGGGCACGTGAGCGAGGCAACCAATTGATGTGTCTCTCCCCCTCCCTTCTACTGTCTCTAAAAATCAATGGAAAAAATATCCTTGAGTGAGGATTAACAACAACAACAAAACAATGTATTGAATCCATTCCTTGTATTTTATGTGTTAGTTCTGTTCTGCATCATATTTTCACTAGACATGACACTCAGCCCTCTTTCTTAATTTACACACACACCACTCATAGCATTGCTTTAGTGAGTGAATAAGACTTAATGAAGTTTTGAGAAATGCAGATATATATTGCAGTATACCTGACAATTACATCTTCTAAATATGACTATTATTACCACCTCTAAATTGACATTATGTCTCACTAGGATTATTGCAACAGCCTCCTAAGTGGTCTCCCACTTGCCTCTAGAGTCTATTCTTCACATAGCACCCAGAGTGATTCTTTTAAAATGTGAATCAGATCAAGTCCTATTCTGCCCCAAACCCTCCAAACACTTTCCCTTCTCAATCAGCATAAAATTCTACAGGGGAACCTGTTTACAGCTCTCACTTCCTTGCTGACCTGATCTCCAGCATTCTTACCTTCTTTGTTCTGCTCCTGACACAATAGCTTCCAGAAATTTTCTAAAAAACAACAAACACAATAAGAAACAACCCACCTCAGGGTCTTTACATCTTCTGTTCCCTCTGACTGGATCACCCTTCCCCAGATATATGTGAATCATTCCCTGCTTTCTCCAGGTTTCTACCTAATAATCAGTTTATGAGCAAGGTTCCCTTTTCCTATCCCCGAACACAGATCTCAGAGTAGTGCTTAGCATGTAGGAGACACTCAAAACAATTGTTGAAGAATAAATAAATGAGCTCGAAGTTGGAAAGTTGGGAATTCCATTTCTTAAAATATAGCCCCTGGTAATCTCCACAGCCTCATCTTGGCCTCCCCATATTGTGTTCGCTTTCAAGCATCACTTTCCCTCTACCTGTCTGTTTGGCTACTTTTGTATCTCCTGTGCCTCTTCTCTTTCAAGAACATATTCTAGCCACATCCCTTATTACTTGTGAAACCTTAGGAAATATATTATGTCCTTATTATAAATAGGATCAAGAATGGTACCTTCACAAGAGTGTTGTGAAGATTGAGTTAATAAATAGATGACATTTAGACCATCCTGGCACAGAGTAAGTGTTCAATAAATAGAGGGGAAAGGAAAGCAAAAACTTCTCTTATTTTTTATGGACAATAATTCATATTATTCTAAGCTCTAAATCCACTCAGTTCTAGCCCCAATTTTGATTATCCAAACCCATTAAAACACTCAACCAAACTAAAGGGCTTTTCATCCAAGTAAGACCCAGACACCTCAAAGGGACAACACAAAAGATATAACCAGAACTAGTGATCAGGAAAGTCTCATCCATGGAAGCGATAGTTATCCAAGACCTAGAGAATAAGTAGGAATTGCACTCTAAAGAGAGAGGAAAATTCCATACCAAAGAAACATGTGTGTGAAAATGCAAGGAGTGAGATCAGGATGCACCCCAAGCTCTGAAAATAGAGCTTAGTGTGTACAATGAGGTTGGAGCAAAGGTTGGACACTGGGTGATCCCACAGAGGTGGTCTGGGAGCTTTGTAATTTGAATGTAGGATTTTGATGTTATCTCAAAGGGAAGGGGAAGAAGCCATTGAATCTGTTAGGTTTTATAATAACATTGAACTGGCCTTACTGAGAGGTCATTGTGAATGCAGATCATAGAAGGGACCAGACTCATGTGGCAACTTGAATGGCAGATGAACCCACTAGTAGCTGGGCAAGGGAGGGAAGTGTCAATGGACAATGAAGGTTATAAGCCCCCATACTCTACCAGTGAATTTCTTCGTGACCCTTCAGAATAGATCTTCATCCTACATCTCATGGCTGATAGCATCACTGTAGCCCATGAAGGGTCTTTTTGAAAGTTAAATAGAGCTGTTGCTTCCTTGAGGTACTGTCGGCCATCTACCAGAAAACATTTTGATTTAGTTGATAAAAGGCAAGTCCAGCCTTAACAATAAGTGAGAGTATTTCACTAAGTCTTGAGTGCCTCTTACTCCTCTCATGCACAGGGGCCACTTCTTGGCCATTTCTTTCTCACACATGTCCCCGTTTCTACAAGCCTCTCTACTTCTATGTTAATCCAAGATCCTAAAGAAATATTTGGCAGCTAATGTGACTGAATCAAATAATTCATGTAACGTTCTATTAACTTTGGCAAATCTAATTTGTCCTGGTCATGAGTGGCAGCCATCTAGAACTGTGCCCCTGGAAAATTCCTAGCACGCATGAAATTGATGTAATTCCACTTGTAAACCCAGGTTCCCAAGGCAGTCCTCCCTCTAGGCTCTGCTCTGCCTTCTTTTCTTTTGTATCCATGTTTTATTAAAGAGGTAATCTGTTTCCACTTAAAATATTATATGTTTGCCAAAGTGCATGGGGGAACAGCATAGTACCTACCTTGTCTGGCCAAAATTTGATTTGCAAATAAGAGTTCCAAATCTGAGCCCCAGGAAAGTGGCGTAGTATAATATGAAGAATGGTCAATGGGTAGCAGAACTGGCTCAATGTCTGATCTTCCTGTGATTAAGTTCATAGGCTTTGGCAAATCTCAGCACCCTCTGAACCTTGATGTAAAGAGCAGTGGCTGCACATTATTTCAAGTGAAATCTTCTTACCAGGACTTGTGGCCAATAATGAATGCTAATTAAGGCTGCTCTGGCAGTAAGGCGGGATTTAGTTTGGATCCTATGCACCTGGCCTCACTCTTCCCGCTTTACCAGCCCCAAAGCTAACACTTCTTAAAACCAAGCTGTGCAGGACACCATCTAAAACTTGGCCAGATCGCCTCAAAACTCTCTGCCACTCAAAGTTTCTTTGGTGGTATTGGCTGTGATTTGCATTCCAGAACATTAAGTGGAAATGATAACTCCAACTTTAATGTTTACCGCTGTGCCTACACCATGGTAATATCACACGATTTCTGTTCTTATTAACTCATCTCTTGATCCCTGTGCAATATGACTCAACAAATACTTATTACAAGAATAATAACATGTTATGTTTGAATAACATTTGACAGTTTTTGAAAACTTTTCCCTTCATCTTTTTTAACTCTTGTTGCAACCTGCAAACTCTTTATATAATTGGCACCCATCTCTGACAGCTGAGAAAACTAGAGTGCAAAGAATTTAGGTGACTTGTACAAAGGCACAATGACAGAATTTTGTTTTTGTTGTTGCTATTGTTGTTATTGGCTTGTGATGATCATAACCTGCTTCATTTTATAAAGAATTTGCAATAATTTAGAGGAAATTATCTTTTGAGATCTTACAATGCCTTTAAAATATCCTTCCTTTTTACCTTACAATAAAAAAGAAATAGGTAAATAATTAGATATCAGGACTACTAAAAGTTAAAAATTAACATAGAAGATCAGGGCCAGCAATGAGGAAAAAGGAAGATACACATGTTATAGATCACTTAACTATGATGAAAAAGAGAAAAACCTCTAGCCAGGCTCTTCCTGCTCCATGTCCAGGCCTTGCTCTAGTCCACTAGACCTACTTTCCATGCTCTGTGCCCTGCTAGGTGCAATTGGGAATAGAGAGACAAGAAAATCTCTGTTCTAGCCTTCTAATGAGGATGCATGTGACTGGATGGTCGAGGGCCTTTACTCCTTGGGATACAGACACGAAATGGTCTTATTTTTCCTGATAACTAACATCCAGTTCTGCTTCCTTAACCCCTCTCCCTGGCCGAGTCATCAGTTCTCTTAATAAAATCTCAGCTAATTTCCATTCACTTTTCCTCTCTTTGGGGTATTAGAATAGGTTTCTGCTGGCGCTTCAGGATTCAGTCCTCTTCTTATAATCTAAATCTCACACTGGATCCATGCCATGCATCCTCCTCCATCAAGGGCAGGTTGGCTAGGAGTCTCCCAGCCCAGGCAGATGAGGAGTAACTCTCACACCTCCCCTCCCTCTGACTGAGCCTCCTGTTCTGTACCAGCTCCTTACCTTGACTGTCTTTAGCCAGGCTGCTCTCTCTCCTTTTCTTGGTTGCCATTGCTTCTCTCTCTCTCTCTCTCTCTCTCTCTCTCTCTCTGTCTTTCTCTATCTCTCTCCCCCACCCCTGACCAGCCAAAGTTTCTTCTATGTGAAAGGTCTTCAATTTCTGGATCAACCCTTAAGCTCACTTATTCTTTGAAGGGCACATGCAGAATTCCCACTGCACAGCCCCCTGGAGTGAATTTGCAACTTCAGAGTGACCTCTTCCTTCAGGGTGGCCTCTCATGACTCCACAAATGGCCCATCCTGTACCCTTTTGCTGCTGGGGTTCACTGTCCAGCAGGTGGCCCACTGGGACATTTGGCGAAGAGTTCGTAACAACCAGAAAGTTTAAGCCCAGGCAGCTTCAGCATGGCAGGCTTGACCCATAGGAAATGTAGGTTGCTATGCAGTTGGCCTCACTGGTATCCCTTTCATGGCTCCACCATTTCTCTCTTGACTCTCACTCCTTGTCCTAGAATCACTAGAGACTCAACAAGGTTACTAACATGCCAATTTTCAAGTAAGAAACCATCACCAGTGTCCAACTCAAGGGAAGAGAAAGACAGTTCAGGCACTGGAAATATTTATGAAGAGGTGAGATGAGATACTATTTTAAAACTGTACTCTCCCAACAGCCAGCTTTCTCCTCTCTCCTCAGGCCTCCTCTTTCAGCAAGGACAGATAGGGGAGAGGAAGGTGAAATTGTTTCCCTCAAATAGACCTTCTGGAAACACTTTCAAGAGATGCCTGGTCCAAAAATTCTGAAAGTTCTATAGGATACCTAGTATAGTTCCAGAACTTACCTGATAGAAGACAAAAAGAGCAATCATCTTTTTGTCTCATACCTAGACCTATATATGTCTGGATTGATTCTATTTTCTGTGCCTGAACAGGTTCCATAGATGGAAGTCTTCAACATTTATATGTTTCTTTAAATAAATATAAAAGAAGAGGTGGGATTACCAGAGCATAGGAGCTTGGAAGATGGGAAACTGTGTCCTCTAATTAACTTGAGGAACATCAATGTTATGGGGCGGCCACTTGGCCCAATAAGGTGACTCTTTGCTGGAGTGGAAAAGAGAACTTGCAATCAGGAAGGAAAGAATTTTCTGTCCTGCTGGAGGGTGGGCACCATTTATCATGCTGCCTGGGCTGTCATATCATTTGGAGGACCCTGGAGAGCCCTGACCGTGAGATTGAAGGTTGGTGCCAATTTACAGCAACACAAATGCATTGAACAGGAAAGAGATAGCTCCTAATCTCTTCAATTTTCTTATATTACCCTGAAGGCCAGAGAATTAAATGAAACAGTAGCTGATGACAAGTTTAGAGGGTCCTGAATGCATGACAGGGAAAGTATTAAAATAGCTCAATAGTTTTATTGTATATGTGTTTTAATCTTGCCCCTGAAAGAAGAACAAAAGTAGAAAATGCTGCCTTTTGGTTATACCTATTCCTCAATGGGAAACTGATACACAAATTCTCTTTGCCTGTCAGAGATTGGTATGCAGGCAACCACAGTAGGAATGGAGAACATGAAACATAAAGAGACAACCTGAAGACCCTCTGCCACACACATTATCTGCATAAGATGACTCACAATTTAGTGTGACTGTACGACGTGTAGCGAATCTATTAGTCTGCTTCTGCCTGCAGTGCATGTCAGGAGACTCTCTTTTTAAAAATTAAAATTAACCCCTCATCACATTGGGTGAAATGATCTTTGACTAAGTACAGGTTCTATGTATGCATATAGATAGGATTCAGACACCCAAGCCATTCCAGGGACATGGATTACAGAAACTGAGCAAGTATGCAGCAAAACTCTAGGCAGGCCTTCCCAGAGTTATATTCCATTTTCTAGCTTAATGAACTGTTGTTGAATACCTACTAAGTTCTGGGAACTGAACTAGATACTAGACATACAAAATTCCATATGTGTTGTTCCTGTCCTTAAGAGTCATTTATTAAAGAGCAGTGAGAGAAGCAGTTAAGAGCTTCATGTTGGGTTTTAAATAATCTCTTTCCAATCCTGATGTAGACACTTATCCACAGTAATTATCTGGGCAAGTTATCCCTGCTACGCTTATATCTTCTTCTGAAAAACTGGGGGTGATAATAGTATCTGACCCAGAGAGTTGGTATGAGGAAGTGTATGGTAAGATAAATGTTCACTTTTACTAGCTATGAATATGTGTCTAAACTTATGGGAATACAGATGAGAAAGCATCTAATTCTGTGAGGAAAGGAGGGCTGAAATAAGCAGGTGTGATATTTGATGTATGTTTTTAAATATGAATAAAATTTGCCTGCCAGAACTAATGATTTTACAAGCCTGAATATATATAACTTCAACTCAACTAACACAGTCAAGCAGTTCTTTCCCTTGGAGCATGGAGATCAGAGGTCAAAATCAGAGTCAAAATGAGAGCGGCTGTGCCTATTGTACAGGTGTCACTTCATGCACAGAGAAAATTACTGTTCTATGACCACAGGTCATAGCCTCAGGCCCTATTTAATGGACAGTGAGGATCAGTGGGCTGTTTGAGGCGTAATAGGGTAAGCCAAACCTATGGCCAGCATTTAGCATTCTAAACATTGCTAAAGATCACAAGTATTATCTTTCTACAATGCTTGGAAGTTGCCAAAGTAATAAATCAGGAGATTTATTTCTTCTATTTTTATTTAAAACTAAGGTCATAGAAAAATTTTTAAGTTAAAAGACACACCATTCAATTTATTCCATAAATATTTCTTGAATAACTGTTATGTATCAGGAATTATGCCAAGCCTTATAGCTACAAAATAAAAACAACATAATCCAAGATCTACAATTTTCCTTTTAAAGGAAAAGTTTACAGATGTGAGTTAATTCAAGCTGATGATATGTAAATTTACAATGCAACTAAGGGCCACTATAGTTGATAAATGCCCAAAATAAATGAATGGACAAACTTTCTCACAATGCATGCAAACAATGAAAGGAATTGATCAAGGAAATAACATATTTAATAACACAAAAATAACAAACTTCACTGAATTATTAAAAAGAGATCACAAATTTAAATATAGTGCAATACAAATACTAATAGATTTTAAAGGGTTAATATCTATTATAAACTTTTTATATTGATGAGGCATGCTTTTGTATTAATGAGACCCTGCTAGAGCTGACGGACAGAAAACAGCAAAAGCTTGAAAAATACTGTATGAAAAAGATCAGCCTCACTAGTAATCAAATAAATGCAAACTAAAATGAGGTAATTTTTGGCTATCAAATTAGCGAAAGAAAATAAAGGATAATCCCATATACTGATGAGGATGTGGTGAGACATGTTTTCATGCACTACCGGTTGTCAGCAACTTGTAATGACCTTTCAGAAAAGTAATGTGGCAATACATATTGGGAATCTCAAAACCCATCCTACTCTTTGGAACTATAACTTTACTATTAAGATGCAGCGTAAGAACTTGTTTGAAACTTGGGCAATGATTTATGTACAAAAATATCCCTACTTCTTTTATACTAGTAAAAAATTAATAAAAGTGATAATATAGGTATCCTCTGAAGCAAAATAGCTCAGTAATTTCTGGTATACTTTCTTGCTGAGATACATCACACCCTTGAACATGCTATTTGAAAAGGGAAAATGTTAGGAGGGCTCATGATACAATATTGAAGCAAGGCTTATAAGCCTAATCAAGTACTTTTTGTTACATTTGCTAAGGCGCCCTTACATTGAATTAGTAACTTAATAGAGTCAGTAATGCATAAATTGGGAGTATGGAGATACTTTTAGATACTCCCCGTTTACACCTAAACATAATATTTTGAGTATGTTATACAAATAATTATAATTATCCATTTATATGACATTAAATAGAGCAAATTTACAAAATAAGTAAGAAACATTTATTTAAAATGAATACTCAATCTTTTCTATCAGTTTAAACTTTCTTTGTGAACTCAGGTCAGTCATGACATATAAATCAATTGCTTTGTTCTTGGCATAATGCTGGCAACTTTAATTTATTAGTTGTGTTTATTAATATTGTTTTTTTTTTACCCCAAGACAATAAAAATAGTTGATTAGCATTCATTTGGGTAAATATTGCCTACAGAAAATGTAACTTTCTTATCATAAAAAATGAATTATTTTAAATTCTCAACAAAGATGTTTCCAATTTTATCCAAATCCATCTCCTCTCCTAAGAAGAAACCTTCCTTTCTCTAGCTTTGTGATATTGTGTTTGAAGGACATTTTATAAAGAGCACATTATATTATCCTTTGAGGATATTAATCTATCAGGTATTCGACCTGGGTTAAACAGCCCTGAACCTTCATCTTAATTTCTTCCCTCACATTCAGATATGTCCCACACGATTGAGGCAGCTTTAAAAGATGCTGCTGCTACTGGTGGTTTTAGTTCAGCTGTTTCAGTTTGATGGCAGCACACTAAATTAACTCTGAATAGAGACAGTAAAATTAATTCTTGCTGTACCCCTTAGCAAGCACCAGCATTGAAAATAATTTTTTTTCCTGTCCCACAAAAACCTCAGTGCCCAGCAGTGCAGAATCATAAAACTAAGCCTTAAGAACGCATTCCCTTTAGAAACAAAAGTACGTATGCCCATCTCACCAGTACTTTTCTATTTTACTACAATTTGCTACATCACTTCTTGCATCCATTCATCAGTTTAAGAACTTTTCTCCTATATTCCTAGAAAGAATATAATATGAATGTGTTTACAGGGGATGAGTGAGAGCTTAAATATGGGGATACTGACTTCGATTTACAACCTTACTGCCAATTGAGGCTGCAACTTCTGGGTGTGACTTAATGTTTGAAGAGGAACACACCTTCAGTTCTGCTTGCTTTACTTTGCTGCTCTGCCAGGGGGCTCATTGGAGTCAGGGCTACTGAGCTTTCCTTTATGAAAAGTGGATTCTAATTTGCACACATCTTTTAATCTCAAAGATGAGGTGGAAAAAATACAAATGAGTGAGACAGAGTAAGAACAGCCAATGAGCATGTATGTCAATGAAAACAGGGTCAGCAACAGAGTCCTGCTTAGGATTCAATGACATATTGCTCTGCTGTTTCAGCCGTTGACCCATAGTCTGGAAGGTTACCTGAATTTCTTGGGAATAGTTGAAGAGTACCATTTTTTTTCATTTCTTAGCTTCACAAATATCTTCATCACGGCTTTATTTCTACTCTTCCTATATCTTAACATGTTATTTTATCTGAATTCATCCTTAAACATCTGACTTATTATTATGTGGTTAGTATGGCCATTTGTAATGCAAGGACACAGCCTGGGTTTACATAAATCCAATAAATAAGAACATAAGGAAGAATATGATCATACTATAAAGAGTTACTGTTTTTATACTTTAACATTATAAATTATGAAACTTAGAAGGCTAACCAAAATATTCAGAAGGGGCTTACATTATAAATGGATGGTCTATTCTAGCTCTTAATTTTTGACTTTTTTTAAGTCAGCTACAGTCTATTAGGAGTCAGTGGCTCTCCTAATGTTGACCTACCACTAGCCAGCTCAAGTACAAGTTCCAGGTATAACCATTTTAGTTTCAGCTGAGTCATACACCAGGTTTTCAGACATAGCCTCTGAGCACCTATTTACACTTGTCATATTGTAGTAAATGTCAAGCTCATTTTCAAAAATGACAGAATCTTCCAGATGACATCTTCTTACCAGAAAGATACCTTATCAAAGTTGGTTTCTGAAACAATCGATTTATCTTTAGCTTCAACCCAATAGCCTCAGTAGCAATGCCCTTTTAGGTAGGAAATACCATGGCATTTGATCTAGCCACAGAGGCATCGTATGTGAATCTACTTCAAAAGAAAGAAATGATTAAATACTTCCTTTACCAGAAGAGTAGAATTGAATTACTGCTCCCAAAAATAAAATTATGATTGATGAGCTAATTAGCCTCCAAGATTTCCTTACAGAGAGATGAGAGAAGGGATGAAAAATTCACACACACTACCCAGAAGAATAGCTAAGTACTCATGGCAAATGAGCTAAGAGATGTGGGTAATGTTAAAATGAATAATTTGACAAAATAAACTGTCGTTGGAGGGTCTATCATTAAATCGTCATTAAAACAACCTCCTGTTATTGAGCAACACTTTTAGGGGAAAAAATAAATATTGCCAATCACATGGAGAAATTTGAATTATCCTTTGTAGATCTCAAGATGCAGTCTCAAGAGAGGTTTTTTATAATGATAGTTTTAGATAAAGAGGGCATCGAAAAGCACACTGTACTATGACAGCTATTAGACAAGCTGGTGAAAGCCACAAACACTTCCAGACCATCCGTTTATTCTAGAACAAGAGATCCTTAAAACTCAACTATTTGTGAAAAACTATTTCTTTTCTTAACAATTACAAAACCAGTATCCTTAGGGTTTGAGGGCCCTGTTTAAATAATTATTTTAATTAAAACTATGTGGCTCTGTTATTGATTATAATAATAGAATTCTCTCTAAATTGACCAATTTTCAGAGTACAATGTGAACTAAAACTAGATCACTAAGTTATAGTTGACTGAGAGAAGGGAAGAAATTAAAGCCAACCTATTACTCCAAATATCAGTTTGGTTAATACCTTCAACAATATTAAGCATTATGTCATGTCAAAGATTTTTTAAAAATAACAAAACATTTTCTATTTTCATTTCTATGTATTATGTTTATCTTGATCCGCAATTAAGCCTCAGAAGTAAGAAAAGCAACATTGTTGAGTCAACAACTAACTTGCATTCTGGTGAGTTAGCTATGACAATGGAAACATATATAAATTCTAAATTGTCAAAAGGCAAAATAATCCCAAAGTGAAATATGGAACATTATGAACCAATATAATTACACCACCTAATGCAGACTCCAGACAATTTACAGACCAGTAAATGGCATCACCTTCTGCAAAAGATTCAAGCCTAAACCCAGGAGTCATCAAGGAGGCCTCCATTAACCTTAGTCTTCAAATCTTCATCTTCAATCTCTCAGCAAACGGTGATGCCATGTAACTTCAAAATTACATTCCTTGTTGGTCTGCTTCTCATTTCCATAGCAATCACTCTAATCCAGGTCACTATCATGGCTCACCTGCTCTATGGCAATAACTGTTTTTTCTGTATCCCCTCCCACAATCCATTCTCTAAGCACAGTGATCAACTCTTGTAACTGATACCTCTAAGTGTATTAAACTCAACGTGACCCCTTCTCACCTTTTCTGTTGCATTCCACATTTTTCTTCTATCCCTTGTTCTACTGTTTACCCACCAATAATACCAGTCTCCTTCCCAATACTAAGGGACTTGATCTTCAATATTCTCTCTCCCTAGAAGGCTCAGAATCTAGCACCTTCTCATCAGTGAAGAGTTCAAACCTCGCCTCTCCAAGAAACTGTCCTTACTACTCTTCCCATAGCCGTTTAAGTCACTCTCTAGCACATCCTCCACTAGCAATTGTTTATTTGCCTTTCTTTGTTCACTAAAATGTGAGTTCATAAATAAAAGTAACTTATTTCACTCAAATTTTGAGTTTTCAGTTTCATTCATTTATTCAGTCCACAGATACTTTGACCTCTTACTATTTTCAAGTGCTATTCTAGATCTAGTGTGAACCAGACAAAGTGTGTACCCTTGAGCTTACATTATACTAAGGGGAGACAGAAAAATAAGCCATGGAATTTCAATAACAAGAGCAATGAATAAAAATTAAAGCAGTATGAAAAGATAGACACAGATAGGGAGTGTGTATAGAGTTTATAAATAGGGTAGGCATCTTTGAAGCCATGACTTTTGAGCAGAAACTGAATGAAGTGAGGAAGAAAGATATGAGTTGATCCTGAAAAAGACTGTATGCTCAATTATGAGAGAAAAAGCAAGTATAACTAACTGTCTAGGGTATCCTGTTCATGGCAAAATTTTTAGGTCCTCAAACAGGGTCTACTATACTCAGTAATACTTGTTGAATGAGTGAATGAGAAAACACTCCATAAAGATTTATTGAATCAACTAGGGACCCAGTGCACAAAATTTGTGCAAGAATAGGCCTTCACAGCCACGGCTGCCTTGATCCCTCCCTTGCAGCCCAGGTGGCTGCCTCGATCCCACGGCTGCAGCCCCAGCTTCATCCTGGAAAGACATCTGGAAGGACGTCTGGCCTAATTAGCATATTACAGTTTTATTATTATAGATGAGAAATTTTGGGTGTGGTTCTTAGTATTGCCTATCAAAAGTGGATACCTTGGGAAGTAAATAATTGCTAGTGTAAACTCTATATGCAAAAAGACACACATACACACAGAGGCAGTTTTCAAATGAAAGGCTGGCTACCCTGGTATGATGCAGATCCAGTTGTATAGAAGATAAAAAGAATAATAACAAAGGCATTTAGAAGGCATGTTAGTATAAAATCTGCTAAAACACTGAAACTATTTGATCAAGTTGACCAGTGTAGTCAAATAAGAATTTTCAACTGTTGTAACAGGCCATCAATCAAATTGATATAAAATTTATCAGATCTATTCTAAGCATTTCAAGATTAAGCAGCAAAATGAGCTTTTGAGGATTAGTTAGTGTGCCCTTTGACATAATTAGTCTGATATCTGATACAGGATGTGAGTTTCAGGGTAATAGGTCAGGCCTTTAAGAAAACATCTGTATGTGATAATTTAAGTGGCTATTACTTGAAAATGTATTTCCCAATGAACAGTGTCATTTTTTAAGTCTTGAAAGATTTTCAGACTTTGCAACCAATTTTCAAAATTATCAGCCACACTTTTAAATCAGGAAGTCAGACTTGGTTAAGCTGTCACCTAAATACAGTTACACTTGCTTGTTCAATTTTTATATCCATTTTTCCACTTGCCTCTGAACCTTTTTTAAAGTTAATTCTTTTCCTGGGATAGTTTTTTTTTCCTCTCTCTATTCCAATGCTGGGTGCCAAGCCTTCTAGATTTTAATTTCTGCTAAAATTGTAGCTGGTATAATAGATGCAAAGTTAAGCCTCACTGATGGACTACACTAGCAGAGGCCTGACACCTTCCTTTAGCATCTTTTTTCCAGTTAATGGGCGGTGTGACAAAGTTCTCTGTCCTGATCATTTGTTGCTGTCATTATGATTGTAAATCTTAGAAATAAAATTCTCATTGATATATTATCTGGACTTATAATAACATCATAGGATAGCTCCCACAAAAAAAGAATTTCAATAGTGCTGTGGTTGAGAAAACGTGGGTTATATTATAATGATTAAATGACTCAAAATTTGCAAATTATTTAAAACAATACATAGCATATAGTATTATGCAGTATTGCTTACATTTTTAAAAAATACACATATTACACGTGGATATAGTATATACCCATATACTTCTCACCCAGGTTTCCATGCTAGCTGTCCCTCTTCCTGGAAGGCTCTTCCCACAGATAACCATGTTGTGTACTCTCCCATCTCTCACACATCTAGATTGTAAGATGCTTGCAGACATGAACCATAATTTATTATATGATATCTTCTGTAAATTCTACTGTAGCACTCTGCAAATAGTAAGTGTTCAGCCACTAGTAGGTGGAAGTGTTCAGCAAAGCAGTTGGAGACATGCGCCTAGAAATGGGAAAGGAGCTTGAAGTCAGATATGGCCATTTGGAAGTCACTTGAAGTATGCAATTATTCATATAATTCAGACCTAGAAAATATCTTTTAATGAAAAAAGGTATTTAGCAAGAGGAAATTAGCTACCTCATTGGTCTTCATTAATCTTTCTCTTATTATCAGTCCCTGAGTTTCCTTCTGAAGATACAAATATTTTGATGGTTGTAGAGTATAACTCAGGCAGCAGTTCAGAGTTTCAGAAGCAATTGCCAGAGGGCAATATGATATCAGGAATTGGAGAAGGAAGGGGAATGAGCAACTGGGATTTTCTTGAGTAAATACAATATAGAATAATTCAACTGTGAAGAGCACATATGAGACCCCCAGTGCATCTACATTTGGGGAGAAATGGAACTTTAAAGATGTGCTTTCATGTGGGAAAAGCCCTTTTTATTGCAAATATACTCGCACTAAGTGGCAGTTTTCATACCAAAATGTTGCTTCATTCATAGCACATCACCTGTCTCGTGTGACAGAAGCATGGAATATGCAAGCCATTTCTGAGTGCTCTCAATTCTTTGGAGACTTACAGATTATATTATAAAGTATTTACAGAAGTAAGTGCTGCTTTAGTCGGTTGGCAAAAACACTTCCTGTATAACCCTCTCCCATTTGCACCATCGCAAAAACTTCCCAGATGAATTTTCAGGGGTTGATGTTAGCTAATAAAGTAGTGTTTTTGCCTTTGTTTTGTTTTTGACTTCCCAATAGTATGATTTAAAATTATCTTGACATATGTCAGTTATAAAAATTATTTTTATTTTAGTTGTATTTCAAGAGAATTTTTTTAAAAATGTGAGCAAGTAATAAACAAGCTAGCTTAAACTTCAGACTTCATGAATATCTAGTTCCTTGGCAAATTATAATTGTAGTTAGGAAATAAAAATTTGCAACAGATTAATGAATGCTCATTCATTATAATGCTTTTCCATTACATATTTGTGTGTGTAAGATCTATAAAGTAATAAATATTCATTTCCTAGTGAGCAACTATTTTTCTATTTTCTTGGGATTTTTTTTTCCCCTTCGGTTATACTACCCTTCAATGTTATTCATTTAATATGAACCCTCCCTTCCTCTCCAAGGTTATTTATTGGTGATCCTCGCCATTCACTCTCTTTTGCTGGCCCACTGTCCTTTTAACCTTCTCTCATATGTGCCATATACATTCCCACCACTACCTCCCTTCTCATGCTATGCCTCCTCCTCCTTCTCTGCCTATCCAAATCCTGCCCCTTCTTTAGTTCCCACCTCAAATCCTATATTATCAGATTCCTGCTTTGAACCACAATGGTCTACCTGTCCTCTAAGTTTACAGTAATTACCTCAAACTGCATTTTATTTTACTTTAAAGTAAAACATATACACACAAAATGCATGAACCATAAGTATGTAGATCAGTTAATTTTCACAAGGTGAATATTACTTGTAACCATTACTTAGGTCAGGAAAGAGAATATTAACAGGTCTTCATAAACTAAACTAATTCGTGGACCTAAAATTAAATGCATGCTGGGGCCATGCTTTGTTAATGTAGTTAAGTAAGAACATACCTTTAAATAAAATATAGTGAGAATCACAGAACTGCATTTTGGGTATGGTTTATGCAAGAAAGATGACAAGGAATTTCAATCCTCATTTTTATACTAAAAGCCCTACCGTTTAATGCTAAAACACTGATTAATGTGAATTCCATATTTATAATTAATATGAATTTGTGTGGTTTCTGTTAAAATAAAATTTTAAAGCAGCACTTAAAATGTTTTTCACCACTTTCGACCTAATAAGCAATGATAACGGACATCAGTGATTGTAGGAATGAGAAAATATGTTAAATTTAAGGAAAACCTAAGAAGTAATATTGGCAAGACCTGGTTCAATGCTAAGGAAAAAGAGAGAGAGGAAACCTGAAAAATGTCCAGATTTCTAGCTTGGACACCTGAATGGCATCAATAAAGATAAACAATAGCTGAAAGGACAAGTCAGTGATGGAGAACAAATGATGTCTGTTGGTACATAGCTTAAGTGTGAGTTGTCTATGGGACATCTATAATAATAAATATGAAGATATACTAATATGCTAATTAGACCAGACTGTTGAACAGCAGAACAACCTTCCGAAGCCGGGATGCAAGGACATGTGCAGTGGCTGCCTCAGCCCGAACTCCTTGCATGAATTTCATGCACTGGGCCTCTAGTCTCAATATAAGAAGCTAGTAGACCCTTGGCTGTAGGCACTGGGAAGCTTGGGAAGCTGCAAATAAAGAATTTGGAGATTTGGAATGTCAGTTGTACTTGAAATCATAAGTATATAAAAACCAACCAAGGAGCATGTAAGTTTAAAGAGTAGATTAAGGAAGATATACTGCAACAAAGAAAGAAATGAAGTAAAGTTCATTCTGGTTGTTCTCTGTAGTTATAATCTATTTTAAATGAGAGAACCCTAAACCATGGCTTGTAGGGGAAGTACAGCGTTAGGTTTCTTCAAGTCTCCAGTCACAGTATTTTCATCAACTGATAAATATGTACCCTTGTTTTATATGTGCTTCTGTTTAAAGTTACTTTCTTTAATATACTATATTGTTGACTCATTAGCACTGAATTCATGGCCACCAGGACTGTATCTCATGCCTGGAAGAACACATTTTCTTCATAAGGCCCATCACAGTCTTCTTGCTCTTGGAACATTAATATCTCTTCAGCACTATGCGTTGGGGCTATTTTAAGCAGAGGAATCATCAACAAGAAGCAAAAAAATATGCCACTCAAATGACTGTTACAGAAAAGCAGATAAGGTCTTGTACAACCTCATGTCTGTGGAGAGCCTCAAATTTTTCACTGCTCTGCACATGCCCTCAATTGACTGTGAAAGTGCCACAAGTATGATTTGGGAGTTACAAATGAACTTTAGCAAGTAGGCAAATGTGCATGTGTGGAATCTGCCAATAATGAGGATTAACTAGTTAGAAATGCTTCAAGGAGCCATGGTGAATTTATCAGTGCTTAGATCATGGGAAAGAAGACAGTTTTCTGTGGATTGAGGAGCAAGTGCCTACGGAAGTGAAATGGATAGAGTGTTTAACGAATAACTCTGGAAACTTTGAGGGGAAGGGCTAGAAAATGGAAGGCTTCTTAAAGGTATATTCTTTTCCTAACCAGAATAATGGTACAGAGATTAAGCTGATTTCAATATATGTATTTTTTTTAACCTATTTGGGAAAGCAACCAGAGGAAAGTAGGTATTTTAAGGATTAATAAATGTACCTGCTTGACAACTCTGTATGCAGTGATTGCAATCAATTTTTTAAAATCTTTATTGTTGAAAGTATTACATATGTCCTCTTTTTCACATTGACCTCTCCTAGCCTGCCCCCACCCCCACCCCAGGCCTTCACCACCCTATTGTCTGTGTCCATGGTTTATGCATATGTGCATACAAGTTCTTTGGTTGATCGTTCCCCACTCACCCACCCACCCTCCTCTGCCTTCCCTCTGAGATTCCACAGTCTGTTCCATGCTTCTATGTCTCTGGATCTATTTTGTTCATCAGTTTATTTTGTTCATTAGATTTTACATATGAGTGAGATCATGTAATACTTATCTTTCTCTGACTGGCTTATTTTGCTTAACATAATTTTCCCTTCAGGCAGGGCAAGCAGCCCAGGAAGGAAGATCCCCTTGGTGTTAATAAGATGCCTGTAAGAGAACACAATAGTATTTGACACCTTTTCCTTTTTGTAAATTCTGAGCCTCTCACTCCAGCTGCAATGTTAGCTGACTCAGTAGAGGAAAGTAGTTTCCAAATGAATATTGTTCTTTGGGAATCACAGAGTAATGTCTACCCAAACTTAATTATAACCATAGTGTTTCCAGCATTTAAAAAGTATGAATAACCCTAACCGGTTTGGCTCAGTAGATAGTGCGTCGGCCTGAGGACTGAAGGGTCCCAGGTTCGATTCTGGTCAGGGGCATGTACCTTGGTTGCGGGCACATCCCCAGTGGGGGTGGGGGGGTGCAGGAGGCAGCTGATCGATATTTCTAACTCTCTATCCCTCCCTTCCTCTCTGTAAAAAATCAATAAAATATATTTTAAAAATAAAATAAAAAGTATGAATAAAAAAGCAAACACTGAAGAGGCTGTGCCTTCTGGAACTGTATAATGCTTGGAAAATTTCTTAAAGTGAAAAATGGTATATTCTTAATCTGTTTTTTAAAGGACCCCTGAACACACCCTTTTACATATAAACAATTTCAATGAAATGAAAGGAACAAAATTATTCAATTTAAAGAATGGCTGGTGAATCAACAATCAAAGAGAATTTACTACAAGAGAAGGCAGATGTTTTCAACTGTTTTTCCCACATAATTTCTAAACTTATATTTTATATGGGGAAAATCACAGTTTATGAGAAAGACCCTTGTGAAATAGTTTGTATAGTATTATTTATATTTTTTCACTTCTATTACATTCTTGGGGGGAAAAATAACACACCGAGTAGCCAGAATAAAATGAGACATTTAAAAGCAACAGAAAGAAAATGACTATGTAAACATCGTTTGACAATTTAGGTCAATCAAGTAAAATACTTTTCAGCATATAAAATAATGACCTGTGAAGCCCTCAGCACTACACACACACACACACACACACACACACACACACACACGCACACACACACATATGTCATAGTAAATAATGAAAATGGCAAGTGTGGAGTTTGACTTTGAACATAACTGAGTTCCTCCCAGACTGACAACCCAACAGCCCTCTCTCCCAGATAAACCATAACCTCTGTCAAACTATAAAATTCAACTACCTGAATGTCCTGAAGAGTGAACCGCACAGCTTCTGAAGGAAGCCAGCAATTGAAGGAAGGAACCTGCATGGGGTGTGTTTCCCAATTTTTTCAGCTTTTAGCCTTGAAGGGGGTGTACTTATCACCATGTGAGGCAGCTAAAACTTCAGTATAAAGCTGGCAGATTTTCTGTGGCCTAAGGAGCCAGAGGATGGCGTTCAGGGCAGCAATAGTCATTGGAAAATGAGAGGCACCCTGGAGAAGCCAGAAGGATGCAACCCCAAATTCTGTGCCTAAACCCTGGTCATGTCTTTTGATAAATCCTCAGGCATGCATATGCAGAATAGACTCAGTAAAGCCCAAGTAAGAATGAGAGAACTGGACTGACACATTTGAGCTCTCTACAGGACAGTGGTTTGAATCTAAACAACTCAGTTGTCCACTGAAACAAAAATATCAACACTGTCCAAAGAAATGGTGCGAATCAGTGTCCACACCTAACATTTCCAGTATAGATGGCATAATACAAAGTTACTTAATATATGAAAAACCAGGAAATTTTGACCCTTCTCAAGAGAAAATACTGTCAATAAAAATCAATTCAGATATGTTCCAAATGTTGGAATTAATAGACAATGGTTTGAAATAACACACCAGCAATTATTATAACTATGTTTAAGAACTTGGAGAAAAATATGTTCACATAAGTGAAAAAATAGAAATTCTAAGCAGAGAAATTTAAAAAAAAAACTACCAAAAGAAAGGAAATATAAACCCTAGAATTAAAAAAAAACATATCTGAAATAAAAATTCACTGAATATGCTTGAAGAAGAATGGAGATGACCAAGGAAGAGTCAGTGAACTTAAAAATAGATCAATAGAAATTATCCAACTGAAGAAGAGAAAGAATGGGTAACTATGGAAGAGTTTGGGTATCTATCAACACATTTTCTTTTTCTCTTTGGCCTGATGCTGAACTTATTTCCCAGCTTCCAGGCTGTTAAGAGTGAACATGTGACAGTGTCCTTGCTGATGTAATATAGCTGGAAGTGAGGGCCATCACTTTCAATAATGAACCATATAAATATTCTATATCATTCTCTACACTCTGTCTTCAACAATCTACCAGTTGATGGCAAATATCTAGGGTGATCACTGAAGATGACTCTGTCTCCATTCCCTAAGGCTTACTGGACCACAGCCATCCTCTCCAACCCACCACACTAACAAGAAATAAATTTCTATGGTGCTATGGTCCTGAGATATTTGGGTTGTTTTTCCTAGCACATATTGTTACTATACTAAAGCTGTAATTGTTATTAACTTTGATGTCATTTTTATATGATGATTTTATACTTTATCTTCCGTATTCTTTCAGTCCAGTCTTTGTACTAAAAATGAAAGAACTTCTGAACAATCCTTCTTCAATGACTAATACTTTCTTCCCAGACTAATCATTAATAATAATAGTTTAAAAAAACTATGAATAGATTTTACAATTGAAAATTTTATTTTGCCAAATCAATTCATTTGATATTAACAATAATCCCTTGATATAAGCTTGGCAGCTGTTAAATTTTGCATTTTCTAGAATGCAAAATAAAAAAGGAAGGAAGAAAATAGAAACTTAGAGAAATCTAACTCACTAGCTAAAAATGATATAGGTTCTATATAAGGCAGACAGAACTCTCATATAAGTCGACCTAGTAGCTGCTTAAAGATGAATTTGCCTATTGAAACATTTAATCTCCTTTCTTCTAAAAGGGAAATTCAAATCCCAACTTCATTTTAGGCTTTCCTTTTTAAAAGCTATACAACCTATAGGATAAATTTTATCAGTTTCTTTTGGACATCTGCCTTTTTCATACCAATAAACTAGTTTGAAAAGTTGAAAAATTCCATAGAGAAGGCCCACAGGGCACTGCGCGTCTGGTTGAAAAGTTCTGTTGCCCGCGTTGATCATTTTCAGATGCTGAGTTTGAGCCACACACAAGCCCAGTGCCTTGGTCTGTGATCTTTCCTCCATGTTCCTGCACAAGTGCTCTCACAAAAGTGATCCTTAGGATTTTAAAGGTGTGAGAATTTTTCATCAACAATAAGCCCTGCCGGTGTGAGTCTGGTTAAAACCTGCTCTTCGTCTACTTGCTTGTCAAATTGGGAGGGGGTGGCAGAGAGAGGTTAGAAATGTTGTTTTATTGTTTTTATTTCATAGTAAGAAGAAGTATAACCTTGCTGAGAGGGTGACAAATTCAGTTACAGTCAACCAGTACTTGACAGGTTTTATCAGAAAACCAAACAAGGAAAGAGTGTGTATGCCTGCCACCAGCTGTCACAGTATTGAACAATGAATGTTTGATGAAGCCGACCTGCAAATACACACATCTCTGTGGATGTCGGCTCTAAGTAGCAACTAGCTGACAAAATTAACAAGGAAAGGCCTTGGTAGAAGATAGCAAAAGAAAAGAAAACAAAACCAAAGAAAAGGAACCCTAAACCTCCCAGTCCCTTATTTGCTTAGGTGGGTAATGAAAGAGACTCCACGCAAGGTGGAATTTGAAATGCAGTTGCAGTTTTGTTAAGATAAATGCATGGTCCTCATCTCAGCCCATACTGAAAATATGGTTTGGATGCGCGTCAGATTTTCCAAATTAGTGGTGCTATGAGAAACAGAGCTGGTCTACGGGAAATCTGAGGGTGTGGCTGTGCTTCTGAAGCCGCCTCTGGCTTCTCACTGACAGGATGGGGGATGGAGAGGTTGCCTGTTTGGCACAGATTGTCCTGCATTACACAGACCGGCCCTACATTCTGGTTATCCTTTTCAAAATCATCTTTTTCCTGAAGCCTGAAGAGGAACATAAATTCTCCTTGAGCCAACAAAGAGACCTCAACCTCTCCCCTTCCAAGTCAAAATCCGTGGCATTGTCCACCATTAAGAGGAAATGCCACATGGCCATTTGAAGCCACTATACAGTATATCCAATTTCTCTCAGAAGCTTATGAAAGTATTTCAAATGAGAAAGTAATCAAATTGTTATTTATTATTTAATAATCAAAATATTATTAAATGATATTCCAGGTTAACCAAGAATAATTTCCCCATCTTTATGTACCCTTCCCAAGTATTTTCATGGTACTGTTTTGATACAGTAAATCCTCAATATCACAGGTAGATCGGTTCTTGGAAATTGCAACTTTAAGCCAACATAACCACTTTTATTATAGGTTAATTGACATGAACAAGAATTAAGTTCCTACAGCATATTTCTGGTCACAAAAACATCACCAGACTCTAAATACAGACCCAACTTTTAATATTAAACATGGAAGTAAATGTGATTTATACATATTTTTAAGAAAAATGAATAAAAACAAGATAATGACTTCCCAACCCACTTATTACAGTTCACGGTCATGGGTGGTGGAAACATCTCCAGGCAGCTTAGTGCATAAGACAGGACCGACCTTGATGGGGTGCCCTTCCATAGCAAGGCCCTCTCACACATACACTGCACTCACTCGGGTTGGGACCATGTAGATGGGCCAGTTCACCTCATGTGCACATCTTTGGGATGTGGGAGGGAACCAGAGCCTCCAGAGAAAACCCATTCAAACATGGGGAGAACTTGCAAACTCCACAAAGACAGTAGCCCCAGCCCAGAATAGTTTTGTTTTTTCCTTATCAATGTTATAATGAACCAATACTGAACGAAACAACAGTATTCGAAGACCTATTTACTAAGCCCAAGTCGCATCTTGACTTGCATTACTTTTGTATGTTTACTTGTGGGTTCCCTGGCAACAAGGATCTGATCTTGTTTAATCTTGATTCCTCTCCATCTCTAGTAGCTCTAACCACTGCTCATAGCAGGTCTCAGTGAATGATGATGGAATTGAATGTAAACTCAGAAATATTTAAGAGATTCAATTGAACCACATTGTGGCCATCCCAGACAGAATCCTACAGCTCCTACGCTATTACTCAAATGATATTTTTAGTCCTTCCTTGGCAAAGCAGAAAAATAAATCTACTAACTTGTGGAAGAAAGACATAAAAGATTATATCCTATGCTTTGCATTCAGCCAAACGATGTAAGTAGAAAACTTATGGAGGAAATTTCACATCCATATCCCCAGATAGAAGCTTTAATAAAATGTTATACTCCATAATTAAACTATCTTTCAGCTCAATAATGAATTTTCGCATGTGCATTTTCCTTGTGAACTTTCATCCTGTTCGTACATTTTTGAGCTCATCTCATGATAGCATCTAGTATTTTATAGCAAAGAGAGTGGTGTTATAAATATAAATTATGCATCTGTCAATCTGAAAAAGCCACAAATATTATCTATAGGGGTTTTTCGCTACTTATCTCTGCCTCTCCAAATTTTTCCAATCCTTATTGAGTTAAAGAATTTTGAAGATTTTTTTAAAAATCAATTATATTATTTATCTATTCCCAGAGTGGTGAATAAGGTTTAATCTTGGCAACAGAGATACAGAGATGAAAAATTCCTATGATGGATTCTAGGAGTAGGTAGTGTCTGTAAAACTAAATTAGCCTTCATGCTGCACGGATGTAGGTCTCATATGCACACCAAAGGGCAATAGTTAACTTCAGTTTGATACTTTGCTATTAAAAGCATGAAGGAAGGGGAGATTGGAGGACATGAATGCAATTATATAAGCAAATGTTAGGGGTCAAAATCGCACAAAGAGGATGATGAAAAAACATACTCTATGGAGATTGGTGAAAAGAAACAGAGGTAAGGATTAGCCTTGCAATCACTTTTGTAAAGGAATGAAACTGCCAGTTAACCTCTTATTTCTCCTTGAGAATAGGAGAAAAGGCCAGCTACCTTTAATAACAGCGACACAATTTAGATTATCCTTATTGCCAATATCAGAAGCAAACCTAGGGGACAGCTCAGGGGGCTTATCACAATCCCAGACATCTAGGAGGAGGAAGAGGAGGAGGAGGAGGAGGAAGAGGAGGAGGAGGAGGAGGAGGAGGAGGAGGAGGAGAATAGTTGTTATGTAGAAAAAAACAGAGTACTAGTGAATAGTCAAATGCAGTTGTATTGATTGTGGATATATGTGTCCTTTAACCTAGAGTTCACAAACCACTGTGAAAGAGGAGAAAAACTAAATGTTAATCCTGACCTTCATCTCTCTCTGCTTCCTGGTGTCTGTAGCTCTATTACAAATTCACAGCCACATTTCTGTGAATTAGATATAATGTGTACATGTAGCAAACTTTCTTACAAAATTTCTTGCTGAGCCAGAGATTCAATTACAAATGCAGTCCACTCCTACCCCCAGAGCTTTGCACTCCATGAGGAAAACCTGGGCTCTCATTAATACCATCAGTGTAATTAGACCATATCGTCCAGCAGTCCCACTTCTGTGTATATATCCAGAGGAGATGAAAACAGGATATCAAAAGGATATCTACACTCCCATGTTTACTGCAGCAATATCCACAATAGCCAAGATATCAAAGCAACCTAAGTGCCTATCATTGTATGACTGGATAAAGAAGATGTGAGACCTGGCAGTGTGACTAACTGGTTAGAGTGCCGGCCTGTGAACTGAAGGGTCATAGGTTCAATTCCTGGTCAAGGCACATATATGGGTTGTAGGTTCTCCCAGCCACTGGGCCAAGTGTTGCACATGTGTGAGGCAACCCATCATGGGTCTTTCTCACATTGATGTTTCTCTCTCTCCTCCTCCTCCTCCTTCCCTCTCCCGTGCTCTCTAAATATCAATGGGAAAAAATCCTCTGGTGAGGATTCAAAAAGAAAACAAAAAATAAAAGACAAGAAGAGAAGGAAGTCCTGCCATTGGCAAAAATATAGAACTTGAAGTCATTATCTAAGTAAAATGAGCCAGACAAAGACAAATACCGCATGGTATCACTTATACGTGGAATCTAAAACAAACAAATGAACGAACGAAAAACTGATTGAAATAGAGAGTAAAAAAGTAGTTGCCAGGGGCTGGAGTATGGGAGTAATAGGGAGAGGCTGGCAAAAGGTACAAACTTTCAGTTAGAAGATGAATAAAGTCTGAAATCTAATCTATAACATGACAACTATGGTTTAGAACATTATGTTACTAGTATATAATTGAATGTTGCTAAGAATAGATCTTAAATGTTCTCACCAAAAAAAATTTAAAAAGGTAAATATGTGAGGTGATGGCTGTGGTAATTAACTAATTTGGGGAAATCCTTAGCATATATATATATATATATGTATATATATATATATACACATATATATATATGCCACAATGTACACTTTAAATATAGTATAGCTTTATTTATACCTCCACAAAGATGAAAAAGTATCAGTGTAGTCAGAATGCATTTGAAACTAGTGGGGGAACTGAAATATAGAGGGGTAAATTGAGTTTCTCAAAATTTAATAGAGAATCAGTGGCTGAAGAAGCAGAATCATTTTTCTGGCAGGAAGTTGGTGTTCATTTTAAAGAATTTATTGAATCCATGAATAAAGTGTGCACATTTATAACATATACCAACATGTGTATATCCATATTTTTTCAACTTTTTTCCTTGAGCACTGGAAAGAAGGTCATTGGGGAAATATGACTGATTTCTGCA
Source organism: Myotis daubentonii (assembly GCF_963259705.1). Classification (NCBI taxonomy): domain Eukaryota; kingdom Metazoa; phylum Chordata; class Mammalia; order Chiroptera; family Vespertilionidae; genus Myotis; species Myotis daubentonii. The sequence continues at coordinate 45,343,765 of NC_081850.1, forward strand.
ATGCCTTGGCTAAGAAATCACTTAGGTAGACTTATTGCCTGTACTCTCAAGTGTTTGTATGCATAAATGTATATATATGCATATGTATACACACTATAGCATATGTAGATTCAGGTAATTATGATAGAAAATATAACCTAAAGAGAGATCTCACAACTGTCTGCTTCTTAGCAAAATATGCCAAGTGGCTGCCATAAAAATTATTTGAATGGAACAGACTAAACTTGTAGAGAAACCCTAAGAACTGACTTGAAGGAGTCATGGATGTTACCTGCTATTACAGCCTGTGTGTTAAAAGTGGCCTCCTTGGTGATAGATGTTTAAAAGCACCAGAAATGCCCAGCCAGTGGTGGAGCAATGACCTATGAACCAGGAGGTCACAATTCAATTCCCAGTCAGGGCACATGCCTTGGTTGCGGTCTCAATCCCCAGTAGGGGGCGTACAGGAGGCAGCCAGTCAATGATTCTCATCATTGATGTTTCTATCTCTCTTCCTCTCCTTCCTCTCTGAAATCAATAAAAAATATATAAATTAATTAATTAAATAAAAGCACCAGGAAGGGCCACGTTCCCTAACTGCCTCCTTCCAATGCCACTTCCCCTGAAATTCTACTGCTAAAAACCTATCTCCTAAGACCAGAAGGAAATGACCAGTAATTCTTATTGATTGGTGAGAAGACATGTTATTTTTCTTTATATACTTTTCTTAATTTTTTGGATTCCCTAAAAATTTTTTAGCATGATAAAAAAAAATTTTAGGGAAATGATTGTTGAAAAGAGTAACTTTGCCAAATAACTTTGCAGTCCCAGGAATCTGTGGTACAGTGATAAAAATATAATTGATACCTAATAAATATTTGCATTGGACAGACATATCTATTTGTTTGGGGTATTATCTCCAGAAGTTGACAGGTTTAAATTTCCTTCAGGTAACGAATGACACATTTTCAGTTCTCAGATTCTGATCCTGTTCCCAAACCTATGGACATGCATGGTGTGCTCATTTTAAAGGTGAACAGGAGGGGTCTGCAAGAGCGACCAGGAACACTGGGCAGGGGAACTCAACTAAGACCAGTCTGCTGTTACCACAGTGTCGCCCACATTATAAAAAGAGCCAAAGAGCAGTTTGGTGTTGATGTATCAGAACCATTAGGAAGGGGGAGGGACAGGCATTCCTAGTAGGTAGTTTCTGGGGCTCTCACTTCCACTTCAATTAGAATATATTGACACTTCACATAAAATTTCACTTAAAGAATTCCACTTCTGACAGAAAAGAGAAACAGAGAAAGAGAGAAGGGAGGGAGGGAGTGAGGGAGGGAGGAAAGGAGAGAGGGAGGGAGGGAAAGAAAGATGGAAGAAAGGGAAAGAACTCCATTCATTTCTAGTCCTGGCCCTGGAGAAAATTTTCATTCCTCTATGCAAATCATTTCAAAGGCTAAAGAAGGAAAAGGGCTGTCTACTTTGTGAACTGATAACAAAATCTCTGCCTCATTATGCAAGTCTAGAGAAAAGAATGGTTGATAAACATTGGTTTTTCAGTCCATCGGGCGTCAGGACCCTGCGTTGCCAAGAGACACCTCAGTGCTGAGATGAAATAAGAAGGCCGTGTTTACATTAACATCCCCATTTGATTCACTGTTTGATTAAGACAGAGAGGGAAGAATCAACCTGCCCAGCGTCCTGATTGGAAAGGACATCACTGGGAGAGAAGCTGTGCACAGGGCCCCCAGCAGAGACCAAGCATCAAGCCTGCATTTTATGCCCCCTCCTCACTGCTCCACTCCGCAGCTCCAGTGGCCCCCACAGCCCACTATGATAACCTGATAGGAAGAAAGAGGCAGATAAACCTCTGGGCCAGGGCATAGATTTCTGAGAAAGCTGCAGAGAGCCCTGAAAACAGGGTAGGGTTTAGAGTCTGACAGGGACACGGTTGGGAAAAGTAGTTTATTTTCACAGGAAATTGAACAAGAAGCTCTCCGTTGCCATGAAGTCTGCCACCTATTAGCTTCATCTGCCATAGATTTAATTACTTTCATGAGAGAGAACAAGAGTGAGAGTGCTGTAGCTGAGAGCCTCGGAGGACATGGGGATAGTGCTTTTATATGCCTGCTCTAGCCCTATCCTTTTGAGGAAAGAAAGATCAGAGGACGTATATGCAAACAAAAGTATTTCGAAGCGCTGACTTAAGGCAAATGTTCTTAACAGGACTCCAACGTGTCACAGACACGTGGATGAGTTGCAGTCAGTTGGGGGAGGGGAGGTGACTAGGTGGAGTGAGGTTTCTAATAAGCGCTAAAGCGCCAAATCGTTAATTTGTTTGTTACGAATTAGACAAAATTCAGTCATTCCTATGGTAACATCAACCTCCCTCCACTGCATCTCAAACTTCTGGAGGGAGAGGGAGCTAAGTGGCCACACAGGGAAACAGGAAGTCACCCCTCCCTTTACTCTGTTATTCATGCAAGGACCTTTGTGAGAAGCTATTTGAAATGTAGTGCCAGGAAGTTTCCTCTCACTGGCTGCATTTTCTATCAAAATTTTAGTATAAGAGCGTGTTACACATAAACATCCCAGTATGCCATGGTTGAAAGAGCTGGGGACCTCTGATCAGTATTTTCCTTGATTTTACCACATCAATTCCTGAACTGGGTGGCTTTAAATAATTCCTGGGGAGATTTTAAATGGCCTAAAACATGTAAAGCTCTCAGAACAGTGGCTAATGCTATACGTGTTAGTTATTGATAGGACCTTAATAAGATTAAGCCTGAAGTTTGGGAAATGCTGATAAGACTTGTTTCTTTCCAAGATTTGTTCTGATATGAAAGCAGTACCTTTGCACTCTCTAATCTCTGTTTAAAAAGTACTGAAAGGCAATAACCCAGAAGCAGGAGGAAATTATTAACGACTGGACTGCCCTTTTATCTGTTCTCTGAATTAGTCTGCCACTGATTCCAGTCTTTCTTCCTTTTCCTCGGATCACTGAGGTTTCTCCCTCCTTACTCCTTCTTAATTCACTTCCACAAACAATTGTTGACAGCCTATTATGTGCCAGAAATGGTTCTAAATAGCTCAAACACAAAAATGCTACTTCTTGAATTTTATTCTGCCACCCATTTTAAAATCGTGTTCCTTTGCATTTTGTGTTATTCAGCTGTAATACCACTTCTCTTCTTTCTTCAATTTTCCTCTCCCTTCAAAGTCATCTAGGAAACTCCCAGCCACTTCCCATATTTAGTTAAGACTTGACCCCATAGTCTTCCTCTACATCCTCGACTCCTTTCAATATCCAGTGTGGCCTCAATTCCCAATGGACAACCCCCTTTTTAACAACCTAACATCTCAATTCTTCCTTGACTTTCTCAATTTCAATGAGCTTCATCTTCCACATTCCTAACACCCATGACCAACACACCTTGGACTTTTTCATTATCCAGACTATTCTACAACAGAAGTAACATTTTTTCTTCCAACAAAATTTTTTCTTTTATTTTTTATTATATTTTTTTTTGCTGGGATTTAACAAACATTATAAAACTTACATGGAATTATAAAGAACATGAAATAGCCAAAACAACTTGAAAAAGAACAAAGTTGAAGCACTCATAATACCTGATTACAAAACTTATTATGAAGCTATGATAATCTAAGATACAGTAATTTAAGTATGGCATTGGCATCAAGTAGACAAATATATCAATGGAGCAGAACAGACTGTCCAGAAATAGACCCATACTTTTATAAACAAATGGTTTTTAGCAAAGGCAATTAGATTTTTCAACAAATAAGCAATATTTGAAAATCCATATGCAAGAAAATGAACTTTGATTCTTATCTAGCACCATCAAAAAACGAACTCAAAATGGATCATAGACTTAAATGTAAAACCTAAAACTATACAATTTCTATGAGAAACTAACAAAAGTAACTTTTAAATATCCTACCCTGACTACCACCTCTAGTCTTTCCACTCTGTTTACCCACGCACCACAGATACTCAGGACTTACTGAGATCTGCTGGCTTTGGGCTCCTCTTCTTTCTCCCAAAACTGCTCTCTGCCTGCATTTCCATCCCTCTCCAGCCCAACCCACAGGGGCCATTACCTTCAGGATACTCTGAATAGTTCAAATCCCCCTATCTTTATGGCCTCCCAATACATGGGAGCAAGCAAGCACCACTTGGACCACCTGGCAAAAATACTATCTCTTTCCGCCCATGCTCACTTTCTCAGCACAAGTGAAGAGGCTAAGAAAACGGACTTTGGAGTCAGCCACACCTGGGCTGACAGCCCATTGTCTGCTGCCTGTCTGTGATCTGGGGCAAGTCACATATTTGCCCTGTGCCTTCATTTACCCATCTTTAAACTGGTGTAGATAACACAACATCTGCCTCACAGGTTCATTGTGAGGATTCGGTGAGATATCAGTAATAAAATGCTTACCACTGTCCCATGTTGTTATTGTTCATTATTTTTCCTTTAATTCCAAGACTTCCTTTGATGTTTATTTTAACCAAAGCTCGCTAAGATAAAATCAGCGGGGAGAGGGCCCCACGTAGATTGTTACTGGGGAGATTGCCCCATAGAGAGGAACCTTACTTTGATGATGCCTAGTTCATCATTTTGGAAGGGACTCATGTGTGCTATCTCCCCTCAGGCTCTGGCTCCACACCTACTAAGAGGTGTGGAAAAAGATATGATTTTGCTGAGCATGAGCAAAATTTGAGGATGCTTCATGGCATTTAATTACTTCAGTGCATGTCAGAACTTGCATGGTCATGAGGGAGAGAAGAAAGCTAATGCCATGAGAAAATCCAGCAGACTTACATCTGATTTTGTTCATCATTAAAGGATAGAGTAGTAAAGTTTTCTGACAGTTCACAGAGACAGTTTCAACTGCTCAGAAACAGGTACTCTCAGAAATAAGTGGATTATAAAACTGCCTCCCATAATCTCACAGAGGTTTCCACTTCTCTCCCTTGAGGGCATCTGAAATTCTATTGTTTGAGCTTGTTTTTTGGTGGTTATTAAAACATGCATGTCCATTGGGGGAATAAATAACATAGCACTTAAGCTGTTATCAGTCCTTTGTACCTGAGGATTAATGAATGTCAGAATCTTTCCTGGACATATGTTCGTTCGTACTTTAGGATTAATAAGTGTCAGAGTCAGTCCTGGGAAAATGTTTTGACAAGTCAGGCTGGGAAGAGGAAGTACCAGGCCACTAAATTCCTAAAAGTTTGAGGACAAAAGCCACTCATGAGAAAGGGGATTTTAACCCAGGAGACTGAGTGCAATAAACATTCACTTCCCACACTTCATCCGTGTGCCTACCAGCAGGCCTGTGTAGAGGCAACAGATGGAACATTTTTTAACAAATGTGACATACTTAATCTGAGCCTAAAGGTGCATCATTTTGAAAATTACTGAGGAAAAGTTCCTGAAGCATTTTGAGTCCCTGGAGAAAGAAAATAAATTAGATGATAGATAGATGATTAATAGATAGATAGATAGATAGATAGATAGATAGATAGATAGATGATAGATAGATAGATTCAGATTTTTCTATTTAAAAATAGACTGTTTTTAATGGGCTGGCAATTTTATATCTAATATCTTGCACAGTATTAATACTTGACTGTTTATTGCCATATTCATTGTTATTTCATTGCAAACTTTACAATGAGAATCTCAGTAATACTCCTCTGCTAAAGATGATCAAATGAAGGCATTATCTATTTGAGCTCACGCCTCATTATAACAAAACTAAGTGATTGCCAAGTCAGAATCAAAACATTTCTGATGTTTAGATTATTTGTTGTCTAAATATTATATGTCTATATAACATAACTTTTTAATACAGGGTTCCCCTAAAATATTCAAGTGGTACCCCCACATGCAAAGTAGCATGTTTGGTAGGGAGAAGGCCAAATTTAAAGTCAAATGATATGCATGCCTTTCCCCCCACCTCTGGAGCAGGTTTCATATATCTTCCTGGGCTTCATTTTCCTCTCTATGAAATGACAATAATAATAATAGTTACCTGTGGGTACTGTGAGGTATTGTGTTATGAGGATTAAATGAGACAATGCCTGTGTCTGTGCTCTGTAAACTCACGTACCCTGTATTTTTTAGTTTTATGAATGTTTTATACATTAGGTAGAGGGACACAATATGCGTAGGTGTCTATGTACAGGTATAAAACTTGGTCACTAAATTCTCCATGCAAAGAACATAATCTCCACATGTAAACAAACAAACAACAAAAACAGTCACAAAATTCTCTTATCCGTGTTTGATACACAATCATTAAATAATCTGTATGTCATGTCTAAGACAAGCATAAATCCAAAAGCGAGATCAAAGAAATGACTGCTTCAGCTCTCAGTTCCTGAAATAAGATATCCTGCTTCAGCTCCATGGCCTTATCACTGGCCGACTCACTGTGATAAGATCAACTACAGTCTCTAAAGACTTATATACACGGCAGCACACACAGTGCACTTACACAATGACATAACGTCAGAGTGCAAATGCCACATCTTCAGAGGGGACTTTCCTATTATCCATTCCAAAGACCCACCAGCCCACTAATCACGCTCTGTGCTAAATCTGTTTTACTGCCTTTGTAACACTTGTTATAATTGGAAATATCTTATTTTTTATTTGTGCATTATATCACCATACAATTTCCCCATCCCCATTCCCATACAAATACACAAAAGATGAAAGTAAATTCCTAAAGGATAGAGATTTATCTGTTCACTGTTATACTTACAGCACCTGGAATAGTGCATGGAATCATATTTAATAAATAGACAACAGATAAATATACATTGAATGAATCGTTATGTAAAAAATATTGAACAATTAGCCACATCAGAAAGATAACCTGTATAGGTAACATAAGTGCATGTTTATCTCTATCAGCTCTGTCCCTTTATCTCTATCAGATCTGTTGACATTGGTATTGTATCTTTCTTCGAGAAGAACTTTGAAAGTACTGGGTCAATGACTCTACTTCTGACCCTGATTTCTCCCTGACATCCAGGTGTTGGGTCTTGAAGTATTGAGGCCATTTCCCCTGAGTTGTGGAAATATGAACTAACAGATTTTGAACTGCCAAAAACCTCCTTTCGGCTCAGTCGGAACATTGTCAATGACAGTAATGTTGACAGTTTTTACTTCAGAAAATATAGGTATAATGTGATTTCAGTTATTCATCTCCTCAGGTTGATGGGTGGAAATCTGAGCACTGTTTTTAGATGCTTGGTGAGGAACCTACAGGCATCCATTTTTTTCCCTCCTCCTGACAAGGTGCCATCGCACTGTCACATCTTAAGAATTTTCCAATTCATGAAGAACAGGTAGGTTTTTGTTAGCTCACTCTAGTCTGGCCGCTGTGTACGCATGTGTCAAGAACTTATGTTCAATTACGTCCACCCACTGCTATTATTTCTTCAGCATCATGGTTATGAAAGCACCTTTATGAATATAGATTTTTATCATTGTTTAAAGTAAGGTTTGGTGCCGGGCCGGTGTGGCTCAGTGGTTGGGTGTCGACACAGGAACCAAGAGGTCCCTGGTTTGATTCCCTGTCAGGGCACATGCCCAGGTTGCTGGCTTGACCTCCAGTATAGGGTGTGCAGGAAGCAGCCAATCAGTGATTCTCGCTCATCATTGATGTTTCTATATCTCTCTCTTCCTCTCTAAAATCAATGAAAATAAATAAATACATACATACATACATACATACATACATAAATAAATAAATAAAGTGAGTAAGTAAGTATTTGGCAATCTTGTCAAAACAGTATACCTGGTCCCACTATTTTCTTGGGGGGATACCAGGACTCCTAAGATACTGTTAGAGGCTTGGTGATCATATAACAGATGATCAGGAAAGAGTAGATTGCCTTTACCTTGCAGGGTGAGGAGATAAGGGTAAAGATAAGGAGTAGGTCTTCACTTTATATAAACAACAAAAAAGATACTGTGCTGGTTTGTAAGGATAATGTTAACAGGTGGTTGTTCTAATAAATTATTAGGAGAAATCTCCCAGGTATCAGAAAGCTGGACCTGGTAGAAGTGGTGTTCAGCTCATCTTTGATGCAAGTATTACATACACTAATCCTTGGGTGATAACATGAGTGTTGGTACATATGATGGTTAATTTTATGTGCAACTTGGCAGGGCCCAGGGTGCCCAGATATGTGGTTAAACATTATTCTGGGTGTTGGTGTGAGAGTGTTTCTGGACGAGATTATCATTCAGATCAGTAGACTGAGTGAAACATTTCCCCAATGTGGGTGGCCATCGTCCAGTCTGTTGAGGACCTGAATAAAGCAAGAAAGCAGAGGAAGGGGAAATTCACTTTCTTTGCCTGTTTTGAACTCGGAGGTTAGTGCTCTCCTCCACTCAGACTGGAGCTTACACCATCACTGTCCTGGCTCTCAGGCCTTCCTTGTTGGACTAGATCTAAAGTCTTGAGTCTCCTGGGTCTTCAGCTTGTAGATAGCAGGTAAGAGGCCTTCTAGGTTCCATAATTACATGAATCAATTTCTTATAATCAATTTGTCTGTCTATCTCTCATCTATCTATCCAGCCATCTATCTATTGAAAGATAGAGAAAGAGCAAAAAAGAAGCCTCTTATTAATTCTGTTTCTCTAGAGAACACTGACTAATATGGTGCATATATATGGTCTTTGAAGTACCCATAGGCTAAAAAAACTTATACTCACAACCATGTGTCTTTGAGAGTTTCTTGTAGCCTAGAACACAATATTTGATTCCAATTTTTAGATAGCTAAATAAGTTGGTTGTCTTACCTTTCTTCTCTTCAGAATCGCCAAACAGCAATAAGAACATTGACCAAAACAAGAAACAAAACAAACAGACAAAAAACCTTCAAACTCATCCTCACCAAATATTTGAGGCATCTGTAACCTAAAATTACAAATTCAAGGAAGGGCTAACAAATGAATTGAATATCCAACAGGGTGCCACAGGGAGAGGATGCCTGTGTTTGCAGATCTCAGAAACAACCTCAAGAAACAGATCTCCAAATCATTGACCCAAACATAGAAGTAAATCCAAAAGTCCTTTATCTGGATTAATGAGGTGACAAAGTAACACTAAGTCTCAAGAAACACACTGGCCAGTCAGATTTGCAGGACACACTCTTTTTGTGAGGTTTGCAAGGAAGAAAACTTGGCATTGTGACAAGTTCTGCAGTGTCAAACATCAGAAAAAGTAAAGGCTAAAAGAAATAGCTCACTCTCATAGCAACTACACTCCTTTAAATGGTTTTCTTACAGCCTAAAACCTGATTTTTAAAAAGAAGTATTGATTTCAGAGAGAAAGAAACATCAATGATGAGAGAGAATCATTGACCTGCTGCCTTCTGCATGCCTCACATTGGGATTGAGCCTGCAACCCAGGCATGTGCCCTGACCAGGAATCGAACTGTGACCTCCTGGTTCATAGGTCAACACACAATCACTGAGACACTCCAGCTGGGCTAGAACCTGATTTTTATTCGTCTCACCACATGAACCTCCAGTGAACATATCTTACTGAAAAAATAATTAATAACCAAAAATTAGCAAGCACAGAAATTATACAAATATGCTACAAGGAGAAAATGAAGATAATATTGGAAAAAACAAATAAGAAATGAATTTAAAAAGCACTTTGGAGAGGCTGTTATGAATACATGAAAAGTTGAACAGATCAACAGGAACTTTTTAAAAACTATACATAACACAAGGACATAAAGGATATGTACTAAAATCAGAGAAGACATAGCTATAGAGAAAAATAATAAAAATAAACCATAGGCAGGTAGAGCTAAAAAACAAAAACAATAATTCATTAAAAAAAAAAAAACCCTAAGGAGTATAAATGAAAATAGACACTTTTGAAAACACATTAAGAAATATGGGGCCTAAGATTTGGAAAAGGCAAATTAAGTAATATAGAAATGAATAAAGAATTAAAGGACACCATAGCGAAAAGTATAGGTATTGAACTACCTAAAAGCTGTGGTCTTTGGACCTACATTCTAGAACCTAGCTCCACTGCGACTGGCAAGTTGAGGACTGGTAGAAACTGTTCTGAATGTTTGCTTTTGAAATTTTGGAAAATAGAAGAAAAAAAATGGTCTTGCAATAGACACTTCAAGGTTCCCTTTTTGAATTTACCATGAGATTTGTGGTCTCATAACTCTCAAAGACTAACAGAAATTGCCTCCACTTTTTATTTCAAACCCTTTTTCTCAAACAACCCCTCCCTCAACATTTCTTTAGTTAAGAGTCACATAAAGGTAGGCAGTGTGGTCACCTTGTCAAGCAACCCCAAAGACCTCACATGCATTTCTCCTTCAGCCTACACACTCACCTTCCAACTCCGCTGAGAACCAGAACAATGGCTGGGATTTTAACCGACCATTTCTCTTTGCAAAGGAATCTGCATTTGGAAGGATGAGGAGGGCCTTCTTTGGGAATCTCACCAAAGGAAAAGGAAGAAAATGCTTTCACCAAGGAAAACATAACAACCAGTAATCTTTCTTAATCCTTTTTTTCTACCTGCATTATGTTACATGCAGAAAGCAAGACAGAATGTCCAACACTGTTTAGTCTAGCTTTGGAAAGAAATGATTATTTAAGTTGTTTTAAACAAACACCAGACTATCAAATTTTGTTCAATGAATGAAGAATGTTGAGCATTCACACTTTGCTGTCTTTACTAGTGTTAAATATCACTGTTCCTTTAAACTGAATAAAACATCATCAACAATGAAAGGAATATCCCCTTTGCTATATTTATAAATGTGGGAAGACAGACCTATCCCTAAAAGTGAACATTGACACAATTTCCTGGCAAAGAATGCTCTGATTGCTATTGCAAAATACCTGTGCAGGGAATGAGGCTGCATATCAAGAACCAATAATTCTACACCTCCATCTTACTGGGTTTCAATATAGATGAACAGAAAAGCATATAATTATAAACACATATCCCAAAGGTTAAATAATCTCAAGGAATCAAGACAGATGATTATATGCCTCCCACTTGATAATAATCATAATTTATTCCAATAGCTAATTTTCTCCCACAATATTTTTGCTTTACCAAACACCCTTCAAATGTTAGTCCTCTCTCAAATGATTTCAAATTAAAAAATAAGTAATGAGAACTCCCATGCATTACTCACACACATACTTGCAAACGTAGCCTTTCCATTTCTAATTCAAAATATAAGCAGTCAGTTCTGATGAGACCACGTAGGAAGGCTTCATGGTCATGAGGAAACATGGGCTGGCTTTCCGCTCTCCTGACATCATCAATCACAGATTGAAACTCATTTTAAAATTAGCCTCTGCCAAACATAATTAGAGGAGTAAATCCACTGCAGACAAAAAAGATATTAGTAAACCCTCTATAATCCAGGGGATTAGGTTAGGGCAGTAAGAAAATAGGCACCAAAATGCCTATGCAAAAAAACCACAAAAACAAACCCATGGCCCATGAAATCAACAAAATCAGGTCTCCATAATAATGGTCTCTCTCCAGGAAATCCAAACACTTGTTTGTGTATTAATTACTGCTTGTAATTTTTTGACAGCCACTGAGTAGTTAGGTCTTTCTTTCTATAGGCACTCAGTAATTTAATTTTCAAACATAAGATTTATTTTTCAAGTTACATATGTTTCATGGAGAAGAAAGAATAACAGCAGCACTGTTTGTAAAAACCAAATCTGTATACTGACATTTTGCACATGTGACCTCATTATAGTCATTAAAAAAATCATTCATGATAGATGTATTAGTTTCCTGTTGCTGCTTAAAACAACATACATTTTTTCTCCTTTGCTTGTAGAGGCTATAAGTCCAAAATGAGTTTTACAGAGCTAAAAGCAGGTGTTCCCAGCAGGGTTCCTTCTGGAGGCTCCTGGGGAGAATCTGCTCTTTGTCTTTTCCAGCTCGTGATGGTTGCTGGCATTCCTTGGCTTGTGGCTGCATCACTTGAATCACATCGCATTCTCCTCTTCTGTAGTCAAATATCTTCCTCTGCCTCTCATTTTAAAGGATACATGTGATTTTCATTTAGGGCCATAAAGAATCTTTCCATTTCAAGACTCTTAACTTAATCATACCAGCCAAGTTCCTTTTGCCTTCTATGGTAATATATTCACAGGTCCTAGAATTATGACATGGACATCTGTGGAGATAGTATTCGCCTACCACCAGTGGTATGATTTCTGTTTTATAGAAATGAGGAAACTAAAGGTCAGAAAGCAACTCACCCACTTTCATGCACTCATACAACCATAATTCAAAGCCCTCATTGATTGCCCTATATCAGGAAAAAGATTTTGTATTTGAAAATTATTTTAAAATTTAAAAATATATATTAATATAAAAATTGGCATTAAAATAAAAATGTGATGAGATCTTTGCTTATAACTTATGGCTTGATGTGCTTCAAAAAGACATACAAAATAAAGTTTGTGCTATGCAAAAATATCTCCAAGGTCCATGAGCTAGAAAGGGGTGAAATTCCACCCCCCTTCCACAAAGACTAAAACTTACTCCACGTTTATTTGTGTAAATGTTTAATCATGTAAATGTAAAGTTATTGACTACAGATAATTTATGGCCATTTCCTTGTAAAGCAAAATAGAGATTTTCTCTTTGATTTGAGTTCCAGGAGATGCTCCAGAGGCCTGGGAATGATGAGGAGGGGCTCGGACAGGGGTAGGGAGGAGGCTAAGTGGGCTAAGCTTTGGACCTGTAAGCCTGAGCTCCACTTCTATCTCTTTTATATTTAAGAGTCCCGAGTGAAAACCCTTCTGGGAGTAATTTTTCTGGTGTTAAACTTAATTTGGAAAACATTATTCTTAACCTTTACGGACTTTTATGACTCCTAATGTGTCTATTACACATCCAACACATTTGTGTGTGTGTGTGTGTGTGTGTGAGAGAGAGAGAGAGAGAGAGAGAGAGAGAGAGAGAGAGAGAGAGAGAGAGAGAGAAGGAGATAACAGAGCCTGAATCTCTACATAGTGGATTCCTCCATCCTTTTTGTCATCTCCAAAATAGTTGCCCATCCCTCTAGTCTAGACAATCTGGCCAGATCATGGTCTTTAGGTTGTGAACCTAGTCAGAGTGAATGAATCAGGTGTGCCCGACACAGCATGCTCAGCCACTCTTTCTAGCCACTAGGGTCTCTTTAGTGCGCCCACTTCCTCAAGTGAGCCAGCCTATCATCACAGCAATAAGCACTTAAAGCCCTCTCAGCGTCAGCCGTTGACTTCCGTCTCAGCGAGCCACATATGCAGGCACTTCAGTTGTGTCTGCAAACACACACTGGTCGGGGGAAAAACAAAGTAAAAAACACCGTTTATTTTGCAAACAACTGCTCAAAAACGATATACTCCTCTAAATCTAGTTAATTATTTTCAAAATAACTTGGCTGAATACAGTCTCTTTTTTTTTACATCTTCAAACAGATCTTTGTTTGTTGACACATTCTTTTATATTTGTAAGAAGCACATAGGACTCCTGCAAGGTCATGCATTCCTAGTGTAATCAGCTCATAGCCTTGGCTTACAGAAGGAAACAATACAGAAAATACTCCTATAACAGAAGTTCCTCTCCTGGTAATAGCGGGTCATAGAGTCTAGAAATTGCACTAATGCTGAAGGACCACCAAAACACTTTAGTACTTCATACCATCAACCAGGCTCCTAGAATTATAGTTGGCCCTTGAACAATGTGAGGGTTGGGGTGTAAACCCCCCCATGCAATCAAAACTCCATATATAAATTTTGACTTCCCAATACTTAGTTGTCCCTCAGTATCCACAGGAGCTTGGTTCCAGGGTCACCCTTGGATTCTCATATAAAATGGGGTACATCAAGGCATACAGTCAGTCCTCTGCATCTGTGGACTCCCAATCATGGATCCAAAACAGTACAGGTGTTTATTGAAAAACATCTACATGTAAGTGGACCTGTGTAGTTCAAACCGGTGTGGTTCAAGAGTCAACTGTACTCGATTTAAAGCAACTTCAAAAGTATTAATTTAAATCAAGCTCTGCAATAGGTCAAGCTGGCTCCTATAGATTATCTCATTCTTTCATTCCTTCATTCCTTCACTTATTTCCCCCTCTATACATACCATTCTTTCCTTCACATTAGTAAAAGGACAAAAGCTTCTGGTTTTGATGTGACATCCCATCTTTGTAAAATGAAGTGAGTTGCATTACCTTTCTTAAGAATTATTTGTGCCACCTGCCTTTTTCATAGACACTTTTTCCCCCTAGTGCTCATTGAAAGGAGAGATGATTTAAGTTAAAAAGACAGAACTTTGCCAGGATATATCCCAAGCATATACAATTGATTAAATATGCAACTTTCTAAATGGTGCACATTTTTATTATTTGTGGAACATTTAGAAAACATGTTTCAAAACATTTGTACAAGCCCATGGTGGGCACACAAATACCACCAGTCTTTGTGAATTTGTTTTTCAGAATAACAGCTCCAGTAAGTAAGTAGCACAGAGTGCAGGATGTCAGTAAGGTGGGGTCGGGGAGGGAGCTGACAGAGCACTATAGATATATTCAGAAGAGATAATCAGCTGTCATTGGGAAAGGCTTTGAAGTAAGTGGCTCAACAAGCATTATTATAATTGCCTCTGGCAGCAAAGGGCTTGCAGGAGGAAAGGCTGAAGAGAGGGTGAGGACACCAAGGTCTTGAGGGCAGGGGATTGTCTCCCCAAAGGGACTCGCCTCCTTAAGATGATTCCCTAATACGCGTCTTTAGAAGGAAAAACTTGCTGCTTGCCAATTAGGCTTGTTCGCAGTTATTTTTTAAATCTCTCTTTATCTACCTTTAATCCATCATTTCCCTTTCTGTTTCCCAAAAGACCACATTCCTAAAGCATGTTCAGTAGAAGTGGAGTTGTCCAGATGAGCAGCCGGTAATGCCAAAATCACTTGTAGGGCAGCAGAAAGGGGCTCTGGAGCTGGAGGGCCTGGCGGCGGCAGCTCCACAGGCTTCCCTCTGCCCATGAATGTGTTGGCAGCGTGCACCGGTGAGCCAGAGTTCAAGTGCTGTTATGAGTCACATTTCACACCCCTTGGCTACTGCAGAGTGTTTCGGAGGCCAACGTCTCATCAGCCTTGTAGACTTGGGCAAACAAGCCTCTTGAGAATCACAAGTGATTTTTCCTCCTTCGTCCAAGCAGGCATCCTCTCTGTCATTGTTTCAGTGTAGACTCTGAAAGGCAATCTTCAAAACAAAAAACGCAGAAGCTCAAGCAGGTTAGACTTGCCAATCACTGAAACTTCAAGAGTGCAACAGGGAAGACAATCTCAGGCTGAACAGAAGGAAAGTTGGAGCCATCCTCCCTTTTCTCCTCCTGCTTGACCTCATTTGGCTGCTATAGTAAGAATGGCTGGCCCCAGGCATCCTAGTCTATGAACTCATGGAAATCCATATGGGTTGTCATCTCCTTTTGTGGCTGTAAACCACATGATGCCAACCAGTTAACCAAGCCCAGCCTCTTTTTCTCTGGGAAAGCCCATCTACCTTTATCCTAGGACCTAACTCAATTTCTAATTCCAGAAAGTTTTGCATCCTCAAAAAACGTGTCAGGGATTTGAAACACAAGCTACTTCTGGCAAAAAAAAAAAAAAAGTAAGTTATAATCCCATGGAAAAGCAACAAGAGTCTGCTTCTCTGCAAAGGTGAATTTGTTCATACACACAATGGACATGATATGCAATGATGGGGAAAAGCACACTTTAATTAAAGTGGATTCTTTTAGTGTCCTATTAGTTATAAAAATATTTTGGGACTATTTAGCACAATGTCTAGAGGAATAAAAATTGACTCACCTATGAATTGACCCTACCTCATCATGATTACTGTGAAAATCATCTTTTCTCTTACTCCTCAATAGCCAAAACCAACTCTTGCCTCCATCTCCAATCTCATGCTTATAACCTGATCAAACAATGACTTGGCTACTACTGCTCCCTTACCTAATTTTAAAGTCCTAAGAAGATATGCTGTCTTAGCAGTTGGATCCTCAGCTTCAGTACTTTTCTGTAGACTGCCGAGGGATAGTCTTTAAAATCCCATGTCCATTGTAAACTAAAAAGCACCACTCTTTACCTTTGTCTTTCTACTAAAGCACACAGTGACCTGTCTCATCTGTTCCACCGCCATTTAAAAAATTTGAATAATGACAACACTTACAGAAATATTATACATATTGTCATATAGATGCTATATTCGTTTGATAGAGCTGTGGTGACAAAGTATCAAAAACTGGGTGACTTAAACAACAGCAATTTATTGTCTCACAGTTCTGGAAGGAAGAAGTCCTAGGTTAGGAGGGTTGGTTTCTTCTGAGGGCACTGAGGGAGAATCTGTTAGTGGGTCCGTCCTACCTTCTGGGAGTTTGGGCATCCCTTGGCTTATATATAGATAGACTCCCAGCTTCTGCCATTATGTTCACATGGCATTCTCCCTCGGTGCCTGTCTATCTCTGAGTCTAAATTCCCCCCTTTTATAAGTGTACCAATCATATTGGATCAGAGCCAACACTAATGACCTTATCTTACTTGATCATCTGCATAGACCCCATTTCCAAGGGAGGTCACGTTTGCTGGTAGTAGGCATTAAGGCTTCAACATCTTTTGGGAGACTCAACTCAACCTATAATAGATGCTAAATAAATGTCTTTTGAATTGAAATTAATTGTGCTTTATAAATTGCAAGCCTCTACCCAAACCTATATACTATGTGATTATAGAAAGAGCAGTAAAGTCCATCCTGTCCAAAACGGGGCATAAAAGAACAGGCAACGAACATTTCATTCACTAGATACTTCAAGGGGGTTCAGAAAAAAGACATAATTGTAACTAGATAGGTTTTAGCCACTGATGTTTTAAAATTGTAGCCAGTACTCTACACGTCAGTGTGTAAGTTGGTTTCTAAGTCAGCCTGCTATTTTCTGATTAGTGTTTTGACCTAGATGAATCATGGAGGTTGACCCTCCTCCCTTGGTGGTGTTTCCCACAACCTGCTGGTACAGCAGCTGTTCACTCTCAGATACACCCCCACCCTGAATTGGGTTTGCAAGTTAGAGCTAAGTGGAGCAGGATATATGGAGGCTGCATCAGAATCCAGTGAAGGTTTGTTTTTAATAAGTTATTTAAATTTAAAGAGTTGATTTAAGTGAAATGAATCAATAGAATGTACTTTAACCTCAAAATTTTCACAGTGCTTACTATTCATTATAGATTTTTCTATGTAGGGCTTTTCCAACCATGCATATTTTTATTTCCTCTCCCCTCCCCAGAAACACAAAAGCATAAGTTATTTTTGGTTCAAGAAGTCCTCTAATAACTGACAATAGATGAGAACAAAGTCTTAGTTCGTAAGAGAGAAATTTGTCTGCTTTGTTCTCTAAATTAATTTTTTTCCATTATGACTACAGTGTTCCTCTTCAGCTTACCTAAGTGCCAAGCTGTACTTGGATGAAGTGGCATATGGCTGCAAGTTATAAAAACAAGTCATGAGCACTCCCATATTTGCATTCCAGGTTTAAATATCCACAGGGAATTCACAGTACCTGTTCTTTTTTTAATATTTTATTGATTTTTTACAGAGAGGAAGGGAGAGGGTTAGAGAGTTAGAAACATCGATGAGAGAGAAACATCGATCAGCTGCCTCCTGCACACCCCCACCTGGGGATGTGCCCGCAACCAAGGTACATACCCTTGACCGGAATCGAACCGGGGACCCTTCAATCCGCAGGCTGATGCTCTACCACTGAGCCAAACCAGTCAGGGCACGCAGTACCTGTTCTTATAGTACGAAGATGGTTCAAGCTTTCAGTATCCCAATTTGGTCATTCTCAGAAGGAGCAGAAGAGAGAATGTTAGGTTATATTTATTGAAATTGGATCATGCTTCCGGAACTGTGCTAGAGGCTCACAGACATTAGCTCTAACCCTCAAACCAGTCACACAAGAAAGGTATTATTATACCAATTGACAGAAGAGAAAACAGAGACTCAGAAAGGTTATATAGATTGCCCAAGAACACAGTTGGCAAGAAATAGAACTAGCATTCTATTCCAGATGCCAAAGTCTACTCTCTTTTTTATCATGGCATTAATACTTAATATTTTTTTACTTCATCAACTTAAAAAATGGTAACCCCAACAACACTCTTGTTATAGTCATGACAAAAGCTTATTAGAGTCACTGGTAATTGCTCTTTAAAAAAAAAAATGTTACGTGAATTATCCTTTCTATTTCAAAGATAATCACTTGTAAGTAATCCTAGATCTAACAGGGTAGAAAGAGATATCATATTACATGCCATTTTTGAAAGTAAAACTTTAAAAATAAATCACACTTAATTGAATTCAGCAGCAAACACTAATAAGAATGTATAGCTCACAACAGGGGTCTGCAAACTATCAGCTGTGGGATATATCCAGCCTACCTCTTGCTTTTATATGACCCATGAGCTAAAAATGGTTTTACAGTTTTGAATGGTTAAACATAAATCAAACTAAGAAGACCATTTCATGAGCATTAGATGAAATTCAAATTTCAGTATCCATAAATACTGTTGTTGGTTGTTGTTGTTTGGAACACAGCCTCCCACACGCTCGTTTGTTTACATACTGTGTCTGGCTCTGAGCTACAATGGCAGCGTTGAGTAGCTGTGACAGAGATTGTACACCCTGCAAAGCCAAACATATTTACTACCTGCCTTTTACAGAAAAAGTTTGCCAGATCGATTATACTAGTCACTAATTGCTCTCAAAGAAAGTACAATATAGAATAGTGGTTCCCAACCTTTTTTTGGCCAGGCCCCACCTAAGCACCTCTAAAATCCTGATGCCCCCCCTCCCCCCGTGACATAATTCTTATTATTCAAGAAGTGAACTCCTATTAACTTGATCCAAACAAGCTTCCAAAGAAGATGGCATCCATGAAAGAGAAAAATAAAAGAACGAAAGGACAGTTGAAGTACTGAGGAAGAAATCACTAAAAAAATTGTTTTAAAAAAATAATAACAATATGAAGTGATATGAAAAAATAGCAAACTTTTAAAACATATGATAGAGAACTGAAATGCATGAATATGTCACAATACACATTTATATACTGTATATGAGGCCCCTAGAACCATAAGACATGCAAAACATTCACTGTTAATAACTCATTTTGAATTGCCTCCCTTAAAAATCAAACCGTCCCCCTGTGGAGCATGTGCCCATGTTGGGAGCCACTGGTCTAGAAGGATAGCATGTACACAGTTATCTTAAGGACAGATCAGTGCATAAAGGACTTTGAGCTCAGTGAATATCCAAAGGAGAGGAAGATGTAAAAAGGCTGGAGGCACGGTGAGGGGTGAAATAGATGAAGGGGGTCAAAGTTACAAACTTTCAGTTATAAAATAAATGAATCCTAGAGATATAATGTACAGCATGGTGATCACCCTGGTAAGTCTAGTACACATCTGACACCATGCTGAGTTATTAGGATATTATTGACTATATTTTCTGTGCTGTATCTTACATCCTCGATACCGTATAGCTGGCAATTTGTACTTAGGAGTCCCTTTCACCTTCTTCACCTCAAACCCCTCTCATCTGGCAACCACCAGTTTGTTCTCTGTATGTATGTGTTTGCTTCTATTTTGTTTGTTTATAATGCAAGGCAGTCCTGAGTGGCAAGGTGGTGGGATAGACCAGGGCCATCAACAAAAAGGCAATGTGACTCCAGCCTGTAAGACAGAACTAGGACGGGTCTGTGGGCCTGGGAACTACAAGAAATCCCACCCACCCAGACACTGCTGAGGCCTGGGAGGAGGCCCCTTTTCCCGAGAACAAATGTAAAGGCCTGTTATCTGAACTGTTCGCACTGAAAAGAGCAAAACCCCCATCTCAATGAAAGTCCTTAAATACAAAAATACTTAGTATGCCCAGTCTGGCTCCTCTTGGTTTTTCTTTTCTTTTTATTTTTTTAAATACTCAATGTGGCATACAATTTATTTCTCCACTTTAAAAAAAAAAAAAAAAGTCTTTTTTTTCCCATTCTGTTTTGGTTTGTGGGTTTTTGTTGTCATTTCTTCCTAAAATGCTGTTTCCTCACATTTGCATCTCCCAGCCTTTTTAATGTGATATTCCATTTAAACTGCCTTTTAATTGTACGTGCTGCCTTGGCAGAACATGACTGATGTACCCGCGTTAATTAGGGCTCCAGTCAGCAGCCCGTGCCAGCTGGAAACTGAGAAACAAGCGTAAATTATTCTGTCATCAATCAGCTCGAAAATGTTTGAATCACTAATTAGTTTGTAATTTGGGTGACAGTTTATCTGACGCAGGCAGTGTCAGAAACTTCAGATCTTAGATGAATAATTTGCCAGGAACAAGCACAGATTCCCTGCTTTTAAATACATGAAGGTTTATCTGCATGTTGAAAGGTGGCTCAGCAGTCTTCATTAACTTCCCACTGGGACTATGTAAATCAGGAATCAGTGTGAGGCTCTTCAGGCCCTGGTGGCTTAGCAGATGATATTTAGAAAAAGAAAGCCTCCTTTTCTCTCCTTTTTTTTAAAAATTAATAATTCATAAACTGATAGACAAGGATGTTTGGGCTTTAACAGCTTAAAAAATCACAATGGCTTTTTTTTTTTCATTTTGAAAAAAGCAATCACCCCCCTTTTACATGAAAATTAGTTGTGCTGTATCTTGCTGTTTAACTGATTTATTCTCCTCCACCATCATGTGACTGGAATGTTAAATGGGGAGTGATTATTAGCCCTTTCAAGCAGGATCATTATTGGGACTTTATTAAAAGGCAGACTTATGTTTCCATTTAAAGAGAAAGGTATGTAGACAAGGGTGAGGGCAGGAAAGAAGAATAAGCAGTGAAAAATCGAAAAGAGGGGTTTTTGTCTAGAAGCATCATAAATCTATTCTTTATCCAGTTATGGATGCTAGAACGGCCCCCATTATTTGAATCAAGGATCAGGCCTGCGCTGTAACTCCCTGTGTTAACCGTTGATGGGCAGGATATCATTTGTGGGATACTTTAGGATTACGGTGTGATTTGGATCTGTAGCTCCATTATCCCTGCATTCATAGGCCACACATTGCTGTCTCCAGACATGACCATGGATAAAGGGAGCTGTCACCTTTCAAAATGTGTTTGCAAGAGGTGAAGTCAGGCCATCCTATTTATTGGAATAGGGCCTAGTGAGCCGAAGTAGCAAAGACAATGCTGTCCACTTCTAGAACCGAAAAGAAAGGTGAGTTTGGAACGTTCCATACCCTCTTCCTAGCCATCACTGAGTGCCACTGTGGCGTTCCAGATGGAAAGGCAGAGGGATGTACCATGTGATGGGAGAGCATATGGATCAGACTCCGCAGTCCCAGTCTGGGCTAAGGCATCCATAACCAGGAAGGGAAATATAGGGTGAAAGAACCTGAGCTAAAAACTTAGCATATCACTTTTTTCTCTCAAAGCAAGGCCCTCATTTCTTTTGTCCAGGCGTTTCATGGCAATCTCCCATAGCCCTAAAGACGCTGTCAATCATGCTTCCTCTCAGAGGTTAGTTCATTATTTCACCCCCAAAGGCACTTCCTGAGTTCAAGTGGAAGGTCTCTCTTCTGGATGACCAAAGTGAGTTCCTGACCAGGCACCCCCTCAGTCTCTTCTTCTCTTCATCACTCATGCTGCACCACCACATCAGTGCGTTGACATTGAACTCATTCCAAATGGAAGGGTAGACAAATGGAGAGGAGGAAGGAAGCTGTGTTTGGCAAGAGCAATGAAAACAGCAAAAGATAAAATGTCCAGAATCCCTATGGTGTGTTGAGAGGACAGTGAAATAAATAATCTGACTAATTAATACCGATGTTTAGGTTTAGGGACAGTACATTTATCCTGTGGATAATGGAAATTCACTAAAAATTTCCAAATGAGGAAGTACTATACTGAAGTTAGCTAAGTGAAATATACAAGGTCTATAATTTGAGTAATACTATTTTGGTTGTGTGCCTTGAAATTGACTTATTTACAACAGAAAGTTCTCAAATATCTCCCCTTCTGCTCTGCCAAAGTCTTTTATTCAACTCACGGAGTCTTTCATTCATTCAACTATAGATTTTAAGATATCTATAATAATAAAAGTGTAATATGCTAATTAGACCAGACATCCTTCAAGATGAAGCCGGGGCTGCGAGGGAAGCCCAGGTCCCAGATGCCAGAGGGAAGCCAGTGCTGACAGCAGGGGGAAGGAAGGCCTACTCTTGCATGAAATTCGTGCATCAGGCTTCTAGTTTTTAATAAAAACATAAATATTAAAAACTGAAGAAACAAGCTATAGCCTGGGAGAAAATATTTTCAAGCCACATACCCAACAAAGAACTAGTATCCAGAATATATAAAGAACTGTCAAAACTCAACAGTATAAAATAACAAACAAGCAATCCAATTGGAAAATAGCAAATGACACAGAATGAGAAATTAGACTGGAGAGGATATACAGATGGCAAATAATCACATGAAAAGATGTTCAGCACCATTAGCCATTAGGAAAATGCAAATTAAGACCATAATGAAACATCACACATATTTATCAGATTGCTTACTATCCAAAATAGTGGTATTACCAAATGCAGGCAATGATTCGAAGAGAGGGGTCACTCCATGCTGGTACGGCCACTCCAGAAATAAGTATGGCAGTTTCTCACAAAACTAAGTGTGTAGTTACCACACAACACAGCAATTGCACTCTTGGGTGTATAGTCCAGAGAATTAAAAAATTGTTTACACAAAAACCTGTACGTGAATGTGAATGGAGACTTTATTTGTAATAGTCCAAACTGGAAAGAACTCACAAGCCCTTCTATGGCGAATGATTAAACAAACTGATATACATCCATACCATGGAATACTACTCGGCAATAAAATGGAACAAACTCTCACACAAACAATAGCTTAGATAAATCTCAAGAAAATCATGCCAAGCCAAAAAAGTCAATCCAAATTCTATCTGATTGCATTTTATGTAGCATTCTTAAAATGACAAAAGTATAGAGATGGAGAACATATTGCTAGGATTCCAGGTGTTAGGGGTCAGGGAGGAAGGACAGTGAATTGGGGTTATTAAGGGAAAATGAAGAATCTTTGTGATGACAGAGAGAACTGCTTCTGCGTCTTGACTGGTGGAGGATGCACAAACCTACAAATGTGGTAAAATTGCATAGAACCAAATACAATCATAAACACACATACACAAGTACAAGTAAAATGGGAATCTGAGGAACATTGGTGAGTTGCATCAATATCAATATTCTGGTTATGATATGCACTGTGGATTTCCATGATGTTACCATTGGGAGAAAACTGAGTAAAGAATACTCAGATCTCTCTGTATTATGTCTTTGCAACTGTATGTGAATCTACAGTTACCTATAAATAAAAGTTTAATTTAAAAACTATGTAGTCTACTGGGGGTCATGGAGGTATTAAGCAAGAGAGAGAGAGAGAGAGAGAGAGAGAGAGAGAGAGAGAGAGAGAGAGAGAGAGAGAACAGTGTGGTGATTGTGGGAGGCAGAAGGGTGGATGGAGGTGGAAGAGGGTATAAGAGGAATAAATGGTGATGGAAAGAAAAAAAAGAAGAGAAAAGAAAAGAAAGAAGGGAAAAGAAAAGAAAAGAAAGGAAAAGAAAAGAAAAGAAAAGAAAAGAAAAGAAAAGAAAAGAAAAGAAAAGAAAAGAAAAGAAAAGAAAAATGTAGTCTGTCAGTGCCTCTGCTTGAAATATCTGCAGAAACACAGGAGCCATGGAGAATTTTCTCCCACCATTTCAGAGGTGGAAATGGAAGCAGGTGTTATTCAGGGATCCAGGTTGATGGCAGCTCTACCATGTTCAACATATGGCTTCTAAGGCCACTCTATTGGTGGGGAAGTAGGATTAAGATCCCAGACAACTGGAAGGGGAAGAGTATGGAGAAGAAGCATGAAAGGGAGATTTTATGAGACAAGCTTGGAAGTGTGCACACCACTTGCTAAAAAGAACAACAACCAAGAAAGTTTGTCAGAGCCCAGGAGGATACTCTAGCACTATTTCAATTCTTCCCTTTCTTAATGCTTCTGAAAGGGATCAAAATAGCCTCCTATGATGAAAATTATATTTGTAGAATCTTTGGTAAATGAAAGGGAAAGATGAAAGTGCTGCTTACTACTGCCACCTAAAGCAATATATCTTTAAACCTTGTTATTTTTAAGATAATTTATTTCACTATCAAGCTATTCATTAAAAATTCAGAAGTGGAAAAACAAGTCGATGATTACCATATTAGCTTAGTGGCATCTAAATTGCCTTTTATAAAACCCTTAGCATATTAGTATAAATCAAGCATCTGAGGGAGTGGAACAGCGTACAGGTTAAGTTTTCTGTAAGAAGGCAGGAAGGAAGACGGGCTCAGAGCCTGCTTTTAGTAGATCACTCCTGGGTAAAGCATGACAGGATAGTGCATTAGGTAGCTAAAATGTATCATAAGAACACTGGATACCAGGCAGAACCTACAAGCAGATTAGCCTTGCCTACTTCATAACCAACCAAGTGATTTACCCAATCATTCATTCAACTAATGGGCACAAGTGTGCAAGTACTGCACCAGGGACTAGGAATTCAATGGAGAGCAAGACAGACCAAGTCTATGTTCCATGCAGTGTATAGTCCCTTTGAGGGTCAAACCATTTCAAATAAAGTATGATAAGTTTTTGATAGAGGAAGTAGAGTTTACTGTGACAGCATATAGCAGGAGTCTAGGCTCAATCGGAGATGGCTCCCTTGTGGAAGATTAAGTTACCATGCGATGAATTGTTAGGAGTTAAACTAGGATAAGAAGATGGAAAGAGGCAGAACTGAATGTGTTGGGTCATTTTTTTCTTGTGGAAGAGGGCAATTATAACAAAGAAGTGGGAAAGCTTGGGTGAGCACTTCAGGCTTCTGCCAATGTAAAGAAATGGAAAGTTTGATAATGAAACTCAGAGTCTAGAAGCCCTATGAGGGCAAACACTGGTTCTGTAATGATGATCAGGAATGGAGTGGTCATAGCAGAAAAGAAGGCTGTAAAAGAAAACAGCCTTTCTAACACATGCTCTTTCCCCTTCCTCTGTCCACACCTCAATGATAGAGAAGACTAAATCTCCAGTTGTGTATCTCCTTCTCTTGGGGTACATCTATCCCAAACTCAGTTTTAACTCTTGAACTCATCCAGCAGCATGCTCCAATCCTCCTTGGAGGAGTCACTGAAATATTGACTATTTATATCACTAGGCTGTGGATTCAACTATTCAATCGTGTTTCACCTCCCAGAGTGTTGCCCTCAACTGCATAGTCCAATATGGCTCATAACCTTATCCACAGTCCAGCCAGAAAATTGTGAGGGAGGGTAAGTGGAAATGGGGGGAGTGTCCTTTCTTTCATAGGAACTTGTGTACCTCCATCCCCCTACATTCCATGGGCCAAAGTACAACTATGTGCCCACATCAAGCCCTAAGAAGGCTAAGAAATGTATCATTTGTTTTAGGTGTTGCTATGTGTATAGCTAAAAATTAGGAATTTTATTACAATGAGATGAAGGGGAGAATGGATATTAGGACAAATAGCAATCTCTGCTACATCATTTTCTTTGAACCCGATTAATCTCTTGTGTAAGAATTTACTACAATTTCAATTCAAAGTAGCTCAGTAGTAATGCCCCAACTTATGTGGAAATACAAAGGAAGTAAAAAACATTTACAAAAAGCTCTGGCTATTCATTTGAGGGGGGCACATCAGGCCACATTACACATTAGAATATTTGGCTCTAGAAATCTGTAGACTAAAGGAAAAACAATTCTATCCATCAGCCATCTTGAATCGTATACTCAAAATTCCCAAAGCTTTGAGAAATTTGTCTGAAGTTAAGAAAACAGAGTTTTTAGCCTCTGTTTCATTACATCTGTTAAAAGATGGACATAATCATTAGCCAGGTCCTTTATGCTATCACATAAGATCATCAGATGATAATTCCATTCTTTAATCTGTACAGATAGAACCACTTAACTCTGTCTACAGCCTCCGACCCACTCCAGACGCCAAGCAGCTTCCTGGAGAAAAATACAAAGTTAGTACCTCACTGCTGTACTGTTGATCCCTTTACTCCAGGTTTTTCTCTGACCTTGGCATCCCCGTTTCTGGGTTCATGTCTAGTCCTTATGATTGAGTTTCACCTTCTTTCTTACTGGCCAAATACTGTGAATCAGTTCCCTTTTCATACTTCCTTCCTATTGCATTTCTTCCTAGGCCCCCTTCCCATGAATAGCTTTCCAATAGTAGATTCCTTTATTCTTTAAGTGGAATCACTGCCTATTCATCACCCAATTTGATTATTAGATGCTTGAACTCCAGTTTCTTTGGAAAGCAAGCTATTGCTAAGACAACTAATCTGAAATTCTTCTGGGACCCACTTAAATGACCTCTCGCTCTCTCTCTCTCTCTCTCTCTCTCTCTCTCTCTCATGCATGCGCACACACACACACACACACACACACACACACTATAGATAGATCCAATATTGATCTGTTATTAATAGTACAGTCATGTTCCACATAAGGATGTTTTGGTCAACAACAGGTAGCATATACACCACTGTTCCCAAAAAGATTATATTAAAACTAAAAAATTCTTATTTCCTGGTGACTTTGTAATGTCCTAGCATCATAGTGCAATGCATTTCTCATGTGTTTGTGGTGGTGCTGGTGAAAACAAACCTACTGCATTGCCAGTCTTATAAAATACAGTGCATACAATTATGTACAGTGCATAACACTTGATAATGATAATAAACATCTATATTCCTGGTTTATGTATTTACCATATTACACATATTATTGTTATTATTATTTTAGAGTACTCTTTCTACTTATAAAAAACTTTTACTGTAAAACAGGATCCCATGTTATACTGGCAACAGCCTCATACAACTTGTGTTTATTGTGACTCCTGATTGCATCATTTACTCTTGTGTTTGATTTAATCTCATGCTGTTTTGTACAATAGCATGCTGTACAGGTTTGTAGCCTAGAAGCAATAGGCTATACACCGTGGTCAACAAACTGTGGCTCGCGAGCCACATGCGGCTCTTTGGCCCCTTGAGTGTGGCTCTTCCACAAAATACCACGTGCGGGCACGCATGTTCAGTGCAATTAAAACTTCGTGGCCCATGTGCAGAAGTTGGTATTTTGTGGAAGAGCCACACTCAAGGGGCCAAAGAGCCGCATGTGGCTCGCGAGCCACAGTTTTCCGAGCCACAGTTTGCCGGCCACTGGGCTATACCATATAGCTTAGGTGTGTAGTAGGCTATGCATCTAGATGTGTGTAAGTGCACTCTATGATCTTCACAGTGACGAAATCACCGTACAACACGTGTCTCAACCAATCCCCATTATTAAGCAGCGCATAACTCCATTATCAATAACGTCTAATATGTCATTTTGCCCTCAAAGGCTTCTTTTCTAATTTGAGATCAAGCTTTAGATAACTGGCTCCGAGTATTCATCCTTGGAATCACCAACTAAAGGCCTAATTTCCATTTGTTGACTGCTAGTCCTTTGGTTCTACCTCAATTCCTTTTTTCCTTTCATTCACCTTTTATTATTGGAAATAGTCCATAACTACCTTAATTGGCAAATGACTTTTTTAAGTGATGTTGTAGTCAGGTTTTGCCAAGTCGTGCTGTAGTAACAAACAAACCCAAAAGTTTAACAGCTTACTGCAAAAAAGATTAATTTTTTTCACTCTACTTGTAAAGTTGCATGTTGGCTGCAGCTCTACTCCATGCCCACTTTATCTGGGAACAAAGTCGGAAGGAGAAGCTCCTATCTGGATGATGCCATTCTCAAAGCAGATGGAAAAGAGAGGTGGCAGAGCCAATCAGGGCTCTTAGAGCCTCTGCTCAGAAGTGTCACACGTCACTTCCACATACATACCATTGCCCAGAGCAGGTCACAATACCAAGTCACGCACCAACGAAGCAGAAATTATAATATTTTACACCGCCAACCTTTCTAGAAAAGGGCCTTTACCTTTTAGCAGAAATACTGTCTACAAAAAACTTTCCCAAAATATCCCAAGAGCTTTCTGAGTTGCCTGGCAATTGCTGGTTAGGGCTAGAATATCCTCCATAAAGTAAGAAAAGTTGAAACTTCACACATCTTTCATGGACTAGGTCACTAACTAGCTTCCATTTGTTACTATAAACACCTGACCCTGAAGCTAATCTGTTTGGTATCCAAACAGTCTTTTTGATCCCCACTGATAAAGCTGCTCTTAAGCTTGACACGTAGAAAGGAGAACAGTAGAGTGGAATAGAGTTAGGAGGGGTCCCACCCCAGGAACACAACTACAGAGCTTCCACCTGGTCCCAGCACAGACAATGTTTCTATGCAGGACACCAGGAAATGGGAGACTATGTGCCTGCTCATGCTTAACCGGGATCTGTAAACCTCTTCCTTCATCCTGCTGTGCTGACATTTTGAAATTCATTCTCACTCTAATCTTCCATGTTGGGCCTTCAATTTACAAGTCCCATCAAGACATTATTTTCCACCCTCTTCAATATCATAATCAAAACATTGACACACTGCCATCAAGTACATGTTGGTGAACAAACCATAGGCTTGTACTCCAAATAATCTGGCTTCCCAGCTTGACGATGAACCTCATCAGAAAGGATTTAGCTAGCTCTTCCACTCTAGGTAGTTGTTCCTCCAAAAACAAATAAACAAACAGAAAACCCCACAGAGATATCAAAACAACGAATACCAATAATTATCAATATTAGTCTATTCTCCTTCATTTAAAAAAATGAGCAGGATCTAAATAAACTCAAATACCAGGGAAGCCCTAAGGAATTATCTTGGAAATTTTTTTATTTCCTTTACCCACTCAAGAAATGATGTTTAACTCTTTCTCTTACTTACTATATTAGGGTTGTAAAAAGGCCCCAGGCTTGAAAGGTTCCATGCGCTATCAGGAAGTATGTTTATCTGTTCAACAATGGTCTGTGATCATTCAGCTACTAAAATAACTCTTAACAGAAATATATTGTACCTTTGTAATCATCATTTCCCCAAACCATATCCACATCAGACATTAATAATCAATCTCAGCCCTCTTTTCTCCAGCCCTAAAATCAGCCTTAGAATCCTTCACACAGTGCTCCTGGCAGCAATTTACCACTGAAAGGAGTCAAGCTGGGCACAGAACCAGAAATTAACTTGTTTTCTTAGTCCCAGTGAGAACTGAAAGTCCTTTGCCACCATGACAACTACCTGTGATAAAGCTCTTCCTCACCAAGTCCCTGGGATATTTCTCCAGACCATGTTAGTTCCTTTTGCTAAGAGTCCAATCTTTGCTATCTATGTAGCTTGGCAATATGACATACCCAATGCTTTGATTTTGATTTAGTAAGTTTTCTTTCATTCACTACTTCTCCTTTGTTGACTTCCCTTTTGTGCCTCGAGTATTTTTATTAACCTTATTTTACTTTGAATATTTAAATCTACATAGAAACTTGAGACAACACTAGTAATATCATTGGCAGATTCCCAGCTCACTAAACCACTTTATGTTTCTACACCTTTGCAAGCACTCCCAGTTTTGAGCAGAGAGAGAAAATGATTTTTGTTAAATAAATGTTTGGAGTTCTAAATAAACAATTGTAATTTAATAGTGTATTATTTTCCTAGAATTGCCATAACAAAGTACCAGGGCCTGAGTGGCTTAAAACAACAGGTGTTTATTGTCTCACAGTTGCCTCATCTAGAAGTCTGAAATCCAGGCATTTGCAAGGCAATGCTTTCTTTGAAACCCATAGGGGAGGATCATCCCGAGCCTCCTCCTCACTGCTGGTGGCTTGCCAGCAGTCCATGGGGTTCTTTGACCTGTTGCTGTCAGATTTGGATCTCAGCCTCTGTTGTCACATGATGCTCTCCCCTCCTGGGTCTCAGTGTCTCCTTTTCTCTTCTAATTAAGACACCAGTCAGGTGGGTACTAGACTTACCCAGGTGATCACTTTGTGAGGTATATACATCTAATGGTTATGTTCTACACCTAAAACTATTATAATGTTGTTTGTCAACTGTAATTAAAAAATAAAATTTAAACAAAGACTCCAGTCATATTGGATTAGGGCTCATCCTAATGACCTCATCTTAATTTGATTGCATCTGCAAAGATAATAAAGATTCACAGAGGTACCAGGAGTTAGGATTTCAACATACATTTTAGGGGATTACAATTCAAACCATATCACCAGGTAACAAAGCTTTAGAGACAGTGCTAATTGTCTAAGTTAGCAGACTTGAGCCAGTGCCTAATTGGGAGAGAGAATGCATCATCCTTGTTGTGAGAGGTGTATCTCGGTAGTTCATCTGCTTGTGCAGGTGTGTGTCACTCTCAGACATTCCTGTTTCCAGATGAGACACTATACACCAAGTGACAGATTTATTGGCTACTCTTCACATATGCAGTCTTGCCCTGAAGGAGCTGTTATTAATTCAGCAAGGGTTCCAGATAGATTCCAGTTCCTGTTCTTTAAACAATATCTTCATTCTTAATAGTGTCCTTTGCAAGACATAATGAATCTAGATGAAAGTAAAAGTATTATTCTATTTATATATTTATTATATGCCATGTATAAATGTTGTTGGTTTGTTCTTTTTATAAAAATTACACATTGCCATTATGGAAAATGTTAAAAAGAAAAAGAAAAATATAACATAACTAGAGTCCCAGTGCACAAAATTCATGCACGGGGTGGGGGGGTGTCCCTCAGCCCGGCCTGAACCCTCGGAGGATGTGGCCTAAACCCTCTCACAATCCGGGACCCTTCGGGTGATGTCTGACTGCCAGTTTAGGCCTGATCCCACAGGCAGAGTGGTTAAGGGCAATCACACAGCCTGCCTCATTGCCCCTTACCACTCACTGCCTGCCTAATTGCCCCTAACCACTCTGCCTGCCCCTAATTGCTTGCCTGCCTGCCTGATCACCCCTAACTGCTCGCCTGCCTGTGTGATCGCCCCTAACTGCCTCTGCCTTGGCCCCCACTGCTGCAGCTTCATCTGGAAGGATGTCCAGAATGACATCCGGAAGGTCGTTTGACTGTCCAGTCTAATTAGCATATTACACTTTTATTATTATAGACTAGGGGCCCGGTGCACGAAATTCATGCACTGGGGAGGGGGGGAGGTGTCCCTCAGCCCAGCCTGCCCCCTCTCACATACTGGGAGCCCTCAGGCGATGTCCTATTGATGGCTTAGGCCCGCTCCCAGCTCCCCTTGGGGAGTGGGCCTAAGCCACAGTCTGGCCTCCCTTTGTGGGAGGAGACCGGGCTGATCAGGGGAAGGCACCAGCCCCATCACCCTGCTGCTGTAGCCACTGACAATCACCACAGCCAGCAAGGTTTTTTCATCAACACAGACTCCAGTCCTGTCACCATGAAAAAATGACAACTTTTTTAGGCATTTTCAAGATGTGTCTTTCATATAATAATAATTTCTTTATTATTTTTTTATCCTCACCTGAGGATATGTTTCCATTGATTTTTAGAGAATGTGAAAGAGAAAGGGAAAGACAGAGAGAAACATCAAAATGAGAGGAACACTTTGATTGGTTGCCACCTGCATGAGCCCTGGCCTGGGCCCCGGCCAGAGAGGAGCCTGCAACCTAGGTACATGCCCTTGGTCGGAATTGAACCCAGACCCTGCCATCGGCAGGCCAAGGCATTATCCACTGAGTCAAAGTGGCTAGGGAAGGATATGACATTTCTTAGCCCTCCAGCAGCGGACCTTTGTTTTTTTCACCAGGAGTGTGGTGAAAAACCCTAGATCACCTTTTTGGATTCTTATTACCCAAGTTACTAAGAATATTACCAGTGGCATACAGGGAGCTTAGCCAATGAGCGGTCAGAAAAGGTGCTTCCTCTGTTGTTCACACCAATCTACGGCTTGGCACCCCACCCACCCCCACCCCAGGCTTGACGCCTCTGGCCCAGGCTTCAGGCCTGGGCAGGGGAACCCCATCTCCTCCAATCACGGGCTCCACCCTTGCCCAGACCTGACCCCTTGGCCAGAGGCGTTGACCCCCATCACCCTCCAATTGCCAGATTGGCCCCTTGCCCAGGCCTGATGCCTGTGCCAGATGTATAAGGCCTGGGCAGGGGACCCCCATCTCCCTCCCATAGCTGGCTCTGCCCCCCACCTAGGCCTGATGCCTCTGGCCCAGGTATCAGGCCTGAGCAGGGGACCTGCACACCCCTCCGATTGGCGGCTCCACCCCCCGCCCAGGCCTGATGCCTGGGCCAAAGGCGTTGACCCCCATCACCCTCCAATTGCAGAATCAGCCCCTTGCCCAGGCCTGATGCCTCTGCCAGAGGAGTTGACCCTCATCACCCTCCGATCCCCGGATCGGCCCTTTGCCCAGGCCTGAGGCCTCCGGCAGAGATGTCAGGCCTGGGCAGGGGACCCCCAGCTCCCACCATCCCTGGCTCTGCATCTGCTACCCATGATCTCTGGCACCACCCCTGCCCAGACCTAAGGCCTCTGGTGGAGGCATTAGTCCTTGGCAGGAGACCCCCAACTCCCTGGGATCTCCTGCTCTACCCCAGCCTAGACCTAATGCCTCTGGCCAAGGCATTAGCCTGGGCAGGGGACCCCCAGCTGCCCA
The DNA here is from genome assembly GCF_963259705.1 of Myotis daubentonii. Classification (NCBI taxonomy): domain Eukaryota; kingdom Metazoa; phylum Chordata; class Mammalia; order Chiroptera; family Vespertilionidae; genus Myotis; species Myotis daubentonii. The sequence continues at coordinate 45,376,589 of NC_081850.1, forward strand.
GGATCGCTGACTCCGCCCCGCGATGGCTGGTTCCGCCCCTGCCCAGGTCTAACGACTCTGGCCGAGGCGTTAGGTCTGTGCAGGGGACCCCCAGCTCCCCGGATTGCAGGCTCCACCCCTGCCCATGCCTAACGTCTTTGACCAAGGCTTTAGGCCTGGGCAAGGGACCCCTAGCTCCCCGGGGACCCCTAGCTCTCGCTTATTGGGGGTGTGACTGCAGGCAGACGTCGCAGCTGCCCTAATAGCCCGGGTCTGCCAGCCTAAGCAGGTCGGGGGCAACCGCCCACACTCACGCCCCGATAGCCCGGGTCTGCCGGCCAAAGCAGGTCGGGGGCGACGGCCCTGCAAGCCCGGGTCTGCCTGCAGGAGCGGGTTGGGGGCGTGACTGCGGGCAGAAGCCACAGCCACCCCGCCAGTCCCGGTCTGCCGGCGGGAGAGCCAGTTGGGGTCTTGGCCAGTAGGGGACAGCTGCGGTCACCCCCCGCCAGCGCTGGGTTGGGTCGCCCACCATCCAGGTCACAGATAGCAGGCCTGGATGGCGGAGGGGCAGGCAGGATGGCGCTGTCCCATCCTGCCTGCAGTATGCAAATTAGCCGCCATCTTAGTTGGCAGTTAATTTGCATATCGCCATGATTAGCCAATGGGAAGGGTAGCGGTCGTATGCCAATTACCATGTTTCTCTTTTATTAGATAGGATAGCCCATCATTCCCTATACCTTATTATTATCTTCCTGTAACTCCTTCCAGTCTTTATGCATAAATTTGAAAAATAATTATGAACATACTACAAATACAAATCTGCATTCTTTTTTAAGTGAGGAGATTTAAATCTGTACTTTAATTGTGATGATAGATACAAAAATCACTCAGTTCCTGTCAAGGGGACAAAAGAAAAAGAAAATACCCTACTCATTGACCCTAAGCCTCAAAAATTGCATATTATGAGTAAACAGCTTTAGTTTATAATAAATGAGTATTAGTTGTTTTCGGTTGTATTAGATAACTAAGAAATTAGGTCTACCCACCAAAGTGGTTTAAATAATGCCACCTTGCCCAGCCAGCATGGCTCAGTGGTTAAGCATTGCCCTATTAACCAGGAGGTCATGGTTTGATTGAGTACAGGTTGCAGGCTCATTCCCCAGTAGGGGCATGGAGAAGGCAGCTGATCAATGATTCTCTCTGATCTTTGATGTTTCTATTTTCTCCCTCTCCCTTCCTCTCTGAAATCAATAAAATATATTAAAAAATAGATAAAGGGCCTGTGCTTTAGGTCCACCCAGATAATGTAAATAATAATAATGCCACCTTTTGTTCACCTCAGGAACATAGAACACTACAAAAATATTTGATGGGAATAAATTTGGCTGTGCTCATCACATATGTCTAAATAATCAGCAATGTGGAATCCCCAAATTAAATAGATAGCTGTATGTTTCCTGTTTTTCTTGAAGAAAATTATATGTGATATATTCCTTGGAACTATATATGATAAATATATAGTGAAATATATGACAGAAATATGAGGCAACATCTTTAGTTTCTGACTTGTTTTTCTCTTCTTATAATTCTCAGCAATTTCAATATATCTACACTGACAGTTCTCCTGACGTTCCAATCTATCAGTTGTCATCCTCCTCAACTCATTACTTAATCTCTGTGTCACCAAAGTTACTCACTGATAAAGCTACAACTGGAATCCAATAAATTCACTAAAAATTCTCTGTATTCCATTACCACCCCCTCCTTAACTTCTATCTTACTCATTCTCTCCTACTCAAAGAATGTCCAATTCCTTGAAAATTACCAATTTTCTTTGCTTGTGAAATCTCATCTTGACTTCATATTTCTACACAAATTCTAAATCTCTAGTCACTATTTTCTCCACTTCCACTATTGGGAAGAACAATTGATGAAAGTCAAGAGATTAAGCTTTCTAACTTCAACAAAGCCTTCATTGCTGAGTGTCTTATTTCAGTGTATTACAGCCTTCATAACAATTTTTCTATTTCCACATTTTTCAAACCTTCGGTTCTACCCCAAGGTATACTCACCACACCCAGGAAATGGCCACACCTGCAACTTTTAAGGGAATATCAAGGCTTTTGTGGTCAGGCAGACCTAGGACCTCCACATAGTAGCTGTGTAACCTTGGGGAAGTCATTCACTTCCTGCAAACCTCCCACTATTGTGAGGATTTAAAAAAAGAAGAAGAAGAAAAGAAAGAAAGAAAGAAAATACAAACTTTGTGAAAGCCCATCACCCAGTGCCCAAAAGTTGCCCAAAGCCAATAAATGTGAGCAGAACCCAAAAGTTGAATATTAGACAGCCACCTAGATTGCATTTGCTTAAGTCTGGCCAGGTACCAGGAGCCAAGTGACAGAGTTTGACATTAAGACTCTACTCTCTTGCCGAAACCGGTTTGGCTCAGTGGATAGAGCGTTGGCCTGCGGACTGAGGGGTCCCAGGTTCGATTCCGGTCAAGGGCATGTACCTGGGTTGCGGGCATATCCCCAGTGGGGGATGTGCAGGAGGCAGCTGATCGATGTTTCTCTCTCATCGATGTTTCTAACTCTCTATCTCTCTCCCTTCCTCTCTGTAAAAAATCAATAAAATATATTTTTAAAAAAAGAAAAAAAGAGACTCTACTCTCAGATAGAAGAGATAGAAGGTGGTGATGATAGCCAGGAACAATTTGGGTTGAGCTGAGTAGCTTCAATTTTTTTTCTTTCTTTTGCTTTTCCTAGCCTCTTTTCAAGATGGCTAGCTGGAGGAATTGTAAAAACCTTTGAAGGGTCAGCAGAGAAGTACATGAGACAAAACCGGGAGAGGATCTGGGTTTTTCAACTCGGGCTAAGTTTCGTGTGTTCACTTAGATGGCCAACATGTGTATGAGTCCTGACTCTTGGTCCTATTCCAGCTGATGAGTTTTCTTGTTAACCCAGTGCTGATGGCTCTAATACTGAGAATCTGGGCCATTGTGACAAAGCTTGGGGAGATATTTTAAAACATTCACTGTGGTCCCATTGTGGAGATGACTGTATATGAAAGCTTAAGCTGCTGTCCACAGCCCACAAATAGCAGAAACCACAGCTACTCATTCAGAGCAAAAGGGGGTTCTTGAGTAATTTGAGGGCTAATGAATGTTCTGACTCAGATGGGCTGGTTTAGGAGGGGTAGGTGCCATGGACCAAACTGGAACTCTTTCTAAGTCAGTCAGGTTGCTCTACGAAGATTCATCACAAGGTCTGCAATGTGCTAAGCCATGTGATCTAAAAAATGCCACCTGCAATAAAAGTCCTTACCTAAAATAGAGAAGGAATAGGATGGTGCTAATAAGGTTGCCATCCTCTGTGTGACAGACCCCCAGTTAGAGACTTCACATTTCCTATGATGTGCCTGGTTTTATACTAAACACTTCTCACATAATAATTCATTTAACACTCACAATAACCCTATGAGGTAGGTACTGTTGTTAGCTCCATGGTGGAGGAGGGGGAATCCTCACCTTAGGATATTTTATCCATTGATTTTTAGAGAGGGTGGAAGGGAGGGAAAGGGAGAGAGAGAGAGAGACATTGATATGAGAGAAACACATTAATTGGTTGCCTCCTGAACTCGCCCGACTGGAGTTGGGATTGAATATGCAACCCAAGAATGTGCCCTTGACCAGGAATCAGACCTGCAACCCTTCCCTGCACAAGCTGACATTGTAACCACTGAGCAACACTGGCCAGGGCTATTGGCTGCATTTTACAGAAACAAATATAGAGGTGCACAGCTGGTAAGATTCAAACAAAAAGCTTGTACTGCCTCATTCAGCCTCCACCTTGATCTGCGAGATGTACCTCATTATCTCCCCATTTTGCATAAGAGGAAACTGAATCTCATAAAAATTAGGGGGTGTCAGGTAAAGGTTACATCAATTTGGTAGCAGGTCTTTTGAGCTCTGAAGTCTGTCTCGTCTCATCACCTCGTACTGCCTAGTATTCTGAAGCCACGATTCCTCCTCCAAGCAGAAGTGGCACCTGACAACCGAATGGGTTCTGTCAACAGGCACACGCGGAATGGATGAGCTCAGGTGTCTCGGCGGGTCTCCCCTGTGCATTACAGCCTCAGTGAGAAGGGCCATAAAACAGGGACAAAATGAAAGGCTTATGAGTACTAAAAGGCTATAAAATCTCCTTGGGTTTCATTTCCAGCAAATCAAATGGAGAGGAAAATCCATCCTGGCTCTCTCTGAGCTCTGCAGAGGTGATCTAATTCTGAGTCCTTCCTGAATGCTTCTGCACGTTGCAACACAAACCTCAACTCTTCTTCTTGTTGGGATGCTGTTAGTTTGCATGGGGCAGTTTCAAAACTGGTCCCTGTTCCTGTTAAGAACTTGTGATTATTGCCCAGCTGGTGTGACTCAGGGATTGAGCATCGAACCAGGAACCAAGAGGTCATTGGTTTGATTCCTGGTCAAGGCATATGCTGGGGTTGAGAGCTTGATCCCCAGGAGAGGGCATGTAGGAGGCATCCAATAGAATAGATGATGTTCCTGTCTCATAGATGTTTCTATCTCTCTATCCTCTTCCTTCCTCTCCCTCTCTAAAAATCAATTAGAAATTTTTTTTAAAAAAAGAACTTGTGATTATTACCTGATTTTGGATTGTCTAAGGAGTTTCCTCCCTAATACAATGAAAGATTACATTCATGATTTTACTTTATATGTTGGGAGAAGCTTCTTTTAAGATGCTAATTTCCTTTCATCACTGCTTTTGTAGCCTTTCTCCTCTTATGAATAATACTAATACATTATGTAAAAACTACATGTTGTTAATATACTTTATTAAGACTGTGACCACTGAGTTCTTGGAGATTTTCTTTTCTTACAAATGAAAATGTTAGTTAGCTTTGGCTGTTCTGAAATGATCATCAAAGCAGGCAAGAAAGGGGCCATCATCCATTGTCCAGTCAGTTCTCTTCACCCTGGGCCTCATGGTTTAAAACTAGCTGTGGTAACATTGTCTGCCAGACATACTGTTCAGGCTGTTGAGCCAAAGGAAGCTGTCCACTTTGATGGCTAAGTTGAGGTGGGATTAATACCCTACCAGTGGATAATAAGAGCAGAGAAGAGTCTGCTGAAATGGGGTGTTTGGGAGAGGGACGGAAAGTGCCTGGTGGCAGCTGGGGTCTTCAGTAACATGGAGATTTTGTAGAAGAGTCTTTAGTAGGAAGTCATTCAGAATAAATAGTAAAATTAGGGTAGAAACAGGAGCAGTAGGGGGTGGGCAGTGAATAATGGGGTGAAAACAACAATCAGAGATCAATTGACACCATTCCAGTAACATGGAGGTCTTCAAGTTGTGTCTGATGGGGAGAGGCAATAAAGAGCAGTGTAGTAAACTTAGTCTGTTTGATTCCCAATGAGTCATATAGGTGGATTTCTGAAAAAAATTGAGGACTAGATTGATCAGGAGCCATTCAGCCAAGCTGGTTGGCACTGGGTAGGCTCACTTAGTGTATATGATGGGGGATGAACCAGAGGTTGTGGGCGTGAGTAATCTAACCAGGCAACAAAGAGATGCAGGCACAAGAGACCCTACAGACGGCCTAGACTTCCTATGGTGGTAGCTCTGTGAAAATACTAGGTGTCTCTTTTGTAGCTTGGAGAAGGTAAGACTGTCCCCAAACTTCTCAGACTAAGAGTAAGAAGACAATCAAGACTATATGCTGCTTGACAGTCACAGGTTGGTTCCAGCAAAGGAGGTGGAGTTCTGGTGCAGATGGGGGTTAGGGGGAAAGAGATAATATAAATAATTGAGAGCTCAGGATTCATTTATTTAATAGGAATTTAATGAACACCTACTATTGACAAGCATTCAGCTGTGGACAAAAGAGAAAGTGAAAAGCAATTATAAATGCTATAAATGCCAAGTGGAAAGGGCTACAATGGTGGTAGTCCAAGGCTTTATGGAAACACAGGAGCCCCAGTCTCATCTTTGGGAGTTCATGAATGTTTCCAAGAAGTGACACCTAAACTGAGACCTGTGAGTGATGAGCAGTTCAGCAGATAAAAGGGTGAGTGGAGTGTTAGAGAGAAAGGAAAATTCAAGGGTTAGGGTGTGGGGAACTGAACCATGGTACAATGGAGAACTGAAAGTTACCCAGTTTCACTGGAGTGAAATATATTCAGAGATGTGGCAAGGGCCAGATAATGAAGAACTTTCTAAAGAGGTTTATACAGTTCAGCCCCGTCCTTTCGAATTTAGGGTACAGAGGGTCAAAACTCCACCCTGTACTGTATTAAGACAGCTTGATTTTTAGGGTTGAGAAGTGCTGATTTAGATTCTGGCTCTGCCATGTAACATAGGTGAAGGTGAATGATTCCTCAAACTCTCTGAGCCTCAATTTGCCCATTCTGTGAAATGGGAATTCTTTTCCTACATTGTATAGTTCTTTTTCAAATTAGAATGTTTCACCATCCCTTTGAGGAGAAACACTTAGTAAATGGAAATAATTATTCATTTAGATTTCTTATACTATTTTTAATACCTATTACACTATTCAAATTCATGATATTTTCAATAAAACAGGACAATGGATATAGAAGACAGATTTAAAACCCCCTCTAATATACTGCTAGCATTGTGAGCCAAGGTCCAGACTCACAATTAAGTAAGGAAAAAGTGTTACTTTCCTGACTTATCTGTAAGTCAGGAAAATAACACTTGATTTCTCACTTCCAAGCATATTGTAAAGCTTAATTGTATGTTATCCATAGAGCGCTATGAACTTCTTCAGCATATAAATACAAGTTACAGACCTCTTGTTAATTCATCTTCCTTCTCTGACTTATCTACATGCCAGCCCCGTGTAACTCAGAACTTTTGGCATTTTCTCCTCAGATAGTCCTGATTTTTCTTACAGGAAGAGTCAGTCTCTTGTTCTTTTTCTCCATCTCTGGATGCCTGTGCATTGACCTTCACTCAGCCTATCTATGTCACTCATTCATCACATCCTCTGATGCATTTCCTTCGCTCACCGAGGACTTTGGTCAAAGGATGTTTCAGACCACAGAGACAGCTTGGTCTTCGTAGTACTCTCGTGAACTTTCAACTTTACATTTTAATGGGCACCAGTGGGATTCTAATCCAGGCAAGGCAGATGGATGATTTGGTTCTATGGTGTATGCATGACTCTAAATCTTCTAGACCCCCTTGGTTTTTAAAGAAATTGATAAGTCATTAGGGCTGAGACAGTGCCCTTCTGAACGGAAGACAAATGCCTAACTTGTTCAGGTCACTTGTGGCCTAGTGGGTTAAGCCTGTCATTTCTGCCCAGTTTTATTTTTCAGATATTATTAAGCAAGAGAAGTGTTTTTACCTGCTTTTTTCTGAGTGGGATTTCTACAGACAAAACTAAGAGTGATGTAGTCCTGTAGGGCAATTAATACCTGGAATAGGCTCCCGCTCTCCTTCTTCCTCAAATGAAATTCATTGTTTTTTGTGCTAACTGCAAAGCAGGAATGAATTTTATTAATACTTAATGCAAGGTTTTTAATTTTAATGAAAATCAATAATGGAGTCTTTTAAGGTTGGACTCAATATTAATAATCTCTTCAAGTATTTTCCGTGTTTACAACAAATACTGCCATATGTCACAAACCACAGCTATATTGGATAAATAGACAAAACACTTTTGCTTAGGAGTGAGAAGCGGTCAAATAATTTCAATACATCCTACAAGTTTCAAAAAGAAATCACTAAAATGCTATTTGGATGTAATTTCTACCAAAAATTAGTTGTGGCACAACAAATATGGTTTAATTCTGGGGAGCAAGAAGGTAAATGGGTTAAGGTACAGGCTCACAAGAGTCTACAATTGTATCCATAATATTTGAATTTTTTTTTAAAGAAAACAAGATCAAAAGCAAATGAGACAAAATGCTGATTTTATAAGTGGCAAATGCATGGCTACTTATGGTATCATTTCTATTTTTGTCTAAATGTTTGAAATAAAAATATAGTTTTGCAGTAACAGTATTACTTATAATATTTGTAATTTTGGAAAAAAAAGGGATGATAAACATAAATTGGTTCCACCTTATGGAAGGTTCAGGACTCCAGTCCAGAACCTTGCAAACTATCTTTGCTGGAAACATGTTATGGATGAAAAGGTGACATTGAGCATGGAAACAGAAACCTTAAGATGTTTTGAGAGTGCCATTTATGAGTTAGCTCTATAATTCTTTACAGCCAAAAGCAGAATTTTACATTTGTCCTTGTTGCTCTTCATCCTATGCACCCACAAATCTAACCTATTGAGGTATTCTTTTAAAAGCATTTATTGTCTTTATAAACATCTAATTTTTTAAAATAATCATTTTAGAAAAAAAAGAAAGCAAGAAATCTCTGTAAATGCTATTCTTCAGAAACAGAAGCATTATTTATACCCTTTTTCCTTCCCATATTGAAATAGAAATGAATGTTGAGTGGACAAGAAAATTTCATAAACATTAACACTATACACATTTTTATTTAAAGTATATAAAATTTAATAGAAAAATAATAATCTATAAAAAACTGAAGGAATTTCTGAACCTTGGATAAATGAATTTTTTTTACAAGCGATATTGATTCTATACCATCGAGTTAGTTAAAAAGCAGATTTGGACTTCCTGGATCTGGTCTGGTTATGAAAGGAGCTTGGAAGTCACCTCTCCATCTTAACAACAAGTAAAACACTAAAGGAACTGAAAACTTAACAAAACTTGTCAGATGTGTCAGAGAAATGGAGTCACAGAGCAAATTGCAGCCCCCAAATTGAAGAGACAGACAGGAAGATACAGAGAATCACTTATGGGAGCAGAAACCCAGAGACCAGAAATTTCTGTGGGAGGGGATACATTGATTGGATTAAGTGACTCAAGACCCATCTATGGTACTGAAAATGAGATCGTCCCCATACAAACCCTCAGGAATGAGATGAATTCGATAAAGGAATATTGGGGTACGATTGGCAGAAAACTTAGGGAATAAAGGCTATGTAGACAACAAATAAAAGTCCACCTTTTGGATTCACTTTCTTCTTTCAACTACAGCGGTTAAAGTACTTCTTGACTGTCTCCAGCTGCAGCCTTCATGATGCCTTTCTTGTAGATTCATGGTGTTCTCTTGTATTTTTTGTTTGGTTATCTCACCCTCCTCTCTTGTCTATTATTTGTTTTAAAAGCTGAATCTACTAAAGAATTTCTTATGCCCCCATAGTGATTTTTGTACTTGCTCCCCACTTCTCATTCTCATTGGGTATTTTAGGATTATGTAATATTTTTTAAGTATTTTTATTGAGTTCAAAGAAGAAGGGAGAGGGAGAGAGAGATAGAAACATCAATGATGAGAGAGAGTCATTGATCAGCTGCCTCCTACACACCCACACTGGGGATCAAGCCCACAACCTGGGCATATGCCCTGACCAGAAATCAAACCATGACCTCCTGGTTCATAGGTCAATGCTCAACCACTGAGCCACACCAGCCAGGCTAGAATTATATTTTCAGGCTCAGAGCCCATCCTCTCCATATGTGTTTTCCTATATATTCTTCTAAATACCTTAATAAAGGAACCTAACAATAGTGACAATTATATTGTTACTAGAGGCCCAGTGCATGAAATTTGTGCACTTGGGGGCGGGGGGGAGTGGTCTCTCAGCCTGGCCTGTGCCCTCTCGCAGTCTGGGAGCCCTTGGGGGATGTACGACTGATGGCTTAGGCCAATTCCCCATCAGTCAGGACATCCTTAGAAGCCGTGAGTCCGGCTTCTGGCTGAGCGGCACTCCCGCTGTGGGAGCGCACTGACCACCAGGGGGCAGCTCCTGTGTTTCGGGATTGGGCTGAAACTGGCTCTCTGACATCCCCCGATGGGTCTAGGATTGCAAGAGGGTGCAGGCCAGGCCAAGGGACCCCACTGGTGCATGATTGGGGCCAGGGAGGGCCACAAGAGGTTGGCCAGCTGGGGAGGGACCATAGGAGGGTCCCAGGATGTGTCCGGCCAATCTCACTCAGTCCTGATCAGCTGGACACCAGCAGCAAGCTAACCTACCAGTTCAAACATCTGCCCCCTGGTGATCAGTGCACATCATAGTGAGCAGTTGAGTGGCCTTAGCATATCATTAGCATATTATGCTTTGATTGGTTGAATGGCCAACCAGATGACCAGACACTTAACATATTAGGCTTTTATTATATAGGATTAGAGGAGATGCAAGAAATATATCAGTTAGCCCCACTCGTTCCTTTATGTTATACTTGGTAGGGATTGACAGGTGTGACTGTAACATGCAATAAGGTTGAAGGAAACCAATGTTTTTCCCTAGGGAAGAACATTTATTTAGCAATCTTTAAATGGGTAAAAGTTTTGAAAAGAGAGAAAAAAAAATCTGATTCCTGACCTGGTAACAGTCTAGAAATCTTTCTCCAGATTGCTTCCTAGGCTTACCTCTCCTCTAAGAAATTTTTGTGATGTGAGAAAAAAACCCTCAGGCTGATTAGCTGATTATATGCCATTTTGTTTTCTCCACACTTCATTAGCCCAGGTAATTGAGAGTTGACTGCATTTCCCTCTCCTATGGAGATTCTTCATTCTCTCTTTCTTCCTCCCCTCTCCATCCTATACCTCTCTCTCTCTCTCTCTCTCTCTCTCTCTCTCTCTCTCTCTCTCTCTCTCTCTCACACACACACACACACACACACACACACACACACACACACACACACACAATACACATCCATGCACATACAACCTATCTCTTTCATCTAAAAGTATGAGATAGTCTAAATATTCCTTTAGCCTGGAACCACATGACAACTCTTATAATGAGTTTAGGATGCGGAGAAAGGTGATCAAGCTTAATGAAATTTGGTTTCAACTGAAATTTTTGTGGGTCTTAAGGAATTAAATTATATATGTTTTCATAGGGAGTTCATTTATTTTTTAATTGCTCCAACTTAAGATCTTTAAAAAACCAAGTAGTTAGTTATTTATAAGAAAGTTAGAGGCAAGGTTTGAATAATCATCTTTCCTGTATTGCAATAAAAATAACAGGAATATATCTTCTATTATTAACCCCACCCTAATCACAAAACACCCTAACAGTTTCTCAGGCACATAACTGACGCTTGTTTCTATGAAACACTTAACCATATATTTTTATAAGTGTTTCACAAACTTTGAAATTCAGTAAAATAATTATGAAAGATAGGTATGTATGTTCCTTCTCAATTTTTGGTGTAAAATTTCTTAAGAAAACTTAAACTATTATTTCACTTTAATGAGAGAATTTTTATCTTTGACTAGTACTTTTTTACTAAGAAGTTAGTATTTATTTTAGCTCATTAGATACCCTATGCTAATAAAATAAAACACTTTTCACATTTTTTCCATCATAATCTAATTCACTTGGCCATACTCACTGTGCAGGTGCCAAATTTCTGTGATGATAATTGGACATGTGGTTCTAAGCCAATAGTTAACTGAGCCTTCTGACAAATGACAAACATTAGCTCTTAACTGAATACACAAATATGTACCAAGTGATATGTTCACTGATATTTTTACTTTAGAAGATAAATGATTGAATGACAACACTATGCATCTCTATTATAAACCCTATAAAGTTCTATTTATTTGTTATTTCCAGATAATATGTTCCAAGATAAAGTCTATCTTAACAGATTGCATTTCCAGGAAAAACAATTACTGTTTCTGTTTGTTGCTTTTACCACAAGCACTTTCAAAGGCTGCTTAGAAATAGAAAGTAGTTGCACTCCAAGGGAACCGAGCCTATGAGCCCTACCAGGTACTGATGGAACCAAGACAGTACAAATGGCTGATAAGATCAGTTGTGGGGGAGCTGGAACCCAGTGACAAATCCCAAAGCCAAAGGCCCGTAGTGTCAAGAAGAAACCAGAAATATGACTAATGACGGGAGACAGAATAACATTATCAAGTCACAAAGCCCAGGGCGAGACTATCGGAGACAGGCAGAGATGGAGTAGGGGTCACAGAACATGGTAGAATGAAAAAGTCAAATGGAGCCACTTTGAAAGGCCAACTTTGCTGCTCCCTTACCTCTGCACATTGTTTTTCACTGGCTACCTCTTGAGTTTGAATATTACAACACTTGGTAAGGGAAGTATCATAAGCAGGTCTAAGATATTTAAAGATGAAAGCTATTTGGAGTCAGTTCTGTCCTTTTCTCACACATACACACACAAAAAATTTATAAAATGTATTATTCACACCAAGCCCAGCCATTCCACGGCCGCTTGAGGGCTTAATTTCGTGTTAAAGAAGTCTAAGTCTGGCGTTCAAAATCATTGAAAAACAATGTAAATTTTTACTGCAGCCATTTATAAAAACAACATCTAAAGAGGGATGCATGCAGGACAACGTTGGCAATGTTTTCTTTTCAATCTTGTCAACTGCATTCACTTGAGGCAGCTGCCCTAAAGTTCCTGTTTCTCCCGTAGTTCAACTCTCCAAAACTCTCGCTCAGCCTGTGAGCGCAGCATGTCTTGTATCCTCCCTCGTCTGTCTCTGGTGCAGCCTCTTTCATATGTTGTTCATTTTAACCTCTCTGACATCCCTGTCCCTCCTTTACCAAGATTCTGTTGAGCAAAAGTATGCCTAGGAACTCACACAGGCATTCAAAAAAATAAAAATTATTCTCTTAGTTTTCCAAGAAGGTTTGTTGAGGGCGGCGAGAGCTTGAAAACACTTGTAACTTGTTTCTTTTATCCTGTCTCACCAGTAACATATATGATCTTTCCTTTTAAAGTAACAGTTTATTAAGTAGAAAGGTTAAAAAGGAAAGCTCTGGCCTTGCCTTTGAATTATGGAATGCAGGCAAAGCTTTCCTTTGAATGACAGCAAAGCCCTAAATCCTTGACCGTGTACATACACCAAGGAGATTTTGAATCCAACTTTACAAGTTTAAGTTGAGAAACCAGTCACGTCAAGCTCAGGGATAAACCAGGGTTAGGCTTTACGTAACTCAGAGCTGCTCTGAGTGTTTATATTTCTTTCAGGGACTTGCTTTTTGACATTAACAATTTTACCTTCTACCGTAAATATTTGTATTTGAATTAACAATTATCAAATGAGCAAAATTACTCAAAATCTCCGTGTTACCTGAGCACAAAATATGACTGGATCACAAACTCCCCACCAGGTCTGACTATTGGCAGATCTTTGTAATTTCAGATAAAGAAAGAACTAGAATCACTTGAGTGATGAGTAGTAATTCCAGAATCAGATGGAATATGTGCAAGAGTATGATAAGAATATTTGAAAATTAATAAACTTCCATGGGAGCCATTTATTTTGTATTTCTACTGGTGTTTCTTCTTTATTATAATAACCAGAATGCCCTTCTTCAAATGATGCCATTTTCCAGCAGTGCCCATAAAACCACATTGTGTCTGTTAATAAGGTATCTATGTCTAAAGTAGATAGGATATGATCAGGGGTCATGTTGGACAATACTGTAATGCTAGATACTTTAGAAGAGGTATTCCTGGGGCGGGGGGGGGGGGGGCGGGGTGGAGTTATTCAACTTGCTCTAACAAATGTATTATAATTTTATGACTATTACCATGCAGTAACAATAAAGAAGAATTGTCAATTAAACAAGGAGAGACTCCCAAAGGCTCTGGTATGTGTGCAAATTATATGTATACTAGAGGCCCGGTGCATGAAATTCTTGCACTGGGGGAGCGGGGGGGTGTCCCTCAGCCTGACCTACGCCCTTTCACAGTCCAGGAACCCTCAGGGGATGTCCGCCTGCCAGCTAAGCTGGCAGTCAGACATGGCAGACATTGCTCTCACTGTCCAGGGCTCTCACAGTCTGGGGCTTTTGCAGTCCAGGACCCCTCGTTCCTTACCGTCCACCTGCAGCAGAGGCGGTAGAGGCTCCCACCACCGCCACTGCGCTCGCCAGCCTGGCTCAGGGCTTCTGGCTGAGTGGAGCTCCCCCTGCGGGAGAGCACTGACCACCAGAGGGCAGCTCCTGCATTGAGCGTCTGCCCCCTGGTGGTCAGTGAACATCATAGTGACTGGTTGTTTGGCCATTTGGTCAATTTGCATATTGGCTGTTTATTATATAGGATGGTAAACAGGGGGTCATGGAGGAAGAATAGTGGACAAATTGAACAGGAGAAAATAGTTCACTGTTTGGAAAAAATGTAAAAGAAATCTTCATTTCATGCCATACCACAAAGTAAATTCATGTTAAATGAAAGATTTATATAAAAAGAAGGAAAAATCATAAAATGGTTAGATCATCTCTGGGTGCCAGGAGACTTGGCAAAAGAAGAAATAGATTTGGTGACATAAAAATTAACTTCTATACCTAGAAGAAGCTTATATATAGAAAGACAAGTAGCAAATGGAAAAATACTTGCCACATACATATATCTGGTTGATATCCTTAATATATAAAGAGCTCTTACAATTCAATAAAAACAAGCCATAGAAAAAATGGACCAAAGAAATGAACAGTAAATTTACAAAAGAACCATATTAATGGTAGTAATCAATGGGGGAAAAAGCTAAATCTCAAGAATTTTTCAAATGCAAATTAAAATAATAGTTAAATATTTTTCATTCTTCAAAGTTTTAGGGCTTTTAAAGATCTAATAGCCACCATAAATAAGCATGTAAGATGATAATTCTCATATTCTGCTATAAGACTGTAAATCAGTACATCTTTCCTCAGGGAAATTTAAAGACTTTCAAATATATATATTTCTTTGGCAGAATTAGCACATTACTCTATACATTCTTTCAGAACTTTCTCCTGAGGGAAAACTTAGCTATGTGCAAAGAGGTTTACAAGCAAAAATATTTATTACAATGTTATTTGTGGTATTTTTAAAACTCAGACTCGACCTATATGTGCAAAATTAGATGACTGTTAACTCTATTATTTTGAAAAATGTACAAATTTCAAAACTTATGTTTTTGTAAATTTTTCAATAACATAAAAGGCATAATATTTAGTAATAATATCCAGATACAAAACCATGTTCAAAAGGTAGTATTTTTTAATGTTTGAAGAAATTACACTAGCTGAAACCGGTTTGGCTCAGTGGATAGAGCGTCGGCCTGCGGACTGAAAGGTCCCAGGTTTGATTCCGGTCAAGGGCATGTACCTGGGTTGCAGGCACATCCCCAGTAGGAGGTGTGCAGGAGGCGGCTGATCGATGTTTCTCTCTCATCGATGTTTCTAACTCTCTATCTCTCTCCCTTCCTCTCTGTAAAAAATCAATAAAAAAATATATATATATATATAATATATATATATATAAAAGAAATTACACTATACAACAGGTAATTTGATTTATTCCTGACACTTTTCTAATAGTATATCTACAATAGGAATGTATTATTTTTATAATGAGGAAGTGGGGAAAGGGAGAGCACTTTGGTCAGCATAATAAAAAGGTCAGAGCAATGCACTTTTTTTTTTTCTTATCAAATAATGCAAATGGTTAAAGACACATAACAGACATTATAATAATTGTGACTTACAACTGTTTCTTGTGCTTAACAGGGTGAAAATAGTATCACTATATTTTTGACTGTGAAGAGTAAAAAAGCAATATTTTATTGATATAGAAAAATTTAACTTAAATATATAATTTGTATGAAATTTATATAACTACCATGTACTTTTGGAATTTAATAACATTATTTCATTATGTAAGATCTTGAACTGACAATTGATAGCCTACTCTATGCTAATCAAAGACTCTTTCATTATGTGAGGCTTCATAAAGCACCCAAATTGAAACAAAGAAAATGTATTGTCTCTCAGAGGAGCTTGGATATTTACTTCTGGCTCACTTGGGCAATCTGACCCATAACTATGGATAAGTTTTAAAATAAATCAAATTCTTCTGGTACCAGAATTAGAAATAAGCCACTGTGTATGGAACTGGGATGATCATAACCAAATAGAGGCAAGTTTTCTCTAAAATGGATTAGAGAATAAACTTGTCATCTTGATGGGTCTGGCTTTTCACCCTGTTCCTTCAAAATACTCCAACTCTGATTACCTTCTCCAGGTGGAAGGCAGGATGCAGCCTACACACTCATTAAATTGGGAGATATTTTGAACATCCTGCCACTTTCATCAGCTTGCTGTGAGAGACAAAATTTCTTTCATTTTTTGCTAGATCCCTGACACATAAGAGAATTTAAAACGTCTCCCCAGAGACCAAAGGTGGAACACTTAGGTGGTGTTTGGCTCTACTATCTGACTCTGAAAAACAATATTTTCTTCTAAGGGGGTGGAGAGCTGAACACACAATTCATCTTCCTTTGATGGATAGATTTATCGATAGTTGCATAGCAGTTTTGTAAGTAGTGCAGTTTCCCCAATTGTATTATTAAATGACAAGGTACAGGGAAGAAAAAAATCACTTTTAGCAAATATGAAATTTTAAAACTCTTTCAAAAGTGTAATAAAATTGAGTGGCTGTTTACCTCCACCTCACGCTGCAAGATTTAACACTCTTTTGCCCCGTCCCCCACCCCCCAAGTCACACACTTTTAAAGTGATACCTGTCTGATTGAATATGTTTAAGTAAAAAGATTTCCCAAAACATATCTCATTTGAAACTGCTCTTCTGGTGGCAGGAGCGATGGCATCAATTACAGAAATGTTACTGACAACAAAAACATTCAATTTACCAACAAAGGTCAGCAGTAAATCTCTAAACTATGTATAGCTCATAAAAGTAATGGGTTTGCAACTGTGATCAAAACAGATGTTCATAAAATCAGCATTTAAACGTGAAGACACTATAAAATAAATGAAGATTAAATTAATTTAACAAGTTAATTCCAAAGCTGAATGGGGAAGAAGATGAACAGTAAAGGCGTACTACCCAAAGTGAGATGATTTGGGTGGCAGTCAAAGATAAGAATATTGTAGTGAGCTAACAAACTGGAAAGCCAACAGAGGGATTGTTGTAAGGAGTGATTTGCATTGGGCACAGACATTGACTTTATACTGTTTTATGACAGCAAATAAGCTTGTGTTCTCAGATTATATTAATATATATAACATAAAAAATAGGAATATTTGGTCAGTTTCCTTTCTTCACATTGAAGATGAGGGAGTTTTATCTCAACTACTTTAATTCTAGTTTTAGCAAAACCCTCATGAAAAAAGAAAAAGATGCTAGAACCATTGACAACTATTATTTTTAAACACCAAGTCGTGGATGGAAGGGCAGCAGTAGAACCAAAGTTGGAGTTCTCTGGAGCACCTAAGGGATATTTAAGAATTTCTTTCCTGAGCAGGTGTGAGCAATTATCCAAGCCACAAACGCTTGAGCCTATAACCCAGCTCTCTCTGTTTGCATCTTATTTCTACAAAAAAGGGAAGGTTCAGAAGGGTCATTTCTGGGGCAGAAAGGGCACAGGCTACTTTACATATCCACACACAATGCACTACCCTGAAGCCCAAGGCATTTCCCTTTATGCTCCTGGGTGGAAAGGAAATCTTGGACCAAAGTGTGTTCTCACCCCTGGGAGGCAGTTGGCAGGGTTTGTGTGGCTTTGCTGTGTCTGGGCCTCCTGCTCTTGGCTGCAGTCTTTCTCGTGGTCATTGATAAAGGGCCTGAGGGCAGCACTGGCTTTAAATCTTCATAAAATAAAGGCAGCTGTGACTGAAGTCTGGTTTGGATGCCTCACATAACAGGAACACAGCCAAATTTGCACAAACTTTCTGTCTCAAAAAGCAGACAAAAAAGTTAGCACTGAGCTGGGGCAAGAGGACGTGGCCTCCAAAGGCAAGTTCCTGAAAATAATGGTCTCACTGAAAAATTGATTTATACCGAAATAATCCTCTTTGTGCCCACGATAGGACTGCCTCCTCTGAAGACCATAGAGCTGGCTCTGGCAGAACTGTAGTTTTATTTGGGGTCTTTTTTTTTAATGATTTTTGACATAATTCACCATATAGCTCAACTTGGCCAAATTGATTGTCATAGATACAAGCCCTCAAACAATTAGGTGCCCCTCTTTAAACAAAAATCAGGTCTAAGGCAGTCAATAATTAACCATGTTGGACTTCACCTGGAGTTCTTTGGTGTTTTATTGACTGGTTTCTTCATGCACATTTTGACCATATAGTTGATCTTATTAAAACTGAACAAAACCTCAAAACTCATAATTTTTCAGAGGGACAAGTTAAGTCAATAAAACTAGTTAGGCCTAGTCGGTGTGGCTCAGTGTTTGAGTGTTGACCTATAATCCAGAAGGTCAGGGTTTGATTCCAGTAGGGGCACATGCCTGGGTTGCAGGCTCGATCCCCAGTAGTGGGTGTGCAGGAGGCAGCTGATCAGTGATTATCTCTCATCATTTATGTTTCTATCTCTCTCTCTCCATCTGCCTTCCTCTCTGAAATCAATAAAAATATATTTAAAAAACAAAAACAAAAAACAAAATGAGCTTGCCTACTGTCCACTGAAACTATTTCTCATCTAGCCTTTCTGTTTCAAATCCCCCTGTTAAAATGTTAACGCAGTAATTTTTCTAGGACACAGCCTAACTGTGTCGCCATCCTGCTTAAAAGACACACTTGTTCATGCACACACACAGATCAGCGGTTGCTTCCCCGTTGTTTACAGGACAAACTCAGTAGCTAAGCCAGCAGTCAAGACCATTTACAAACTGGCCGTCCTCTGGCACTGGACTCTTTGGCCTTTTTTAATGTGCCAACTGTGTTTATATCTCATTGTTTATCTCTTTGGGGAATTCCCATCCTCTGCTTCCCCCCCCCCCTGTAACAAGGTCCCACTGCCTGTGCTTATTAATTATTTAATGTCCCCAGATACTAGTAAGTCTGGTAGATATAGGATAGAAAAAACAGAACTTATTTGGGATGCCTGGGAAGACACCAAAACTTGCCAATTGTGACTGAACAAATGGTGAGTTGTTATGAGACTTAAACTCTTCAAGCCTAAATCCACCCAGGTTGATGTGATCACTATCTAGTGGGCTTGGTATTTACCATGACAACCAAAGCTAGCGAGGTAGGTGATAGAAAGAACAAGACAGGAAAGATGAAACATTATCTCTATTAAAATGAAAGGATTGGAGGTTGGGTGTTAAATAAATAGGTGTTGAATAGGTGTGGGATAATCTACAAGTCTGTCAGTTATTCTTGGTCTTTCTTCGTCTGTGAAATTGAGGAAGTTGAAATAGAAAATATATGAGATCAATGTTTGAACATCATATCATTTTCTCTGCAAAGAGCCCAAAATTATAAAGTTTATGCGTAGGTTGTTTAACTTTAACCAAGTGTGTGTGTGTGTGTGTGTGTGTGTGTGTGTGTGTGTGTGTGTGTGTGAAAGAGAGAGAGAGAGAGAGAGAGAGAGAGAGAGAGAGAGAGAGAGAGATGTTGAAATCAAAAGGAAGCTATATCTTGAATATAGGAAGATATCTACACTTATCTAAATAAAATAAGTTACATTTAAATATCTGAGTAAAGATAGTCCTCTCACAGTGAAGAGAGAACGACAGTAAGTGGGTATTCCAGATGTTATGTTAACCTGAATCACTTTTTGCCTCTTCTCCATTACCCAGGAGGTCTGAAGTTTGAATTCCAATTAGATTCCTTTATTGTAAGGATAGACAGGTGTTTCTTGGTGTATACAGTGCTTGTGTAGCTCCTTTAAAATTGTTTGAAAATTACATTTCTATAAATTAAATCATTTGAATCCAACCAGAAATTCAAAGGAAACCTATGATAAATTGCTTTGTGAACAAAAATACAAAAGTTTTGGTAGGATAGATACTCATCAATATCTGAACACTGGGCTTTTAAAAAGTTTAGAAGATTTAGAAATGCATATATGAATATAAATATAAAGATGGAAACATAAATTGCCCTTATAAATATAAATGTACATAAAACTGTTATGAAAGGCAAAACAGTTCAAATGAAAATAGTCATCTAATACTGCCTGTGCCAGATTAGGTAACATGGTAGCTACTAGCCATACACAGCTACTGAGAACTAAAATATAGCTAGTGCAACTGAGATATATTGTAAGGGTAACATATACCAAGTTTCTGAAGATTTAATACCAAATAAGTAAAATATTTCATTAGCAATTTTATACTGATTACATCTTGAAGTGAAATTTTTTATATATTGGGTTAATAAAATATATCATTAAAACTCATTTCACCTATTTCTTTCTATTCTTAATGTGGCTACTAGCAAAACTAAAATGACATATACGGCTCACATTACATTTCTATGGACAATGCTAATGTATAGGCCTTAAATATGGAGTTTACCTGGAGTGATGCACATGTGGAACCTCTTCACATGAATTTATCACAGGTACAGGCAAATGGTATTTATGGATTCTCAGGAATTTGTTTTCTTTAGTAAAATCTTCTTTTCCTATTTCCAAGTGAATATCTAATTCGGAATGGTTTGCCCTGATGACATTTCTCTCAAGTTTTTAGATATGACTGTTATAAAAAAAAAAAAAATACTGTCAGTGATGTTGAAAGCCTTTCTTCATTAAAAGATTTTCTAGATGCACGTAACATGAAGTTTATAGAACTTGCTCAGAAAAAAAAAAAGTGCTTAAGGTAGCAGAATGTCCAAAAACAAACAAAAATGCAAATACAAGAAGTGTCCAAGTGCCTTTAGTTATCAGGCAACACTGTGCTCCTTCTAAGTCAAAAACATACTGCATTTAATCAGCAATTGAACACCTAAAAGAGGGAGCCTTCATCTGGTTTAAAGAGTGACTTTCAGAAAAACAGCAACACAAACTTCCTTGCAAAGTTCTGAGCCTCTTGCTTAAATAAATGTCAGGCTTGACTTAAACATAAATTGTCCACAGATATTAATGTCCTTTGTGTAACGTGTTTGACATGGGACAGATGTAATAATATGTGGGGCTAAATATTTTTAAGCCCTGAAGAGACTTTTTTTTCACAAAGGTTTGGATCTGTAACTAATTAAAAATTAGACTTGTCTATAGAGATTCAAGTTCACGATAAAACTGTCCCAATGGCTAAGACCTTTCACATTTTGGAAGACATAACTTTGTTTTTCTCTTTCCCTGTTGCTTCCTTTCATGACTAGCAATAAAACAGAAGGAAATACATTTTAGCCCTAAGACCCATCTGGAAATGATATTTCAAATAATCCCCTCATGGGCCCCTGAGTTTAAGCTTCCCAGTGGCCTACTTCCTTTACCTCTGGAAACTCTCTAGATGAAATCAGAAGACTATTGACAGTACTGCAACACCCTTAGGGCTTGGGAAAAATAAGTATGCAATCCTCTTTAAACCTCAGCCGTAGTTACACCCACATTCATGACAGTACTATTCACAAAAGCCAAAAGGTAGAAGCAACTCCAGTGTCCATCAACGGATGAATGTATAAACAAATGTGGTATACATACATACAATAAGAGATTATTCTGCCTTTTAAAAGAGGAGGAAATCCAATTGTAACAACATGAATAAACCTTGAAGATATTGCACTAAGTGAAATTGCCAATCACAAAAAGACAAGTACTATATGATTACACTTATATATGGTAGCAAGTCACATTCCTAGGGACAAAAAAGTAGAAGGGTGATTGCCAGGGGCTGGAGGAAGTGGGGAGGACACTGTTTCATACATATCGGGTTCAGTTTTGCAAGATGAAGTGTTTTGGAGATTGGTTACAGAAACAATGGGAATATACTTAACACTATTTAAACTGTTCACTTAGAAATGGCTAAAATGGTAAATTTTATGTTACATGTTTTTTATCACAATTAATTTTCTTTGAAACTAGGCAATAATGCCCTCATCCTTTAGTTCAGCTATTTGGCTAGTTGATTCAATGATATTTATGTTCTTCAGAAGACGTCTTCGGCAGGGAAGTTCATTGAGAATTCAGTGTGGGAACTCAAAGGCCCCAGAGACAGCTAATCCACATCCCCGGACAGCGAAGCCCACCGTTGTAGATGCAGGTCAGAGGAGTGAGGCCCAGGAAGGCAAGATGGCTTTGACCTAGATCATGAAGGTAATTGCAGTTTGGTCAGGGCAAAAATTAAATCCCTTCACAACACAAGACTCTGTTTTCTTATATGCATCTGTAACCCAGCAAAGCTTCCTGAATAACATGTTAGTATTATAAAAACTTTGTTAATGAAAAACCAGCTTAGGTGTTAATAGATGCCAAGATCTTATTTTCATCCATTGATTGCTGGCTCCAACACTCTTTAGCAAACAGAATGAAGTGTAGAAATGATGAGGTCTCACTAGTATATGACTTCTTCGAATGTCTAGACTTCAGCAATTCCATTATTATGGTTTTGATCTTCTCCAACACTGATGTGAATTGCTGCTGAATCATTTGTTTAGAGAGCATCAAAACTGCGAGATGGCCTATACAGAGATATGACTAGCCTGTTTAGAAGCCCACATTTTTACAGTCGTGATTAATCATAATTATTTGCACAGAATACCTACCTAAAGAGATTGACACAAAATACAAAGATTTGAGCTTCCTCCCCATCACTTAGAAACTTCCAATGATGCATTCATACTCTCAAGTGTCTAATCCACCTGTGCTTCATTCCCTGTCTGGCCCTCCAGAAAGCCAGGCCATGCAGAAGCACAAATTTTTTGTAATTCCATTACCCTGTTGAGAACAAAAACAATTCCCAAGGTTCACAACTAGTACTGTTTACAACACCTGCATTCTCTCTCCAATCCAGACAACTTATAACTTCAGAAAACATGCTCCACGAGGCTTTTACTTTTAATTCGGTCAGTCTCTTGAGCACACTATCTCAATAATAGTGTTATTATTTTTGCTCTCGATCTTTTGGAACCACAGCTGCCCACCTCTCCACACAGGAGACCTGAGCATCTGCAGTGATCTCAGAGGGCACCACAAAATATTTTAAATTGTTGAGGAAATAGAAACTTGAGCACTATGCAAAGTGCTAGCTCCAGTGAGTGGTCAGTTTCAGCATTAGATCACATACATTTCTTTGATGATGTCATACCTTTGTGTAGCTGGGTATTTAGTGGTTGCTGTGATATAAAACAAGTACTGTGCAAAACCAGTGTGAATCAACAAATGAGGGTGACTGATTCCAAGTGTGAGAAGTTGTGCAGTGCACAACAGGTACACCCTCCATGTTAGTAACTGTGGTTACCTACGAGAAAATTAAAATAGTAATTTTGTCTTTCAACATATGTGTATTATTTTCCGATGGTTATCAAGTTGTTAGGACAGAAATACATACTGAGTTGTTTGGACCTAAGTACTTAATATATAACTGTTAAGTATTTCTTTTGGCCAACGGACATCATGAAAAAATTACTGAGACACTAGAGTGACCACGAAATGACAAAGTTGAGGAACTCTGCTCTCAGAGGTATTAGGGTTGGTATTGTGGCGATTTGAAGTGGTTAGAGTCCCCACAATGAGTTGTTGTGAAAGGTTGGTTTGTTTTGTGCCAGATTATTGATGTCCCAGCACACCCTGTGACAATGATGACAAGGAGGAATTCTATTACTAAAAAATTGGACAACAGAAGGGGATGAAAAGCTGTTCAGAAATACCACTGCTAAGCAATTGAATGCGGCTTCCAGCCTGAAGCTTAAATAGACTTTTTGTTCAAATCAGCTATGAGGGACCCCAGTTCTTGGAATCTTATCCTAAGACATTCTCATTCTATTTTAAAGCAAGCAAAGGGCAGGGGCCCTAGACAAATTTCCCTTTAGCCTTGACATTCCCAACCTCCTAAAAGATATCGGCAAAGGAACAACAATGAGGCACCTGTAACAATGACCTCTTTCACTGAGATACATTTCTAGGTAGGTACCATTAGGCAAAATTTTCATTGCCTTGCACATTTTCCTGGAAATGTGATTTCCAGGATTCCACGTGTGATTGCAATGTCCTGGTGAAGCTCACGGAAGTCATATATGGCTTTCATATCAAAGAAAGCCAAGCGATTTCAGACTTTCTAATATCACATTATTAAGCATGTTCTCAATTATAAGACAGACTCAAATACTTGAAATGCCCCCTAACTGGATTTCTGCCCTCCGTTACAATCACAATTCTCTACCCGTTGGTTGCAATGCATCTGTTGCTGGCAGCGATCATTCCTGATCATGTTCAGGTTTGGCCTTTCTGGTCCAATTTTTCTTTCTGATGCCTTTTGCTAGAAGCCACCTCAAATAAATTTGGAAAAAAGGCAGAGTAATAAATTCCGGTAAAAAAAAATTACGGTGACACTTACTTGGACTTCCTTGATGCAGATTTGTCAACAAAATTGATTTCTCATCGTTCAACATGTTTCTCCATGTACAGCAATAGCAGCTATCCTGACAAATGGGGCAACTTTTGGAGACTCGTCTTAATTATCTTCATCCATAATTAGCTAATGACCAGCAGACACACAAGAACGTACCCTCTATGCTCCTTTGCCTGCATCATTCATTTCACCCTAAGAGATTTGCCTTGTTAAAAGCCATGTGGCTGGAACAGATGGCCTGCATGTGTTATCTCCATCTTTATCAGCTTCATGGACATTTTTGTTGGGGGGAACCTGACAGTAGCCGAATCTTCAGGGGTATCTATCCTATAGCCATCTGGCATTGATTTTTCAGCTCACACCCCTGAGATTTCCTGAGTGTCTCAACATGAAGGAAGCAATAAGTCTCCGGTCACTGCATTTGCTAACAGGGGTAACCAGGACTTTCTACACCTACGAATGTAAGACAGAGATCATTTTCATAAAGGTGCCGTCTCCTTCCTATTCAAAAGGTTATACAATTAAACTGAGAGTTTATTTTATTTTTATAGGGGAACATGTAAAGCTGAAGATCCTAAGTACATTCTTAGCCCCTGAACTGAGTAGCAGTGAAAGCTGGAATAAGCCACAAATATCCTTGGCCTCAGTTTCCTTGTGTATAAAATGGGAATAATCTTAACATCTATATCACAAAGTGGTTGGGAGATTAAATTTGAAAATGATAGTCACTATGAATTATTATTACTTATAAGGGGAAACTAGTATTTTAGACTCAGCAGGTTTGGGTAATCTATTTGACTTGAGCCTTTTTATTGTCTTTAAGTTCCTGTTTGTCTCTTATTGAGTTACTTGTATAACTGTGATAGCTCAAGAGAATTCTTGCAGTAAAAAGTGTTCCTTCCAAGACAGTCTTGTTTTACCACTTTCAGAACAAAGAGATAAGTAACCATCTCCTAAGAAGGCACCGGTTTAGTACCACGGTAATATCTAACATGAAACTAGTGTTTAGCCGAAACCGGTTTGGCTCAGTGGATAGAGCGTCAGCCTGTGGACTGAAGGGTCCCAGGTTCGATTCTGATCAAGGGCAAGGGCATATACCTTGGTTGCGGGCACATCCCTAGTGGGGGGTGTGCAGGAGGCAGCTGATCGATGTTTCTCTCTCATCAATGTTTCTAACTCTCTGTCCCTCTCCCTTCCTCTCTGTAAAAAAATCAATAAAATAAATATTTTTTTTAAAGACTAGTGTTTACATTATTTCAAAAACCTCATCCTTTTAATGAAGCGCTTGGTAATGACAGTGTTATAACTGTATAACCTTCTCTTCCTTTAACTCCTGAAATTATGACTTTTGGAGGATTTCTAAATTCCAATTTTTAGTTCTATCTTTTTCTCCCAAAAATTGGAGGATTTTTTTTCCCTTGCTTTGTTTTTTCCTTAGTTGCTCTTATCTTGGCTGCATGGGTAGAACATTCTGGAAGTCACTTTTTTGATAGAAATAAGTAAACAAACACAGAGAGGGAGGCATTGTGCGGGCTCAGAATTTTCTCTTTCCACTGCCTTCCTATCGCACAGCACCCAGGGACAACAGCGTGGCCTTAAACAGGTTCAGAAAAAAAATATGCAATTTTAAAAATTGACTTAAGATTGACTCCATTTAAGACTCTTCCTCTCCTCTCAGGGTCTGAGGAAAGGGGACTTTCCTTGTCTGTCAGTTCATCCACATCATTGGAATGGCATCATTGCTGATTCTGACTGGCAGTCCCCTGCAAGGACATTGACAGGCACTTGGTTTCCCACCGTTTAATGAGGAAGGTGCTCTGTACTCTTGACATCAGCTCGGCCCTCCTTGTCTTTTCATTTCATCCCCTTTCTATGGTGGTTTTATTTTTATTTTATTTTCAATCATAAAGAATTCCCTAATATCACCTCTGTTGATGGAATACTAAGTAATTATTTCAGGCCAGCCTTGCATACAAACGTGTAGATTTGTTCCCCAGAGGCCCACCCAGCTGGAGATACTGGCCGGGGACTAGCTTGTCTGGGTTGCCTGGGACTGCCCTGGTTTTAGTTAGCACTGAGGGGCAGCATCACAAGAAACCCCTCTGTCCCGGGGAAGCCAGGATATTGGTCCTCCTAGCCCTACTGAACAGTGTAACTAACTTGGCCTAAATTTAGATGCTCCTAACTTGCTCTGAGATCATTTCCACACAAAGCTCTTTTTATAGATTCCAACGCTGTATCTGAACAAGTTCCACTTGTTTAACAGTGATCTGGGGTCAGAGAACTCTTTGCAAGTTTGCCCTTCATCTATGAAACACTCTCCTTTTCTAATTCCCAGCATCCTATTTTTATCCCTTTTCGTATTGCATCCACTTGTAAGCTTTGGAGAATTTTATAAAATGTGGGTCACATGTGAACTGGCCAATGTGGCTCCGTTGGTTGGAGCATGGTCCCATATGCCTAAAGGTCAGGGGTTCAATTTCGGTTGGGGCATATGCTAGCTTATGGGTTCAGTCCCCAGTCAGGCATGTCTGAGAGGCAACCAATTGATGTTTCTCTCTCTCGCTCTCTCTCCCTTCCTCTCTCTAAAATCAGTAAACATATTCCCAGGTGAGGATTAAAAAAAAATAATAGATGTGGTTTTTTAAAAATGTGATTACTTGAACTCTGGTTTTAGAAATTAATTGGTTGGGTTTAACTCAAACAGTTCAGGTAAAAGAAAAATAATAAATAATGCACTTTAAAATATTAACTATGGGTTGGTTTGACAGTAGAATTATGGATATTTTTATTTTCTTCTTTTCTAAATTACAGATGCATGTATTACTTTTATTAAATAAGATCTTTTATTAACTTTAAAATTAGGTTTTAAATAATTTCCATTAAATAAAATTGATAATGTTCATCAAAATCCATTCATAAGACCTCACCATTTCTGGTCAGGGCTGCCCATGGAATATACTAGAAAAGTATCTAGATCTTCTGTCCAGAAAGACTTCATGCCAGGAAAGGAAGCTACTTGGGTTCAGGAATTAAAGTAGGAAAGCTTGAGAGTTGTCAGGCAGGTCATCCAGATATCAAGTAAACAACGTCAGTTGGAACATGAACAAATTTCAGGAACAGGTGGCCAGAGGCAAAATGGAATGCAGAAGGGAGGAAGATGTTAGGAAAATAAGTCTTACAGTATTTTTTATTGGACCAGGGAAACTTTCATTCATGTATGTACTCATTTATTCACTTGAAAATATTTATGGAATATGTTCTATGTGCCAGCATTTTCATTAATGAGCCAAAGGTATAAAAAAATCATTACCCTTCCTTGTGGAACTTACATTTCAATGTGATAGTGATAAGAGATAGCAAATATAATAAGTATATAGTATTTTAAAAGTGCTATGGCAAGAAAGTTAGAGTAGGCTTAGGCCGCAGTGGTCGGCAAACTCATTAGTCAACAGAGCCAGATATCAACAGTACAATAATTGAAATTTCTTTTGAGAGCCAAATTTTTTAAACTTAAACTATATAGGTAGGTACAATGTTATTAACTTAATTAGGGTCCTCCTAAGGCTTAGGAAGAGCCACACTCAAGGGGCCAAAGAGCCGCATGTGGTTCGCGAGCCGCAGTTTGCCGACCACTGGCTTAGGAGCATCCGGAATGCAAAAGAGAGTGGATGGAAGAAGGATTGTAAAATTAAGCTGCAGGACAGTGAAGGACTCAATTAGTAAAAGTTCTTAAGGATACAGCAAATGCAAACAATGATTTTGTAAAAATTCACTGGGGTTCGGAGCTATTTGACATGTGGCCTGTATACTTGGTAAGATAAAAGGGGAACCGTGGCTTAATGTCAACTGGACCTGGCCAAAATTGGGTCTTGAACTGAGAACAACCCAGTTCTGCAAAGAAGTGCAGAAAGGATATGAATCAACAAGATGAACAAATGAATGAAAGCAGAGGTGAATGTAATAACAAGTACAAACCTTATGCATTATGAAAACTTAGTCATATATCCACTGTTGCTTTTTATTAAGAAAACAAAGCCTCCCAGAGGAGAAACATTATATAAATTGTACTGTTTAAAAATTGCTGTGTTCATTATGAGGAGCTTAATTATGGTTATCATTTACCAAAAAAAAAAAATCAAAGTCTTGTCAAAGAATTCATAATAATGAATGTTTCTCATTAAACATTAATGAACAAGTGGCTTATTCTGAAGGATAAAGTCTGTGGAATACCATCATTTTCCTTTCTTGTTTAAAAAAATTAATATTCATGCAAATTAGACCTAAATTACTACAGTTTAGTAGTTACTTAGTACTACAGATTATGGATTTGTTTATTACCATAGACACCAATTATATTTGTCAGCATAGGCTAGATTATGCTATGATAAACAAACCTTGAAATCTCAATGGTTTAATAAAACAAAAGGTATCTTTCTCACTCATGCAAAATGTGATGTCAGTAGGAGTATCCCTCAAAACAGCTCTTCTCTGTACAGAAACTCAGCAAGGTCGGCCGCTTCTATTTTAGACCATTTCATTTTAGACCATGTTAGCCTTTAGGATCATCATGCAGCAAAAAGAGACAGCAGCAGGGCGTGCATCTGCTCTGAAATGCTTCCACCTGAAGTGACACACATCACTTCTGTTCACAGCCCAATGTCACATGGTTTCAAGTAATGCCTCTGGGATATGTGAGGGAAGCAGATGAATATTCAACGAATAATGACGTGCCTGTAACAGCAGTATCAAAACCAAAAGGAGATATTAGTTAAAAGCCTATTACCTACTAGGTAAGGAATGCTAGGATATATTTTGCTTAAAATTGGGAGGAGAGAAAGAGAAGACTATTCCAAAAACAGCTCTGATACTTGGAAACAATGAGTAATTCATGAGTCCATAAGTTAGTGATATCATTGCCATTGTATCCCTGTGGCTGAAATGGTACAATAATAATTACAGTCCACCAAACCAGCGTGGCTCAGTGTTTGAGCATTGACCTATGAACCAGGATGTCACGGTTAGATTCCAGGTCAGGGCATATGCCTGGGTTGTGGGCTCGGTCCCCAATGTGGGGCATGCAGGAGGCAGACAATCAATGATTCTCTCATCATTGTTGTTTCTATCTCTCTATCCCTCTCCCCTCATCTCTGACATCAATAAAAACATATTTTATTATCAACACTAATAAAAGAGAAAAATGGTAATTGGCATACGAGCTACCCTTTTCATTGGCTAATCAGGGCTATATGCAAATTAACTGCCAACTGAGATGGCAGTTAACTGCCAACAAGATGGCGGTTAATTTGCATATGTAGGCACAATGCAGGGAGGCCAAAGGGAAAGCAGGAATAAGCCCCCTGCCACTGACAGTGATCAGAAACCCAGGGGGGAGCTAAGAGCTGGGGGGCAGGGCAAAGGCAGCCCTGGGGCTGCCTTTGCCCTGCCCCCCAGCCATGATCAGAGAATCAGGTGCCTTTTCCGCCCTGGCCAGTGATAGCAGGAAGTAGGGGTGGAGCCAGCGATGGGAGCTGGGCATGGTCGAAGCTGGCAGTCCCAGGAGCTAGGGGTCCCTTGCCTGGGCCTAAAGCGAAGCCCACGATCGTGGGGCCGCTGCAGCTGCGGGTCCCCGCTGCCCGGGCCGAACGACTAGGCCAGAGGCATCAGGCCTGGGCAAGGGGCCGATCCTGCGATTGGAGGGTGATGGGGGTCAACGCCTGAGGGCTCCCAGTATGTGAGAGGGGGCAGGCTGGGCTGAGGGACACTCCCCCCCTACACACACCCAGTGCACGGGGATCAGCGGAGCCGCGAGGCCTCCCAGCACCGGCATCAGTGTGACAGGGGGCAGTGCCCAAACCCCCTGAACCCCCTGATCGCCCTGTGGCTCTGTGTGCAACAGGGGGCGGGGCCACAACCTCCCTATCCGCCCTGCTCTGTTCGGGACAGGGGAAGGCGCCCCAACCCCCTGATCAGACCTGCTCTGTGCCTGATAGGGGGGAGCTCCCCAACCCCCTGAACGCTCTGCGGCTCTGTGTGTGACAGGGTGTGGTGCCCCAACCCCCTCCCCTCCCGCCCCCCCCAACGGGTCCTGCTCTGTGTGTGACGGGGTAGAGCCATAACCTCCCCTTCGGCCCTGCCCTGAGTGTGAGAGTGGCGGCGCCCCAACCCCTCTGATGGGCTCTGCTCTGTGAGTGACAGGGGCCAGCGCCCCAACCCCCTGATTGGCCCTGCTCTGTGCGTGACAGGGGGTTGCGCCGCAACCTCCCTATCAACCCTGCCTTGAGTGTGACAGGGGGCGGTGCCCCAACCCCCCAATCGGCCCTACCCTGAGCGTGACTGAGGGTGGCATCGCAACCTCCTGATCCTCCCTGCTCGGTGCATGACATGGGGCGGTGCCCCAACTCCCCAAATGGCCCTGCTCTGAGCCCAACCAGGGGCTGCACCTAGGGATTGGGCCTGCCCTCTGCCACCCGGCAGCAGGTCTAAGCCAGCAGGTCGTTATCTCCCGAGGGGTCCCAGACTGGGAGAGGGCATAGGCCGGGCTGAGGGACCCGCCCCCTCCCTCCCCGAGTGCACAAATTTTTGTGCACCGGGCCTCTAGTTTTTTAAATAATTCTTTATTGTTGAAAGTATTATATATGTCCCCTGTTTTCTACCATTGACCCCCTCCAGCCTGCCCCCCTTCCTGCCCCAGGCCCTTACCGCCCCATTGTCTGTGGCCAGGGGCCACGCATATATGCATGCAAGGTTCTTGGTTAATTATTTCCCCCACTCCTCCCCCCCCCCCCACACCTCCACCTCCAAGATTCTGTACTCTGTGCCATACTTCCATATCTCTGGATCCACTCCGTTCATCAGTTCATTCTGTTACTTAGATTCCACATATGAGTGAGATCATATAATACCTGTCTTTCTCTGACTGATTTTACTTAGCATGATACTCTCTATGTCCCGCCATGCAGTCTTGAGGGGTAAGAGATTCTTTTTTACTGCTGCATAGTATTCCATGGTACAAATGTACCACTGCTTTTTTATCCACTCATCTACTGATGAGCACTTGGACTGTTTCCAGATCTTAGCTATTGTAAATTATGCTGCTATGAACATAGGGGTGCATACATTCTTCCTGAGTGGTGTTTCGGTTTTTTCGGGTATATTCCTAGAAGTAGGATCACTGGATCAAATGGCAGTTCCATATTTAATTTTAATAAAAATATATTTTAAAAAAATAATGACTCACAGGGCAAGAGGGAGCAAACCATCTCTTGAAGGAAAATTGAAGCAGTGACTTCCTTGAATATGGGGATATAAACAGTACGGGCAAGCCCCACACTTCCGGTGAGTATACCCCTCTGTTAAAGTCTAAGGAATGCTCTCTCAGCACAGTTACCAAGGAACACAGTGCTTGACTGGGAAGGAAAAACCCTCCATTCTAAAGTCTTGTTTGAGAACACACACAATTTAACTTCACTTTCTTCTTGATCCCTAGGCTAAAATAGCAAATAAATGAAGGGCTGAGTTAATTAAATGCATATTTTAAAGGCATTTATCTGCCATTGATTGGCTGAGGCCACTTACAGTAAAGTGTGGAGTAGTTAATATAAGTGCCGGCCATCTCCTAAAGGAGATGACCTCGAGGTTATATAATTGTAACAGTAATTTATTTAGCTTAAAATGAATGTTCTCAATTAGGTCAGGAGGCATTATAATAACACAAGTGGGATTTATATTTGCTTAGGTCTTGGCTGTGAGGGTTTAGTTATTGGATTTGTTTGCCTATATTTAGTCCTCCAATTCATGAGCCTGCCCAGTAAAGATCGGGAGGCTCGTTCATGTTGATTAATAGGGGCCCAGTCCTCCCATTCCCGATATTGGCCTGATCACGCCAGAGGCAGTGGAGGAGCAGACACATAGCACAGCTTCCAGCAGACAATGTTATCTGGGGGTCTGCTCATGGGAACTGCTTCTCCCCACAAATACAGATCCATCAGCATCTTAAATGTGCACATAAATTGGGGCACTTCAGGACTTACTGCAGGATTTATCTTGCTGGAATTCATATTGTTCACACACACTTCTCTTCCTCTAATCTGGTCCTATAAGGCAGAAAAACTATAATCCATGATGCTGTACTCTCAGATGTGAACTTCTGATTTTATTTATTTAGATGGGGGACTGAAGTGCCTTTACCATTCCTTGGTCAGATGTGGTAAAGAAATTTTAAAAGTCAAATAGCTGATTCTTTATCTACCATGTCCACTCAGACCTCTCTGAATTTTTCAATCTCTGCATGCATGCCAAGTATGCAACTAGTAATTCTTTACGAACAAACAGAATAATTATTATCATCGTTTTTATTTATTTACAAGCTGTCAAGCGATGAGAGGTTGGTCCGTCACAGGGTCCAGCAGAAACTGGTCTGAAAGCACAGGACTCAGCCAGTAGATGTCTCTGTTAGACTCACAATAGTGGAGTATTCATGCCCCCTTGGGAGGGTGCCAGTTCTCTCAGGATGAGTGTAGCCTGCTTGCAAATGTGTATTTCTGTCCAAAATTTTTCAAAGTCTAAAAGGAAATCTGGCACCAGTTGTACTTATGTTCCAGTTTAGACTGTCAACTTCACAACATAGTGTATGTTTAGATCAACCAATGAGGGAGAAGGGCGCACTCGTTGTCCTGATGAAGAGGTTACTCTCCCCCATCCCAGCCCCCAGCATAAAACACAGCCCATGTGCAACCTTCCTTCTCCAGGGGAACTGAAACGAACACTCATCTCACTGTCTGCTCGAAGCCATCTGCTTTGCTGTTTGGGCCTTCACCAGCACAAACTTGGGGTCCTTGGAGATAATCGAAATGCTTTCTTCCTTCCTTTCTTTCTTTCTTTCTTTCTTTCTTTCTTTCTTTCTTTCTTTCTTTCTTTCTTTCTTTCTTTCTTTCTTTCCTTCCCTTTTCCCTTCTTTCCTTCCTCCCTCCCTCCCTTCCTTCCTTCCCTTTCATTTTTGGTCTCTTATGCAACATATTCAAGTAAGTCATCAAACATATGAAACTGCTGGAGATGAAAACTGTCACCAAAGCAAGAAGGAAGGTGTATAGATGTATTCTCCAAGGAAAGAGTGCTCACTACCAACTCATTTTTTTTAATTTATTTTTAGAGAGAGCGGGAGGGAGAAGGAAAGAGAGAGAGAAACATTGATATGAGAGTGAAACACCCATCGACTGCCTCCTACTTGTGCCCTTCCAGGGATCGAATTGGCAACCAGGACATGTGCCCTGACTGGGAATTGAACTGGAAAACTTTTGGTATATTGGACAATGCCCAACCTGCCAGTTCCAACTCATTTTTATGTGATGTGCTTCAGTGGCTTTGCAACCTAGAGAAGCAGTTTCTTCAAGTATCTACCAGCACATCGGTGAAGGATATGAAGACATTATTTAAAGGTTGCATAACTGATTCTCAATTACTATGATGCTTCTAGTCTCAGGAAACCCTGTCCAGTGGAAAGAAAATTGGACTCCGCATTAGGAGACCCATGTTCTACTCCCAATTTCTCTTTCATTTTCTGTGTGATGTCTAGTAACTTAACTTTTCTGATCCTGCTTAATTCTCTGGGGCACCAGGATAATAACAAGAACAAAGGAAGACAAAGTTTTCAGAAATTGAAAATTTTTTACTTCTCAGAATTGTCCCAAGGCATAAGTAAGATAAGTGTATAATCCTCCTGAATTACTCAATTACTGCTTATTTCTTTTCTCCTCCTTCTTTTTTCATTGATCTGATCAATAGGAAGGTGAAGAGTACTTTTAATTGATTAGAAGATTAAGCCTCTTAAATGAAGCTTGGGGGTATTAGAGCATATCAGAGGTATTATTTACTATGCTCCATAGCATCCTCTCTATTCCTTTGAACACACAACATGTGTTCAACACCAGAAGAGCAATGCAGATTATGTGTCAGACTACTCATAGACTCTTTGATTTGAAAGCTGTGGGTTAAACTATGTTTTCTTCACTGTCAGGCCATGATAGAAGAAGTCATTTGTATAACAAATATAAAATACCAAACCCAAAGTATGGGTAACTTCTTTAAGACCCATGCCTTAGTCACTTGCTCATTTGTGTGTTTATTGAGAACCTCCTTTACATCTGGGCCTCTGATGGTGGGAAGATGACTCTCAGATCATGGCTTTTCCTGCTACAGAGAACATCTCCAGGTGAATATCTCCAACTCGAACTGATGTATGCTAGTAGAATGAAAGAACCAAAAGAACCCAAATAAGGAAATTCTGCATGCTCAGAATAGTGACAAGAGTGTGGGTCAGAAAAAGTCCCTAAAAGTAACTATTTAAGAGGTGGGACTCAATTGATAATTGACTACAGAGGTCCCTAACTTTCAACCCAGCATCTCTATTCTCTTGAAGGCCAAACCAGACTTCTCAGTCCATCCAATAGAGCCTGGAGGATGGGAGGGCCAGGCACACTTCTGACCCTGTCTGTTCACTGCCTCAGTCTCCTCTCTCCCCTTCTCAGAACACCACATTGCATAGTGACGTCTAGATGTAGTAAGAGAAACTGACTTTCCCACCAAGGACTATACATTGAGAGATAATTTTAAAATATTACAAAAGCATGCAAATTTAACAGAGGGTTCTTATGGGTGTGATTTCAAAGCACTTTGAAAAATTACTCTTTTAGCACTACAGAGGGACCCAACTCACGTTTGCATCTTGTTCATATTTCAGAAAATCAACCTGTAGACAAGATAATAAGTCATTGTTTTAGGCTTTAGACCCTAGGGCCTAGAACAATAGATAGGAATAGGATCCTGTTATATAGAAACATATCTTTCTCTTCAGCAATGATAGGAATGCCATATAAAATGTATACCTCCCACAATTAGGATAGCACTAAACATTTGAATCCATTTCATGCTAAAGATTTTTCCCAATATGCAATTTTTAATGCTTACAAACCAGGACAGATGAAAGCACAGCCCAAAGATTGTAACTATAACTACAGCCTCTCAGCAATAACTTTTTAACAGAGAAATATCTAGAAAAGAGAAACATTGAGATAGGTAGAGCTCTGAAACATGTATACTTTAAGTCTGTAATCACTTTGATCAGTGGTGTTTGTGAAGTGAAGGCTTTCCCCAGAAAGTCATGGAGGCTGGTCTTGTCCTGCAGTTTATTTCTTAAGAGCCTGGAATAAATATTAATTTTCATGACTTTATTGATATGACATGGCAGATGTGTTGTGGAAACTCAATATAACTGAACACCTGCTAAAGGATAGGTTTCATGGCATCTCTCCTTTTGCTATCCTCTCTTTCCAAATCTGACTGTGTAACAGACTGCTACAGCCAAGGTTAACACTTTCTCCCATACCTCCTTGCCCTATTCTCTAATTTTCTCCCATAAGTGGTGTTTGGGAAAGGTAAGCTATTAAAACAACAACAACAACAAAACAAAAACGCTACTTTTAGATGTCTCCAGTCCTTGGATTTTAGCCAAATATATTTCTATATTGTGGTCAGTGAGCCTGAAATGGATAAATCTGCAGAGTTTGTGAATTGGCCTTTTAGAAAAACAATCTAGGATATTTGTGAAATGTTCCTTGTCTGGAACAGCAAGTACAAATATTTCTACATTTACGACCATTTCCCATTTGAGAACCTTTAACAGTCATGACAGGAATGGGACTTGTGATGGTACAGAACAAAAAAACAAACTGGTCAGAAATACATACCATTCATGTAAAGGGTGTCCGTAAGTGTATGGAAACATATGCGAGTACATATAATACCATCAATGACATCTCCAATTTGCAAAAAAGAAATAATATAAAATAATGTTAACATATCTTTGCTAATATCAGCAATCTAATAATATTAATACAAGCATGCCTCACAGATACTGTGACTTTGGTTCTAACCACTGTAATAAAGTGAGTTGTAATCATTTTGCTGGTGGAGGGTCTTGCCTTCAATTTGTGAAAAATGCAAAACCTATGAAGTTCAATAAAGCGAAACACAATAAAATAAGGTAATGTCTTTTTTTCATCTATGTTTTTAGACTTTATGGACACCCTGCACAACATTATTGCAAATTTATTTTTTAATGTGTGTATACTAGTATATGTGTGCATATTTAAAACAAAAGAAAAATATACATTAAAATTTTAAGTTTTTCTCTTTGAGGTAAGGTTATGTACCATTTCTATTCTTTTTCATTTCTCTGGTATTTCCAATATTACTAATACTAATGTGTTACTTTTGCATTTGGAAAAAAAATAGAAATAAAAAAGACAACAGGATAGACTATGTGTCAACACATCCACTATGCAATATAAGGACTGGTAGATAAATTCTACCAAACACACGTTCAGCTCCCTGGAATAATAGTTGTGAGGCACATACTTTGAAAATAAATTACATGTTTCAAGAATCTAGGAAGGAAAGAAGTAAAGGAAAAAGAAGAGTAATAAGAAGTACCAGAGCCCTAACCGGTTTGGCTCAGTGGATAGAGTGTCAGACTGTAGACTCAGGGGTCCCAGGTTCGATTCCAGTCAAGGACATGTACCTTGGTTGCAGGCACATCCCCAGTATGGAGTGTACAGGAGGCAGTTGATCAATGTTTCTCTCTCATTGATGTTTGTTTCTGACTCTCTATCCCTCTCCCTTCCTCTCTGTAATAAAATATTTTTTTAAAAAAAGTACCAGAGTGTGCAAACATCTTTCTCCTTATCCTATATAATAAAAGAGAACATGGTAATTAGTGTACGACCGCTACCCTTCCCATTGGCTAATCAGCGAGATATGCAAATTAACTGCCAGCCAAGATGGCGGCCAGAAGCCAGGCAGCTTAAAGCGAACAAGAGGCTTGCTTGCTTCAGTGACGGAGGACTCCAACATTCCCTGCCTGCCTTGCCGGCCTCTGAGATTGCAGTTTGAAACATTGTAACAAATATAGAAGCTAAACAAAACCCCAGAAACCTGCTTTCAGCCAGCCAGGATCTCAGAGCTGGAGTTGATACAGTGTTTCGAGATTATAGAACCCAAACAAACCAGATACCTGCTTTCAGCAGCAGAGGCCTCAGAGCTGGAGCCAGAGCTAAAGCTGGCCCAGAATAAAAAAAGAAAAGAAAAAAAGGAGTGGTTGGGAGCTTCAGTCACCCACCAGCCTGAAATAGCCCTCAGCCCCTCCCCCAGACTGGCCAGGCACCCCAGGGGGGACCCCCACCCTGAAGGGTGTGTGACCAGCTGCAAACAGCCATCATCCCCTCACCCAGACTGGCCAGGCACCCCAGTGGGGACCCCCACCCTGATCCAAGACACCCTTCAGGGCAAACTAGCCAGCCCCCACCCATGCACCAGGCCTCTAACCTATATAGTAAAAGGGTAATATGCCTCCTGGCACCGGGATCAGCATGACGGGGGCAGTGCCCAAACCCCCTGATCGCCCTGTGGCTCTGTGTGTGACAGGGGACGGGGCCACAACCTCCCTATCGGCCCTGCTCTGTTCGTGACAGGGGAAGGCACCCCAACCCCCTGATCAGCCCTGCTCTGTGCCTGATACAGGGGAGCTCCCCAACCCCCTGATCACCCTGCAGCTCTCTGTGTGACAGGGTGCGGCGCCCCAACCCCCTGATTGGCCCTGCTGTGTGTGTGACAGGGTGCGGCACCCCAACCCCCCCCACAGGCCCTGCTCTATGTGTGACGGGGTAGAGCCATAACCTCCCCATCGGCCCTGCCCTGAGTGTGACAGTGGCGGCGCCCCAACCCCCTGATCGGCCCTGCTCTGTGGGTGATAGAGGGCGGTGCCCCAACCCCTGCCCCCTCCCCCCACGGGCCCTGCTCTGTGTGTGATGGGGTAGAGCCATAACCTCCCCATCAGCCCTGCCCTGAGTGTGACAGTGGCGGCACCCCAACCCCCTGATCGGCCCTGCTCTGTGGGTGATAGAGGGCGGTGCCCCAACCCCTGCCCCCTCCCCCCACGGGCCCTGCTCTGTGTGTGATGGGGTAGAGCCATAACCTCCCCATCAGCCCTGCCCTGAGTGTGACAGTGGCGGCACCCCAACCCCCTGATCGGCCCTGCTCTGTGGGTGATAGAGGGCGGCGCCCCAACCCCCGATCCACCCTGCTCTGTGTGTGACAGGGGGCGGTGCCCCAACTCCCCTATCAGCCCTACTCTGTGAGTGACAGGGGGGAGCTCCCCAACCCCCTGATTGACCCTGCTCTGTGCGTGACAGGGGACAGTGCCCCAACCCCCTGATTGGCCCTTCTGTGAGTGACAGGGGGTGGCATCGCAACCTCCCAATCCGCCCTGCTCTGTGCATGACAAGGGGAGGCGCCCCAACTCCCCAGTCGGCCCTGCTCTGAGCCCGACCAGGGGCTGCACCTAGGGATTGGACCTGCCCTCTGCCACCCGGGAGCAGGCCTAAGCCAG
The DNA here is from genome assembly GCF_963259705.1 of Myotis daubentonii. NCBI lineage: Eukaryota > Metazoa > Chordata > Mammalia > Chiroptera > Vespertilionidae > Myotis > Myotis daubentonii. The sequence goes on from NC_081850.1 coordinate 45,415,385, forward strand.
CAGGTCGTTATCTCCGAGGGGTCCCAGACTGCGAGAGGGCACAGGCCGGGGTGAGGGGTCCCTCCCACCCCCCGAGTGCACAAATTTTTGTGCACCGGGCCTCTAGTCCTATATAATAAAAGGAGGGTAATATGCAAATTGACCCTAACAGCAGAAGGACCAGGAATGACCAGTCGTTATGACATGCACTCAATGCAGGAGCTGCCCCCTGGTGGTCAGTGCACTTCCACAGCAGGAGCGCCGCTCAGCCAGAAGCTCGCTCATGGCTGGCCAGCACAGTGGCAGGAGCCTCTCCTGCCTCTGCAGCAGCGCTAAGGATGTCCAACTAATGGCTTAGGCTCCCAGGCTGCCAGAGGGATGTCTGACTGCCAGCTTAGGCCCAATCCCCTGGGAAGCGGGCCTAAGCCATCAGTCGGACATCCCCCAAGGGGTCCCAGACTGCAAGAGGACACAGGCCGGGCTGAGGGGCACCTTCCCCCTGCCCCCAGTGCACAAATTTTCATGCACCAGGCCTCTAGTATATTCTATAATAATCCCATGTAATCATTTCTTTCCTCAACAAAGATCCTAGGGAAAGGACAGAATGTGATAGAGTCCTTCCCTCATCTTTGATTTCTTTCATTTGTTTTTCTCCCCATATCACCAAAAGCATTCTGAAAACACAACTAACATTTTGTAATGTTTGTGAACTCACAAATCATGCAAAATATGTTCTTGAAAGGCTAGCAGGAGAAAGTAGCAAGTGCTTTCCTCATAAGGGAGAGCACATGTTCCCATACACCTGGAAGACAGAACATCATTTGCTTTTCTCTTATGGAATGTTCCTAATGCATAGGTGTCCAAACACATTTGAGGCATATGTACCTGTGCTAGGTATTTTTAGGTATGGGAGTGGTTTTCATTCATGTGGTAACAGAAACAAATTATCAGTTAGATTTATGTGGATTAGCAGAATATCCCAGTGCTAGCCGACAACCAATTCTGAGAGAGCTTTTGTGTAACCCAAGTGTGTGAGTATGGAATTATTACTATAGCCTACTGCAGCACAGGATTCTGAGTTCCCTGTGATAACATAGATTGAATTATGCAAACGAATAACTTTGGAAAGAGCTTTATTATGAAACAGAATGTGTCCAGTCATTTTTAACTGAGACCTCTTACAGATTGTTTTCTCTGCCACAGTTCCTTTGACCTTATAAAACTTCCCATATGTTTAACCTGCACATATGAAACTCACGAGATGAAAGCCCAATACTGCCAAGGTAGGAAGTGCTTTCCCCATAAAGAAAAGCATGTGTTCCCATACACCTTGAAGACAGAACATCATTTTGCTTTTCTCTTAAGGAATGTTCCTAATGCATAAGTGTCCAAACACATTTGAAGCACATTTTTTAATTTTATTTTTTCAGAGAGGAAGGGAGAAGGAGAGAGAGATAGAAACATCAATGATGAGAATCATCATTCAGCTGTGTGCCCACACTGGGGGTCAAGCCCACAACCTGGCCATGTGCCCTGAATGGGAATCAAACTGGTTTATAGGTTGACACTCAACCACTGAGCCACGCTGGTGGGGCTTGAAGCATTTGAAAGCTGTTTGAGGACAAAAATGAAAATATGTAGGGAATCGAATGATTCTGTTTTTTCGTAAAGGGCTGGCCATTCCATCTTAGACTGTTGACTTTACTATGTCTCAAAGGCATGCGGTTCTCTTGCTGTTGTAAGGAAAGTGTTTTAATTCTGTAGATACTGGCACTAGCAGATGCAGATCTAACCTCAAGCAAAAAATAATTATGACTTTGTGCTTGGGTCCAATCCCAGCAGGTCCAGGGGTTCCCAAAGGTGTGGCTCCCGGCAACTTTGTAGAAAACACCCCATCTGAATTATAAGAGTTCCACAGAGCACTTTGGTTGGAATGACACTGTCACCAGCTATCGCAGTACATTTTTAATAAAAATTCTCCCACCTTGATCAATCCATGCTCTACAATTTAGAGCTGAGATTAATTCTCTAAGACACATTATGGTTCAGTATTAACACTTGAAATCATCTTATAACTGCTTGCTTTCATATTTGGCATGACTATTGTACCACCTCAGAAATGTCTTCTATTGACCTTTAGATTAAAGATATGTTGGATTATCATGATTGACACTTTTAAAATGACTCATTCTTGCCAAACACAGCATAACAACTTTTTAACATTTTCTTCTCTTTACAACTGCCTCTACTTTCATTATATGAAACATGGCTGTATTCTACACCACCTCTCGTTGCATAACATGCTTTTTTTTTTTTTTTCTCATAGTTCAAGATTTACATTTGGAGCTAAATGTTTCAGTGATTGCTCTGTTGGATTTCATTATACCAGTGTAGTTAATCAAAGCAAGTCTGGCCTTGCTACCGTGATTCATTGTATGGTTTTGAACTTAATCATTTACACAGAATGAATATACACATTATCGCCAGGGCTAACTTTCTTTAACAGCCTGCATGACGTGGTACTGTAAATGCCTTTGTCAACTGCTTATTCCTGGGAACTGCAGAGTTGCTAGGGTTTTTGTTAAGACATTTCATTGATGGGCTTTCGATTAGAAAAAGGCAAATAGGAAGCCCCTAGGTGGAGCCGCAGAGAGCAGAGGAAATGCTGGTGGACCACGTATCTCCAAGTTGGGCTAACTGGGAATCCTTTCATTTGCACATAATGTTTCCTTTCATGTGTGTGTGGTCTTCACAGTCATAATTAACAAGTAACCTTTCTTCACTCTCATTCCTAATCCCATCATAAATTATTGGCTGCCGCCCGTCTGGGTAGGGTTTGGCAGATCTGGGATTTTAAGTACAGCCTGAGGGAATTACAGGGTTGTTGTTTTTAAAGTAAAGAAGCTAATTGTGTAAGTATTAACATATGGGGACTAGGTCTAACACCAGTAGTTTCTGTGTCCAACAAGTCAAGCCCAGTGTTGCTTCCATGGACACTCTATTCCTCAACAAAGAAAGCAGATTCACATTTAACCAGGAATGGTGAGAGTGGAAGCCTGCTCCAGGCTTGTGGTAGTCGACTCCCAATTTTTCAGGAATTTTGTACACTGGTTGTTAGGCATAGATATTATTAAAAATCAAAGTATATAAACGTTTCATTACATTAATTTTTTAAACAGTAAATACTCATAGCTCATAACTTTCTAAATAGTTTACTACATTTCACTGCAAAACTAAATATTTTGCTACTAATTCTTGAGTAGTGATTTGGCTGTGGGATTCCATGGCAGGTGTTTTCTGACTTCATTGGACTATTGTCCATGCTCTTGAGGTTATTTGTGTCCAGTGCATGTGTATGGTGGGAAATACTAAATACAGTAGTGCCCCCTTACCGGGGTTTTACTTCCCAAGGTTTCATACTAGATTGCGTGCCATTCTGAGTATTGTGATGAAATCTCGTGCAGTCCTGCTCCATCCCGCCCAGGACGTGAATCATCCCTTTTCTTCAGTGTATCCACACTGTATACACTACCCACCCTTCAGTCACTTAGAAGCCGTCTTGTTTATCAGATCAGTTATCAGAGAAAGAGACAGACAGACCACATTCACATAACTTTCATTACAGCATACTGTTATAATTATCCTATTTTATTGTTATTGTTGTTGTTGATCTTTTATGGTACTTAATTTATAAATTAAACTTCATCATTGGTATGTATATACAGAAAAAACATGATACATGTAGGGTTCAGTGCCACCCAGGGTTGCAGGGCCCCCCTGGGGGACAATGGTGTCTTCCCAACTCCACATTCAATGACATCATGGCCTGAAGTCAGCCATAATGAGAGTATTTACTTCATAGAAATTGCAAATACTGCAAACCAGGACTTGATTTATGTTTTGGGCTTCTCCTTGTATATGAAGGAACTACTATTTTATTTTACCTACCAGAAAACTAAGTCTTAGAAAAGTTTAGCACATGATTTGTCTGTAGAATTCCACTGTAGGTGTTTTCTGATTTCCAAATCCATTCTAAGTTCTGTGTTCTATAGCTCTCTTTCAGTGGGCCTTTTACCTGCCCCTGATCCTGTATACCCATAAAGACTGCTGGTGCATGGCTGGTATATTCATTGTGTTTCTTGAGTAAGGTACAACTTAAGTACATTTAAGGTAAGTTGCCTTTTTCCCCCCTGAGAGCCAGTTGTTATGCATTTACCAACACATCACCATCCAGAATTGGAGATTCAATTTAAACAAAGCTATCCCCAGAAATAACTGAACTCAGCTGCAACAATCCCATCATTTGACTTTAATATCTTCCTGGCATATCTTCCTCACCATCTCCTAACCCCAGAAAACACTGAGACGTACTCCTAGAAGTAACTATTTACTTTCTGTTTATGAAAAAAGTCCCAATTACTAGAATTTACAAACTGTCAAACCTCTTACTGCTCTCATTCACCATTCTTCAGGACTCACCATCACTACCACCAACTGTGTTTTCCATCATTAGCCAAAATGGTCCCATTTGATTCAATGTGCAAGCAACATAAAGTCAACTGAATTAAAAATGAGAAAAGGAGGCAGTTACACAGATGTGCAAAGAAGCACGAGCCCAAGCCTCAGGCTTCATGGGCTTTGAGAGAATCCGGTATTGGACTACCGGAGTCTGTCCTCTCTCTATGCCATTCTGATTTGCTCCCCAGGGGGAACACAACCTCTCAACTGGGAACTAACTCAGGGTAACTGAGTTCTACTCAATACTACCTTGCTGATGTAGAATGAAGGAATCGAGTGAAGTGGTAGCTGAGAGACCGACTATAAGGCTGGTGAAATTATAAGGGGCTCACCCACTTCTGTTTCTCCTTTTCTTAGCATTATTTGTGAGTACACTCACAAAAGAAGTACTAAGTCATTCTGTGTGTGTATGTATGTTCAAACATCTTACCAGCTGTGTCTGCTATTTAAATTTTGTGTGCGAGTGAGAATGGAATGTCCACGTGCTCTGTGGGTGCAGCTCCACTGATGGTATATTTTATCCCACCCACGCCCTCCAAATCTCTTTAAATGGTGACCCCAAAACCTGACCTCCTGACACATTTCGGTCTTTCTGTTCATTATTGGTACCGTATGCAGCAAGAATTACCTTCAGCTTTACCGCTGATCCTGGAAGTCATGGCTTCCTCACAACTTTATCTACTATGGCATAAAGAGTAGTTCTTCAAAATTATTAGTCACGGCAAATACTTTCCTCATGCGTACCATCATCAACATCTTGGCCTGTTTGGTAACTTCTGATAGAAAGAAGCTGACAAGTTTCTGCCTCACTCCTGACTCAAAAGCCCACAGATAGCTCATAAATGAAATTGTTTGGTGTGTTGCAATTAGATACAAATCACACCCTAACTTTCCAAAAAGCTTTGTTATCAAGTAGAAAAGAAAGGAAAAATGATGGCAAACCTCTTGAGTTAAAAAAAAAAAGCATCTATACGAAAGTGATATCAAGAAAAAAAGGTAAAAGAACTCATTTAGTTCAAGTAAAACCTAAAAATTAAAGAACCAAAGACTGCTTACCACAAAATTGTTGCCAGTTGTTGGGATTCTTTTTATTCTCTCATTACAAATGCACAGTAGCAGTTGTTTTCCTATACATATAAACATTTTCCTCCTCAGCTGGACTAGGGATAAATTATTTTTCAAAGAGTAGCTGCTCAAAAACACAAGTCCCCTGGCTGACTTCAAAAGCTGTGGGATTCTACAAAGTTATCCATTAAACCGATGCTTCCACCTATAAGTTACTCCTGGTAACACTATAATGCAAAGTTAGACCTCACATAGGCTTGGTAATGACACTCTCACCTAGTGTTTAAATCCAGTATGTCAAAATTCCAATCAGGTAACAGGATGCTGGGAACATAGGTGTTGGGGGGCCCGAAATTTTGACCTTCCAAGCTATGCTATTCCGTGCTGTTTTATTAAGGAAAACTTCTAGCTAATTTACCTTAGAATTGAACTGGAAGAAAAATAAGCAGTGAATACATGCAGTAAAACGTTAGAGGCAAAAAATTAACAATGTGCTTTGGTATAACTCAACTTGGTCAAAGGAGCAATTTCTGTTCTGGAGTTTGGCTTTAGATTGCTAGTAGGTTCTATGACTTTGGCCAAGTCTCTTTAACTCACCCACTGTCATACCTTTTGTGAAAAGGGGAAAATAATACTGTCTTAGTCTGTTTGTGCTACCATAAGAAAATACCATATGAAATTTGTGTTAATGTAAAATACCAAAGTGACATAAACAACGGAGACTTATTTCTTATGGTTCTGGAAGCTGGAAGTCCAAGATTAGGTGCTGGGAGGACCTGCTTGCTGATTCATAATGGCCATCTTTCTGCTATGTCCTCACGGGGTGCAAGAGTAAGGGGTCTCTGGGGTCTCTTTTCTAAGGGCACTAATCCCATTCATGAAGGCTCCACCTGCATAATCTGATCACTTCCCAAAGGCCTCACTTCCCAACACCATCATATTGGGGATTAGGTTTCAACAAACAAATTTGGAGGAAGGGGGTTGGCTTTGGGGGGGTCGGGGGACGGGCTGGGAAAGGCACAAACATTCAGTCTATAGCAAATGCATCACTGGAAAGTTTCCCTAGAGTTTCAGAAGATGAGAATTCTGGCCTTGATAGCTGCAAGTGCTGGAGGGCTTGGTCTAGGAGCTGCTACGCATTTCTGGCACAATGGTAGGGAGATAAAGAGTCAGGCTGCAGGAGAGAGGCACAGCTGCAGCGAGACGCTTTCTCAGCTCATAGCAGGGTTCTGGCCTCCTGAGTCTCTGACACTCAGATTCACTGAATGCAGAGAGGAGGAGGACTATATGTATGTATATATTGATCTGCATGCAGTGGTTTCAAATGTGATTCATTATGTACTATTTCCTCTACCCTAATCCATCTGCTAGGGTTTTCTTCTGCTGTGCAGAAGGAATTTGAAAAAGAAATGCGACTTTAACTGAGAAGAGAGTAACAGCATGACATAGTTAGAACCACCTGCACTAAGAAAGATTCAAGATGGTATTTGTCAAATATTGGAAGATATGTGTCTGCTAGCTGAGGGATAACGGGATGTTTTCAGAGACTGTTTTAAAGTTCTGTGGCCAAGAGGAAAAAAAAAAAAAGCTGCATTTGCTTCTCATAATAGTGGTTATCATTTCTCTTGTGAAATGTTTATCTACTGGTGATCTCACTATGGCTTCCTTTGGATTGTCTTCTTGTTTTATTTTCTCTCACTAGCAAAAGCAAACATCTTGCTTCCTGTCTCTTTCTATTATAAGTACCAAGTATGTGCAAAGTTAAAACAAAGGGTGCACATTTCCAAGGAACTAGATAAGTATAGTCAAGTGGATCCTGATGGGAATGCCATGGTGTGGGCATTTGGTAACAAAGGCTTTTTGATTCTGTAAGAAGTGGAAGAGAGATGGATAAAGGAAAGGGGCTGGGAGAAAAGAGAGAATAAAATAGTCCTTAGGTGGGAGTGAATATCAGCTCAACTTAAAGCTGGTCGACTGTGCTCTGTGTGCACGTCATACTAAATTTCACGTGTTGAAATCTGCTGATCTTCAATCAGGGATAAGCAAAATTATATATCACACCGATATGGGCATTTAAGTTTTAGTCTACTGATGTGTTTATTATCCACACATATGGAAAGATGTTAACTTCACAAAATTGTATTTTTGAGCTTGACTAGGGTATTTATTATACCTGTATATTTTCCTTTATTCTTGAGTCTAAAAGAAAATTTTTATCATAATAGTAATATAACCATGTTGCAAAAAATTTATAAAGGAGTGAAAATGAGAACCAGAAAATATCCAAAACGTACCCCATGACCATCTTAAGAATGTTGATGTATGGCCTTTTGCCTTTTCATTCTTTCCTGTTTACCTTGCATTTTTACATTATGTTATAATCATTCATATATATGTCATATATTTATATATATATATATAACTTTTATATATACATATACAAATTTTCTTTCCTGTCTTTTCTCCATAAAATTATATTTTTGTCATTCTCATGTTAGCATTTGCTTTATAAATAAAATTTAATGACTGCATATTTTTTCTTAGTGAATTATAATTTATTAAATCTAGCATTAAGTCCATAGAAATATATGTTATTTCAATAACTGGGGGTCCAAAAATAAACAGATTGGAATACACCTAGTTGTGAAATTTAAAGATGTTCTTTTGTAACATCCTCCTATCCTCCCAGAGAGGACCTCACCGAGCTCATTTCTCAAACTTAATTAAATATGGAACCAGTTCACTATGGAGCATTGTACAACATCGGTGTTCCTCAGGGCACACTTTAGAATACAATGGTTAACCATTTCCTATTGTTGGATAGCTAGGTTGTAAGAAATTTTTCACTAAAATAAATAAGACTTTAACATCATGTGCAAATAGATTTTTCTACACTTAGAATTATTTTCTGAGCCTAATTTCCAGCAGAAGTTCAAACAACATAAAACAAGCGGAAAATTTTGTATATTTTTCTACATATAGCCAAATTTGCTTTCCAGTTGCTTCACCAGTGTGTTAAATATCCTTTTGGCAAATATAACATCATTGCAGAGTCATTTATGATACGATGGACAATCACTGCTGCTCTTGGATTTGACTATGACTGAAAAAAATCAACAAGTATACAATCAGCAATATATTTCTACACCGCTTTGGGTGAACATACAGTCAGTATCCTGATGTATGTGCCCTGGGAGACTTCTCGATTTCATGAGCTGCAAAGTAAGCTACCTGCTACTGATATCATACACTCAGGTTGAAGGCTACGATTATTTTCTGCTGTTCATAATGAGACTGAAGATGATGGTGTTGTATTGTTGAGATACCAAGAAGGTTTCTGACACATGGTGTTCATTGGTAAATATTTGCTGAGTGAAAGAATGATTAAATGTATGAATGCATACCAACAAAATGTTTCTTTTTAAACCAGCCATCTTGGAGTAGCCCTTATTTCACTCATTATCCCCTCACCTGGGGCTTCACCAGTGAGCACTTAGCCAATGCTCAAACCATGGATGCCGTAGGACTTAGATATGGCTGACAGGAGTGGTCGAGGTACTCAAAATGCTCATCAAAAGGGTGATATAAACAGCAGGCCTTGGAAGCTCTTCAGCAAATTTTAGACCTCTCTGAGTTTATTTCTTCATATACAAAATAAAATTAATAACTCCCTTTCCTGGGTATCAGGAAGCTCGGATAAATACAAAGGCATTTTGAAAAGTTAATACCACATTGAAAATATGAGGTATAATTATTATTTTTACCAACTCTGTATTACCCATTCCAAATAGTGAGTAAGTCTGTAAAATGGAGCTTGTAGATTAAAGAGAAAAGTTAATGGAAGCCCTAGGCGTTCATTTTCCTTCAGGTGGCAAGCCCAAAGACAACACCAATGTTTTCCCTAAAAGAACAAAAGTCTTTCCTCTTGCTGGGGTTTCCAAATTCTTCAGAAATTGCCAGGAGTAGCAAACCTCAGAGTAATTTTCTGACTTAAAACAGTACATTGTTGGCAAACTAGAATTAAATGGTATCTTTTTCTGATATCACTTTTTATTGGGTTTTAGTCAGATCTGATCTTGTGAAATGCTTTGAAACTTGATTAAAAGGCAACATGAATAAAGGTGAAGGAGAAATAACAGCAGTGTTGCAGACCTAAATAATAAATTAACACAAATACAGTGATAATTATATGTAATTAGAGTAGACACTTGACATTCGTGAGGGATACTGACTGAGATCTTTGGAATCCCCAAATTTGTGAATTCAGAAATATTAGTACAGACATTCCTGTTGAGAGTCATACATTTCTTGGACATATCTTTATAGCAAATTAAACATTATTTAAAACTTTGAAGTTTAGATCTTACCCAGTAATTTTGGCAGTGACTGGCACATTTTTCTGAACAGTTTCATGAATCTAATTTCCATATAGAGTTTATGATGGTCTTATTTATTTTATTTTCTTAAGTCACTGCCAAATAGATATTGCACTTAATTATTTTCCTAAAATTCTTAGTTGTTGTTCAATAATCCATTACTTCTTCCTCCCTCCCTCTTCCTTCCTTCCTTCCTTTCTTCCTTCCTTCCTTCCTCTTCTCTTTCTTTCTTTCTTCCTTTCTTTTTTCTTTCATGCTCCTAAAAGATCTTACAATGTACAATGTACAGCAATTTTCAAATGGTGTGCTGCAAGAATTTTTAAGACATATAATACCTGACTATTTAGTCAGGACACTGACCTCTTTTTCCTTAGATTGTCAAATAAAAAAATATAGCAGCCAACATGACAGTGTTGTGAATGAATCCAGTGTGAATGAATCAAAATTATAACCACTCTTTTGTGATAGGCAAAACATATAACATATTTTTTTGGTGTGGTGCAGAATTTTAGTAGTTTATGTGTGGCATGAGATGAAAATTGCTGCCCTACAACAAAGAATTACCTGGCCCAACGGTCAATCATGTCAAGTATGAGTAAACCTGATCTAGAGTGAATTAGAGTAATGTTAAACTTAGGAATGGTTGGGGATTCTTAAACCAGTCCCTTGCCCTTCCTTTTTCTTTTTGTGATTTCCCTGCTTACAGAGACACACATTGCCATCAGCTTGCACTATTCCATGGGGTAAGTTTAGTGGGGCTTCTACCGCCCACAGCACAGACCTGCAGTTTGGGGGTATTCATTCAATTCAGGGGACTGATAGCAAACCCACATATCTGCATTCCCTAAACGTATTAGTTTATAAAAGGGGACATTTTAATCTCCTTTTGCTTTGAATCCTGCGTGTCTCTCCCTGTTTATTCTAAACTTGGGAAGGAAAGGTTACTATTTGGGGGGCTCCCTCAAGCTCCAACATTATATATAATGAAGAAAGCATGAGACATGGATGCTTAGTGGCCACCTGGGTTTATTGACTAGCTACTCCTCTTCCATCCTCATACCAGCTCTACTAACAATTGAAATGGTGATGGGTACAGCAATGGATAATAAAGGCCTGGCAATTGGAAAAATTAAGGTCTTGTAAAGGTAGGAAAATTAAAGATGGAAGAATGACTATAAATGGAAACAACATATATTGACATGGTACCCATTTGGAATATGCCCACAAAATATATCTGTCCCCAATTTGGACACTAGAGTGGACATGAGTTATTTTTGTCTATCCAGAAAACATCCTTTCAAAACAGGACCTACATTTTCCTTGGGAAACCACATTTCTTACTCTGTTGGTCCATGTGAGCCAATACCCAATATCTGGCTCCAGGGGTAGGCACGAAACGCAGACCTGGCCCAGGACACCCTTGATTTCCCTGGGACTCAGTATATGGAGCAGCAATGGGCACATGCCCCAATCAGAGACAAATGAATGCCAGGATTTTTCTGAAACAAACAGAAGAGAGACACTTTATTTCTGTGGACTTGGTGCTATGAGCATGTTAGCCTGAGCTTCCATAAACAGGATGCATGAAATGGAAACCAACATACAAAATAAAATAAACTGAGAGATGGAAAGCATCCAGGACCTCATGGAATCATTTGATCACTGAGAACTAGTCGTGCCTAAATCTTGGATACCTCAGTTACGTTAGCCAGTAAATTCTACCACATCACCCTTTAAGAAAAACAAAAAAACTTCATGATAGAGTCTTTAGTAAGACTTTACCAAATTATATAACAACACAACTAATATTAATAGCACCTATCATACTATGTGATCAGTGCTTTACTGCTTTTCACATACTATATAAAGTGCTCTCTGTATTATCTCATTTAATGCTCCCACCAACCCTGTAATGTAGCTTTTATTTTTCTGCTTCATAGAGGGAGAATCAGAGAGAGAGGTTAGTAAGCTAACAGCAAGTGGCAGTATTGAGAATCAGATCAGACTCCAGACCCTGTGGCTCAAACCACCAGTTCTCGCTTACTTGTCAAGAGTACTTGCTAATGGGTACCCTTAACCAAGACTCAAAGCAGTCAAGGGTGGGAATCAGTGATAGTCCCTCCTATTCATTTTTCCCAGGAAATCCATTCACAGATTGACTCCTTTATGACATCTACAGAGGACAATTTTAAAAGAAAAGATTTACAGGTAAAAAAAAATATATAGTAGGAGATGTGATGCCCCTGGGAAGACATAGTATTGGTCTGTAACCTTGGTCAACCTCTTACCTTTCCCAGTCTCAGTTTTTCTATGTAAATAGGAAACCACTGTAGCTCGTCATGACAACGGTGACCAGTGACTGAGGGCCTACTATGTGGTAGGCATTATACTTGCCTTTTATACTCATTGGCTCTACGCAATCTCCCAGGCCTTTTTAGATACAACCCTTTTTAGGTATTACCCTTCCATGATGATAGGCTCTCTATACATTAAGATGTTTTTGAAAGGGACAAATGAGAACACAAAAATGCAGCTGCTTCAAAGAGTTGGATTAGAAATTCCAAATCATACAGTTCCCCCAAAGTTCCTTTTGACTTTTTCTTCTTCACAGGGCAGCATTGTCTGTCCTTGGCAAGTGTACACACTGCAGCCATTATCCCTGTCCCGGGGCAGCCACCAGTGGATTTGGTGTGACTAAGAAATAAAGTGCTGAGAGCTGAGCTCTTGGTGGCCTGCTTAACCTTTGGCTGAGGCCCATTGCCCTGCCGACACCCCAATGGACACAGAAGAAGCCAGAGCGTTTTGTTAATATGCACGGGTTTCCTCCGAGGGCCATGAAAGGCCTCTATGACTCAGAGAAAATGAGGTTCCTCCGCAGTAAACTGCCCTGTGGGGAAAAGGAAGAGAAATTCCAGAGGAGGAAAGGAATAAAAAGAAAGAATACGTTTCAACTACTCCCCTCGAGTATTCTTTTTAAAAAGGAGCACAGTAAACGACAATTGCTCATGTGGGGTAAGCGCCGCCGGCCTCAGAGTCATCTTCAAACTGGTTTCCTCGGTCTGTATTTATTTTTCTTTAAATATCCTGGGACGCGCACATCATTATCTTCCCTGGACATCTTTAGTAAACAGGGAGCGCAGGCATGTTTGCATTGTTCTGGCTTGTTGCAGTTGTTGACCTGATTGGATCACGCACCGCTTTGATCACTTAAAAAATGAAAGCAGCTTTTACTGCAAATTGCGCTGGAATGATTTGAAAACTAAACAAACCCAAAGGACATGTTCTATTTATTCTTTATTACTTACACATTTAAAAGAACACACAGACCACCCTTCTCTCACTCCCCCAAATATGAATATGTTTAGAACATCCTTCTGAACCACCTCCTCTTTGAACATTCCAGGCAAAATCCTCCGGAAGGTGCCTCTGAAAATGGGTAGACAGGCTGCCAATTTCAGTTTGGAAGAGCACTTTGTGTTGTTGTTGTTGTTTTTTCACCAGACCCTCACCGCAGCCCTGTTTTATAGGCACGGGAGTTTTTGTCTTGTCCCCAGAACTTACTGGCCAAACAAACTGTGATTCAATAGCTAAAGTCTCTGAGCCTCACTGGGGTAGTAGCTCAAAGCCTATTAAAAGGATTGGATTTTTAAAGTACAGGGTAGGCATCTTTCAAGCAATGATGGATACTATTTTGGCAGGGGGAGGGGGCGGCAAAGAAGGAGTAATTGTTATTTTCAATTTATAAATGAAGAAATCAGATCCCAAAGAAAGTAAATGACCTAAGTACTCACAGCTCATGAGTGGTGGAATTTAGAAACAAACCCTATTCTTTCACCTTAAAATTCACTTCTTCCTACAATAGAGACAAAGTAAAAACTCTGTGTTTGCTATACATATATTTTAAGGTGAATCCGTCCTTGTCACCCTTCTTAGGTTGTCAGCTCAGAGTCCCTAGTATAATAGACATTCTACCCTGACCAGTGTGGCTCAGTGGTTGAGTATCAACCTATGAACCAGGAGGTCATGGTTCCATTACCGGTCTGGCACATGCCTGGGTTTCAGGCTTGATCCCCAGTAGGGGGCATGATGGAGACAGCCAATCAATGAATCTCTCTCATCATTGATGTTTCTATCGCTCTCTCTCCCTCTCCCTTCCTCTCTGAAATCAATAATATATTATTGCTAGGGCAATAAAAATATATATTTTTAAAAGACATTCTGAAGCTGCCATTTTCTCTATCCTATTTTTTAATTAAAATGCTTCATAATTAAAAGATGATGTTCAGAAAATGAATTGAGAGACAGTGATTCTAAAACCACTATTTGCATAATGATGTATGTGTTGCTGTAGTTGCCTTTTCTTGTCTTTTTGATCAAGACAGCCTTATCTTTTCAATACTATAGTCATGAGGTTATTAAAAGGGACCAAACACCCTACCAGCCTTGTACCTTTGATTTTCTGCCATTCTCTCCAAGTTAATGAGTAAAAGGGTCAGGGGAATTTATTTCTGTGCTTTAGGAAATCTACAAACAATATTAAAAGAGAAGTTGGTGGCAGATTAAAAAACTTTTAATAACCTTGTGCAAACCTTCCAGACACTCATTACTCAGCTTCGGTTAGCACATATAGGTGATTGAAATATGCAATTTTAAAGTATGCCGTGGGAGCTAAGAGAGAGCCAGTGGCTGAGAGAAAAGTAGTTTGGGCAAGAAAAAGGAGGTTTTAGGGCCAGGGAGTTCAGTAAAAGAGTTAGCTCTTCTATTTTATGGTATTTTTAGCTAGAATGCCACCTAAGAGGGAATGTTGGAAGCCTGGGAAAGTCTTGCACACACCATTTTGAAACCTACTAAGGACCACTGATTGATTAACATGAGACATTTATACTTTGGTTGAACGAGCACACTATATTCTCTCTCCTATCTTCCTTTTTCTCTTTTTCTTAAGATGCTATTTTCTCCAGGCAAGCAGGTTAGTTTCCTAACTGCTTTATTAGTTTGGGTCTAAGAAATGGAAATTCTGACATATTTCCCTATTCATCTTCGAACAGGCATTTATCTTCCTAATGCTATTTCTCAAAGCCAACTGCAAGTGTGTATATATATATATATATATATATATATATATATATATCTTGAGATTATCAACTGGATTCTAACTTCTAGCCTTAGCTCTTTCCAGTTCTAGGAACTTGTGCTAGCCACATAATGGTTTACCATAGAACACGTTAGTATTTTACCCATGATTGATAGATGAGAATCTGAGGCTTAGAAAAATTAAGTCACAGAGCTACTGAGTGAAATATTGAACATGAGACTTAGATCAATCTAGCTCCAAAACCCTTGATACTGGACTACATTCTGGCATCAGTTTTTGCTCCATAAAATAATACTAATAACCTCTGCTTTACCTTCTCAAAGAAGTTTTTGTAAGAATCAGTGAACTAATATTTGTGAACGTGTTTTGTAAACTCTAGATAATAATAAATGAATGTGAAATTTTTAGAGAGAAGAGAGGAAGGATAACTCCAAGTAAGGAAACCACATGGTCAAGGGCATGAGAAGAGAGACGACGTACCTACAATACAGTCAAGATCACATTGATTTGAGTGGGGATCCGTGTGGTAGAATGGGGTCTGCAAATTTTTTTGTAAAGGGCCAGTGAGCAAATATTTTAAGCATTGTGGCCTATCTGTTCTGTCTCAAATACTCAACTCTGCATGAAAGCAGCCATGGACCACATGTAAATAAATGAATGTGTCTCAATTCACATAAAATGTTAGTGAGAGACATTGGCATTTGAATTTCATGTAATTTTCACATATCAAAAAATATTGTTCTTATTTTGATTTTAATTATTTTTAAATGAAAAAAAAAGCACAACATTTTTAAACCACTGGCCAACTAAAAACAGGCAGTGGGCCCACGGGGTATAGTTTGCAGATTTCCTCCAGAGCTATGAAAACTGATGAAGTAGCAGACTTTCCAATAGTGTTTAATAGGCAACACAATGTCACTACAGTTCATTACCAAGAGGATTACAGTCTATATTAGTTTGGAGTGCTTTGGGCTACATGGAACCAAAAAAAGCTGACTAACATCAGCTTGGACTATAAGGAATCTCATGGTATAGTGAACAAGTTATCTGAAGGTGGAGATTTCAGGATCTGTTCCAATCCTGTCATCAGTGACCCAAACCCATTCCATCCTTTTGCTCCTCCATTACCAGCATGTTGGCTTCCAATATTTATGTTTGAGGCTGGATAGTGCTAAGATTGCTGCTATGGCTCCAAATATCATGCCCTCTTAGTAGCATCACCAGCATAAAAGAAGAGGAAGGTTGTTCACCAACAAACTCTCTCTCCATATCAGTAACCTTTGGTTAGGAAGCAAAGGCTTTCTGGGAAGGCATGCAGCAGACTACCCATTGGCTGAAATTGAGACACATGGCCACATCTTTGCACTGCAGAGGAAAATGCAATTGTCATTATTGGTTCAGATCATTTGCTGTAGTCACATTGGGCTGCCATATCAGAATACCATAGACTAGGTGGCATAAGCAACAGAAATTCATTTCTCACAGTCCGGGAGGCTAAGAAGTCCAAGATCAAGGCGCCAGCAGACCCGGCGTCTGGTGAGATCCCTCCTCCTGGTTTGCAGAGGGCCATCTTCTTTCTGTGTCCTCACATGATGGAGAGTAGAGAATGACCATCTCTGTTGTGTTTCTCCTTCCTGAGGGCTCCATTGTCATGACTTCCCCAAGGCCCTACCTCCAAATACCATCACACCGGGAATTTAAGTTTCAACATATCAATTTGGACACAAACATTCAGTCCATAGTAATAATTTATCATATTGGTCAGACAAAATTAGGATTTCATTAATAGAGAGGAAGTGGAGTGATGACATTTGGATATGCCACTGACAGGAGCTGCCCATTAATGAATGAAGCATTGTTTTACTTGATCGAGACACGAAGATGAGGCGGGAAGAAATTTCTGCATTCCCACAAAATCCTCTATCTCTTCCATACCACGAAATATGGAAAGTACCAATAAATACTTCTATTTTCTAATTTGACCATAAGATTGTGGAGGGCCAGGACCACACCTTATTGACTAGGGTGCTCTCAGTGTCTGGCACATGTCTGCAACTCAGTAAGATTTGGGAATACTCGTCGAATTGAAACACTAGAGCTTGCAGATGAAGTTAAAGAAAACTTCCAACGTAAAAAAAAAAAAAAAGAAACTGAATCAGAAAGGAGGAGGGAGACATAGAAATAAGAAACAGGAATGTTCATGCATTGAAGCTTATATGACCTTAACTATTTATTATCCCTGTGGGAGAGACCGAAGCCCCCCCACAGCTTCCTGGTCCTGGTGCCTCCTCAGGGGAATGGAGAAAATGAGATCCAGTCTTTGTGCATCACGGTGAGTTAGGCAAGAAATGTTATCAGTGTCCCACTGTGAAAGGGCCAAGGAAAATTTGAATAAATGTAAAAGAAATTTCAGTGAAATTGAGAAGACAGACTCATAGTATGGGTGCTTCACCAGTAACAATTGGAAGCTAGATTCCAACAACAGAAAATTAGGTTTTTCATCTTCTGTTCCCTCATTTTATGAGAGATGTATTATGATGTGTTATAGTCTCTTCTAAGTTGTAAATTGGTGGCCATGTACTCTGAGCAGATGGTAATACCCTAGTGAATTAGGTAAGCAAAGCTTTGTCTCTAGCAAAATAAGGAGAACAAAGAATGATAAATGCTTTTACTTACTAATTTTTGAGATCATGAATTGTGAAAGTTCAATGTTGTCATCAAATGAAGTGCACAACAAAGAGAATTTTTTACACCACCCGTAATATGCTTATTTGTCACGCTGCACAGTAAAAAGACTAAGACGCTAAGCAGTTCATATACATGATTGTAATTATTATTAATCTTACATAGCAAAGCCAAAGTTTCACAATTTATCTTTTCTTTATTAGTTTACCCTTATCTATAACCATGACAATGCCTTTGCCAACATTTTATATAGTTTTATCCCCATTACACATAACGCCTCATGTACTCAAACAGCACAATTCATAGCAAGAATCACGCATGCTCATTTACAGGCCAATTTCTGAGATCTGCTTCCTTCATAGCTAGAGGTTTCTGTGTGCTTCACCCTCTTAGAACCAGGATCGAAGCCCCTTGTTCCCTCCACGCCTCATATGCTTGGTGACCTCAGACAGGGATTACAAAGTAGCTTGATCTGCAGTGCCAATTTCAACTGTTTGGGACTGTCTGGTAGAAGAACTATGTTTAGAACATTTGTGAGAAATTCTCCTCTGGACCTGGGGCATAAAGAGAGCCAAGTATCTGTCTTCCCGCAGCTCAGTGGTTCTGAGAAGGTTTTGTTCAATCCTCCCCATTCCTAAGGAGGACCTGTCCTCAGTGTCAAGCCCCTGAAGGACTTGAGACAGCAAGAACCAAGGACATGAGACTGCCGTGGCCCAGGCCAGTGAGAGCATCCTTTCAGTCTGCCTAAGAAAGAGAGAGGACGGCCAAAGAATGAGCTGAAGACAGGCGTGGGGGTGGACTTAAGAAAGAAGCATAAACAAGGAAAGAATAGAAAACCATTCAAGCAAGAGGAACTGCTTGCAGGCACAGCATCTCATACCTGTGAAATCCATTCTCTATGCCCAGGACCTTTATGGGAACAAGCTCTTAACTAAACTGGGTCTGAGGAAAAAAAATATCTAGTGGCTGCACAGTCTCTCAATGGGAGAGCAGTGCTGCCCATCCACCCACACGCACACCCACCACATATAAGCACACACACACGCACACACACACACAGTGCCTTAAGCCTTCACCACTCGAGTTGCTCCCACATGGATCTTCACACTTCTTATAACCATCATTCTTCTCTTGGATTCTCCTGTCACCACATAGGAATTGGTTGTGCAGCCCTGGAGCTGAAAGCTGTTTCTTATCAGTACATGGCACTGACCTGGAGGCTTATTTTCATTTTAGGTGTGTGTGTTGCCAGGAGAGCAGAGTAGGCGGCAGATTACAAATAGAGGCCTTAGGCAGCGGTAATGGAGGGCTGGTGCAACCACAGTGGCACAAAGCTGAGAGGGAATATTGCTCCTGACCCAGTGGAGAGAGGCGCGAAATTTCCTTGTGGAAATAAGTAGACAATGTCAGTGACTCTAAACAGCAAGTGTCTGGAGAATCTATTTGCAAGGTTGCGTTAAAGTCCTAAGGTTGAAATTAATCCTCTATATTGTAATATTGACTGTGCTGCCCACACCTAGCAATTTACCTGAGGTCATTTTACAGTCTGTTCTCTCTCCCTTTCACATTCATTGATCTGCAGGACTTTCCACACAGAAGCTAAAAACTTCCATAATACAGTTCACATTGATGGAATATCGGTCATGTGTTAGGTATTAGGTGCTTTGGGAAATGAATTGTGCTTGCCTCAAGGAGAGTACCATCTGGAAAATTAGAGAAAGAAACTAATAATTAGAAAGAAAAGTAAACCCAGCCAACATGGCTCAGTGGTTGAGCATCGACCTATGAACCAGGAGGTCATGGTTTGATTCCAGTCAGGGCACATGCCCAAGTTATGAGCTTGATAATGTGGGGCATTCAGGAGGCAGCTGATCAATGATTCTCTCTCATTATTGATCTCTCTCTCTCTCTCTCTATCTATCTCTATCTCTCTCTCTCTCTCCATTCTTCTCTTAAGTCAATAAAAATATATTGGGAGAAAGAAAGAAAGAAAGAAAGAAAGAAAGAAAGAAAGAAAGAAAGAAAGAAAGAAAGAAAGAAAGGCAACATCCTGGCTTAAATTGGCATTCAGGTGCTTATCTCTCTCACTATCAGAAATGCCCTCTTGGATAGATCTCAAAACTGTCCACAGAAGAACCTCAGTGATGAGGAGAATGAAGGCATATCACTGACACTTTGGAGACAATGCAACAAATGGTCCATCACAACCAGAAAAATATTTGAAGACGTCATGCCTTATATCAGTGGTTTTCAACCAAGTGTGACTTTGCCCCCCACCTCCGGAGGCCACTAGGCAATGTCTGAGGACATTTTTGGTTGTTACAACAGGGAAGAGTATGCCTCTGGTATGCACTGGCCAGCAGTGCTACCAAACACCCTGCAACGTACAGGACATTCCCCACAACAAAGAATTATTCAGCCCAAAATGTCAATGGTGCTGAGGCTGAGAAGCCCTGCTTTATATTAAATTGTATGCAAGTTTTGCATTCTAATCAATGTTGGGAATAATATTTACATGTGTGTGTCTTTCTTTGAGTAAAATTGACAATGAAAGAAAGTGGGATCATGTTTTTCTGGTGCCCTGGCCTGAGCTCTGGCCCATGGCAGAACACCGTGCTTTGAAAAGCATGACCTCATCCCTGCCTCTCCACCTCTTCAGGCCACAGAAGCCAGTAGCTAAGGATTGCCAGATGAGGCAAATAAAAATATAGGGTGCCCTGATTAAATCTGAGTTTCAGAAAAATAATAATTTATAGTATGTCGCATCCAATAGTCTGGACAACTGAAATTTAGAATTTTAGTTTAAATTTGGTATTTGAATTTTTTAAATAAAGGGATATTTTTTAAATATAAGTGTGCTCAATATATTTGGAATACAGTTATACTAAAAATTATTCCTTTTTAAATCTAAAATTCAATTTCAACTGGATATCCTGCATTTTATCTGGCAGCACTGCCTAACCAGCCTCAAGTGTTTGCTGCCTCCTCTCAACTCCTGTGATGTTAGGGGTTCTAGTCCTCCCTTGGAACTGTGTTTAACAACTGTATTTGAGAAATTGTCCTTCAGCAAGCATGTTTTAGACCCCCAAGTAAAATCTAAGTTTCATGAGGCCAGGATCAGCCCCCCATCATTTTTGTTCTTTTTGGCTAGAGAAGTACACTGAACATTCCGGTACTCATGTATTTTTTGTGGCTGATGCACCATATCATTTTAATGCTATGCTGGAAAACTAGAAACCTTCTCAGGTAGCATTACATGATCAGTGCACATAAGACCCAGATTTTAGCAGTGGGTATAGACTATATTGATTAGGATAAGCCAAGACCAAAAAAATCACCCTTAAAACAAGGCAGAAATTAAGTCCTCTCTTGTGTAAAAACAGGTTGTGAATTAGCAGGGCAAAGTGATCATAGTCAGAAACTCGGGCTTCTTCCATCTTCTCACTTTACCATCCATAGGGTGTGGCCTTCATCCTCCTGTTCCAAATGGCTGCTGGAGATCCAGCCCTCGCATCCACATTCCAAGAGCTCAAAGGGCCTTTAAAGACAATTTCCTCCACTTACAACTCATGATATGAGAACCCAGACAAACGGCCACACACAGCTGCAAGGGAAACTGACAAATGTGGTCTGTATTCAGGGAGAAGTGTGCCCAGATAAAGGTGAGGTTAATTTGAAAGCAAGTGGAGAATAAATATTTGCTGGGAAAGGAGCAGTCTTTGATACAGGTCTCTTCCGGCCTCAGTCACTAACACTAGACCCACTTTTGACTTATAACCCTTATTCTAGAGTAACTGGAAAACAGATATTGGAAGAATTTCCAAACCTTTGTTGTTTTTAAATGCCACCTCCTTTACCTAGCCTTCGCGTCTTCCTCATGCTTATCGACTCCTTACGAACTGTCCAAGCACTCTGTGTACCTTTCTTGGGTCTGCATGATTTTTATCTTGCATCTTCACTATTTGTGTGAGTTTGCATTCCCTCCCCCTTGTGCCCCCCTGCCCCGCCCCCCCCCCCCCAGACTGTAGACATCTTGAGGACAGAGTAAGCTTTGAAATCACGTCTGTGGCCTCAATGGCTCACGCACAGGAGAGGTTCAATATTTGTTCCACGGGTGAATGACCTGTGGGAAAGAAGGGGCAGCCTGGCACAGACACACTGGCACACAAGGAAAGCCTCGTTATCTTTAACGGTCGCAAAGATAATGTATTGCGGAGATTATTTCATTTTGTTAAGCGGATTTCGTAAAGGAAACAGCGGAGTGTGTTTTGGGGACTACAGGGAGCTTTTAATATGACTGATGAGAGAGTCTCAAGATCTGGGATAAAACCCTCCCCCAACCTGCTCAGGAAAGCAGCACGTTTGCAAAACTCGCCATTACTGAATGACATGGTGTAGAAAGGCTGTTAGTGACAGCTAATGCCTCCACAGATGGTATAATGAAGAAATGGGAGGTTTAGGCTTGGGAAACCACAGCTCCAACAGCAGGAGCTGAAAAGATATAGATAAGATTAGCGACATATGTAAAGGCCCAGATACAGTGTGACAAAGTCTACCCAGCTGAGTAGGCTGGGGCCAGAAGTAATAGGTAGGCCATGTTCTCCCTAATCCTCCAAGATAAGCTGTTCCATCAAGAATTATCAGCCAACAATCTTCAGGGTATCAGGCTGAAAATGAAGTTTCAGACTGCTTTGATTCCTCATCCATAAATGAGAAAGTGCCTGAAGGATCTTTATTTATTCTCACTCCCACCGAAACACTCTTCAAAAAGTGCCAATATACTAGCAACAGATGCATAAAGCCTCCCTTCCTTTGATTGACAGAACATGATATAAAGCAACCCTCACTTGACATTTCAGTTTCATAAGTCTCCTAGCAGGGGGAGGGGGGAAAAAATCTTGAAGAAAAAAATCCACTGGAAAATAAAGAGGATTTATTCCAACTTGCATGAATGTTTCAGAATCAAATTTAACAGTTTTCCTTTGCTCCAGCCCTTATTGGTATTTTAGGTTGCAGATGAATCATTTCAGCAGGAGTAATTTCAGCCATGTGCTTATTAATGTTGATGGCTTATTAAAACAAAGTATTTACATGTTAATGTTTGTTGATTGCTGGGTGCTTAAGTTGCTTAGTTATAAATGATTGGGCTATTCACTCTCGGGAGGCGATATTTAATTTGTGCTGTGTGTGCTTCAATTTAGACTTCAAAATAAGTAACTCAATGGGAAAATGTCATCCACTCCTATGCATTTCAGTTTTGAAAGGTCATACCTTGGTTAGTTTGTACATTTAAAAATCCTTGTCACATTGTTCAATAAGATATGGAAGTCAACAGCACCCCTCTACATATTTCTTGCAATTGACATATAAATGTTCTATTTGAAATAAGAACTGAATTTAATGCCTACATATTTCTTAAGGAAGGAGGGCCGAAAAATCTTCCAAATGAGCCTTTAAGAAAGCTATCCATTCTTTTTTGTTTCATCAATGGTATTTCTTTTTGTATTTAATTTCTCTCTGAGTTTTGGGAAAGGTTACCTGGAGTAGTTCGCTTCCTGTGGCAACCATAGTGGACTAGATTGCCAGCATGCCGGCGTTTTTCTGACGAACATCAAAGCTACTTGGATCCCAGGGCTGACTTTATGTCACTCAAATTGTGTTTCAAATGATAGCCTCCAGACTACAAAGAAGACTGGGTAACAGCAAGAGAAAGAATATACCAAATTTGACAAAGCTTGGCTAGATGAAAGTCAGTTTCATTGCGAACATAATTTACTTTTTTGTATCAGCCAATGTCCAAGGACCTCTAAGAACTCTTTAATGAAGAACAATCTTAACTTTAGAAGAGGAAGTGTCTGAATTCGTGCATCAGGAAAGGAGGAATTTTATTTAAAACTAGAGACCCAGTGCACAAAAATCTGTGCACTTGTGGGGGGGTCCCTCAGCTCGGCCTGTGTCCTCTCGCAGTCTGGGACCCCTCAGGGGATGTCCACCTGCTGGCTTAGGCCAGCTTCCCAGGGGATCAGGCCTAAGCTGTCAGTCAGACATCCCTCTGGCAGCCCGGGAGCCCTTGGGGGATGTCCACTTGCCAGCGGGGAGCAGGCCTAAGCTGCAGTCAGATATCCTTAGTGCTGCTGAGGAGGTGGGAGAGGCTCCCACCACCACCACCACTGTACTGGCAGCCATCAGCCTGGCTTGTGGCTGAGCAGAGCTCCCCCTGTGGGAGCCCACTCACCACCAGGGGGTAGCTCCTGCATTGAGCGTCTGCCCCCTGGTGGTCAATGTGTGTCATAGTGACCAGTCATTCCCAGTTTTTCTGCTGTTAGGGTCAATTTGCATATTACCCTTTTATTATATAGGATACTGAAGAAAAAGTATATAGTAAGACTATTTACATAAATTTAGCAGAATTCATTTTTTTTTATTGGTTAAAGTATTACAAAGGGTATTACATATGTGTCCATTTTAACCCCCCGCCCTAGACAGTCCCCTAGCCTCCCCTATCCCCCAGTGTCTTATGTCCATTGGTTATGCTTATATGCATGCATACAAGTCCTTTAGTTGATCTCTAACCCCCCTACCTCCTGCCCCCCAACCCTCCCCGGCCTTCCCGCTACAGTTTGACAATCTGTTTGAGGCAGCTCTGCCTCTGTATCTATTATTGTTCAAAAGTTTATAATGGTCTCTATTGTCCATGAATGAGTGAGATCATGTGGTATTTTTCCTTTATTGACTGGCTTATTTCAAAAAATAGACTTCTCCCTACTGCTCTTTCACTTAGGATCCAAATATTCATCTTAGGTATAATAATTCAAATGATACTGCCAAAATGGGTGAAGAGCATAGGATAGGATGGAGTATTGGGGCTACACAATTCAGCTCCAGAAAAATGGATTTGATCAAATTTTACATATAGGCTCATCTATAAATCCTGAATCAGAAATTAATTGTTAAAAATTTAAAAATATATATAATTGTCTCCTAAGAAGTTCCAATCTTAACTACCAAAGCCATCGATGGGATATATACTTTGATTAACTGTAGTTCACAATGCCTGTACTCCCTTACATCTATTTTATCAGTTCACTTGGCAATTAAATAAATTAGGGCATGGCACAAATACCTTGTCTTCTCATTTAAACCTTGCAAAGATGATAAAGATAGGCACTTAACATACGAAGACTTCAAATATACAGATTCCCAAAAAGGCCAACATTCTGTGCTATTTAGGCAAATCTGGCATTGGTACAGGTCACTTATAAGCCGATGCATTTTACTACGACTCAAGGCCACTATTTATCATCCCAAATTTTGACAAATGCATAATGTCACCTGTAGAAGGACCAGGTAAGAATGGGATGAATCAGTCAAGATTCCTTTACTCCCTTACCACATCTCTGTACAAGCCAGCAATAGATCATGTTTACAAAGAAAGACTATGTTGTATAAGGTCAATGTGGATATACCCTCATTAGCACAGGAAATACATTCTTGGAAATGGGAATGCTCAGTGAGTCAGTACCCTCTGTGTGCTATGTCATTATAGCATAGCCCCTGTGAGGTTGTAGTTCCTACATGGCATTTGTTCAATCATTAACAGTGCCGAAAATAGTCCTTGTTCAAGAGCAGACACTCAATAAATATTTGTTGAATGAGTGAATGGGTTACCCATTCACTTCAGTTTCCCCGAAGTCATCACATGCCTTTGAACATTGTTTTTTCTGGGTACTAGCCTGTCTCCCTGTCTGCAGGGATGTTTATCTGTCTGAGGGCTTCTGCCCTTCCTGGGAGCCGGCTGATCTTTACCCTCTCTCTTCCCACCTGCAAGCTCATCCCTTGACGGTACCTAAAGCCATTGTCTACCTCATATTTTAAAAACCTCCTTGATAGTCTTCCTTGCACGGTTGGCCTCCTCTGGCATGTTTACAAATACACTTATTACTAACTATTCTGAGTCAACGTTGTTCAGCTGAACTCAAAGCAACAGCACAATTAGATTCTCAAGAGAGTCAACAAACTGTCTGGCAAACACCAGTCACAAGGAGCTAAGGATCTCATGGCCGGCTACCAGCCTTGAAAGAGTCTTGCATTCCGCTGCTCTTTTCTGTATTGTCTGCCCTGGCATATGAAAATTAGGTATTAATTACATTGTGCAGGATAGACATATTTAATAAAAAGTATTTCTGAGACAGAGAAAAATGGCAAATCAGTAGTAACAGAGAGAGTCCTAAATATTTGCCTGCATTCTAGTTAGAAAACAACAGTTTTGTTTTGTTTTACTCTTTTATTACACTACTAGGGGCCCAGTGCACGAAATTCGTGCACTGGATGTGTGTGTGTGTGTGTGTGTGTGTGTGTGTGTGTGTGTGTGTGTGTGGAGTGTCCCTCAGCCCAGCCTGCCCCCTCTCACATACTGGGAGCCCTCAGGCGTTGACTACCATCACCCTCCAATCGCCTGATCGGCCCCTTGCCCAGGCCTGACGCCTCCGCCCGATCACTGGCTCTGGCCCCTGCCCAGGCCTGAGGCCTCTGGCCCAGGAATCATGCCTGGGCAGGGGACCCCCATCTCCCTCTGATCGCTTGCTCCACCCCCTGCCCAAGCCTGATGCCTCTGACCCAGGCTTCAGGCCTGGGCAAGGGGACCATCATATCCCCCCAATCACCGGCTCCGCCCCCCACCCAGGCCTGATGCCTCGGCTAGAGGAGTTGACCCTCATCACCCTCCGATCACCAATCACCGGATCGTCCCCTTGACCAAGCCTGAGGCCTCTGGCAGAGGTGTCAGGCGTGGGCAGGTGCCGGGAGCCGGTCCATCCTTGCTGTTTCAAGGGACCTGGCATATATGGCATACGGTTCTTGGTTAAAACACAGCGCCAAGAGGGTGAGCAAACATATTAAGAACTGTATGCCATATATGCCAGGTCCCTTGAAACAGCAAGGATGGACCGGCTCCCGGCAGGCAGGGGACCCCCAGCTCCCCGCGGTTGCAGGCTCCTTCCTGCCCAGGCCTAACGCCTCTGGCCTAGGCGTCCAGCCTGGGCAGCGGGGACTGGCAGCTGCAGCGGCCCCGTGATCATGGGCTCCGCTTTAGGCCCAGGCAAGGGAACCCTAGCTCCCGGGACTGCCAGCTTCGACCATGCCCAGCTCCCATCACTGGCTCCACCCTTACTTCCTGCTATCACTGGCCAGGGCAGCAAAGGCCCCTGATTCTCCGATCATGGCTGGGGGGCAGGGCAAAGGCGGCCCCAGGGCCGCCTTTGCCCTGCCCCCAGCTCTTAGCTCCCCCCTGGGTTTCCAATCACTGTCAGTGGCAGGGGGCTTCTTCCTGCTTTCCCTTTCGCCTCCCTGCATTGTGCCTACATATGCAAATTAACCGCCATCTTGTTGGCAGTTAACTGCCAATCTTAGTTGGCAGTTAACTGCCAATCTTAGTTGGCAGTTAATTTGCATATAGCCCTGATTAGCCAATGAAAAGGGTATCGTCGTACGCCAATTACCATTTTTCTCTTTTATTAGTGTAGATAGCATACATACCAGAAACTGTACAAATTTAACATAAACATTTTAAGGAACTTTACAAAAGAAACATAACCCCCACATAATCCAGATATAGATTATTGCCAGCAAACCAGAAGCCTCCTTCATACCCGCTTCTAAGGTATTACTTAACTCATTCCCACCACACAGCAAAGAAACTCTGGGATCTGCTACCAAAGATCTGTGTTCCTATATTTCACTTTTTATAAATGTGTTATATAGGCCTCATCTGTGTCTGTCTTCATTCAATGCAAACTTTAATCACTTGATTCATCCATGTTGTTGTAGATAGCTGTCATTCATTCATTCTCATTGCTGTATAATATTCCATTGTATTCGTGTATCACACTTTATTGATCCATTCACTTTTAATGGATGTTTGGATTTTCCCTAATTTGGGCTTGTTATGAACATTCCTGTACATGTTTTGGTGCACATCTATAACATTTCTGTTGGGTATATATCAAGAAGGAAATTTATCAGTTTATAGAATAAGCAGATTTTTAATAATTAGAAGATATTGTCAGTTACCCAAAGTGTATGTGAGTTCAAATTACTCTACATCTCTCAAACACTTGAGGCATTCTGGAGTATTTTGATTTGGATTTAGTTTAGTCATTCTTGTGACTATATAATAGTATCTCTATTTGCATTTTCCAGGTACCTAATGGTGTTGAAAATATTTCCACATGTTTATTGATCTTTAGATACCCTTTTTAATAAAATGCTTGTTCAAATTATTGCCCATTTATATTATGTTGTCTATTTTTTCTTATTGATATACAAAATGTGAGTTTTTTTTATCATATATAGCAAATATCTTCTTCCACTCTCTCACTAGTCTCTTCACTATCTGAATGATGTCATCTGATGAACTTGAATGCAGTCCACTTAATAAAACTTTCTTCTATAGCTATCATTCTTTGCATTCTATTTAAGAAAACTGCCTAACTGAAGGTTTTTAAAAAAAAAAAAAAAAACACCGCTTCTATATATTTAATTTTATGTATATATTTATATTTTATATATATTTAGTTTTAATTTGTCCATTTAGTTCTGTGATGCTTCTGGAAGTGATTTTTGTGTCTGGTGTGAGTTGTTAAGTGTCAAGATTCATTTTCTTTTAAATGGGTATATCAAATTGATTGAGCACTGGTTTTTAAAAAGAACCTTGTTTTGCCCTAGCCAGTTTGGCTCAGTGGATAGAGCATTGGCCTGTGGACCAAAGGGTCCTGAGTTTGATTACCGTCAAGGGCACGTACCTTGGTTGCAGGCTCCTCCCCAGCCAAGGGCCCTGGCCGGGGCTCATGTAGGAGGCAACCAATCGATCTGTTTCTCTCACATCAATGTTTCTCTCTGTCTTTCCCTCTCTCTTCCACTCTCTCTAAAAATCAATGGAAAAATATCCTCGGGTAAAGGTTAACAACAAAAAAAGAACCTTGTTTTGAATTGTGTTGAAGTGGCACATTTATTGTGAATCCCTATCTATGATCATTTGTTTCTGGACTCTATTCTTTCCATTTGTCATCTTTGCAATAAAACTATTTTAATTAATGTACTCTTAATAAATGCCTACCTAGGCCTCTTTCTTCCTCTTCTTTAGATTATCTTTGCTAATTTTGGCCATTTGTACTTTCATATAAATTTTAGGATTGAGTTGTTAATTTTCACACAACAAATATCTTAAATTTTAACTGGATTTCAAGGGACCTCATATAATTTTTAAGTGGATTCACATTTTAATTATAAGAAGTCTTCTAATTCTTAATAATGGTCTGCCCTGTCATTTATTTAGGTATTTTAAATTGTCTCAGTAATTTTTTTAGGTATTTGTGCAGAAATTTTGTTCATTCTCTGTTAAATGTATCCCTAGGTACTATATTTTTATACTATTGTGCATGTATTTTTATTTTAATATTTACTAATTTTTCTAATATATAGATATAATTTATGATTGACTCTATTTTTAGATTTTCTATATACACAATTACACTATCTGCAAATAAAATGCTTTCCTTCTTCTCTTTGCAATTATTCTACCTTTGTTTTCCTTGCTAAGACCTCTAGTTAAATGCTGAATTAAAATGATGAAAACTGACATCTTTATACTTTTTCCATTCTCAGGGTAAAACTTTCAATATTTCAAACTGAAGTTGATTATTTTTTATATTTTTATGATATCCATTATAAAATTTAAAAGTTATTTTCTATTCTAGTTTACTAAGTTATTATTATAAATAAATGCTGGATTTATCAAGTATCATTAATATATCTGTATTGAGATGATCATATATTTTTTCTCCTTTACTCTATAAATGTAGTGAATTTCATTAATTTGTTTTCCAATTTTATTGCTAGAAAATTCTTTCTATTCTTTTTATATGTTACAGGATTTAATTTTTGCCTCTATGTTAATAAATAGAAATTTGCAAACTAATCAGTCCCTACTTCTGAACTAGTAGCATCAAGTAACTTCCTACAGATGTTCCGTTAAGCACAATAGCTTGTTTTAATAAGAAAATTGGCATTTGGTATTGCATCTCATAAATACTAAGCTACAATGTCTATATCCAAATACAGATAAGAGTTTTGAGTCTTCGTTGGCTATGGATCTGCATAGCAGGAGGATGATTGGAGGCTCTGTACAGTACTTTTTGGATATGTCTGTAAGCCCACAACTTTCTCTTATAGGTGGGTAGGATGAATCCATGTAATGGTCTGCCTTTAGCATAAAGTCCAAACTCCTTAATATAGAACCCAAGTGAGGTCCATTCCTTTCTGGCTTCACATGTCAGTCTTCTTCCTAGCTCCCCACTGCAATCCTCTTGAAATCTAAATGATTCAGCAATACTGTCTTCCTTGCAGTTCCTTCAATACACCAGGCTTTCACTCATCTTGGAGATTGTGGCTTCTCCTGATAGCACCTACACTGTCTATTTATTATTTTAATTTCTAATATAGTCAATATCATTTGATAAAACCCACATAAACAAGAGCTCTTTTAAGTTCTCAAACATTTTTAGGAGCCTAAAGGGGTCCTGAGACCAAAATGCTTGAGAACCTCTGGTTTAGCTGGTAGAGTTAAAAGAAATATGATCAATAGATGAAGTGAAAATACTCAAGATTATATACTAGTACATAGATATAATTATCCCTGCTAACCCTCCAACTTTGGACACAAAATGTCAGACAGCATCTGCCTGGAAACTGAGGCCTTCAGTCAAACATCGATAATCTTCCTGTAAACCCAATGTTCAGCAGGTTTGGGGCCAAACTCTCTGGGTATTTGAGTGAACGTGGGCAGGGCTCCATCGTGAGGGAGTTTCTCATCCAATTACTTAGTGCCTCATAAACCCAGCCTGAGCATCTTCTGTTTTAATTGGGAAAATTTACAGCCTCTTGTTTTTAGTACGAGGGATAGAAAACCAGGCCTCTGTAAGTGAAATAAAAATAGAACAAACTCCTCAATTTAAACTTCTGGAATCTCCTAAATGCTGCCTATACGTCTCTCCAACCCAATTACTCTGAACCAGGACTGCTCAGCCATTGTCCAAGGTGATCAAGCTTGACTGCATAAAATATTCACTCACTCCACACCTCTGCCTGCTCCCTAGGCACCAGGGCACAGCATCTCCATTGCGTTAAAGTCTGATTTCTGCTTTTACTGCTAGATCTAAAAGTAATGCAAGAGCTAGCCATAAGAGATCCGTTATGGAGAAAAAGCTTCTTCAACATTCATTAAAAACATACAAACAATCAAAAAACAACAACAACAAAAAACTAACTTTAGTCTTCTGTCATTCCCTCCCCCCCCCAAAAAAAAAGTAATCTATTTCTCTTTGCAAAAGTCATGCATGTTTTACTGTGTATCTGAAACTAAATTAGAAGAATTCAGCAATAAAAGAAACCACCCCACCAAAAAAGAAAATAGCAGAATATATTTAATTGGCAGATTTTGAGGGCTATCCTTATAGCTTTGTTTAATGGGCTGAACCCTAAGAAACTTTATATTTGTGCCAGATTTTCAAGCATAAATTATCATATAATTCTGAGAATCCTTCTGTTTGAATTTAACCTTTTGCAAGGTTCTGACTTTTCACGTTGTAAATATGCTCAAGCAGATTTATATGAGGTAATGTATATGAAAAGTGCTTTATACATAAAAATGTATACTTATATACTAGACCAGTATTGGAAGTAAAGGAATCAAATTAAATATGATCACTTTACATAAAAGTTATTGACAATATTCCTATCTAATTCCCCTCCATTGATCCCTAACAGTGCCTCTTGTTTCTTGACTAATGGAACGTTTCTAGACTGACCCTTTCAAGTACATGCTATCAAGTACTCAATCTGTAATCTGGAACCCTCTTTATTTAAAGATATCTCAGTCCTTCTTGGACACTAATTAATCTATTCCATAAAGATTCTCTATTAGCAAAGTTATACAATATGCATTCTTCTATGTACCTGAATATTTGAACAAAATAATGGTTTGTAGATGTTCTAATAGACAACCTTTACCATTATGTTTAAAATTATTTATTCTAATTTCTCTGAGTGCATTGATACATTCTCCAGAGCTAGATTTTCTAATTCAGAGAGTTAGTGGGTTCTTAGAATTTTAGGGGGGGCGGGAAAGAAACATGAAAAAATCTAGCAAACTCATAATTGTCATTCCTGCTCTGAGGACTCAATTTATTTGAACACATTTAACTAAAAAATAATGTCCAATGGATGTGAGGATGTAGAATTGTTATACATTTCCTTGAAATAGACTATTACTAAGAGTTAAAAAATCATGACACAGTAAGATGAAACTGCTTCGGTGTAATTATTCTGTTAAGGACTATAAACACATGAACACAAATTTTGTCAACAAAATTTTATAAAATTTTCCATAAAGTGATCATTTATTTGGAGGCCCTCGGTCATCATATCACTTTAATGTTTTTAAGCTTTTTAGCGCATTGCGACTATGATTTGTAAATGGAGACAGAGGCAGTGCAGAAAATAGTTACTTCATGGATTTGCTTGTATGTGATAATAATCCTTTCCTCCCCCAAAATTTCTATATCCATCTTCATTTTGCTAATAATGTCACTCTAAAATGAAGAAAGGGAAA
Source organism: Myotis daubentonii (assembly GCF_963259705.1). Classification (NCBI taxonomy): domain Eukaryota; kingdom Metazoa; phylum Chordata; class Mammalia; order Chiroptera; family Vespertilionidae; genus Myotis; species Myotis daubentonii. The sequence continues at coordinate 45,447,768 of NC_081850.1, forward strand.
GGGAAAAATATGAAAATTCTTTTTTTTAAATCTTCTACCAACTTCAGCAAACTCCGACTTCACCCCCAGTTTGAGAGAGAGAGAGATGCTCACAAATCATATTTGGGATCCAGATGTCCTACAAAGAGATCTCCTATTCTTAAGTACATCATATACTAGGAAAGAAAAACACCTTTCTGAGGGGGAAAAAGAGAGAAAAGAGTAGAATTTCAAGATTCAGCTTTATGATATAAGTACCTTTGTTTCAGAGAAGAAAGACCCAGTCAAATCTGACAGTCCTTACACATTTCCGGGAGGCAATGGCATGCCCTACATTGCCTGGCTTTCATAATCACTTACAACAATAAAATCATGGATGTGCCCCAAATATGTCCATCTGTCAATCATGCATGATAAATTGAATTATAAAATTATTACAATAAATTAATTGTGTTTAAGTTCCCATTTGTACTGCTAATGGAGATTTATATAAATGTAGACTAGCACCAAAGTCTATATAATGAGGAAAATATAATGCTTAGCATAAATCAGGCAAAATATTTAGTTTAATAGTTGATGCATCAGAACACTTTTTATTAGCATTTCAAGTTTCTCTTTCTTCATCCTATCTCTAGGTAAAGTTAACAATGCAAGAGTATAACATATCCAACCTCCCTTTTATTCTCCCTGGTTGGAGCTAAGCAGTCGATTGGCACATTCAGTGGGACGGGGGCAATTAGTTGACAGAGTTAGGGTTGAGGGGAAAGCCTATGAGATCAGAATATTGGCTACTTAGGGGTATTGAACAAATATACAAAGAAGAAAAGGAGGATAATAGAAAGCAGATTTCTCACCAAGGAAGTGGGGGTTACAAATATAAAAAGAGGGAATGCTGGGATTAACCATGTAGTTCTGAATTAGAATTGGAAGAGTCAATGTAGAATCATGATTTTCAAATATACATAAATAGAAATAGATATACTATATGTGTGCATATGTGGGTATATGTATACATGCATCTATTCCTTAGTTTTGTATGCACAAAGGGCCTAGATACAATGACCCCTGGTAGCAATTAGCATCCAAGCTACTCAGATCTTGATTTCTAAATAGTATTCTCTATTAAAAGAAACCAAAGTCCTCATCACAAGAAAAATATTTTTGTAACTATGTATGGTAATGATGTTAATGAGACTTATTGCAGTGATCATTTCACAATGTATATGAATATTGAATCATTATGTTGTATACCTAAAACTAATGTAATGTTATGTGTCAATTATACCTCAATTTATTAGAAAGAAAGAGAGAGAGAGAGAGAGAGAGAGAGAGAGAGAGAGAGAGAGAGAGAGAAAGGAAGGAAGGAAGGAAGGAAGGAAGGAAGGAAGGAAGGAAGGAAGGAAGGAAGGAAGGAAGGAAGGAAGGGAGGAAGGGGTTCTGGAGAAATGTCTGAATCTAGGGTGGGGGCAGGGAAACAAAAAAATATCTTGTGACAGAAAGTAAAAATATATCTAAGGAATCATGAAGGGGCTTTATCGGTAAATTTGATAATCAAGATATATAATAATAGCTAGTGGCCTGGTACACAGATTCATGCACATTGAAAGGAAATTAATTAGAAGAAAGATTCATGTGGTAATTATGTTACTGCAAAAAATTACCTATCAAAATAGTATATAGAATATAGTATTGTAAAATTGAAACACATGTGTGAATAGTGCCAGCAAGAGCTTTATATGTATCATGCATGCACCAGTCAACATTTATTTTTAAATTGCCAGTGTGCGTCATATGTACCAGCCAGTCAGGCAGACGGATGGTCAGTCAGTCAATTAGCCTTTTATATCTACTAGTATACTAGAGGCCCATGCATGAAATACATGCATGGGTGAGGTCCCTAGGCCTGGCCGGCAATTGAAGAGTAAGTGTCTGGCATGGAAGGGTAGGTCCCAGCTGACCTCCGGGCCCCCATGCAACCCCCTCCGCCTGAGTGACGGCGCCTGAGTCCCCATGCAGAGATGCGTAAGCGCAGCGGAATATTGTGGGCTGGGGCGCAGCGTGGGCCTCTGGGCCTCCCAACAGCGCTGCATGGAAGCAAGGCAGGCAGTGGGCTCTCTCCCAGCTGGCCTCGCAGATCAGCTCCTGCGGGAACCCACGGGAAACCTGATGGGCCGCTGCGGTCCCAGCAGCTGCATCCCGGCTCACCCGGAAGATGCTATGTGGGTGCCGGGTGGGCTCCTCACAGGTGCCCAGCACCTGAATACAGGGGATTCCCTGGCGTGCAAGCCCTGAAGTCCTGGGGGAGAGTAGCAGGGGGAGTAAGAGCGAGCTCCGCAGACATCCTGCATTCTTACCGCACCTCCGACCCGTCACCTTCGCCCCCAGGTAGCCAGCAAAAGGTTGCAGTCCCCCACCCGGATGCCGCAGGAGGTTGGTCACTGCCACCCACCCCTAGTTCCCCATCCCAGCTCAGGACCCAGCCCCAATCAGACAATCAGGGCCTGCTGGCCGCTGGTCACCATCTGTAGGGCAATCGATGGGGCAATTGGGCCCCGCTTGCACCCACCTTGGCCTGGTGCCGCCCACTCACCTGCTCCACCATCCCACTGTGGTCCTGCTCTCTTCAGGGCCCATCAGAGTTGTCAGGGCCTCCACTACTGCCCACTGTCAGCACCTCATCACCAATACCCGCCATGCTCCACACTACCCCCTGGTGGTCAGTGCACTCATAGCGAGGGGTCAAACTCCTGGTCTCCCAGTCAGATGACTGCCTGAGGGGACAATTTGCATATCAGGCTTTTATTATATAGGATATATAAAAGCCTAAGCAACTGGCTGACCAGCCAGTAGCTATGACACAAACTGATCACCAGTGAGCAGACGTTCAACGTAGGAGCAGAAACCATAAGCATGGAAACATGGAACAGACTGATGAATCTCAGAGGGAAGGAGGGGGGGAGATGGGATCTTATATGCATACTAGAGGCCCAGGGCACAGATTCATGCACCGGTGGGGTCCCTCGGCCTGGCCTGTGGGGATCAGGCTGAAACCAGCAGTATAACATCCCCTGAGGAGTCCCGGATTTCAAGAGGGCACAGGCAGGCCAAAGGACCCTACTGGTGCATGAATCCGTGCACCGAGCCTCTAGTACAGCCATGGGCAAACTATGGCCCACGGGCCAGATCCGGCCCGTTTGAAATGAATAAAACTAAAAAAAAAAGACCGTACCCATTTATGTAATGATGTTTACTTTGAATTTATATTAGTTCACACAAACACTCTATCCATGCTTTTGTTCCGGCCCTCCGGTCCAGTTTAAGAACCCATTGTGGCCCTCGAGTCAAAAAGTTTGCCCACCCCTGCTCTAGTATATAGATAATGAATTATAAAACATTGAGTAAAACAGAAACCTGAGTCAATACTGGTATAAATGACAGATGGATGGATAGATAGATCGATCAGTAGTTAGATAGAGATTCTCTCATAGAGAAGGGAAAACTGTATTTTATAGTAGAATGTCATACATGTAAAAGGAATAATAGAATTTACAAAACCACCATTTGCCAACCATTATAGAAATAACTGATTCAGGAACAGGATGTTTACAAAGTCAAAACTTTTCAAATTAATTACAATGATAAATCATTAATTAATAGATACAAAATACTTATTACATAACCTTACAACACAGAAACCTAGAACATACCATTTAAAGCAAGTGATAAGAACTAACAGCACCAAGAATGAGACATATGGACATCAATGTACCTCTGGTAATGATGCGCTGAGAAGACACACATCACTTCTAAGATACTTCTGCCAAAAACCCATAAATTATAAAGAAACATCAGACAAACCAAAATTGTGGTACATTCTACAACGTAATTGGTTTGTATCCAAACATATCAAGGTCATGCAAGACTAAGGAACTAGATTGTCTTCTAGATTGAAGACAACTGAATAAATATGTCAACTAAACACAACATGTGATCTTGGGTTAGATCTTGGACTTCATAAAGGAAATTATTAGGACTGTTGGAAAATTTTGAATTGAATTGTAGATTAGATGGTAATATTTTATCAATGTCAATTCCTCGATGTTTGATTAGGATTCTGTAGGAGAGTGTCCTCACTTTCAGAAAATATACATTGAAATATTAAAGAGCCATGGGGTAAATTATCTGAAACTTTATTTCAAATGCTTCAAAAATATATTGTAATATGCACATCTATGTATAGTGTGTGCTTGTATGTGAGTAAGGGAGAGAGAGAATGGTAAAAATAAAAAATGTACTAAAATGCCAATATTTGGGAACCTGATTAAAGGGTATACCGGAGGTCTTTGAGTTTTTGTACATTTTATGTAAGTTTAAAATGATTTCAAAATGAAAATTTAAGAAAAAAATCTTAATTTTCCTCACCCTTTAATAAAAGAGCATGAAGCCATGATTTTAAAATGCACACACACACACACACATGCACACACACATACACACACATAAGGAATAATGGTCCAGAGAGTCTACAAAAAATAATTCAGAGTTGTATTAAACTATCAAAATATAACAAGGAAAGATTGTTGTCTATTGCACCCAGTTCTGTCTTCCAGGAGATGGATATCAAAATTTGAGTTCCAAATTTATGTCCACTTTTCTCTATTTCAATTTATTGATTTCTAGTTTCTCAAAGAATCATTTTGGCAAAGTGCATCCCTTTCCAATATTTCTCAGTGAGGCCATCTTCCAAATATCCTGTCTAAAGCTTTATAAATGTTCTCAATATGACCACATATCATATCTCTCCCCTGTAGAAAAACAGAGAGATTTTTACATTCTTAGACAATACCTCATATTTTCATTTGAGGTATTGTACCTCAAAATTATCTCTTTTCTCCCCTAGAGTTTGGACTTAAAGGAGGGGGCCTTAGATGGTAGCAGAATATCTACACCCTCTCTGTGTTTCATTGAGGGGTAAGAATTTTGTAAAACAGCCAATTTCATATTTTGTTTTGTTTCTGTAATTTTCTTTAATTCTAGATACTGAGTTTGATGACTAAAATTCAAGATTTTCTTTTAGGTATGATAATTTTTAAAGGGAATTTTTAATTCTCAATATTTATTTACATTAGAAGCTACAATGAGCAGTATTTTCTCTGTCATATTCCTCTAAATTTTCAAATTCTTGATCAATTAACAATTGTGTTTTAGGAAGTTAAAAACTTCTCCAAAAAATTAAATAGTGTGTTTGCCGTATTGGGAAGATACAGTAATTGAGTTCTGAAATCTACTGTTGCAGAGGTTGCAGCTAGATCTGAGATGGTGATGATGATGATGATGATGATGATGATGTTGATGGTGATGATGATCAGGATGATGGTGGTGATGGTGGTAGTTATGATGGTGATAGTGGTGGTGATGGTGATGATGATGGTGAAGGAAGAGAGAGAAGGAAGGAGATAAAATGAAGATGATAATGGTTATAAGTGCTAACATTTGAGAATTAACTTAGACCCTCCTTTAAGACTTAAACCCAGGACCTCCTTTTAGTGCCTCACATGCCCTTGACATAGTCTTTAAAATAACCCTGTGAGGTAGGTATCATCACTATGCCCATTTTACAAATGCAGACACTGATTTTCAGAGAGGCAGGTAAGTTGCCAGAGGTCACAGAATCAACAACAAAAAGTGGATCCAGGCTCCAAATGCATGTCAGGGTGCTTCTTTCACCCTAACATGTTGAATTAGGAGTTCTGTCCCCCTCTACCAAAACACACCTGTTATAATCCCTGAATTTTCAAAGAACCCAGGATTTAAATGAGAAAAAGTGTTAGCATTTCCACTGTTGTAGTTCAGACATATATAGACATGTTGACACACTTACGGGGCAGGAGGACTATGGACCAAGATCGTACAGATATCAATCAAGATGCTTGTGTTCGTGTTTGTGTTTGTGTGTGAGAGAGGGAGAGAGAGAGAGAGAGAGAGAGAGAGAGAGAGAGAGAGAGAGAGAGAAAAGGGAAGAGAAGGGAAGGGAAGGGAAGGGAAGGGAAGGGAAGGGAAGGGAAGGGAAGGGAAGGGAAGGGAAGGGAAGGGAAGGGAAGAGAAGAGAAGAGAAGAGAAGAGAAGAGAAGAGAAGAGAAGAGAAGAGAAGAGAAGAGAAGAGAAGAGAAGAGAAGAGAAGAGAAGAGAAGAGATTCATAAATAAAGGCAGCCTCAGTAACTGCTTGTAGGGAAAAAGAACCATGGTTCAAGATATAAAGGTTACTGCACTGAAATCCACCCTAATTTAGTGCGCTGGGAAGATGAAGAGGAAATTGCAAAACTGAAAGAAATGCAACTGAATGTTCAAGCAACTCTATGAGGTGCCCCTCTCCCCTGCCCATTGCTGCTAGAGAGGGGGAACTTTAGCACTACCTTCAGGGGGTAGGCACTACCCTGAAGGCAGTGGGAAAAGTACTGACCCCAACGTATTTGAGGTACAGGATGGGTCAACACCACTGCCTGGGCAGCCTAAGGTGACAGCAGCCTGGTGGCTTCAGAGCAGTTCAGCACTCAGCCACCAATGGGACAGGCTGAGCAAGAACTATGGCCCAGGAGAGCAGAGGAGCAGGCAGGGTGAGGTGCATTTCACGGGAAGAAACCTCTTTTGGAAGCCTGAACTGATACCCAAGGAAGCAAAAGGGCTGAATGTCTCTCTTTGAGGGGCAAGGAGCTCTTGAGTTCTGAGCCTTAGGAGCCATCTTAAAATGTGACTCATTCTCACCCCCACACACTCTCGGCACCCAAGGGCATCTGGGTTAACACTCTGAACAGTTGACTCTATTAGATTTGCTTACTATTATTGAGTTCTTAAGATCCCAACTTTTACTGCATAACTTTCTCTTATAAAATATGAGCCAGGAACAAACAAACAACTTCCAAGTCTGTATTTTCCTGACAAACCAGCCAACCATCCAAGTGTGACAACTGATCTTTTATGTTGTTCTTCCCAAATATATATAAAAGTTGGTTTGACATTTAAATGGATCTGGTACACTGCCATGACTTCATTCATTCACTCATTCAGAAAACACTTGTTGAGTGCTTACTCTTCACCAAGTAGATGATATACACTAAGAACAAAGTTTGTAATGTGGAGGCAGAGATCATTAACACCGTGCATAATTAGTAAGTTAATTATTTGGGATGTTAGGAGTCTCAAGTGATATGGAGAACAGAAAAAAGTAGAGCAGAGTAAAGAGGATCAGGAAGGGCAGACGAGGGGGAGGGAAGGTAGGTTGCAGTATTAACTAGGATAAAGAGCTTAATGTGTCGTAATGGAAACAAGTCAGAATTGTTTAACCTAACCCATTCCAGGCTGTTTCAAAGGTGCTGCCACTAAGCCATTGTAAAGTTGTCCAGATGAGAATTTCCAGTTGAAATGATGTAACTTGAATTTAACTATTGTATATGTTGATATTATTGAATGATAAATCACAGAATTGTATAGTTCTAGAGCTAAAAATGTCTAATTACACAGCTGTTGGCTACTCATCCTATAGGTAAGAAAACTAGACACTGAGAGTTTAAGTGATTTGCCCAAAATTAGTCAGCCAGAAGGTCTTATAAAAACCAAAATATAGTTTTATCCAAAAAAAAGTATTTTTTGTAAACACAATTTTCCATAATGAAATTATTCTTCTACTAGAGGCCTGGCACATGAAATTCATGCGCAGGTATGGTCCCTAGGCCTGGCTTGAAATCAGGGCCACCTTTCCCAGCTGCCCACTGCCAGCTCCGGCCCCTGCCACCACCGAACCCCAGTTCCCCGTTCCCCATCAGGCAATTGGAGCCCGACAGCCGGGGAAAGGGACTGAGAGGTTGGCCGTTCCCGCCTGCTCACTGGCCCCACCCCCACCGTGGGTCGCTCTCTGTATGTGGGGTGACCAGTGGGATGGGGGCCTTGGCCTGGCACCGCCCGGGTCCCCTACCACCCACCCCCAGTTCCCTGTTCGCCATTGGGCAATCAGAGCCTGCCGGCCAGGGAAAGGGACCACAAGGTGGTCAGTATGCCTCATAGTGACTGGTTGATCAGTCATTCTGGTCCTTCCACCATTAGGGTAAATTTGCATATTACCCTTTTATTATATGGGATAGAAGCCCAGTGCACAGGTAGGGACCAGCTGGCCTGCCCTGATGGGGGCCCTGGATCAGGGTGGGGGTCCCCACTGGGGGGTGGGCTGGCTGTGGCGAGGGGCCACAGGAGGTTTGCAGGCTGGCCAAGCCCCTGATTGGGGTGGGGGCCCTGCTGGGAGACAGGGCCAGCCAGCCAAGGGCCACGGTTGTTCTGGTCTCTGATTGTTTTGGTTGTTCCACCATTTCTGTCGCTGGGCTTTTATTATATAGGATTTCCTGTTTAGCTTTTAATCCTCATTCCCTCGGCATGCCCACTCCATCTGTTCCTTCTTGCCCTTAGTTACGTGGCTGTGCGTGTATTTGTCCTTTAAGTGTTTTTTTATGTATGTACACGAAGATATGAATACACCATTTAATCTCTTAAACACAAAACGAACACACAGACACTGAACTGTACTTTCATTTACTCTGTTGCCTTTCTAAAGAAAGCCCTTACCTATTACCTAAATTCTCCAGTTCCTATCTTTCAGTGAAGGATAGAATACTAGCAGTGATCTTTTCTTAGCAGAAATTGGGACTGTGGAACAGTTCTTTAATCAGCCTTTCAGTTGGAAAGACTGCCGTTTGACTGCAGATAACAGAAAACCTGACTTTCAGAGACTGGAACAAATAGACATTTTATTCTTCTCTTATAACAAGAATCCCTGAGGTAGGTGGTTGCTGGCATTGAGTCAGCAGCTCAACAATAGATCAGGGACCTGGATCTTGTTTTTCCATGCTCTCATTCTTGAAAGTTGGCTTTTATCCTCTTGCTGTCTCCTTGCAATTGTGAAAGGCTATTGCGCCTTTAGGCATTATCTACATTGGGAGGAGAGGGATTAAAAGACCTTGTTCTCAAGTAGCTTTGTATTATTAATCAGGAAGGAAAGTCTTCCCTACTAGCCCTCCCTTTACACTTTATTGGCCAGTTCAGAGTCATATGCCCTCTCCTTGACCAATCATAAGCCAAAGGGAATAAAGTCACCTTGGCCCATATAAACTAATTATCCTAGGGGATAAGGGGAGGATCCTATCTTCCCAGAGATCCAGAGATCTTTGGTCTCTACCTGAACAAGCAAGAAGGGGGTCAGGAATGATTATTAGGCAGGCAACAGACAGTATCTGTCACTAGTAGTCACCAGAAGTAGTGGTTACTATGTGCAGTATTATGAAATTGAATATTTTGAGAATAGTGAGTGTTCTATTATTTTTCGAGGGTATATTACATCTCCTCACAACCCACCCATTGTTTTATTATGTGCCCTTGTTTTAATATATTCTTTCAAGGGTGTAGATTTTTTTAAAATTATGAGGAAAAATTACATGAGAACAAGAAAATGAAAGAATTGGGAGGCTTAATTTCTTAGAGAAAAGGAAAATAGGGCTTCAATACCTGGTCAGATTGAGGTTATGTCAAAATACAAAGCCTGTGCTCCATTAAGGCTATCCTAAACTATACAATACATACAGATATAAATAAATACATATCAGAGCTCTATCCTTATAAATATTTACTAATTACAAAGGGAAAAAATAATAACTTTACAGTGAGAAATCTGACAGACATTAACTTAATCAAAGGATCGAAGTTAATATCCAGTAATGAGATAAATTGAAACCATGATAGGATACAATGAGAAGAACTTGCCAATTATGTATAACCTATACAAATGAGGAAACATCAGACAAGCCCAAATACGGGATAGTCTACAAATTAACTGTGTCAAGGTCCTAAAAGTTCAGAGAAAACCATGAGTGAGCACAGATTAGAACTCAATGGCAGCAAAATGAGATGCATGATTCTGGACTGCATCTTTTTGCTCTTAAAAAAAAGAAAAAAAAGGACAATTAACAAAACTGGAAAGAAATCCGAGGAGTAGTTGGCAGGAATATACTGAGGTTAACTTCCTGATTTTGATGTTTGTATTAATGGTATGCTGGAGAATGCCTTATTTTGTAGGATTTTAAGTTGGAGTCAGAAGTGAGAAAGCATTATGTCTGCAACTTATTCTAAAAAATATATATAGAAAAAAAGAATTTTGTATTATCTATGCAAGCATTCTAAGAGTTGAGATTTTCAAAATTAAAGCACTCTTCTGTTTTACTTTATTGATCTACAGGCTTGCTTTGTTTTATTGCGCTTCACAGGTATTGCAGGTTTTTTTACACATTGGAGGTAAGACCCTTCACCAGTAGAAAGATTATAATTAATTGAAGGTTCATATGATGGTTAGCATTTTTAAGCAATAAAGTACTTTAAAATTAGGATATTTACATTTTTAGATGTAATGCTTTTGCACACTTTCTAGACTCAGTATAATGTAAACATAATTTGTATATGCACTAGGAAATTAAAAAAATGTGTGACTCATTTTATTGCTACATTCACTTTATTGTGGTGGTCTGGAATCAAACCCACAGTATCTGCGAGTATATGCTTGTATACAGATGCTCATTCTTGGTGATGGCTGCATAGAATTCCATTGTAACTAGTTTTCTGTTGACAGACATTTAGATTGCTTCAATCTTTGGCTAGTATATTACAACTTATGCTGTAGTGAATATTTCTGTACTTAGGTTAATTTGCACATATGCCACTTTATTTGTAAAATAAATATCTACAAACAAAAAGTATATTTTAACTAATTTTAAATGGAAGCCATGTTCCAAGACATATAGTGCACAGTGCAAAAGGATGGATTATTTACTAAATATTTTCAGGCTGATTTATCTGGTTTATTAATATTGTCATTAATTCATTCAACAGATTTTTTTTGCTTTGATACTATAGAATAAGCTCTGTAGTGATAATAAATTGAAAACAAAATATTTTCCTTCAAAGGACATAAGAGTTTGAGAAATTCAGCAAGCTGAAGTTAATTAACTTAAATATTCTTCCAATTTAAGGTATGTCTTAATATTAACAATATTTAAATGGAGGCCAAAAAGAATCAATAACTCTTTCCCCGCTAAGATATATATAAGATTTGTCAACATGAAAAGAAAACACTTTATTTTTTTATTTTTATTTTTTAAATATATTTTATTGATTTTCTACAGAGAGGAAGGGAGAGGGATAGAGAGTTAGAAACATCGATGAGAGAGAAACATCGATCAGCTGCCTCCTGCACACTCCCTACTGGGGATGTGCCCGCAACCAAGGTATATGCCCTTGACTGGAATCAAACGTGGGACCCTTGAGTCCGCAGGCCGACACTCTATCCACTGAGCCAAAGCAGCTAGGGCAGAAAGAAAACACTTTAAAAGTTTTAGATACTTCACTACAATCACTTATCAGCCTTAGTGTCACTATTAATAGTGTATTAACATTGTCATTGTTAGGGTCATTTCAGTTAAGTCCATTTTGACACACTGATATCTCTGGTTTTTTCCCCCCCCTATACTTTAAGGTTTCACTGTGCTTCCTTCGATGTAAGTTTGGTCAATCACCTTCTGAAAGATGGAGAAAAACAGCCATGTCTTCAAGAACAAAATATTGTTTTCAAGGTTGTTTTTTCCACATATTTTCAGAAAAGAATTCGGAAGTAAAGACACTCATAAAAATGTTTGTAACATAAGTGGAGGCCACTAAAGACATCCACTCTGAGAAATGGACACTGACAGAGCTGACAAATTGCATAAAGAGCCTTCTATGGATATTCATACCAGCTGTGCAGACAGAGGAGGCTCTCCATCAAGAATTTATCAAGGAGATCCTCAAAAGAAATAATTGTGTAACTCTCAGACTATTCCTCGCCACGTTGTTAAGGAATAAATAATAACAATTAAGGCTGTAATTACAAGGAAATCTCTTACAATCCAAATGTAATCGAGGACCTTGGTGAAAAGATTTTGAGTTGGAATTAGAGCGACAGTCCAAATTTGAAGTCAACCTCTGGTTTTTAAAGGGCCAGGCAAAGACTAGATGCAGAACAGTGCAGTGGTTGGGAGCAGAGGGACAGCTTAGAAGCATAGCCTTAGTATTTTATAGTGTGAGCATCTCATGGATCATGGTTGATCTTTTCTGAGTCTCACTTTTCCCAGCTATTTCATAGAGATAGCAAGCCTACTTGTTATCAAAAACATCTTAATCTAACTAGTAGCTCTTCTGCATTGTGTTGAAACTTGCATATGTGTGTGTAGCTTGACTTTTGTTGGGTGCCTTAATGAGCAGATCATGAAAGATCTGCCGTCAGCCTGCTTTTCAGCCCTGTCTCCACACCCCCTCCTACTAATTTACAATTTAGAAATAGTCCCAAGACCACGTTGTAGTTCCCCATCTGTTTCACATGTCTGTTCCTCTTGCCTGAAATACTTCAAAGGTAGCATCCACCAGGAAGCCTCCTCTCACCACTGGCTTTCCCACCCGTCCAAGTCCTGCATGTGCATGTGTGCTTGTGGGTGTTGGGGGTGGGGAGAAGAGGGTGAAGGGATTGGGAGAGCAGGGGTATACAGGGAGTAAGAGGTGCATCAGGCTGCAGAGGGCCTATGGAGTCAGATTGGGAATTGCCTTACATGTTACGCTATGGATTTTGGCTGAATCTTAAGGGCAAAATCTTATGGAAGCTAGAAACGGTTTTAGTAGAAGAGGGACAGGCTCAGATCTTTTTAAATTAGGAAGATGACCTGTCTGCAGTAAGGAGGATAGATGGAGAGAGAGGAAATGTCACAACCAGCTGGGGCTTGCCAGATGATGAGACGATCTTCCTGCATGCTTCCTTCACCTCCCCTTAAGGGTCTCGGGAGTTGGCTGGTTGATGCATGTGCCAGTGGGGTGGCATTTAACAGGAGTCTTGGAGACTTGCAAAGCATCTGGGGGTGAGTGTCGGGATCCCTGGTGTGCGAGTCTGATTGTGGAAACCCAGCCACTGCCCACGTTCTGCTCTCAGCACCCCATTCCCTTATAACAGAGAAGACAGTAGGCAACACTAATATCCTATATAATAAAAGGTTAATATGCAAATTGACTGAACGGCAAAATGACCGGTTGCTATGACACACACTGACCATCAAGGGGCAGACACTCAATGCAGGAGCTGTCAGTCAGACATCCTCTGAGGGCTCCCAGACAGCAAAAGGGTGCAGGCCGGGCTGAGGGACCCTCCCCCAACCCGCCTCCCAAGTGCGCAAATTCTGTGCACCGAGCCTCTAGTATTTTAATAATGAAAACAGAGAGAGTTGAAAAAACAGGGGAGACGGCAAATGAAGAAGGATCATGCTTGTAAAGGTAGTTACCACTTTTGCACATGGATTCTGTGCCAGGGGCTTTTCCTAATTCACTGGTTCTCAAATCACCAGAATCACCCGGCCGACTCATTAAACCATTGAATCAGTGACTCTCATTCGGTGAGCCTGGGGTGGAGCCAGTAACTTACAATACTAACAAGATCCCATGTGGGGCTGATGCTGCCGGTCCAGGTCCACACCTGGAGACCCTTTGTCCTATCTTTTTCTTTGTTGATCCTCTTAATACCTGGCAAGGTAGTATTTCAACAGAATAAGAAACAGCTATTGCAGAACTGAGGAACCTGTTTCCTGCCCTAGTCAACCAGTAAGTAGGAAACAAAACTTTGGAGCCAGCTTGCATTTGGCTCCAAAGCCCACGTTGTCCCACGTCACACTCCCCTTCCCTCCATAGCCATCTTGAGACCTTGTGTGGGACAAAGGGAGCTCCCAGCTGTTTCCTGTCCGTCAGTGTCCTAATTGCCTGCAGCTCTCGAGTATGAAGGCGAAGTGTACAGGAATATATTGTACTTCTGAGCATTCTTCTTCTCCAAAAACCAGTTCAACTCCTTGACCCGTGGTTCCTCACTCTGGCCCAAAAGGCAATATCCAGATACTACACATGGAGTTGCTTCTAGAACATTTCCTCTTATGAAGGCACAAAATGAACGTCCCACTGTTCCACATACAACATAATGCCTGGAAGTCTGGGATCTGCCCATGCATCTTGCCCTTCCTTGATGCCTTTCCCAGTAATCCGAGCCTCCCCTGTGCTCTCATTATTTCCCCTCAGCACCAACACAACCACGTGTTCTCTGTGGATCTTCCCCCTTTTTCCTTTTATAATATTTCCATATGCTATGGATGTCTTGCCAAACCCTATTCCTGACTTTGAATCATTTGTTTGAGCACCTTTATCTGCTGGTTGTCCACTTTAGGCTAGGGCCATGGTTGGCAAACCACAGCTCGCTAGCCACATGCGGCTCTTTGGCCCCTTGAGTGTGGCTCTTCCACAAAATACCACATGCGAGAGCGCACGTACAGTGCGATTGAAACTTCCTGGCCCATGCGCAGAAGTTGGTATTTTGTGGAAGAGCCGGTATTTTGTGGAAGAGCCACACTCAAGGGGCCAAAGAGCCGCATGTGGCTCTCGAGCCGCAGTTTGCCGAGCCGCAGTTTGCTGACCACTGGGCTAGGGGAGAAAGAAAACAAAACCAGAGCAGGAAGGCATTTACTTTGAATGTACCTGTGCTTTGAAATTAATCATAAGTCTGTAAAAAGCCAAGATTATTGTTTTGAGCCAAATAAAACATTGTAACCCAATGTTTCATTGTTGTTATTTTCTAAAAGGTAATATTCAATCTGTAAAATAGGCAAGATTGGCTTGAGGAATGGTTTTTTTGTTTGTTTTCTCTTTTTTTGAGGAATGTTTTAATTCTTTCTTTTTGTGTTATTTGTAATATGTGTGTTTCCTTATTTCAGTCATCAGAAGAAGGCTCATTGGCCTGAAATACTTTTTTCCTGCAAAAGGTTTTCTTTTTTTCTGGGAGGCACTAAGCATCAACAATAAATTTTGCCCACCTGATTTTGTCCAAAGCAGGACTTCATACTCCTTCTGAACTTCCAAACTTTCCTCTTCAATACTGTTCTTAACTTAATTAACTTAGTATTAGTTGACTTAGGCTTGACATAGTTTAGTATTCTTACGTAGATTCCAGGTGGCATTTTTAACCATGTGGATGGTTTTTTTGTGTGTGTTTTTTTTAATCATCAGCCATATATAGTTTAGGTAAAGGGAAAAATTATTGTCGTAAATGTAAATTTTAACTCTAATACATTCTTTTTCTTCCCTTCCCTGTCTCTTTCTTCCCTCATCACTTTCCCTTTCATTCATTTCCTTTCTCAACATTATAGCACAAAAGCTATCACGTAGTACCCATCAAGGCAGACAGAGTGGAGGAGGGAAACAGCTCAGCTTGCCATGTTAAAACTTCAGTGAGATGAAGAAGGTTCCACACTAGGTCCAACTCAGCCTGTGAGGTTGGCAAATTTAGCAAATAAAAACACAGGAAGCCCAGTTAAATTTAAATTTCAGTTAAACAATGAATAATATTTTTAGTATAAGTATATCCCATGCAATATTTGGGACATACTTAATATTTTAAAAAATTAGTGTTTACCTGAAATTCTCATTTAACTGGATGTCCTATATTTTATCTGCCAACCCTACTAGTGTGAGATGGCAGAGCCCAGCCTAGATGAGGAGAGGGCATCGACATGGAGGAGGGGACAGGATGAGCTGCAGGTTAGCACAAGGTGTCAGAGCCAATGAGATGACAAGGATATCCCTAAAGTAGAGGGATGATGGCCTAGGAGATTGCTTGTATACAAGGGAATTGATCCAATAAAGAAATATATTAAGGATTATGTTGGAGATGTGAGTTACAAATTTGGAAACAGAGAAAATTAGAATGAGTCCTGTGTTGTGGGATTGGGATTGGAGATATCAGTGTGAAGCCATGGTTGATCATTTGAAAATGTGTGTGTTTATGTGTGTGTGTGTGTGTGTGTGTGTGTATACATATATACAGAAACACACACATATACTTTATATGCATACTGTAATATGCACATGAAATTTGTAGCAGTGTTTACCTTTAGGGAATAAAATTGGGTGGCTGGGGCATGAGATGGAAAAATTACTTTTTTCTTATACTTTGTTACTTTTAAAATTGTGTCATGTGCTCACATTACCTACACTAAACAATATTTTTAAAATACTTAAACATTAAAAACTGGCTTTATTTTAAATCAGAATATTAGAGGTCACTTGGACCATAGAGATTTTTCTAAGCAACATTCCTGAATTTAGAATGGTGTAACTGAGGACTAGAGAAGTTAAGTGACCTTTAAGGTCATATACCAACTCGTGTGTTACGTGGAAAAAGAATGGCCTCTGCATTCAAATCCTAATTCTATCCCATAGTAGCCTCATGCCCTTAAGCAAGTCACTTGCCTCCCTGCCCATCACTTTTCCTCACCATAGTACAGATTACAAACCAAGGACTTGGGAGTCAGCTTGCTCAGGGAAAAGTGGCCCAGCTTCACCTGTCACAGTGCATGATCTTTGACAAGTTGACTGTCCTCTTTGTACCTTAGACTCTTCATTTGTTATGATTGCATTCACTTTATTTCATCAAATGTAAGAAGCCTTGATTATTTAAAATGCATCATTACTTCATATTCCATTAAGGAATTTTAAAAGTGCTGCAATTAATTGTGAGATAGCAACCACCATCAGATGCATGCTGATTTCAGAGATGTTAAAATGTGAAAAAAAGATGCATCTTAGAATCAATGTAATATGAGAGTATTTACTAAAGGGGAAAGATATATAATATACAAGGTGGTCCAATGGTAATTGAAAAATAAGCAGACATAAGTGTAGAAAATCAGGCTGCCATTGAAAAGAACATTTGAAAGATGGGGAAAAGCAAGAAATAAAATGAAGATATAATGGGAAGTAAATACCTCAATCTTTGTGCAATTTGGATTTAAAAAGCATAGACAGTTTGTACACATGGAATTAACCAAAAAGAAAGACATAAATGAAATAGAATTGGAGTTACTTCCCAGGAAGACATGCAGTGATGTCAAATAATAGGGCCAAGAACTGAACCCCATCCCTTGTCCTGCATTGAATGGCAGATTAACAGTAGGCACAGATGTGCAATTCTAAGTTGGGCATGGAGGTAGGCAGCACTGGGGACCAACCAGGCTGGGTGAGGAATACAGCTGGGCAAAGTCAAAAGAAGCAGCAAAATAAGAAAGGGGTTTTGTGAGATCTTTAAAATATATCGATCTAAGTGTGAATGTCTGAGAACTGTGGGGGAACTCTGCTCTGAGCCTATTTAATCCTCCCATTGCCCCTGGTGAGGTACAGAAATAAAAATATAATGTGATTGTGTATCCAGGTTGCCTCCCCCATTCTATCAAATAATCAATACCGTGAACCAGATTCGAGTTTCAGAAGAAGAGAACTGTATACCAAAGTGGGAAGCAAAAGCTCTCCCTATCGACCCAGTCTGGGTGAGAAGTGTCCAGGCAGTCAGTGGATCAGGTCAACCAGGAGGGAGAGGTTGAAGAGGCATTGAACACTTATCTCATAGAGGTGTTATAAGAATTAAATGACATCACCACATCTGGCACATGACGAATGCTCAATAAATGTTACTTGTTGTCAAATGCGGAGAGGGGCCTTCTCAACCAGAAAATGCTATACAAATATTTATATTATATTGTCTTTTAAGCACCACCATGAATAGATCCTGATTGTTGAGACTCACAGTCTAGACCTCTTTGCCACATGCCAGATTATGCTAATTTCATGCACTATTGCTTTAAATCGAACCCCTTTTCAACAAACTGCATTATATATACTTGTTCATAAACAATAGTTTTATGCATGGGGTGCTGTGTATCTTCTAGATATTTCCATAATACATACACACATTGTAACGTAGAAACATAGATTTTTCTTTTAAAGAGCAAAGCTTCAGCAGTTTCTCTTGAATTTTATTCCGTCATTTGACTGCATTATATTTCTGATGCTCAACTTGCACTGAGTACATTATGGACCTCTCTAGGGAACAGGAAGAAATTTTTTAGATGTAAACATAAACTGCTTTGATAAATCAAAACATGTGAATAAGAATTCTATTAAAAACGTTCCAATTTGTTTTGAGATTTGAAATAAAGCTCCATCTTTAACATAATAAAAACTGTTAACCCAAAGGCAACAACAAAATAATAATAACTTATTTGTTACAGAACTAATGCATCAGGCTTATTTCAAAAGTTGTTATATGAATCACAAAAGAAACCTTGCTATGAACTAATTGTAAAGAAACTTAAAAGCTGCCGAGTCTTTGCTATCTGATTTAAGCTGGCAATAGAAAATGTAAATTGTTTGGAATCCACATGTAATGGCTTATACCATAAACTAGCCATAGTGTCTCCCACAATGAAAAGTCAACTATCTATCCTAATATATAAACAGCCAGGTGCTGTCACGACCGAAATGAATGAACAAACAAACGACTGGTCACCATGAAGTGCATGGAGCACCTCTGAGTCCCCCCCCCCATCCCCCTGGCCCCTGAGCTGCTCACCATGGGAGGGGGGGCGGTGGGTGGGACTGGGGACTGTTGAGCAGCAGCAGCAGCAGCAGGCTGCTTCGTGGGGCAGCATCAAGCTTGACAGAGCAGTCACCGGGCAGCAGTGAGTTTCATGAAGCAGTTGCAGGGTGGGGGGAGTTTCGCGGAGCAGTCATGGGGTGGGGGGAGCCTCGCAGACCAGACATGGGGTGGGGGGAGCCTCGCAGACCAGACATGGGGTGGGGGGAGCCTCGTGGAGTAGGGCAGGGGGAGTTTCACGGAGTGTCCAGCGGCGAGCTTCTCGGGGTGGCAGCAAGCTTTACAGAGCACTCAAGCGGTGGGGGGAGCCTCGCGGAGCAGTCGAGGGGCCGCGAGCATCGGGGAACATCCCAGGGCGGGACGCTTCACATAGCATCGCAGAGCGGCAGAGGCCAGCGATGGAGGCCAGGCTAGGCCTAGGAACCCTAACCGCACATGATTTCATGCACGCTGGGCCTCTAGTGTGTATATATATATGCTAGTGTGTATATATATATGCTAATATGCTAAGTGTCCCTCTGACCATCTGACCGGTCACTATGACACACACTGACCACCAAGGGGTAGATGCTCAATGCAGGACCTGCTGTGATGCGCACTGGCCATTTATAAAGAAACGACTTCGGACCTGGTGCCAACAAAGCAACACTTAGCTTCCCCCAAGTGGGACACAGGCCCCACCACCACCTCAGAGAGGCACCCCACCAAATCGCAGCTGACATTGCCAAGATCCCATGGCACAAAATGCAGCCCACAGCCCAGCCCAGCCTGGAAATGGTGGCTGTGGGCGCCAGGTAATGACATCACATAGCAATGCCTGGCTTCCTCTCCCTAGAGACTAACCTCCTTGGAGTTTCTTCAGCCCAGGAACACGACTTGCTTTATAGCCAGGTGTAAATATTTTACACTTTAACCAAACGTCTGTGAAGCATTTTCAGGTGCCTCATCTCATTTTATCCTCACAGAAGTCCTGGAGTAGGTATATAGGAGGCTTGGTAGAATCCTATTTTCTTTTCATTAGCCAGAAAACGGAGATTTAGAAAGCTTAGATAATTGACCCGACTGAAAAGAAGTAAGAAATGGTGGACCTTGAAAATGACTTCAGGTTTTCTCACTGCACAGAATATAATCAAACACTGCCACAGTCAAATATTTCACCCTTTGTTCTCCCTGCATGATCTACAATAATAATCTGCTTCATGTTGATATTTACTGCTGTGTTGCTGACAATTGCCTGAAAGAAAAGTTGGGGTGCTTCACTGGGCTGGAAAAAGTTTAGCTAAATCAGACAGCAAGTCTAATTAAGCAAGTTTATCTATATATATAAAAGGCTAAGTTGACTCACACATGCACAATACATATAAAGCTCTCATTAGCGCCAATCACACATGTGTGTTTCGATCTGTCATTGTTGATTGTGAATTTGGTTGACACTTGTATTATAGAGAAAAGGCGAATAGTGATATTAAAATATTTCTTCTAATTAATTTCCTTTCAATGTGCACAAATTTGTGCACCAGGCCACTAGTTCTAAATATCATGGAATATCAATATTAGCTCTATGAATGGGCCAGCTGGCCCATTCACAGTGGTATTTCCAGTAACTAGAACCATGTCTGCTATGGCTCAATAAATGTCTTAAATAAATAAATGACATAGACATTCCATGATTTAGGAAATCTTAATAATCAAAATTCCAAATAGTAAAAACCTACTAATTGGGGAATGATTATTTAAAATGCAAAAGGGTCCCATGAGCTGGCAAGTTTGGCACAGTTCAAAGAGCAGTAGATCGGAGATCTGAAAAATCTCAACTCAGCTGAATAACCCATTGTGTTTAGCAAGTCACATACCTCAGCCATTTAACTCTTCTGAGTTTCAGTTTCTTCACCCCTAAGTGAAGGGAAAGGTAGATGGCTGGCCTGAATTATTCTAAGGGTCCTTCCAAATCTAAAATTCTATTATGCTATGAAATATAAAGCCTCACCTTCAGATAGATAGATAGATAGATAGATAGATAGATAGATAGATAGATAGATAGATAGATAGATATTCACTTGAGATGAAAACCAGAGAAACTTGTGGCTTGATCACTATCAACATTGGCAATGTGGTAGGGACTTCTGGGTCTCCTCTCAAGCCTGTTCTTTCCTTCTTCTTGGGCACAGAGTTAAGTGAGATTTCCCATCGTCCTCTACAGTGAGGTGTGGCCATGTGTCCCAGTTCTAGGGATGGAATGTTAGGAAGTGGTGTGCAAGCTTGGCTCATAAAACCTCCCATGGATGCTCCTCCAAATCCTGCCCCTTCCAGCTGTCTGTGATGGTGACATGCCCCACCTTAAAAGCCGTGTGTTGAACATAGTAGAGTCACCATAAGTCTGGAGCTTTGAATAACTTTGTGCAGTAGATCATCTCCCTCTCTCACCCCAGAAATGTTGGGAGATAATTCTCCAAAGGTCTTGCATGTTTCTGCATGTCCTGTGGGCACAGGCATTGGCTGCCTTTGTTTCAGACTATCTTTTCAAGGATATTGGTATAATGAGCAGCTTTAGAAAACAGGGCTACTATTTCCCTTAGAAGCAAAGGGAATGTTTCTTTATTGTCCAGTATAATAAAGGCAACATCCCCCTCTGGGGCAAAAGGCATCTTACTTGCAGCTCTCTATAAAAGATTGGGGTTTCCTAAATTCAAGGATCCTTAGCTTTGACTCAAGCCCACTCCATACGCAGAGTTCACTTGGGACTCTGCATGTTGCCCCTGTAAGACTTGGGGGACATGAAGCTTATTACCCTGTTGCTGTGGCATGAGTAATAAAGTCACTTGTCTCTAACCCAGATATTCAGTGTCTTCTGTGTGAGCTTCCATGAAACTCATAAAAGTTACTCCAGGCTAGCTTGAGAGTGGGGTAAGACCTCAGATTTTCACTGTTCTTGATGCCCAATCACTCTCCAACCCCAGGAAAACCCTGGACTCTATGTGAGCAAACCATTACATTTTGAGTCTGTGTTTTACAGCCTTAACCAATACAGTAGCAGTCACATTCGTATTGGAAAATCAATAAAATATTAGAATAAATTACTTATTTTTATCAAATAAGGTAATAAAAATAAAGGATATGAATCTGATAAACAAGGAATTGAATTAGACATTTACAAAATGTACCATAGTATACACTAGTCCTATCCAGTATCTGGTGAAAATAATGTTCTATATTCAAATATGTTTGCAATACAATCACTGTTTAAATCTTATTCCCCTCCCTCCCTGGAGAGCCACAATGCATAGAAGTTTATTAAAGATACTGAGGAATCCTGTAGCAAAGAAAATTATTTAGGCAACAGTATTTCCTAAATTTTTTCAACGTAACCTCTATTGACACTCATAGAAATAACAGTTCCATGAAATACATGGGGGAAATGCAGGGCTAGCTCATTTCTAAAATCCCTTTACGCATCTATGATTCAAGTGTCTGAAAAACAAGAAACACATTTCTTCATTTATTAGACAAGTGTGAGTATATTCAATGCTTCTTAAACTTTAACATACACCTGGAAAGCTTGTTAAAATGCAGATTCAGACGGTCTGTGTAAGACCTGATACTCTGCATTACTAACAAGTTGCTAGGTTATATCAACACCACAGGTTCATAGACCATTTTTCAAGTAGCAAGGATCTAGACAATATAGGATCTGAAAAAAAATGATAGTCACAGTTAAACAATGATCGTTTTAAGGCATATAGGAAATTGGTAGATAAGGATATAATACTGCACATAAGTTTTTATTACTAGTACATATTTAAAAGGCCAATTTTGGGGCTTCATGTTAGACAACTTGAGGTGATTTCAGAATTTCTCAGTATCACCTGATGAGTTAAGGGACATGTTTACTTACTAGAAAAATGTATCAGTTTAGGATTCTGTATCATCATGTAGCCCATTCCCAATTTTAATGTTTGAACACAGAGTCAGGATCTTCCATAAAGACTGACACCCCTGGCCAGTGTTGCACAGTGGTTAGAATGTTGGCCCATGCACCAACAGGTCTCAGGTTCAATTCCTAGGCAAGGGCACATACCTGGGTTGCAGATTTGATCCCAGGCTCTGGACAGGGCTCATGCGAGAGGCAACCAATCAGTGTTTCTCACATTGATATTTCTCTCTGTCTCTCCTTTCCACTCTCTCTAAAAAAAACAATGGAAAAAATGTCTTCAGGTGAGGATTAACAAAACAAAACAAAAAAAGCCACTGACAAATAATTTGTGATTTAACCCAGAGGAAGGGATTAATCTCATCAGATTGTTACCTCTATGGTCTGGATTAAAGATGATTAAACATTTTTCTCTCCAGAAAATTTCTTTCTTTCTTTTTTCCCAGCTCAGATTTGAACTTCCTGAGCCTATGCTTTAAGAATCACTTCCCCATTTTGCTCTAACAGTTCTATAGCAGATTTTTTCAACAAAATATAAAGGTATGTGAGATCAGGTAGAAGGGTTATAATGAGATGAGTTTACAGGAGCATAAAAACTTATTATTAGCAAAGTTACTTCCAACAGTAAAAAAAAAAAAAAAAAAAAAGTTTGGCATGTGCTAATTAAGGAATTTGATATGTGTGAATTTGTTTCCAATTAGGAGATCTGAGTCCAATAATGAATTCTTTGAACCTGTTTCCAAAGTAACATATTTGGTTCTATAATTAAATATCATACCAATCCCTAAATAAAAATAACTTGCAATCTTCATGATAGTGAGAGGAACAATGTAAAAAAGATACTCTGCAAGCTCTCAATGGAAAAGTTAAAAAAACATTTTGCCCAGTATGTGTTGCTCAGTGGTTGAGTGTCGACCCCAGAGGTCACTGGTTCAATTCCCAGTCAGGGCACATGACTAGGTTTTGGGAGTTTTAGATGTGCAGGAGGCAGCCGATCAATGATATTTCTCTCTCATTGATGTTTCTATCTCTCTATCCCTCTCACTTCCTCTCTCTCCCTAAAAATACATAAAAACATATTTTTAAAAAATTTAAATTATAAGAATCTGGGAAAATTGATGATATAACATGTGAAAAAATAATAAAGTTTCCTTTTCTTTTAAGTAGATGGTAAGAAAATGAAAGCAGTTTAGAATGTGGAGTGATAAAGCATAACTGTATTTTTCTATCATTTTGATTTCAGCTAATTTTATATTTCCACTATTAGTAGACATTATGTTATTTAAAATAAGTCTGTTAAGACAGCTCTTGCTGATGGCTCTGTGGAAACAGTACTAGTTATGTCAAAGGGACTTGGAAAAATACCATGCTTTAATTTTGTTAACATGTTGGAGTGGGAGGAATGTTGATTGACCAGAACTTTCCATCATTGTAGTATATAAGACTAAGCTATACACAAGGAACACATAAGAAATTCAGCAGGAAACAGATGGCACACAAAAAGTGAACAGTTGAGAAAGGTTTAATAGACTATTTACAGAAGTGTGGGGAGGGTGTAGGGAAACCAATAATGTTAGGGCAGTTCCTGTGGGGATAGTAAGCAAGGAGCTGTTGTCAACTTTGGGCTTGAAGGAACATAGATGGAGCAGTCCCTGGGACCCAGGTTGGCCAGCTGATTGGAAAGGGCCACCGAAGAAGGGAGGAAGCTAAAGCACAGCATCCTGGCTCAGGGAGCCTGAGGAATAGATACCCCAACCTCTCATGCTTCCTGCCCTCTCATCCCCACTGATGCATCCTAATCATAGATCCCAACCAAAGCCAAAGGGAGCTGGGTAGTGCATGTCAGCTTCTCAGGCCCATAGCAGGAATGGAGACAGTGGCCCAGGGATCTGGAGGGGTAAGTGGAAGAGAGTAGACAAGGGGCTAGACCACAGGGCAGAAACAGGATCTACACAGGTTCACATGAGAGCATGCTAAGTGCTTCAGGCTAATGCTAATGCTGAAAATATGACTAACGGCATTTCTGAAAACTTGGAGCATTGCATCAATACATTTATTTCTCCTCGTGTGCAAAAATGCCCATGCTGTGTTTGCTTGGCTGAAATAAATTGTTCCAAGACATCCTGCACTCTCCTTTGCATTAATAGCAAGGGCTAATGAATCTGAAAATAAGGAGAACCTCGGTCAGACCTTTGTTTTAAAAATCTCTCCTGATCAGTAGGTATGTGTATGTATTAAACACCCTTATTCCCTCATTGCAACTTCCTTGACTGCCAAATTTCCCCCCAAAAGATACTTTTTTTTTGCTAGAAGTGTAAATTAATGATGATGGTGATGATGATGATGATAATGATAGTTATCACTTATTGAATGCTTACTATGTGTCAAAGCACCTATGAGTTAGGTACCATTATTGTCTCTATTTTAACATTGTGTGGGTGAAGAATTGAGGCTAAAGGAAGTTCATTAACTTCTTCATGTCACATCATCAAAAATAAATGACTGGTGTTGGAGAAATTAGAGCACAGAGTCCCAAATTTTAAGCACAATGTTCTCTCTCTCTCTCTCTCTCTCTCTCTCTCTCTCTCTCTCCCTCCCTCCCTCCTTCCCTCTCTCCCTCTTTTTCTCTCCAGTGCATTATGCACTGCACTTTTTTAAATATTGGAAAGGATAATTGGTGTTCTTTAACATTTTTTAAAATTTAAATTCTTTATTGTTGAAAAATATTACATATGTTTCCTTTTTCCCCCATTGACCTCTTCTCGGCCATTCCCACCCCCCAGCACATGCCCTCACCCTCCTATTGTCTATTTCCATTAGGTATGCTTATCTGCACGCATACAAGTCCTTTGGTTGATCACTTACACACACACACACACACACACACACACACACACACACACACACACTCCTACCCTCCCCTGCCTTCCCTCCAATGTTTGAAGGTCTGCTTGATGTTCTATGTCTCTGGATATACTTTTGTTCATCAGTTTATGTTGTTCATTATATTCCACAAATGAGTGGAATCATGTGATATTTATCTTTCTCTGACTGGCTTATTTCACTTAGCACAATGTTCTCCAGGTCCATCCAAGCTGTTGCAGTGTTCTTTAACATTTTTGCTTGAAAACTAACCAAATAAAATTCAAGACAGCCAAAGATGGAGAAAGAAAATCAGAAAAGATATCAGAGGCAAGGTGAACCGAAGGGAAGTGTCAGAATGAGGAAGGTTCTATGTTGATCTGTTTACTTGCTGGCTTCTGCCATTCACACATGTTCTCTCGTCTGTGCTTTTCTATCTAAACTGGAATATTTGTCCCTCCCTTTCCTAAATGATTTCAGTGAGTACTTGGGAGCCACATTTAATCATTTTGTTGAATCTGTATTGAAAGTCCTACATACAAAGCTCTAATCGAATGGTTTTGCCATAGGCCTCAAACTTGTCCCAGGCCAGCTTTGTTCAGTGAAATTCTGAGAGATGTGAAGCAATTGTGTAATATGCATATGGCACACTGCATCTGACAGTGTAAAGTGGCTTTATTAACATGTTAAGCTGCTTTTGTAAAAATACTGGCCAACCAAACCCACCAAATAAAGTATTTATAGACTCCAATGTTCAAAACATTATCAAGAAATAAATAACAATTCTCACTTTGGAATATCAGGGGATAAATAGACAATTATAGATTATTGAGCCTTGATACTTCTCCAACTCTGGACTGCTTGGCCCATTTTTCTATTTATCAGATGATAGTTCAGAAAAATATGTATAAATGGAACCCTTCACTAAGCTAATGTAATGACTTGTTAACAGTTTTGACAAAAAGGTTGGGGATGAATATAAAATGTTTATGTAAGATGACATATTGAGGTTAACAGTGGGATTCAATTATCCATGATATCCATTAGCATGGAAGACTAAGATGTTGTTGTAAATTTCCTCAAGCTTGGACCGCCCTATAGTTAAGCCATATTTAGCAAAAGAGAAAGAATTCATTGGCTACAAACTGATCTGATTTGCCTCGTGGTTGTGTGCCAGTCTGTGCTAGTGCAGATGTGTGAATTGTAGGCTGCTGAAGACGATCTTGTTATATCCCTCATCTTTGCCACATGCTAGAAGAGACTTTATCAGGGCTGGACCTGGACTTCCGAAATAGCTTTCTGTAGTGCTTGTCTGTTGTTTTGCCTCTCTGATATCTACTCCCTTTCTTCCCAGATTACATCAAATTTCTTTTGGAAATCTACCTTATCCCAAATCTCAGATCATGTGGTTTGAGATGGATCACGTGACCCATGCTCAGGCACTAAATGCGCTAAATTTCCTTAGCCATGTTGATTGGTTCAGTGATGGGCTCATGAATCAGGCCTGCCCTAGCATGAAAAGTCCAATCTTCTGGGCACAATGTTTTGTTTAAGATGGGCATAAACCCAAATTAGTCCAATCACAGTTCATTTAGAGTGTTAAGAAGTTACACTGAAAAATAGAGTGTTAAGAAGTTACACTGAAAAAAAGAGTCTTTTCTGGTAGAATGACTAGCATAACAATAATATAATCTTATTGTTATAGGGCACCTGTATGGTGTTCAAAAATAAAGTCCATGGATGTAATGCAGACAAAGCTGAGAAGCCAACCACTAATAATGCTATTTGAGCCCCTGGACCACATCATGCCTGAAGATATGAGTATTGGATTTTCCGTGATATTCATTAATTTGTCCTTCTTTTTGCTTAAATGAGTTTAGATACCAGGTAGAGTTTTCCGTTATATGCAACAAGAGAGTTTTAAATACTCCATCTTCTAACTACATTTAGTCTCACATTCCAGTTCTAGAAAAATCCTACTATTGATCTTCTTTTTTGACCTAACATCCCCCTTTTAAAGAACATTTGACAATGAATCTTCAGCGCTTAGCCTGATAGGCACCATCTAGTCTCTGCCTTACCTTGGCTGGAGCAGGTAAGTTGCTTAGCAGCATGAGGCCAGTTGGGAGAAGAACAAACAGGATCTCAACAGAAGTAATCAGAGGCCTATGGACTGCTTGGGAGAGGACAATTGTGGTGTCTGAGAACAGTGCCCTGAAGTCATTTCTAAAATCAGGAGAAAAATAAACATGGACAATTGGAAATAATAACAAATATTTCAGAGATATCATTCTGGGAAATCTGAGTCATCATAAGGAATAGCAGTGACACTGAAGCTGAAGTGCTAGGTGAGTTTCCCTCAGTCCACTAGTTCTGCCTGGTAGCCATGTGGTTGGGCCACCAGAGCTCCCTCTGGAAAGCAAGTCACCCTGTTGATATTTACTTAAGACGTCCTCAGATGGTCCCAAGTCTGCCACACGAGTCCTTCAGTAGCTTCAGCTGGAGAAACAGAGGCAGAGAAACAAGGAAGCTGCCAACAGGTGCAGCCCACTTTCCAGCCCTGGGGTGGGGTTGTACGCATTGGCTTGGAAACCAACCTAGATCTGGGCTTAAGTCCCAGATCCACCACCAGCTAGTGTTAGGACCTTCAGCAAGTGTTTAAACTGTCTAGGCTTCAGTCATCTCATCCACAAAGTAGTTCTTTCCTTGGAAGTAATTGTGAGGATTAATTGAGAAAGGTGTGTAAAATGCTTAGCACAGGGTACTCAATACATACTATCTCTCAGTACACCCTTGTACTACAGATAAGCTGGATATACTGCTTCCTGTACATAGCCAGTATTCCCCGTCTGTATACATTCTATTTCCTACCCTTATGTTTCCCTACTGAAATTCTACCCACCCATTAAGATTTAATTCAAAAGTCATCGTTTCTATGAAGGCTTCCTTTTCAACTAGATGGAATCTTTCTTTCAGCGCTAGCTCTTCATAACAGCTAGAAACCACATTAAGAATACATTTTTAGAAACCACATGGAAATCTATTAAAAATATTGATGTCTGGGCCCCTATCCCAACAATTCTGACTTAATTGGTCTGGGGTGATGTTCAAGCATCAATATATTTAAAAAGCTCCCTAGGTGATTCTAATGTGCAACCAAGATTTCGAACTACCAAGGGTTGAATATGTTCTTAAATAATATTTATCAACGAATTCAAGCTAAGATATTAATGGCTTAAAGTTTTAATGGACTAACCTTTAGAATACTTGCATTTTTATTAAAAGCATTGCAATACTATGCCCAACAATACAAAGGTCAATGAGATTTTTTAAATGTCTACCTAAAAGAAGGAATCATAATTTAACTAGGGAGACATTTATGAAGCTGGAAGCATAGAATGTGATATATGAGTGGTATGCTAGAAATATATTTAAAGTATTTTGGGAGCATGAAGGCAAAAGGCACAATTATTTGGACATGGCAGAAAAAGAACTTCAAAATATGAGTGATGTGGAGCTGAGTGTTGAAAGGTGAAAACAGGTTTGCAAGGTCAGGGTTGGGGAGACTTTCCAGGCTATAGATGATGGTATCAAAATGCATGGCTCATTCTAATTCATACACCTTCCTAACTCAAAGAATGAATTGCTAATAGAAAAACACTGCAACTCTAGCTGCCTAGGTCTTAGTTGTAGGAAGATGAGAGGATGTTTTGGGGGCAGGAGGACTATTTTCCAAATCTATAGTAGTTGCAATGGACTAACTCCCAACTTGAGTTTAAAGAGAGACAGAGGTGATAGGAAGGACAGATGTGACACTGTGATATGTTTCAGGGATAGCTGCACCAGGAACTGGAATGCCCCCAAGCATTCACTCACCTGCTTTTTTCCCTGTTCCTCTCTGGATATCAATTTCATTGTTGTAGTCTTGCATCATCCACACTGCCCATGGCTGATGTCAATTCCCGAATTCACAGATTCTCAGCTCTTTCACCAGTGGAAGCATTTTGACTAACTTGAATGAGGCTATCTCCACAACTAGACCAAGCACTAAGGCAAGATATGGAGGACTCTGATTAATCTAAGTTGTGTCAGGTGCCCATCTCTGTCTAATTAGTATGGCCAGGAAGCAGAGTCAATAAGGAGATGTCAGCTTCCTTTTAAATAAAGCCTGTGGTTAAAATAAGCATTTCTTAGCAGACAGGAGGTGCGTGCTGCTTGTAAAAGAATAGAAGAGTCCCGGGCCGATCTTAGAGATAAATCTCCACCACCATCCCTCTCTTGGCCACCTAACTCTCTCATACACTTTAGGTAATTTCCCCAAAACCACTGTGGTTGATTGATTGCAAAAATGGCTCCCATCCCCCACCTTGCCCCTTACTCACGCCCTTTGCTATGTGACTTTGCAGCAACTTCCATCAAGAGGTAGAGTCTAGCCCTGGCAGGTTGCTCAATGGTTAGACCATCAGCCCTTGGACTGAAGGGTCAAGGGTTTGATTTCTGGTCAAGAGCATGCTGCAGGTTCAATCACCCGCCCCAGTAGGATGCATGAGGGAGGCAACCAATCGATGTGTCTCTCTCATGTGGATGTTTCTCTCTCTACTCCCTCCTGCCTCCCTTCTACTATGTCTAAAAATCAATGGAAAAAATATCCTTGGGTGAGGATTAAAAAAAAAAGAAAGAGGTAGAGTCCATTTCCCCACTCTTTGGATTTGGGCTGGCCTGTAACTTGCGATGGCGATAGAATAGGCAGAAGTGACAGGGCTAGTTTTGAGCCCAGGCTTCTGGTGTTTCCATTGGAACCCTACCACCATTAGAACAAGCTCAGGCTAGTTTGATGGAGGATGAAAAACTTTGGAGGCAGATCATGTTGGGTGAGGTCATTTTAGACCAGGCAGCCCCCGGCCAACTCACCAGCTGAGT
This sequence comes from Myotis daubentonii, assembly GCF_963259705.1. NCBI lineage: Eukaryota > Metazoa > Chordata > Mammalia > Chiroptera > Vespertilionidae > Myotis > Myotis daubentonii. Next base: position 45,478,029 of record NC_081850.1, read on the forward strand.
CATAGACGCATGAGTGAGCTCAGCCAAGATCAGTCAAGCCTAGCCAAGACTGAAGGATTACCCAACCAACCCACAAACTCATGAACTAAATACATGGTTGTTGTTTTAAGCCACTGGATTTTGTGGTTGCATGTTCATAAAATTTTTGTAGAGACAGATAACCAATATAGCCTCCAGATTACAAATGCAATAATCCCACATATAAACACAGATATATCCAGCCCACCTCAATGGCTGAGTGTCCAGTATCACAGAGTGATGTCTGTTCCTGTCCATTAGGTACAAATGTGACTTTTCTGATATTAATATTTAATGTGGCATAAAATTAGAATGATGCCACTCAAACAAAGCTTCCCATTTAGAAATGAGAGATAGGGAAGCCACATGCAAGGGCAAATGCTACACACAGTATTGGTCTTTGCTATTGATCCAATTGCTTTTGGGAGTTGCCCTTAGGAATTATATCTATGTGGCCTTGGTAAGAGGTGGATTACAGCATTCCTCATCCCCACTCCCCCCCCCACACACACACACCCGTCAATCCCCCTCACCAAAAAAAAAAAAATCCTTTTTGTCAGGGATAATAAGATAAATGATGACTTTGGTAGGTTTCATTGTTGAATCATTTCCCTAGCAGTATGCTGAGTTCTTTTTTTTTTTTAAATATATTTTATTGATTTTTTACAGAGAGGAAGGGAGAGAGATAGAGAGCTAGAAACATCGATGAGAGAGAAACATCGATCAGCTGCCTCCTGCACATCCCCCACTGGGGATGTGCCTGCAACCCAGGTACATGCCCTTGACCAGAATCGAACCTGAGACCCTTGAGTCCACAGGCCGAAGCTCTATCCACTGAGCCAAACCGGTTTCGGCTGCTGAGTTCTTTAATTGGCCAATCTGGTAGCTCAGGTTCTGCCAGCTGGGAAATCTTCCTCCTCCATTATCTTTAGCAGCAACCTCGAGAGAAGGGACAGAGGCTTTGGGAAGTGTGGACATTTTAACCACTCAGCTCACCTATAATTGTTGTAGATCTAGAGGCTTAAGTATTTTCCTAGGGCCTACACAATCGTTGGCTCCTGGGTTCAGATTTGACATTTCTCTGGCAATATCATAACTGCTCGTTAACCAGCACCAGAAATGTAGTCCAGACTGATATTTGAAAGAAAGAAAGAAAGAAAGAAAGAAAGAAAGAAAGAAAGAAAGAAAGAAAGGAAGGAAGGAAGGAAGGAAGGAAGGAAGGAAGGAAGGAAGGAAGGAAGGAAGGAAGGAAGGAAGGAAGGAAGAAAGAAAGAAAGAAAGAAAGAAAGAAAGAAAGAAAGAAAGAAAGAAAGAAAGAAAGAAAGAAAGAAAGAAAGAAAGAAAATATTAGATCTCTGCCCCTGTCTCTGGGTAAGGGAGCCAAAACTAACCTCTCCTCTCACCCCAGCTAACACTTGAGAGGGCTGGTGAAATCAGACTCCCAATTCCCCAGAGCTTTTCCCAGGATTCCACTTTAGCTTGGGCTGAGAAATGGACTTGTGCAACTTGCATCAATGTGAGACCTTCAGTAGAACAGGAATACTGCTGAGGGATAAAATGGGGTTCTCCTAACACAGCCATTTCTCTTTCCTGAAGGTCTGCCTTTAACACGGCCAAAGCACACCTTTCTCTAGCAGCACCATACTGAATGCCCTAAGAGCTAGCTTCCTCACTCCACTAGCATGACATTTTTCTACCACATCCTTCAACATCCTTCATAGATAGACATCTTTTGGATCCCAAAAGACCATGGGCAACAGTCTAACTTCAAATCTGCTTCACAGCCCAGGGTGTGAACCACATGCTTGGAAGCCTTTTCCCAAGGAAGCAGGGTGCACTCACATTCTGGGAAAACAAAAGAAATCCCTGACTCCTATGACTCCACATAGAACTCTGCTCCTCTAGGGTTGCCAATTCTGATTGATGGGTGGGGCTGCTTCCAGTGCTGCCTTGACAGGGACTCTGAGGCCACGTCTGGGCTCATGAGAAAGAATGTCATGATTAATTAGTTGTGTCTGCAAAGGTCAAGAGAGAGAAGAGTAACAAGACATATGCCATGTTTCCCCATCTTTGTTCTTTACCAATTAGGCATAAGATCAGGTCTGCTAGGTGGCTTTGTCTTTGCAAAGAATTTGAGAATTTGATGAGCATTTGAAATAAAATTTAAGAAGAGCCTAAGATGAAAAATAACCACCTAAAATTCCAAGTAGAATACCTTCACTTGTTGGTAAATTAGTTCATTTGTAGATATAAATCAACATTGTTTACAGAAACATGTGTTTGCCCTCCAAATTGCCCCAGGCTTAAGGTTATACATCTCTTTCTTTTTAAAATAAAAAAAGTCAGATAATAACTGAACACTTTATATGCCATAAAAATAATCTCATCATTTTGAGGCTCAGATATAATACCTGCTCTGCCTATATCTCATTCTTGTGAAAATTAGATATACTTGGAAACCTTTACAATAATGTATGAAAGTTATTTTTACTGTTTTCCACTTTGAAAACTGTAATACTCTATCTAAATAATTTTTGCTATCACGCACTTTTTAAATTTAGTTTGGCTACTTAACATTGATCCTTCTTCCCAGAGTCTACGATCTTTCTCCTTTGGGGGTTGTCCTTGGCACTGGGAGTGTGACCTTGGCGGGAGGGTGAGTCCAGTACTCCCATCCACACAAAGTAGGGCAAGGGTGGAGGCGTCAGATCCTGCTTCCTCTCATTTCTGAAACTGCCAATGTGCAGGCCGTGAGAAAGCTCATCAGAATGGGATGCTTGCTTCTGAGATATTGGCTCTAGAATATGAGCGGAGGTCAGCAGCAGCAATAGATGTGGCCCATGCCTTATGGTGGTCTTACCTGATTCTAACTTGACCATTGCTAGGGGCGACCAGGGCTGTGCCTCCTGATGCCTTTCTTCCCTCCCTGTCTTCTGTCCATTTTCTAAGTCACATTTTCCATCTCCCAGTGCAACTCTCCAGTATCCAGTATCTTCTATGAAATATAAAATATTTTCTATTTTAATGTATTTATTCCAGTAATTTCTGATACAAACAGGAGCCCTGGGTGATGCCATAACTGATAGGAGAAATGAATATAGACCCTGTGTCAATGTCTTGTGCACTGAGCTGGAAATGTAGCAGGTGCTCAGAAAATAATTGTTGAATAAATGCAAGTAAGAAATAGAACGACCTCTGACCTCTGAACTCTAATCAGCCACGTGCTGATCCCATCACAGCCCCAGACAACACGTCTGAGGTCAAGGCAGGAAGAGCCAGGCCCATTGCGTCCGTCCTCTTGGATAAGGGACATAAATCTTTCCCAGAAACCATTGCCCTGGCATCTTCTGCTTACTCTTCTTTCACCATTCCCAGCTGCCATGGAGGTTGGGAATCACGTATCCCACTTGGAGCTGGGTCCTTTGTTGCCACCAACAGATATGGAGTTCTATTAGTAAGGAAGAATTGGGCAGACAAATAGTGATGTCTGCCAGAAACAAGAAAAATCTACTACAAAAGAGACAATAATCATGGCCCTCTGAGAGTTAGAAACCATGGGAATCTGGACCACAAAGGAAGTGGGAAACCTTCCTAATGAACACGAGCCTTGGTCCCCATGGTGCACTCCCTCGGCCCCATGCCAAGCAAGAGGAAATGCTAAGTCTGAATACGAGGCCCTCCTCTCTGATACACACACGTGAGCTCTGGCTGAGAGGTGGACTGACTTCTTTACCAGGATTACTGTAGGTCGCCCAAAGGTTTGTACCTGGAGGCAGAGATGGCCCTAAACTGCCCAGAATGAGCGGCTCCAGGCTGTAACGTGTTTTCCTGCTGCAGCTATGCTGGCCAAGCGTTCCAAACCCTGCCAACAATCCTGCTAAATCCTTCCTGACAGCCTTACAAGGGCTGCCACAGAGTCCTGACCCCGCCCTGGCCTGGCCCCCTCAGGATAGATGGTCCCAGGAGACCCCACTAACCCAGCAATGACCCTTGCCACTCTGACCTCTCCCGAGCTCCCAGCCTTTGACCGCAAGAGCTAAACAGTCCCATACTCTGCCTGGAGGAAGCCCCAAACACTGAGCCCAGGGAGCAGCTAATTGGTTTTTTACAAGCCTAAGATAATTCAGACATTTAAATATTGATGTTCATTTCTGGGCAGCTATAAACACAAAAGGGGGAAAAGAGCATGTTTAACTGCTTCTTCCCATTGGGTCTCACCGTGATAATGGTCTTTAATCAATAAGCCAAGCTTTCTAAAGAGGGGACTCATTTGCATTAAAAGGGATGTTCAATGTATCCTCTCTCATTGTGACAGAATGGTCCATCCACTCAGTGGATACTCTGTTCGCCCAGCACACCCACCTTTGGGGGCTGCAGGAATCTGGAGCACCCGGCTGAAGGAAGAATAAAAGCAGATTACATTCAGCACCCAGAGAAGCATTTCCCAGTAGCTGATGAGACCCTGGTATTCAACTCCAGAGCAAGGGTGGGAGGTGCCCACTACCTTTCTCTCCCTGAGCCACAGCCATCAGGGAGGCACAGGTGAGGACTTAAGATGCCAGGGACAAAACATTGGAGTTGACATGTCCAAGAGGGACTGGGAGCCATTTCTATCCCTCTCCCAATCCTGCTTACCTCCTCCACAAAGTACTTGTCTTGTCAGGCCCTCAAAATGCACTTACCCGTATGTCCCTGACATCTGCTCACTTTTTTCTTTTACTGTTTTGCATTATATCTTGAAAAGGCCCTTTGGCAAGCAGGCAATGATTTTTTTCCCAACTCTGATACTTCTGTGTTCACATGTATTTAACTGTTACCATCAAAAGGATAATAACCCACCCATAGCATCTGCTTCTTTCTTAATCAGGATCAGGGAGTACTATTAAGATGTAGAAACAATGTTAATAGAGACAGTATCCTTTGGTTCAATTGAAACACCATTAGTACTACAGTATAGGCCATAGACCAGGGGTGGGCAAACTTTTTGACTCGAGGGCCACAATGGGTTCTTAAACTGGACCGGAGGGCCGGAACAAAAGCATGGATGGAGTGTTTGTGTGAACTAATATAAATTCAAAGTAAACATCATTACATAAAAGGGTACGGTCTTTTTTTTCAATAGTTTTATTCATTTCAAACGGGCCGGATCCGGCCTGCGGGCCATAGTTTGCCCACGGCTGCCATAGAATCACAATTTGCTAATTTATGCATAGTTGAAAGATGATTTCTCATAGGCTCTTAGGTTAATGGGTACCTTATGCTATATTTATATAGGTTCTCATATTACAACTCTATGTTCTGGACTTTTTGAGAGTACTAGTAATCTCTTCATTATTCTGGGATCCTCAAATCACATTTTCACTTTTAGTAGAAATAAAATATTGATAGAAAACATAGTTTCTTTCCTTTTTATCTTCACTGACTCCCTTTATAAATGACTAACTGGGCATCAAGAAAATAACAGTGCCTAGGAACCTATGACACATCCCAGTGAATCCTGGTTTCAGGGATGTAAAAGTGTGAAAATATGAGTATATCAAATCAGCGAATCACTTACGTTCCTGTCCACCAAACGTTGGACTCAAGGAGAAATACAGAGACACAGGCCAGACCACTACTAACCTTCCTCTCTCATTTCCTTCTCTCCACAATCCTCTAGGCCAGTGGTCGGCAAACTCATTAGTCAACAGAGCCAAATATCAACAGTACAACGATTGAAATTTCTTGAGAGCCAAATTTTTTAAACTTAAACTATATAGGTAGGTACATTGTTATTAACTTAATTAGGGTACTCCTAAGCTGGCCTTTGCTAAAAACGTCCTCAATCTGATTGAGGTACGTTCGCTGAGGTCGACCCCTTCCAACTCTCACATCCACACTCGTCTTGTATACTTGTTTCGTCTATCTCTTTTCCGAAAACCAACTTCTGAGCATGGGCCATGAAGTTTCAATCGCACTGTACGTGCACGCCTGCACGTGGTATTTTGTGGAAGAGCCACACTCAAGGGTCCAAAGAGCCATATGTGGCTTGAGAGCTGCGGTTTGCCGACCACTGCCCTAGGCCAAGAGGGATAAGCTTTGGGCTTTTTGTTTCTTGTCATTGCATCCTCCTGCTACCCCAGGGCAGCAAGCTTAACCATCTAGCTTCCCCTGCCCATGGAGGAAACTCATCCATTCAGCCATATCTAGCTCTTGACACGAGTATACAAAGAATTTGGAAAGTCCTTTCTGTTTCAACCAAACCTGGCTTTCTAGACTACACGGTGACAAAATCCTTTTGGGTATCAGAAATTGAATATTAGCTCTTTTTTTTCTTTTTAAACCACTTATATAAAAATCCTAAACTTCTAGGAAGCATGCTTTTTGGATGCCTCTGGCAGAATGGGGAGGAGCTCAGTTTAAGAAAATACAAAACAAATAAAAGTCAAAGCACATTAAAAATTATACCTTGTTTCAACTTCCCCTCCCCACAAGGCCTACCATGGAGCACTGGGCAAAATCGACCTGTAATAAATTCTAGCAGAAAAACAAAGAATGAAAATATTTCTACTTGTTCCCACAGACTTTTTGTGTGAGTACCACTGAAGGCAGAATTTGTATCATTGACTTTCTTGGCAATTTCCCACCCCCCCTCCCCCAAAATAAATAAATAAATAAATAAGATCTAATTTTCAAGGGACCCAACTGTGGATGTTGACTTAGTAGTTGACCTTTTTGCCATTTTCAAGTTGATGATATCTCTCCCACCAAAAATAACTCTGGAGCCTTAGACAAGTTTGTATTTCTCTGTGTTGTAATCTTGGGATGAGGAGCAAATATATAATATTTTCAATTTTAGTATCTCATAGGCGGAACAGAGATTACAAATGAAATTGTTATTATCTTATATAAATATGTCTTTTTTAAACTATTATTTTGGAGCATTCCAAAAGATAAATTCCAGGGGCAGGACTTGTAATGTAGAGGTTTTGTGCTACTGGTGAGGCCTTTTCTTCATTGCATTTTTAACAAGAAACTTTACTGAGATTCCCAGTGAGGTGATAGGAGTGGTTTCTCTGTCCAGGACTTAGCTAGATGCATAAGAAACAATTATCTATAAGGGCCGTTCTCCTGGCTTGCCTGTCTTTTGTCAGTGATGACAAAATCTTAATATAAACCTAACGTATTTGGCAGGTCAACAGTTGATAGTACTAGAAGTATACAAAAGAGATTATAATATAATTGCCCCAAGTTTGCAAACTGGTAGATGAAAGAAGTGAAAAACTTACAGAATCACACAGACTTTTTCTTATTTTTTCTTCAGCAAAACCTCATTATTTCTTCTACTTTCAGTGTCTTAATCACATAACCACCACTTAAAATACAATTTCTAGGAAACTACCATATTCTTTAAATATGCACTTTAAGTTGTGACCTTTACCATATTTCAGGACAAAATTGTGTGTGTGTGTGTGTGTGTGTGTGTTGTCTGTGTAGCACTTAATCTCTAGAATGCTTGACTTGAATAAGGAAATTGTCAAGAGCGGGAGTGAATGTTGCTGAAATTCACATTACAGACATTTCTTTAGGGTTCTGATGGTGAGCTAAACTCTCATCAGCTTTGCAAACTGATATTTAGGATCTTAAAATGAATGAAATGTTTTAGTTAGGAGATTTTCACATATATTGGAAGGATTATTGGAGGTAGAACTTACATGTACAAGGTGTGGCAAAAGTAGGTTTACAGTTGTGAGTACATGATATTTTATTCTTGAATTACTTATTAATTATTGTATTATTTTCCATATAAACAACTGTAAACCTATGTTTGCCCCAGCCTGTATACACACATACACACACACATACACACAGCTATATATACATATATCTATACATATATATACATATATCTATACATATATATATATATACACACACATACACACATATATATATATTCTGCTAATGGCTTTCTCCAGGTGCAAGTATGGTCCAGTATTTCCTCATCAGTTTTTTCTCCTGTTTGCAATTGCTCCTGTGCCTTACTCTGAGTAGCATTTCCCACCAGCAGGTTAATAGGATGCAACACACAAAAAGGGCCAGTGAATCTGTTTGTTACAGTCTACTTACTAAAGCTGTGGCTACAATACTCCAGTGCTGAAGTCAGTGAAAAGGCATCATCCAAATACAATCCAAGGAAAATGCAAGCTGATACAGCACAAAGATGCTTTGTTTAAGAATGGCAGAAATTTCCAGCAACTATCTGGAGAGAAAAAAATGCAGGATGGGAGGGAATGTAATCAAATAACAAAACAAACCCAAACTAAAAAGAGAATCTTTATAAACCAGCACAAGGACACTTTGTTTTTAAGTGCACACAATGAATTTTAAAGATCTTTGTTCAGAAGGGAAATAAAGTATTATGAAGGACTGACACATTTGATGGATGGATGGTTTCTGAAAAACCACATTATCAATTATTTTTTCCTTGTTTGGCTCCAGTCCAGTAATTTTTATTTGAACAAGCCACATGCTAGCATGGTTTTGATTGCAGGAAGTGACTGGTTGTTGTTAAAGGCTACTATTTCACTGATGGGCTTATCTCTTCCTCCCCCCTCCCCTTTCCGATGGGACAGTGATATGAAAGGCACAGCTTCAGTTGTTATAAACAGAGTCAGGGATTGTTTGACAGACCCACCCGTGTTTTGCTTTCAGCCTTCTGTGGTACAATCCGGACAATGTATTCGGCAGTGTTTCAGAACACAAACACTTGAATTCGGCTTATTTCTGTCCTCCACTTTGATATGAAATTTTGATTTTTCTGACAGTCATAGAGCTCATAAATCTAAGTTTGTTAGCAAAATAACAGTTAATAACATGATATTCTTTTTCTTTTCCTTTTCTATATTTTTTACAGTAGACTACTATCTCAAGTGAGCCTTGCTAAGAAAAAGGATCTTTATGAAATAGTCAACCTAAAATGTGTCAAGGGTCTGCTTCTCAAACAATACGGTGTCTTGTTCTAGCTTTACTTATTATTCATCTAATCAAAACAAGGGGTCCCAGATTGGAGAGGGTGTGGGCCGGGTTGAGAGACACTCCCCCCTTCCCATGCATGAATTTCATGCACGGGGCCACTAGTTAAAAAATAAAAAGATAGGCTTATAGAGTTGGTCATTTGTTTATTCATCATAACATGAAAACAATTTGAATTAGGTTTTAATCTTGTTCAATTGAGGAAATATAAACTTAGCAACCATTTGTTGACACACTGGTTCATATCAAAATCCTTCTAAAGAAGATCCCACAGCATAGAGAGATACATAACATGTGTCATTAACCACAGCTTACGCCCTGAAAATAAAAACAAAGTAAAACAAAACAAAAAACCTTTTAGAGTAAAACAGTCCTGGATTTAAATCTTACTCTCCAATTTGTAGGTTGGGAAATTTATGTAAGTTAGGGGACCTGTCCAAGAGTCCATGGACTCACCTTTACAATGAAGATGAGATGAAGATTAAGATATTCTATTAGATCATTTATATGACATGTTTGGCACACTCAATAAATGTTAGCTGCCGGTGGGGCTGATTACATGTAACCTAGCTGTAGAATAAGTACAGATCATTCCTAGGATATAACAGAGTTCTTTGAGTCAAGGTTCATAATAGAAATCAGAGGCTTTCCAACATCCTAAGTCTTGATACTGAAAAGATTAAAAACAAAATTACACATCCCCCCACCCCTTTTTTTAAACCACTATTTAAATTTCCAGTTGAATGGGCCAGATAGTACTTTATTTGGTAATTCTTCCTCCGTAAGCTATGACTTCACATATATTTGGTTTTAATAATTAGTAAAGTTCTAGTTGTGCATGCAGTAGCTTTACAGATAATGAAAATTTAATTAAACTTACTTTGATGCAACTTTGATGATAAATTTTCCTAAGCAGTGCATAAATAATTCAAAATGTATGTGACTAACATACTTCATTCAACAAAAAGCGAACTTTCAAAAGCTAACTGTTAAATATGGTTGTTTGTGTTAGGCTATTGTAAACATTCTAGAACAGACAGAAAATGTAAGTTAGCATACCTTTTGCCAGTATAGTTATTACTAGGTAGCATTTTTAGAGCTTAGAGTACATTTCTGAATCTAAGTTTTACAACATGATTCACATGTTTACTGTTTTGGGAGCAAGTTGTTAGAGAACATTGATTGCTGCATAGAAGTCTAAATGTTATAAAAAGGTTTCTAAATACAATTTGCAATAAACATTTGACAATTCTTCATTTTATACTTTAAATGTCTTATTAAATTTTACTTCTACATGACAATTACCATCATAATAAATCATTTGCCACATGATTAATTATATATTTTACAATTTTCAAAGAATATAAAAGCCTCCAAGGACTTAAAAACAAACTGTTTCCTTTCAAGAAAGCGTAAGTGCCAAATTTCTTAAGCCTGCAAAGGAAAAAGAGTCTATGCTGCTATTTAAATCCTTGATGAATGTCATTCCTGAAGATTATAAGATGATTTCCAGCATAGCTTCCCTTTAAAAATCCTTAATTTCTATTTAGGTTATGAAAAACTGGATAAATTATTTTTTTAAAGTCTTGGTTTGGATTACAAATTGAGAATGGAGAATGAGCGAGTTATTTCTGCATTTCTCTTTTATATACAGATATTGAAAAAATCCATCAGATTCAGAAATCAATCCTAAGCTACAAAAGCAGCACACAGTAGTAACTGTATAACAGAGAGGGATGCCAAGCACTTACTGGGACCTTTCCTATGAGATGAGGGCAGATGAAGGAAGATTTGCTAGATGGAACGAAGCTGGGTGTTGTCTACGACTGAGCAATTGAACAGGACTGACATAGCCAAGGGACAGGGATGGTTAATATTCTACTTTCATTTTGATGCCCTTCTGAGCTAACTTTCTGCATCATCCAAACCTTCAGTAAAAGTGTGCTTCATACACAGTTTGTATTGAGGGTATTTTCGAAGAGTAGAAGAATATCCTAAAGTGTAGCCTGGTATAGAAAAGAGACAGATAAGCAGAGGCACAGAGTGGAGATCAAGCTTCCATCAGAAGCAAGAGATCATAGCCAGTGATGATTCAGAGAAACAGAGCCCCTCCAGAATCCCTGAGCTACAGAGAAGGCTGTCGGGTCTCTGATGGTACATAGCTGGTGATGAATTATTCCTGTTGAAAGCTGTAAGAGCAAGGAGTCCAGCAGGCTGGAAGATGAGGGAGTCCAATTAGCTGACATATGGGATATGCTGATAACACCTTTCTGACTACATATATTTTAAGATATTAGCTATTATTTTATATCAATATACATATAAATATAGATTATAGAGTTGATGTGTACCTGTATTATATACACACATGAATCGGGCCAGTCACTTTTCTCCGACTTACAGTGTCACATTTGTAAGATGGTTGCAATACTTGCTCTCCCAACCTAAAAGGGTTTGTAAGAAAGGAAGAGGCACGTGGAAACACTTTGTAAAGCACAAAGCATTACAATTGATCTGAGTCATGTAAAGGAAGTTGTAGTGTAGTGGAAAGAAGTGGAACCTGAAAGCTCAACTTTGATTTCCAACTTGCTTGCTTACTAGTTGTATACTTGAAGAGGCCAATGGTTCCTCTGACCATTAGTTTCCTAGTTTGTAAAATGGGGATTTTAATACCCATCCTTGCTACCTCTCAGTACCTTTACATTTCACCAGATGTAACAATATGTGACAGCACTATATACACACTCATAATCCATATAGATATAAGGTATCGAATGGTTTCTTTTGTGGACATATTCATAAAAATCCTATATAATAAAAGCCTAATATGCAAATTGACTGAACAGCCAAACGACCAGTCGCTATGATGCACACTGACCACCAGGGGGCAGACGCTCAATGCAGGAGCTGCCCCTTGGTGGTCAGTGTGCTCCCACAGTGGGAGCATCACTCGGCTGACCAGGATGAGTGACTGCTCCCACAGCAGGTTGATCCCCGCAAGCCACGCCCCCCCAACAGTGCACGATTTTCGTGCACTGGGCCTCTAGTCTATAATAAAAGCATTTAAATATTGTTCTATATAAAATCAAGCAGTGGAAGCAGCGGGGTATCTCCATGAATGAAAATTTCCCAGAATATTATAATCTTTTCTAAAAGTAATAGTGCACTGGACTAGATATTATGCTGTGAATGATGGCTCATTCACACTATTCTTACAGGATTTCTATTATAGGAAGTCATGTGATTTACCAGAATTGTTCCAGGCTACATAATATTGAGGACAAGTCCTGAATTAAATTATAGCAGTGGGAACCCACATCCTAATATCAAGACTATAGATCCTTTCTGTTTTGATCACTTTATAAGAGAACTAATCAATTTTCAACAAAACGCGTCTGCTTCCACTTTCCCCAGATAATATTCATTTCAGAAGTTCATTTCTTTGGAGGTATTAAAAGGGGGCAGGGGGAAGTGATCAAGCTTAACAGATGACCTTGAATAAAAATCCATTCTCTACAACATTCTCAGGTTATAAAATGAAACCTTTTTAGAGCTATAAATTATGTGCATTTAGCGGAGATGGGTTTAAAGATCATACCTCCTTTATCGGTGAGATACCATGTGAATGAGATTAGAATGGTTAAAGGGACTAACCAAAGTTAATCAGATCATGGTAGGTTATGAATTGAGCCCCAGTTTCAGGGAAAATAATACTGGACTTACATGAATTTTCTCTCACAAACCAGTGTGGTATCTAGTTATTCTTTCCTACACCTACCTCATTCCCACGCCACCCATTTCAGAAAGTAAATACACAGTTTGTCTCCTGTAATATCTGCCCTACAGGCTATTGTGATAGTTAGCAGGAGTGGGAGCCTGTGTGAAGGCATGGAGAGAGCTGCTGAATAGGTGTGAACCCTGCTGATAATGGAAAGTAAAGGACTAGAGCTTAAGCACCATTCATCTCTCTTGAACTATGCTGATCACACCTTCAGAGACTCCGAGGTTGGAGGCTGGAGAGAGGGAGGGAAGGAAGAAGAGAGCCAGGTTTGCTTCCTGCGGCCTTGGGAATCCTCAGGTTTAGCTTTTGCCCAGTGGCAGCTGCAACACAGTCATCTCCCTGATTCACCCTCTACCCCCACTTAAGCAATAAAACATCTGCTTGAAAAGGAGTAAAGCATGCAGGTGAGTTGGGTAATGCTTACATTGCATACTTTAATTGAATATCCACTTGTGGAACTCTGGTTTTATACAGGAATGAAATAAGGAGGCAGGGGACCCAAGTTCTGATCTCAGCTTCAATACTTACAAGCTATATAACCGTAGGCAAGTAAACTTGTTTCTGAGCCTCAGTTGACTAATCTTCCAAGTGGGAATAAGACTATCTTGTTTATTTAAAGGTAGGATAATGGAAAAGAAAAACACTCTTAAAGATACCTTCTAGATTCAAGGAAAGTAAAGATAACGAGTTTTTCTTGAGCAAGAGAGTTATTTTTCGTAATGTTTTTCTTATATATAATGTGCTTTATCAGCTTTGAGTATAAATAACTTCACAGATGCTTTAAATATTGACAAGTAATTGTTCAGACTAGCTAGAATTCCTGGATTCCGCTCTGACACTCAGGATGATTGCGGATATAAGGTGTGACTATTGAAGACAGCGGTCCTATCAGACCTTTCTCATCCTTACGCACTCAGCCATTTATCCCAAAGCACACTATTAGTGCCAGATGAGTAAGCCCCCAAGGGGATGCCTATCTGCAACCATGAGTTTTCAGAATAAGAAAGACCCACAACACCCTGCCTATAGCTACTCAGGCTGAACCTGGTCAACAGGTCCATTCTTCTGTAGACTTCATGGTGAGTTATAGACAACCTTCCACACCCCACCTTGTCTGGAAAGAAGGCCTCAGTGTTCCCTCTTGCCAGCAGACTTAATTAGGGACCATCTCAAGGGATTCAAACAATGTAGCATTTAAATAAAGAGAGTTTTCTTCTTCCAGAAACCTCCTTGGTTCCTATGCAAATTTGTCCACCCTACCGCCAAGTCTAGTGCCCCCACTCAACAAACAGCAATGGGTGTCCACTTGCCTTTTATCCATCAAGTTATGAAGAGATATCTTAACAAAAAGACAGCTAAACATAGAGGCAGTCGGCAAAGATAAGGCTCAGCGTAACCAGACAAGTTCAGAAATTTGTCTCTCTCATGGACATTGATGTACTAAATCTTTTTAAAATAATGGGTATAGGATACAGTTATGTCCACTTTCTCATAGAAGGGAAGGCGGTGTCAAGTCAATTACTGTTCTGGAAACGGATCATGTCCTTGATTCTCTAAGATCATTGCTATTCCAGTTGTATATTCAAAGCAGAGCCTGACATTTCTGAATTGCAAATTAAAATTTACCCATCACTCTCTAGTGGAGATTAGGCAGTGGCAGTATCACTGCTCAAAATAAAAATAATGGTTATTCTTTAATATGGAAAAAGGTGTTTCTTAATATTAGGCCAAATGTGAATAAGGGCACTCCTAAACCACACCTTTGTAATGATCCTGTTACTCTCTGCTTACAATCCTTCCTCCCCCAACAATGGCTTTCCAGTGCACTCAGAACATAAAACAAATGCCGTTATCAGGTATAAGAAGTTCCATATGATCTGGATTCAGAGATATGACTGTGAATTGATTTTACACTATTTTACTCTGGCACACACCAGTCATTTAAAAATCCTCACATTCACCAATACCTCCAGAGATGGAGCCTTTGCACCCACCTGAAATTTGCTTCTCAGTGATCTCTGTCGCGGTGGCTCTTTTTTGACATCCAGGCCTCTGCTTAGTGTCAACTTCTCTGAGAAGATTTCCACCACTCCCCATTTGTCCAAGATCCATCACTCGTTATTTCTACCCCCTTACCCTGCTTTATTTCTCTTCAGAGCATATACTGCCGCCTTCATATTATGATACTTGTTCAACTGTCTACTTCCCTTTATCAGAATGTAAGCCCAACAGGGAAGAGACTTTGCTTATGCTGTTTACTATATCAGTCTAAGTTTAATTAGGAGAAAAAACACACAGTAATTTGAGCAAGGAAAGTTCAGTATAAAGAATGATTAACTATAACCAGAAATGGGAATAAAGAGGGACTGGTGAGTAAGAAGTAAAGAGAGCCCTAAAGAATATAGAAAGAGCAGATATAAAGAGCAGCTGCTACCCCTGGGGCCGATATAGAGGACTCAAGAAAGCGCCTCCCCAAGACCTACCCGCCCCTATGGCTGAAATCCAGGTCTTTTTTGAGGATACACAGCTGGAGCAGATGGACCCTGCTGGAAATTGGCCTTCTGAAACTTGCCAGAAATCTATACTCCAGAACTTACTGGAAATCCATTCTCTGGGGGACCAGGGAAAGCTATGCAGGGAGTCGTGTCATCAGAGGTACTCAACTCCAAAACCACTTAAGGAAGCTGTTGGCTGCTGGGTGCCCCTGATTGCCACCTGTGCTATCAGAACCTGTCTGGCTTGCATACCAGAACCAGGAAGCAAAATTCTTTCCTCTTGTAATGTTTCTTTAGTGCCTCTATTGACAAAGCTTTGGCACCAGCTGGCAAAGGAAACTACTTAAGAGGCCCAGATCCATTTTCTCAGAGCAGGCAAAGAGGATGCATTTGGAACTCAGAGATAATAAATAAAAAATAGCTACATTTACTGTTCAGGTCCCTTATTCTGGCACATATTTGGTGCTCAAAAAATATTTGATGGAAGAATAAATGATGTGTAACATATAACATAAGCAAAAACAACATGCTTGCTTGTATACTCCACGTTAGGGTTGGAATCCCCAGGCCTAGTTTCCAACATGAATGCTGTTGCTAAGCTCTCCCATATGGAACTTCTGAAGCTCCCCACTGTGCGGTAGGGATAAAACAAGCACCCAAGTGACTTCACATCTCGGCTCAACAGTTTGTGAGAAGCACAGTGGGAGAAGTACCAGCATAGAGGAGACAAATGAAACCATGGGCACCCCTTTTGTTTGGGCCCAGGCTGAGCCACTGGTTGCTTCACTTGGCATCTGTGTGAGACATCGCTGTAGATTATGTAGATCTGTCTTGTAGGCAAAATGTGAAACACATCCAAGTGCTGTATTTTAAAACTCTTACAAAAATAAAGAAACATCCTCATTTCTCTAGACACTCTTCTGTTGACACAAACTGTTGAGAAAGTTGAGGAGACATGACCCTGGCTACAAGTGATTTGATACTTCCTAACAGAGCACAGTTATCCCCTTTGTCCACTGACCCTTTCAATAGCTCCTCAGGAGCTTTTATTAGGATTCTCATTCCCTGTCCTGGGAAAGGACTGCAGAGAATTTCAAGAAGTGTGGGCCAAAAGATGAGGAAGCTTTCTACATGGACACAATGTGGCATTCACTCAGAATGCCTTCAACAGATATTTACTGAGTGCCAACTATGCGCAAGGCATCATTCTAGAATTTGGAATGCAGCCATGAACACAACAGGTCCCTCTTCTCATGGAACTTGCTAAGATTCTGGCAAGAACAGATAACATGGAACTTTCTACAGAGGCACTGTGGGTGATTTAACAAACGATTGAAAAGCTCCAGTGGCAATGAATTACCAACTGTAGACTAAAGCATGGTCTTTGCTGATGCTCTTAGGAAATTCACTGTTCTCGTGTAGAAATGATATCATTCCACCTTCTAATTTTTGGTTCTTGCAAAGGTTTCAAAACAGTGCTGTCCAATGGAAATATGTGAGCCACATAAAGTAAGTTCAATTTTTCTAGTATCTGGGTTAAAAAAGTAAAAAGAAATATACAAATTAATGTTAGTAATATATTTCATTTAACCAATTATATTTAAAAAATTAGAATTTCAACATGCAATTATCATACATTATTGAGTTATTTCCTATTTTTGTACTAACTTCAAAATTGGTGTCTGTGTATTTACAGCACATATCATTTTGGACTGTCCACATTTCAAGTGCCCAATGGCCATGAGAGGGGGATTGCACAAAGAAAGTTCAGAAAACTGCCCACGGAGCCCTTCATCCTCTTATTTTGGGGATGGAGAAGATATTTGCTTAATTGAAATATTTTGTGACCTCAAGTTCCAGGATTTTAATAATTAAAAAAAAACACGTATTAGAGGAAGTTGAAGACCACCATGGCCTTTGCCTCAGCCCTCCGTAGTGCACAACACAGAGAAAGGCTCATATAATGTGCTAGGTCATTGTTTGACCTGTCCACTAAGGCAAGGGATATCATTAAGAAGAATAGTTTTCCACTACTGATAAACCATCTTGGCAAATGTCTCAAGTTAGAGTAGGCAAAGGATGCCCAGAAATGAATGTCCAAAACCCAGCCAGACTCTTAAATCAGCCAATCCCTGGCTTGACTTTTTCCGAATTCCTTCCTCCCCCCAAAGTTATAGGCTCACCAGGAAAGGCTGCGAGCTTCCGGCCTCCTCTGGATGAGGACTAAGGGTGGAGGCGTGCCCGCCCCGGGCTGACCCTTCTTGCCACCGAGTTCTCGCCCACCTACTTAGCTCCTTCCCCTAAGCATGCCCCTCCCCCAGCCTCTGGCCCCGGGCCACCTCCACCTTCCCAGCCCTCCTCCCCGCGGCGGTGGACCCTCGGATCCTCAGACCTTCCATCTCTAGGCACGCGTCCTTTTCAACCAAGACCAACCTGACTAGTTCCTCCAAAAATCAGGAAAAAGAGGGGCAGTCTTCTTCCTACGGAACTGGGGGAGGGAGCATCTCAGGGTGCGCAGGGGCGTTTTCTTCCCAGTGCCTGGGGCTGGCCCTCAGGTGACACTGCTTCAGTGCGGGCCGACTCAGTCTGCGGGGTGCGGATAGCCCCCACCACAAAGTTTCTTCGGGAATCGAGCGACCCCTGCCACAGGCCTCCAGCCCCTCCACCGCCCCCCAATACTCTTCGGCTATGCCCCCCACTCCCCCCACCCCCGAGTCCTCCCCCGGACTCCCAGGCGAAGCATTCTGGGCACTTCCTTGCAAAGTGGCTTGGGGAAGGGTGCTCCGCTTCGGGGGTTAAACGGCAATCACAGCCCCCTCGGGGCTCAGAGAGGCACCCCCCCCTCCCCATCGCCTCCCCTCCAGTCCGGATCTGCGTTTCGCAGCTCCGTCGCCCGCTCCAAACAAGAACAGGGGCCCGAGTCCGCGTTCACATGGAAAATTATGCCGGCTCCAGCGGCGCGTAAAATTGATGTGAACCGAACGAAGTGGGATCGGCCTGATCCTCCCTCTCTTGTCTCAACAGGGGTTTCGGCGCGTTACACAAGGCCGAGCTTGTCTCTTTAAGGAGACATTGGACCCTAATTAGTCCGCATTCCTGGCAGGACCAGGGAGCATGGGGATGGGGTGTTGGGGTTGGAGGGGGCGGGTGGGAGTCCGAGACTCGGAAGGAGACTAACCTCTAGTCTCACCGCCCCCCTCCACCCTCTTTACTTTGCCACCACCATCGCCACCAACACCCATTCTGAAGATGCAGCCAGGGCAGCAGCAACAGCAGCAGCAGCCACCGCCGCTTCTCCCAGGCCCACGTTACTTTGATTGACAGCTGAACAAATGTTTGCCGGGTTCGAACGCTCGCGCTAAGGAACGTCAGCCTGGGCGCAGCTCCGCCTAGGGCAGGCCAACTCCGCCCCGCCTACGCCAGCCCCATTTCGTTCTGTTCATTGGTCCCAACTACGGACGACGCCCGGCCCCCACGTGGGTTCCAGCTCGGCCGGCTCCACCCCCCTGGCTCGCCATTTGTCAGCAGTGAAATGATGGGCAGTAACACAGAACGGCGATTAATGTTCAGCCATCTCTGATTGGTTGCTGGAGACGCTTACTGCGCCGAAGGTGGGCGGGGCGCTAGGAGAGCGCCCCAGAGCGGTCGCGTGGCGGGCCGGTGATTGTAGTCAATCTGGCCGAATCCTCAGCTGTAGTCGCCAGGGGCGCACTACATCTCCCGGGATGCCCCGCGGTCCCTCCGCGGCCGGTTGTGAATATGTATCAGAATGTTAATGATTAGCTGATGCTAAATTTGGTCATAGAAGTCACCTACACAGAGCGTGTTGTTAGAGCTGTTCTGAGCGGGTGTTTGGGCTGTTGGCTGCTGTCTTCCCCCTCTCTCACACACTTGTATATTATTTTGAGGTGGTGTTCGCAGAGTTTCAAAGGGGAGAGAATTTTTTAAAAAGCCGCAAGCGTTTCACTCTTATTTTTATAATCCCTTCAATTTGGGGTTAAAAAAAAAGAAGACAAGAAAACAGGAAGGAAGAAAAATAAGGAAATGAGATGTGGCAAAAGAAGCTAAAAGGTGCCTTTAAAAGATCGTTGCTGTGAAGTGAAAAAAAAAATCTCCAGAGAAACCAGAAAGCACCGCCGAGACCTCTTCCGAACCAAAGGAGTTTGTGTTTGCTTTTAGGAAAGAAGAGAGCGATCATTCATTCGAAGGAATAACAACCAATTAAAAGACAAATAAAAAAAAAGTTTGGAGTGGGACGCGGAGCGAGCGAGCCGGCGGGCGTCGCTGCCGGCGGGCACTGGGGCGCGAAGCCCGCACTTTCCCGGCCGGGGGAGCGGCGCGGCTGCGGCGCCGGGCTCGGCGGAGCGAACGTCGGAGCGTGGCCGCGAGAGACGCGCGCCGGACAATGCCCGCGGCGGGCCAGTGACGCCCGCGGGGAATGCGGAGCGGCCCGGCGGCCCGCCCGCACCCAGTCGTCGCCTCGGCCGGACGTTCCTGCTGCCCGCATCGCGCGAGACCCGGCGGGGGTCGGGACCGCCCGAGCCGCCCCTCGGACCCGGCCGGCCGCCGCCGCCGCCTCCTCCCCCGGGCCATTCAACCCAATGAGCCGCGCGCCTCTGCCCAGCGCAGCCCACTAAATCGGTTTGGATGATTCGCGACCTGAGCAAGATGTACCCGCAGACCAGACACCCGGTGAGTGCGGGCGGCGGGGGCGCGGGCTCGCCGGGCCCGGGCGTGCGATTCCCCGCGTCGCCCCCCGAGCGCGGAGTTGCGTCTTGGGTCGCGGGGCGTGGAGGGCGGCTCGGACCCTGCGTCCCGCTCGGGGGGCCGCCCGCCGCTCCTCACCCCCACCCCCCGCGCGGGGGCACTCTCGAAGAGGGGGTGCAGAGAGGCGATTGAGTTGTAGCCATTTTCTTATTGTTGTCTTTGAAGCCCCTGGAAGCTGTGCGGAGCCGTTCGTCGTCCCAGCGCCGCGTCTTGGAGGAGGGGGGTGGGGGGGCGAGCGATGAAGGAGGCGCGACTCCGCGCCGGGGCGGGGAGGGCGCCCTCGGCGGCGGCGGCGGCGCGGCTGGTCCGGCGGCGGCTCGGGAGTGCGGGGCACCGGCCCCTAACGCTTTGGGCCCCGGGGACTAGCGAGCGAGGCAGCTGGCCGTCCAGCCGGAGAGGGTGGTGGCCTCGTCCCGCCCTCCCGAGACCTGGCTGCGGCCCGACGCCATGGCGCGGGTCCCCCCGACGGGCCAGTTTCGATTCCGGGTGGGGAGACGGGGTGTCTGGGTGCGCCGGCCCCTGGGCGCACGCCGTTGGCGAGGGAGGGGAGCGGGGTCTCCCACCCGCGGCGTCCGGGGTGGGTAGGCTGACGCGGGGGCCCGGGGCCACCCGGAACCAGCTCCTGCGGGGCTGTGCGGCGAAGGGGGGGTGGCGGGAGGAGAGTTCTCATCGCTCTTTGCCTGCCTGCGCGGTGCCCCCCCCCCCCCAGCGCCGCGTGGTGTGTTTTCTCCATCTCCCCGCCTCGCCTGTGATGTGGGCTAATTAAATATTTTATTGTTGTTCTTTAGGCACCGCATCAGCCTGCTCAACCCTTTAAATTTACAATATCCGAGTCCTGTGATCGGATTAAGGAAGAGTTTCAGTTTTTACAGGCTCAATATCACAGGTAATGATATTTACTTTAGCTGATCCTCCTGTTTGCTTAGCTCTTGTCTCCCCCTCCCCCACATATACACACAAACACCCCCCATCGGCCCCCCCACCCCCCAACTACAAATGCATTACTGTAATTTTTCCTTGTGGGCAGAAAGGGCATGTCAGGGCCTCTTTCTCTTAGGCAGGTGTAAAGAAATTAAGCATTTCCTCCCTTCTCCTCCCGTAAATTAAAAAAAAAAAAAAAGAGAGGCAGAACAATTGAAACTGGAGAGACTTGGAAAACGCTGAGGCTAAACTTTCGATATTGATTTATTGGGGCCAGGAGAATGGAAGGTTGGGAAGATTCTGGGGCCTTTTGACTTCCTTGGTTCTTTATTACTCCGGGCTTGATTCCTTCTCACTTCTTTCTGCCATTTCACTGAAATACCATGAGCCGCGAGCTCTGGGAAGTCACAAGTGAGCGATTTCATTACTTTTAAGCTGAAAAAAAGAAAATTTTTTTCATTGTTTTAGGAACGATGAGTAGGCTTAGAGTGCTTTTGAAATATTTTTCTTTCACTGGCTTCTGAGTGACGTGTAATTCTTATTTTATAAATGCAAGAACCAAAACAAGTCACTGAACCCAATCCACACTTTGCCCCCTGGGTGGTGGTATTCAACTTGTCTCTGTTTTGGAGGGAAAAAAAAAAGACATCATTCATAAGGGATGGCTTGATTCATATTTTCATTAATCTCAGCGTGGAACCCTAAAGAAAAAATTCCCTTGTGACATTTTGGGGGACTTATTTGTGCTTGGATAGATAGATATTGATGTTTCTTTTCTTGTTCTTTATTAAGTGAATTTAGTGAATATTCAAGTCTGGATGAGGTTCTGGAATTAAATTGGCTGGAGCGTTTTTGTTTGTTTTTCTTAAAACAAAAACCCCACAGTTGATTCTCATTGAACGGGCAAGTCCAGGCTGTTTCCAATCATCCCTTTTCTCTCCTGCCTCACCTTGAATAATGAGGGTGGTATTTAAGATAGTTGACTGGTGTTTTGTAGGTGATGATTTAGAGGAGAGAATGTGTCTTTACATTTAAAGGAAGTAAGTCAAAATCTGTGTTGTACTTAGATTTCCTTATGTCTTGAACAGCCTGAAGCTAGAATGTGAGAAACTGGCCAGTGAGAAGACCGAGATGCAGCGGCATTATGTCATGGTAAGAAAACTGTGTCATAGATTCGTAGTGTCTCATCGTTTGGGATACCGAAAGCAAGAATACCTTCGCCTTGCTAGGGGATGCAGGATAGACCGCAGTCTCAGTGTCAGTGCAGTTGAGGTTGTGGGATTGTGACCATTAGCAGCAAGCTGTCATCCCAGGACATTACAACTTGCCTCTGACAACCAGCTTTGATTTGAAATTTCAAAAAGTTCACCTGCACGGGTATAATTTTTCTGTGCTTTGTTTTTACAGATTAGGAAAAAACAACAACACCCCACCTCATTTATGTTTTGTTTAGAGTCACAAGCAAAATGTTTTTGTTAGTGGTTTTCTTTGTTGTTTTATTGCTTTTGCCCCAAACAATGTTAACCAGTTTTTCTGGAAACTGTTAAAATTTTAATGTTTTATTTCTTTTTAAGAATGATGGATAACAAAAGACACCAGATACCTTTTTAAATTTTCCCCACTCTATGTTACGTGTGTGTGTTGTGCGGTTTTCAATTTCCATAGTGTTACATTGGTTTGAGGAGTGTTGTCTTCTGTATAACCAAATTTCTATAATGCCAGTCATACCACATGTTCAGAAAAATCAGATCTGCTTTTTCAAAAGTATTACCAAGCATATTTTTATGCTTGTTCATAAAGGATCCAGAGTAACTCATTCATTTCCTGTCAAGCCTTATTCCTTTTAACGTATGAATATTAGCAGTGCACCCGTCTGAGAAACTGAACTGTGAAGTAGCATCACCTATTTGAACAGTTCTTTCAAAGCATCTGCATGTGTCTGAGACACATATTTGCCATTAACTTGCCTGCTGTGCCTAGGAATTAGAGACTCCGTGGCACCAGATTTTCATCAGACCTTGTTCATTCACCTGCTTGTGATGTATAAAGACAACCAGAGCTGTTTAGAATGCTCTGTTTGAACTTGGTCTGAGTTTTGTGAGTTAGTCTCTTGGAGTCCCTGTTTTCGGGTGGCGCCTAGTTTATTAGGCTGAAGATAGTGGTAGAATGTTTCTCCTCATTTAACAGCATAGGGATGGATATTTTGGTTTAGGTGAGGCTTTTATGTTTGTTTTAAACATACGTGGGGGGCATTCTGAACAAACAAGGGAGATCATTTGATGAAAGACATAAAGTTAATTGCTTTTCCTTCTTTGACAGTATTATGAGATGTCCTATGGATTGAATATAGAAATGCATAAGCAGGTGAGTTATTTATTTCTTTATAACCATTTTAAATGGCATTTTGGAAAGAAACTTGTATGTTTTGTAGTGTTATTATGCACATTTTTGTAACTACAATATTTTAAAAGGCTACTGGTGTGAATGCTATTTTTTCAGGTATGGTTTTCCCATTTTTGTATGTATTATTTTAATTTTAGTCATTTAAAAATGTGATTTAAAATGTCTGCTGCATATTCAACTTTGTACCCTTTCGAAAGTAGGATGCTAAATTTTAAAATAGGTTTTATTTTTCATTTGAAAGAGTTAATTTTATGTATTTCGGGCATTGCAAACTTGTTAAGAGTTTTTCTTGGAAAATATTAAAAAAGGAAAACTAATTTGTGTGGAGCCTCATTGGCTTGATGTGAAAGAATGGATAGAGGGTGAGCTGGGAGGATCAAAATGAAATCTGTGGGGCTACGAAAGAAATTGACGTAAAATCTTTGTACTGGTCCCCCTGAGGCTATTTAGTTGGATCTTACCTCTTGTTACTTCCAAAATTTGTAACACATAAATGCGGCTGAAGGAGGATGTGATAAGGTTCCACACTGGGTCTTGAAACCTATTAATTAGTACGGCCAAAAAAGGAAAAGAAAAAAGATAATCATTAGTCAGAAAGCATTGAGAAGTGTGATTCAAACAGTCTGTGTGTGTGTGTGTGTGTGTGTGTGTGTGTGTGTGTGTGTGTATAAAATGGCTTACATTTCCTGGATAGAAAAACAGCTTATACATAAAAAACATTGTTTGGCAATAATAATTCCTCTAGGAGACATTTGTTTTTAGTGATCGCCTAGTGAAAGTGCTTCAGGTCTGTGTCTCAACCATTTCAGAGTTAGGTGTGTATGTGTTTACCTGCTGGGATAAGACGAGGGAAACTTAATGCTTTTCATCCCTTATTATATTCCGGGTGGATGTCACTGCCTTCTAGGTTTAAAAAATATGAAATGATCACACATTATTAGGCTTTTATTACTTATGGATTCCTTTTTGGATGTAGTTAATTACCATATACTCAATATACTCGGCAGAGTTTTAAAAGATGACTGTTAGATAATAAAAGTGATCAGATAGGCAGTATTTGAAAAAGTTGGGGGGGAAAATGAGTTGTTCCTTACACTGAGGAGTTTTTATTTCAGGTACCTTTTTTACTTTATATGCTATTTGGTTATGTCAATATTAACATTATAATATAGTTTGCTCCATGTTAAAATTAGATTCTTATTTTGGCATCTTTGCCATTTCTGTTTAGATTAGTAATGTAAATATCTCCTGCTTAAACAAAACCCATGAAGCTTATGGATGGACTCCCCGTAGCGCTACCTTACAGGAATAAATTACATGAGGGATACTATTTGTTAATTATCCTCATTACATGTCATTTTAGGTCTGAATCTTGTATACAACTTGTCTTTTTTTTTGTCCTCACCCCACCATCCAAGATTAATTGGTGCCTTTTTAAAGATTGGACCAGATGATTAATGTCCCTTTATTTTATCCTCCTGTATCTTATTTACCATAGCCAGTTAGCCTCCAGGTCTTTCTGTACCATTTACAGGATGCACAGAGTTGATAGTATTTGGCTGTATGTATTTTTTTGGTGGTGGTGGTGGGGCGGGGGGGGGGGGCGGGGTGCTGTATGGGAGATCCCTTAATTTTGCACATTTTATACCTTTGTAATTCTGTCATTTTCTTCCCCAGCTGGCCTCAAATGCCATCTATTTAAAATTGAGAATGGAGTACATTTTCCCTTTTTTTCTCTTGCTTTTAAATTCAATCATATCAAGAATCCTGAGGGCAGTTTATCACATTATGAAATACAGACAGCCCTGCAAACCACCTACTTATTATATTTTCTTTCTTTTCCCCCTTAAGCACAGAGGCATATCTGTCTTTATTTGTTTTCCTAGGCAGACAGCCTGGGTTCCTCTTGGCCTCTCTTCCAGGTGCACTCGTTGGATACCCTCGTAATGGAAAGCAGCAATAATGCAGGGAAGTTGCCCTGCGGCATAATTGGGCCTAGTCCTCAAGATCGCGTTAGGCCTATTCACTTATTAGATTTGTGTCTCTGAAGGGTTCAAGAGCTGGAGTCCCCGGAGTCCTTGGAAGCACCTAGTAATCGGTGGCCCTGATATTTGAAACCTTTGTGTATTTTTTTGGTTAGCGCTCCTGTTCTTCTTGGCTGCTGCCAGCCACAGAGTATTTATTTTTAGAGAAATTTTTCATTGGAACAGAAAATGATGGCTGTGATGGAGTCATGACTCTGTGACTTAGCAAATTGATAAAAGGATAAAAGCACACAGCAGTGACAAACAGGGTTGGGGGTCTGGTATTATGGCCCCTCCCCTTTCTGTATGATGCTCATTGTCAGTCACCCTGTGTTGATTCTGATAGAGGACTATAAAGTGAAACCTATGGGGAATTTGTCATTCTGAAATGAAAGCTAATGTAATTAGTACCAATTAAAGTACATTTAGTAAATTGGATTTAATCTTAATTAAGCCTGCATAATGTTGCCAATTTTTAACAATTATGTTTGAGAACATAATTAATTTAAATTTTGGTAACTGAGTAAATAGCATTAGTCTGGTAGAATTAGTTGAATTTTTTTTTAAAAGGGGAACTCGGTGACATGATATGGAATTAGAGCATAAAATATGAATCTAATTTCTCGTAATCTTTAGTAGGATTGATAGAGCTGAGCAGAGGAAGCTGGGGAAAAACCCCAGAAAAGTTAGGGAGGAGTATCCTAGGCTGTAATGTGAGTTAATGCTTCGCCACTATCTTAAGTTAGTATGAAAGTGAAGGTGACAAATGGGTCATGGTTAGAAATGGCACATGTTTTATTGTGATGTCTTCATAGTGGGACTTTTAATAATGAGAGAACATTGGTGTTTATTCCCTAAGGATTTTCCTAAGTGTGGAGTTTCTGTGTTTTGTTTGTGGATAGGGTATTTTACCCATCGTTTAGTTGTTACATATTTTGCTGATTGTTCCTTTTTATAAACACAGTGTGGCTTCTAAATGGGTCAGTGGCCGTGGGCAGAACAGGGTGATGCACGCAGTTGATAACATTGCTAAATGCTACTTGTTCCCAACCTTCACCTGTAATGCTGTAATTAAAGAAGACTGCCCTGATTTAATCTGACAGCAGCAGTTACGACTTTAAAAAGTGAATATTGGATGCACATTAGGCAAAATAGGTAGTATGTGCATTCATCCTCTAGGAACTGGAAATGGAGATGAACTTTTGAGAGCATCTCGTGGCTTCCTCATAGTTAATATTCTGTAGTCTGATTCTCTCTTTGCTTCTAAAAAAATTTAGCTTAGTATTTGAATTTTAGAAATTAGAACATTTTAGAAATCTATAACACTTAGAACCTAAAAAAGTACTACATATTTATATATGCGTGTGTGTGTAAATGCATGTGTGTATGCATGTATATGTATATATACATAAAATTACTATTTTTAAAAAATCCGAGCAAGGAAACTCCTGTTTCACTCCAAGCCATGTAACTTTTATTATGAGATTTGGGCCGCAACCATTTGAGTGCTGCTAAAATATTAATTGAATAGAAATGAAAGGGCCTTGCCAACTGATAGGATATCATAATCGTAGCCTCTCTGGTCGATGGTAAATGATGATAAATGACATTAGGAACCTTTTAGCAAACTGTAATAACTACAAGGAGGGAAGCAGTATGGATTTGCATTATATCTGATACCCTCTAGTACCAAGTGGATTGCCAATACTGCTTGTTTAGCATTTTCTAAGGGCAATAGGATATTGATTTCTGACTTACAAGGAACAGCTCTATTTTCACCATTGAAAAGTATTGCAGGTTGTTAAGAAGAAATTGACTTGAAGAGGCCGACTGCTGCCCATCATGGAGCAAATAAAGCAAAACTGCCGAAGCATGGTGGAGCAGGGAGACGGGCCCTCAGCAATTTGTTGCTATTAATTTACCATGCTCGACAGCAAATCAATCGGCATCTACTTCATCTGCTGGAGAAAATGCTGTCCAGGGCAGATAAAAGGCTCGGCATGGTAAAGGGAATAGACTGGATTGGCCAAAAAGTGGCTCCAGTTAATGTGTAAATAAGTGAAATCAAGGCCACAGTTGCAGAGGAAGCTGTTGTTAATTAGGTTGGTGCTTTTTCGTGAACTATTTTAGAAAGCAGCTGAGGATTTAGAGAGTAGAAAGAGATTTATTGAGGTTGAAGTAATATATGACTGGCATGACATTGCAGCTTTGAGTGTGCTTGATTCTAGGGTGCAGTAAATTTATTCCAGTGCTTGCACTGGAAGTCAGTTTGTTTAAAGTTCTGTTTAGACTAGATTTCCCATAAGAAAACTTTTCTTTTGAGCATTACTGATTTCTTGTACATCTCCTGTCTTAGATTGTTTATGGTTAGATTTGCAGGAGTAGGTGTTTGAGAATATAGGCAAAGATGTGTTTTACACAATGACTTTTAGAAAAGGATGTGATTAAGTCTTGTATAATAATGGAAGTGAACTAATAGAGCTCAGGTGTTCTATCTGAAGGTACTTAATAAAACAATAAAAATTTTGCTGAGGGAACTTATTTTTGCTGTATAAACACTGGTAAATAATCTAGAGGGGCTGAACAGTGAGTGGGTGGACTCTACTAGACTGGAAAATCCCAAAGAGAGACTATAAGTGAAATTTTGATAACTGCAAAAAAACTCCAGGTACCATTAGGTGATCATGCACATGTATGATGTGGGATTATTTGCATTTTTATTTGTTTTTCATTAAGGTTTAAAGCCACTTTTTCTAATTTAAGATTATTCATACTTCAATAATAAAAGCCTATTATGCAAATCAATTGAATGGCGGAATGATGGGTTGGTATAACATGCACTGACCACCAGGGGGCAGACGCTTATTGTAGGAGCTGCCCCCAGCCCACAGGCCCCAGGCCAGCCAAGGCGGGTGCCAGCCCCCCCCCCCCCCATCACCCCGCTGTTCGCCCCACAGATGGGCCCTGATCGCCGGCCAGGCCTAGGGACCCTACCTGTGCATGAATTTCATGCACCGGGCCTCTAGTACTTCAATAATATTCCACAATTAATAGTAGCCAAATGGATGTTATTGGTATTTTTTTTTCTCCCTGCTGCTTTGAATTGGACATTTTTGGGGGTAGGGAGACAACTTCTGCCCTGTTTGGTAAGTCTAGATATATGTAGATTTTGTTATATTTCTTACAAAACTGAGAGAGGATCTAGCATTAGGACAGTTGATACCAAGTGGCAGTGCCTTGGGCAGGACCCAGTGACCTGTCGTTTTATTTATCACAGAATCTTCAAAAGAAGCTGATCTGGTGGAGGAAATTTTACCTGTTAGGGTATGTGCATAATTAGGAGTGTTTTCAGGATGTCATAGGTTCCCCCCCCCCCACCCTTTTTTCTTGCGTGTTGGGTTCTTAATTTTCTCATTCTTGAGTTCTCATAGGATATCTGAACATGTTTCACCTACAGCAGTAATTGTGGAGTGGAATTGGAATTTCCTTTTAATGGAAGTGAATGTTTATTATATATCTAGCACATGCTTACCACTGATGGGGCACATTGCCAAACTTCTTTAATTCTCACAATGCTTCTAAGAAAGGGATTATGTCCAGTCAAAGGATGATTATACTGGATCAGATCTGTATAAGATGATATAGTTATTAGGTAGTAGATTCAGGATTTAGGATGAATTAATTGACCTGGGAGGATTTCTCCTAGGTCACAGTGGTTGGCAAACTGCAGCTCTTGAGCCACATGCGGCTCTTTGGCGGCTCTTCCACAAAATACCGATTTCTGCACATGGGGCACGAAGTTTCAATCGCACTGTACATGCGTGCCTGCACACGGTATTTTGTGGAAGAGCCACACTCAAGGGGCCAAAGAGCCGCATGTGGCTCGCGAGCCGCAGTTTGCCGACCACTGTCTAGGACAGTGATGGTGAACCTATGACACGCGTGTCAGAGGTGACACGCGAACTCATTTTTTTGGTTGATTTTTCTTTGTTAAGTGGCATTTAAATATATAAAGTAAATATCAAAAATATACATCTTTGTTTTACTATGGTTGCAAATATCAAAAAATTTCTATATGTGACACGGCATCAGAGTTAAGTTAGGGTTTTTCAAAATGCTGACACGCGGAGCTCTAAAGGTTCGCCATCACTGGTCTAGGAGATGGGTCTGTGCAGGGTGGAGATTCAGCCTCTGTTCATTTCAGGAATGGAGAGCCTCTGGAAGGCTCGGAGAGTCCTTGGGTTTGTCCTTGAGTCACTGAACTTTAGGCTCATACCCAGAACTCCTGGGTTGATAGGCATTCTTTGCAGCTCTGTCTACACAGAGGTAGAAAGTTGGGCCTGGACTCCATCCAGACTGTTTTTAGTGGATAAGAAGGCAGGCAATACTTTCTTTGACATGGAGTTTCCCCACAAATGGGGCAAAGAGCTGTTTGCTTATCAAGATCTCATTTGCTTCCTCCCTGGGCAACCTATTTCTCATTTGTTTATAAACTTGCTCTTCCATTTAACTTTCATCTTTTCCTTGTGGCTTCTAAAACTATGCCTGAAGACAAGAGGCTGTTTGTTAATCACCATCTTGTGGGTTTTTGAAGGGGGAAGCTGGGAGGGGAAAATGTGATGTTTTGTGGCCTCTTTGTAGTTCAGAAAGAGGTTTTTAGTTGCAGGAAATCACACGCAACTCAAACTTTTAAATGAAGGCAAATGTTTTGCTATTGTTAAAAGAGTTGCTTTACAGCATTCAAACAAAGGGATAGTCCCTTCTCACTGCCCCGTATTCTCCACTGGATATCGTTTATGTATTTTTTTGTTTTGGTGGGCAAAGTTCTTTGTATCCTAAGTAATATTCCTTTAAGCTAGGTCTGACTAATGGGTTGAGAATAAGAAGAGTCTTACTGGTAGGTACTGTTGCAGCCTCCTTGCAGAAGTCAAGATAGTGCAGACACCGGCATTACCTCACATTCTTTATTTTATCTTTCCTAGAATTTTCCTTTTTTAAAAAAAATCTTTTTGCACAATCGAATAGGTAAAGTCATTTGGGAATTAAATGTTTAAAATGTGCACTTAGGAGTTATTTGTTTTTAATGAGAACATTTTTATTGCCTTTGATTTGACTGGTTAGTCTGGTTTATCACTTCAGCAATAGTATATTTGATGGCTTTGGAGCCAGTGAAAGGAATGTGATAGTTAGAAGGTACTTTCCCTTGATCCCTCCCCCCACTTCCTCTTAGAGAACTCTAGCACTGCAGCAGTGGTAGCACACCCAGGGCCCTGTGGCCAAGGTATCATCAGTTTGGCGAGCGTGGCTGTTAGGTGCCCGCGACTGAGTATTTCCACTGGTGATGACAGTCTGCAGGGCTTAGGACCTGACTTGTGTGGAATTAGTGCACTGCAAACAGTTCATGAAATTATTGCTCTACTTTAAGGGGGAAGGGCCTCAAAACTTACAGTCAAACAAAAATTGGAGTTGTTTTGACTTTGCCTTAGTAACAGCTGCTCGTGGTAGTTGTTTTATGTCTGTAAAGAGGGATTTAGCTGGCATTCATCAACGCAAATCTGTATACCCTCTCTGTTTTCATTGGACTTGACCCAGCGCTTATGCCAAGCTCTTGCTGTTTTTTACCACCAAGCCAAAACTTTCCTCAGAGAGTTGCAGTGTGTAATCTGTACTCGATCCAGGGGGACGAAGGTCAAGGTGTGAATTTTCTTAGCCGGCTTGTCAAAAAAGCAGAAGAGAAAGCCTTCCTGATGCCCCCTAAATATTCTGTTTTCTGGTGAGTAGATCAGTTTGTCTTCATTTTTGAGGATTTTGCCCACAGGTACTTTACAGTTTGTATTGTGAAGGGAGCTTCTGTGTTTCATGGAAAGAAAGGATGGCTGCTGTGCTGGCGCAGGCTTTGGGCTCCATTCACAGCCTGGCTGGTCACGGTGTGCCTCAGGTCCTGCTGTGACCTGGTATTTGCAGCGACTTAGGCAGTGAGAGGTTCAGGGAAGGGAGCTGGATATTGACTTTCTGGTTTTTTAAGCAAGCTTATTTCAGTTACTATTCTAATTAGGATTCTGTTCTTATTTTCTGACTATGTGTCCTGCTATGTATGGATTATTTTGGTTGAAGAATTTGAAAATGCAAGGACATATAACTGGAAAGAATAGTAATCGTAGAAATTATGAGCTCTAGTACTCTTTCTTTACAGAGAGCTTAAGGCATTTTATATGTTCTTCTTAACCTTCCTGATGTTCCTATAAAGCAAGTAGCACGCTTGGATCCATGTACTTATTTAAATAGCTTCTGTTGGTGGAGTACCCGACAGTTTGCCAAGCAGTGTCATTCCAATGGCCTTCTTAAACAGATGACACTGAGGCTTAAGGGCTTAGACTAGCCCAGTGTCAGAGTATTGGAGGATCAGCATGCTGGCGGGGACACCAGGATTTACGTAGGTCTGCAAACGGCCCGAGGTTGCATAGCCAGTCTCTGGCAGAAAAGGAAATGGGTTTCTTGACCGCCCTTCCAGGGTTCCTTTCACTGACCATCCTATTTTCAGACAACAAATAGTGTGCTTGTTTCTATGATGTTCTTGACGCTATGCAATATGAGGAGCAGGGGGTGCTGCTGGCAGTCTAGGAGGTGGTACGGTATCATCTCTAGCTAGAGATCTGATCTGTGTGGATGTGCATGAGTACAAAGCCTGTCTTCCTTCTGTGCCTGGGCCTTGCCCAAAGGGAGGCTAGGATCCACAACTTAAAATATGAAGTCTAGGTCCCCTTTTAGCAAAGCGCTTAATAAAACTGGCTGTTCCTGCATTCCAAATGTGTATTGTGCAAACACAATGTACTAGATAGAAACTTGTTTCTTGCCAGTCTCCCCTGTCCCACTAGAACAGTGGTTCTCAACCTTCTGGCCCTTTAAATACAGTTCCTCATGTTGTGACCCAACCATAAAATTATTTTCGTTGCTGCTTCGTAACTTTAATGTTGCTACTGTCATGAATCGTAATGTAAATACCTGATATGCAGGATGGTCTTAGGTGACCCCTGTGAAAGGGTCATTCGACCGCCAAAGGGGTCGCGACCCACAGGTTGAGAACCGCTGCTCTAGAAGGTAAGCTCCCTGGGAACAGGGGTGTTTATTGTTCTCTGTTGTGTCCCTGGTGCTGAGAACTGTGCCTCTCACACAGTAGGTGCTCGGAAATATTTGGTGAATGAGGGAATACTTGCATTCAGATTGAGCTAGCCAAGAATATATGTGGTTTAATAATTTTAAGGATATATATCAGTTGCTGGATAACAAATGCAGAGCTTCCAAACTTAGATAGGTCTGTGGCACCTGCTTGTTAAATTTGTGGAAAAATGTAAGGCAGAAAGGAAAGTAAAAGCAACTGAACTTGGTGCGCCTTTCAGGAGAGAGTTAGGCCAGTTGCAGTAGAGTTTATTTTAGCATGAGGAATCTGCCTTTTTGAAAATGCAAACATGAATCCTTCCTAACTGAATTTAAAATTCAGTTTGAACATCACTCTATCACTAGTCTGTGTGATGAAGAATTCTTGTACTATTAATAGGTCAGTATGCATGTGGTTTGAGTGAGTGTGGGGAGATATTGATCTTAACTACACTGTGGTGTGTTCAGCTAACTTCCCTCCAAATCAGTAAAAGTGTAAGCTTCTAGTTCAAGGGACAAGGAACTTTGAAGATATGTGTTTTTTATTAGTGAAGATGGGATAGTGTTGTTGAATGAGTAATAATCATAACAAAAAGCTATTTTAGAAAGCTTATCGTGCAGGTAATATTTTACTTAGTCTCTCAACAACTTTCTGAGATTATAATTGATTATATTTCTATTTTATATATGAGGAGGCTGAGATGTAGATAAATAACGTGAGATCAACCAGCCAGTAAAATAGGTCCTGTGTTTTGACTCAATTTCAGATTACTGGTATGATAGTTTTGTCACCTATATTCCATAGGCTTCGTTTGGAACACTGTGTATTACCAGCATACTCTAATACCTTTCCCAGAATACTTGATTGTTCAGAGCATTCAGATTCTAGTTCTGACCTTGCTGGTATCCAGCTGTGTGATATTGCCTAGTACCTTAACTTCTCAGGACTACTCTTTTCAACTTAAAATTAGAGTGTAAGTGAAGACCAAGATCTTTTTTAGCTCCTTCGGTCTAAGGTGACTGTTTGGTTTTAGTTTGTTATTTTCTGTGACCTAGTGAACAGAAATTGAGACATCTATCACTTCTTTTAGTCTCAGAAAGTCCCTTTTAACAATTATTTTCAGAGGTTTTATTAAGTCCAAAATTAACCTAGTAAAGTTATGAATATAAATGGATATCTGTCTATATTTTATATAGTACTTTCTATTTTATTTACACATGGTGGGACAAAAGTAGGTTTACAGTTGTGAGTATGGGAAATAGTTAATTCCTTGTATTATTTATTAACTAGAGCCCCAGTGCATAAATTTGTGCACCTGGAAAGGAACTGTGGGCCACAAGGCTGCTGTCGGCACAGGGGCAGGTCTCGGCCCATCTACTACACCCCCACCTGGTCCCTCCTGCTGCGGCCCCCGGTCCCCTGTCTGCGGGCAGCCCCAATCCTGCCACCGCCGCCGCTCCCATATGCTGACGGCACTGGCCCTGCTCACACCTACTGACAGCGTGGAGCAATTGGGGCCAGTGCCAGCAGCGGGTGCGAGTGGGGCCGGCACCGTCAGCGGGTGCAAGCAGCGGCTGCTGCCCTGATAGCCCCTCAGGAGCAGGGGGAGGTGGAGGAGCCCTCAGGGACGATTGGGGCTGGCAACCGCCGCTTGCACCCGCTGGTGGCGCCAAGTGCTGGCAGCAGGTGCGAGTGGCGGCTCCAGCACTGGCAGTGGGTGTGAGAGGCGGCTGCTGGCCCCAGTTGCCTCTCAGGAGCAGGAGGAGGTGGAGAAGCCCTGAGAAGCAATTGGGGCCAGCAGCTGCCGCTTGCACCCGCTGATGGCACCGAACGATCAGGGTGGTGCCAGGTGCTGGAAGCAGGTGTGAATGGTGGCTCCGGAGCTGGCAGCAAGTGCAAGCGCAGGGTGGGACTGTGGCCTGCTGGAGCAAAGAATTTTCCATAACCGCCAGAAGCTCGCCCCAATGACAGTGACCAGCACCCTGCCTTGGTTTCGCGCCCCTGCTCACCTGCCACACCATCTTGCCGCGGCTGATGCCCACCATGTTGTGCCCTCTGCCACCTGCTGCCGACGCCTGTCATGTTCCATGCGCGCGCCCCCTAGTGGTCAGCGCATATCATTGCGACCGGTTTGGTTGTTCTGCTATTTAGTCTATTTGCATATTAGCTTTTTATTATATAGGATTATTGTATTATTTTCCATGCAGAGAACCTACTCTTGTCCTACCCTGTATATAAATAGATAAGTAGATAGATATAGTACTTTATATTTTATTAGGTACTTTTTCATTCATATTATAATGTTGCTAAAGGATTTTCCTCTTCATGTACATGAATAAGATGACAGGTGTTAAAAGTCCCACAGTCAATTAGTAGATGGTTAGAATTTAGTGATTTTTTCAGGGCCGGCATTCAGACTAAAGTAACGATGATGCAGAACTAGAGCAGTTATTGTAAAACATGTAATAAAAGACATACTTATATATAATACCAGTGCTTTTAGTACAAAGATAATAGACTGGGCCACCTGAGAAATAAACATGACACCTTGGTCTGTTCTGTCCCATATGAGGATCAGGGCAGATCTCAAAATAGTCCTTCTGCTCTTTCACTTAACTCATGCAAACATGTCAAACTCGTGGCCCGAGGGCCGCACGCCTCGTTTATTTGGTCCATGTTAACCAGGGGTCCTCAAACTTTTTAAACGGGGCCAGTTCACTGTCCCTCAGACCGTTGGAGGGCCGGACTATAGTTTTAAAAAAAACTATGAACAAATTCCTATGCACACTGCACATATCTTTTGAAGTAAAAAAACAAAACGGGAACAAATACAATATTTGTATTTGCATGTGGCCCGCGGGCCGTAGTTTGAGGACCCCTGGTGTTAACTTTTGAGTTTGACATGTTTGGCTTCATGGTTAGGTCAGAGTGCATTGTGCTTGTCTCTGTGTGGCCCTGATCACATTGTAATAAATAAACAAAATGGAATGTTGGATTTTCTAAGTAACGTGTGAGTCTGGAACATGGGTTCATTTTATTTTTGAATGTGTGGGCACTGATCAGTGAACCTTAGTTTTACTTGGGCTGACTTCCCCCCCTGCATATTCGGTTGTGCTGTGCTATGAATGTGGGTAACTATTTTAAAAGCTTTTGATTTTTTTTGGGGGGGACAGAACTGTCTAAGTATGCCTGCCTTGGTTAACCTCAAAAAATAATAGTTCACTTTAAATGGCCAATAAAAAGCGTAGTGGTAATTCCACAGTTACTTGCTTGAACATTTTCTTGGCTAAGTTGGGAAAGACACAATGCTTGTTTGGACTTTTAAATGGAGAAATTGTGTCCTGCAAAATTCCAGTGAGCTTTTCTTTTATGTAAGTTCCAGGAAGGTGGGGATGACAGCTCTACTTCCTTGTAAGCTTTTTCTTACATTCATGAGATTTAGGAGAGTCTAGGTCAGGCATAGTACATCTGTGTACAAAAACCTTGCTTTTTTTTTTTTTTTTAGCCCTAATCGGTTTGGCTCAGTGGATAGAGCGCCGGCCTGTGGACTCAAGGGTCCCGGGTTCGATTCCGGTCAAGGGCATGTACCTTGGTTGCGGGCACATACCCAGTAGGGAGTGTGCAGGAGGCAGCTGATTGATGTTACTCTCTCATCGATGTTTCTAACTCTCTATCCCTCTCCCTTCCTCTCTGTAAAAAATCAAAATATATTAAAAAAAAACACACATACAAAACCTTGCTTTTTAACATGGCAGCTCATTTCCAAATGCTCGATATAGCTGGCCTAAGAAGGAGGCCCATAGTTATGCCTGCTTTAACCAGATTTAAGGGAGCTAATAGTATTCCCTTATAAGCAAAAACTCAGGATATTTTGCATCAGTTTAGGATGCATACAGAAAAAGAAAATTGGTGAAATCTTTGTTGGATTGTGAGATGGAGTTCATGCCTTTTCCTAGATTAGATTTAAATTTCACTCTTCCTTTGTTATTCAGTTTATAGTTTGGGGTTATGCTTTTGTCGTTTTTGTGTGTTGTAGGCTCATCTCCAAAATTATCTTTCTAAATGAAAATATTTAGCTTCTCAAACTGAAATACCTAGAACTAGACTTACAAAGATAAAGAAGATTATAACCTAAAGACTTATACCTGAAAAAGAACTTAATCCTCATGAGGTTCTTGTAGTCTTCCTTCACTGAGAGAGATACTTGGTTAAGGGAGAGTGTTGGACTCCTCAGATGTAAGGTAAAAAGACAATGATGGCTTTTAATCATTCATTCAACAAGTGTTACTTGACCTCATATTATGTGCAGGGTGCTTTGAGGGCTAGGAGGTCGAGCTCTTGCCTCCATGGAGAGTCCAGTCTTTTTTGTGGCATTTGGCCTAGTGTGAACAGTACAAGGCAGTTTGGTGATGACACTGTTGTGACATAGGCAAAAGAGGAAAAAGTCTTTCTGGCTCAGGAGTGAGTAAGGATGCTGTTACGGAGGATATAGGGACATTTTAGTGGCACCTCAGAGCAGAGAGTCACTTAGGCAGGAGGAAAGGAAAGGGGGAGGATTCCAAGTGGAAGCCACAAAGGAAGGAAACTGCTGTGCATATTCAGGCTGTGGTTAGCATTTCCAGCTTGTTGGGTGATATAGGAGAGAATCGGTAAGAAGGTAGGTTTGGGATGCCTTATAATAGGCCTTGAATGCTAGCTCTAGTAGTGGGCTATTGAAGGAAAGCAAAGGGAAGATTAATCAGACAGTAGGGAAGGATCATGTCTGTTTGGTTAATTTGCTTTATTCTCAGCAGCTAGCCTGGGATCTGACAGCAAATCTTCAATAAATATTGGAGAGGGACAGGGTTGAGCAGGTGACATGTGGCTGGAAAGGAGAAACCCAAGTTACCCAACAGCTCATTGGATAGTGTGTAAATGCATAGAGAAAGGCTTAAGACAGTGACCTCTGCAGACTGGCAGAATCAGAGTACCATTAATAGAAAAGGGAACTTGGTCTTGGTTATGCTAGCGGGTGAGGTGCCTAAGGCGTGATAGAAAGATGAGGAGGGAATGAAAGTGGGTTTGTTGCTTCTTTCACCTTCATTAATGTCTTCATATCAGCACTTTCCCTTCATCTCCTGGCAAATCGGTACTCTTGCCAAGAACCTCTCGGATTCTTTTTCAGCAAGACCTGTATTTGTGCCTTTATTCTGTACCCCAGACCATAGTGGACTTTGCCAGGTAGCCCTCTGTGGGCAGTGGTTTTAAAAACTTAGGATTTTAAGAAAGGTGTTCTACCTTTGTGTCAGTGTATGAGAGAGAGTGTTTTTCTTCATTTTGCTTGATCACTGCCTCTAGATACTAGAGGCCCGGTGCACAAATTCGTGCACTGGTGGGGTCTAGTCGGCCTGCCCCGATGGGGGCAATTGGTGGGCTGGCTGGGGTGAGGGGCCGTGGGTGGGTCTAGCCGGGGTGAGGGGTTTGCTGGCCGGCCCTGCACCTGATCGGGGTGGGGGCCGGGCAAGGGGCCACAGGTGTTCCAGTAGTTCTGTTGTTTGGTCAATTTGCATATTACCATTTTATTATATAGGATTAGTATATGGGATAAAAGATATAAAATTACTTTTTTTTTTCCTTTCTTTTACTTTTTAAACTTTTTCTTAACATTGGAAATAGACACAAGATGCTCTAAATCAGCGGTTGCCAACTGGTGGTCTGAGGCCCACTGGTGGTCCATGAAGTCCAAAAGGTTGGCGACTGCTGGTTTAAGGAAACCTTTGGAGCAGCGGTTGCCAACCAGTGGTCCATGAGGTCTGAAAGGTTGGTGACTGCTGCTCTAAATTATTCATTAGCTATGGAAACTCCTTGCTCAGTCATCTGTTTTTTTTTTTAATTTTTATATTATTGGCTAAGAACTGTGAACAGGTCAGCGATTCCTTATCCTTTTTGTGTTGAGAAATTTCATGTAAACATGAGACCAAGTCTGTAATTCTCTTGAGGCATACTATATTTAAAAAAAATAATTCTTTTCATTGTTCATTATGTATGAGTTAAATACTAAAATGACAATGGATACTTTAGTCAATGTGAATTATAAGTGTGTGGTTAATTTTCTTCCTTTTTTCCTAATGTAAGGCATTTTAAACTGTATTTTAGACTTTCCCTCCTTTAGATGCTAGTCTTAAGCTGCTGTAGTTGAGTGAGAACAGCAGTGATGGTAAGGAAAGTTAAGTAAACATGAAATTAAAAAGGCCATAAGAGTACATTTTGGTAAACCAAAATATTGCTTGGTGGCATGAAGCCACAGATCCATTCCAAAAAAAAAAAAAAAAAAAATGCGGAAATGTGGTTTTGCTGTCTGTCGTGCAGTCTGTTTCAACTGTGAGAAACATACGTTGCTTTATGGGGTATTTTTTTTTTCAAGTCTGACCGCAGCTTTTAATTTCCTTCACTCCACCCACACCTCCCACCGCATGCCCATGTATCTAGTGCTAATTTATGGGCAATTTAAATGTAATGGCATAATCATCAACCACCAAAAGGGTCAGCAGTTGTGGCAGAAGTTTCTTGCCTTAGGTGTGTTACGTATCAGTTCTCTGCTTTGGGAAACTTTTATAATCAGAACACAGTGTTTGTCCTTGTTTTTTGGACTTTTCAATCTAAGTTAAAGTGAGGTTTCTTTTAAAAGGTAGTTTTGAAGTGCTTTGTTTTTTTTGCTGAAAAAAATAATGTATTCACATTAAAGAAATTTTAGAAAGCAAAAGAAATTAAAAGACTCACCCATGGTTCTATTACTCTGACCTAAATGCTGTAGTAGATGGAAAATTATGCTCCTTACCCTCTATGGAAAATATAGGTTAAGTTCCAAAGGGTGGTACATAAAATAAGCATAATGTACCCTTCTTTCTTTAAAAAGTACAGAAGTACAACATAATGTATAGTAAAATGAAACCTTAGATCTTTAAAATTAATTTTGGTTTATTGGTAACTATGGTTGCTTCAACATTTTTTTATGAGCAACACAATCCTAAATATTTTTTAGGATCTACTCTTAATTCAGCCAGTAACTTCCTGTAATCTTGGTAAATCATTTAACTTTTCTGAGTCTCAGCTTCTTATCCATAGCCATAAAACAAGGGAATAGGACTCGATCAGTGTGTTTTATAAAATGCTGGTTCCTGGGTCCCTAACCTGGGACCTGGGCATCAGTATTTTTCTGAATGCTCCAAGGTAATTCTAAAGTAGGGTTGAGAACCAGTGAACTAGAGCAGTGCTTCTCAAACTTTAATGTGCATACAAGCCACTGGGGATCATGTTAAAGTCAGATTATTTCTGCAGGCCTGGAGTAGTACCTGATATTCTCCATTTCTAATGCCCAGATGCTGCTGGTTCACTGACCACATTTTGAATAGCAAGGAGCCAGAAATCTCCAAAATGTCTTTCATATTTATGTCATTTCTTTTTTCCATGGTTTAATTTATATAGTACATGGGAATCCATGTGCTGCTTGAATGAGACCTCTGATTAGGATGTCTATATACATAGAGTGGTATCTGCATAACCTTTGTTGCATCTCTGGAATAAGTCAGCCAATTCAAGTAATTTTAATGGTACTGTACCTTGCTTTAGGTAGCCTGCCTGAGCTCCAGCTGGCAGCTGAAGAGTTGGCACACTACTGCCTAGAAGAGGGGTACTTTCCATTTCTCCCTTCTCTGCTCACTGAGACCCTACTCTAATAGTTACTTACACTTTCAAATTCTGTCTCTCTTCTTTTTATCCTTGAGTGGCTACCCTACCCATAGTAGTGCCTTCTAATTCCTGAGCTGTATTTTAGTTAAATGGGCAAAAAGAATCATGAAGTAGTACATTTTATTTTAATTTGGTTTCTCTTTGAGCACATTCTCTGCAGAAAATACATTAAACGCAATTTAAAGAGCAGGCAAAACTCCAGTTTTGCAGTTTATTTTGTTGTGGTAGAAGCACAAACATCCTTGTACTGTCATGTTTTTCATGCTCTTCTTTAACCCTGTCATTTGGGAATAAGAAAATACTGTTTAGAACTGTGTAGTCCCTTATTTTTGTTTGTTGTAGCACAGCAACAGACTAGCAGGAAGCCTGATGAGTGGGAAGACCTTGGCTGGCATATCTGCAGAGCTGATTTTTAGGCTGTCACCTACCTTTAAGTAGTTAAGTACAATTTTGAACACTTCCCTTTTCTGCATAAACTAGCGCAGGGATCATGTACTGCACCATTTATCAGGGCTGTGTTGGAGAGTTTTGTTGCCCTGAAGGGATATCCCTGTCACCTATTCTGAAGTCCCAGGCAGTTTAGGATTTAGAAGTGTTGCTCTAGAGCAGTGCTACTGTAGGCTGCTGCAGGTCTGTGAACTATTTTTTAAAGGTGGGTGATATGATAAGGAGCTTGTGCCAGACTGTAAGTCAATATACTACTTCATCAAGAATGTCTTTATTAAGAAAAGAAAAAGAATTAAAAAACGCACCTAACTGAATTAAACAATAGTTTATTTAATTCCAGTACAAGCCCATTATCTTCTTGTCAATGGATAACAATTTGGGGATTGACTGCTTTCAGTAGCACTGCAATAGAGGTTTATTAGGGTTGTTTTTATAAATTAGGAATAGACTGAAGTCAAAGTTAGTAAAATAAAGGGAGATGTAACCCAAAAAATAAAAGGTAAGTTTAAAGACAAGTTAGGTTAAAGGTATGATTCAGTTCAAGGTGGTGGGGACATGTGCAAAATAGTCAAGGCAATTTACACAGATTCTGCAAGTAGGAAGCTGTAAGAGACAGTACAGTTTGCTTTGGTTAATGCAAAACTCCTTTAAGTTCTTTTAGTACTTCTGAATTCTGAATAGCTTGCCTTAAACAATTTTTGTTTTTCATTTTACCATCTACTCAATGGAAAGCACATATTTCTATAGGTCTCACACAACTGTTATTATATAGTCTTAAATTGCAAGCTTTGAAATTCAGCCTGACTTCCCCTCCACCTCTCTTCTGCCCCCTCTCCCCAGCCTTATAGTCTTTACTTTTTTACTACTATATATAAAATTTACTGCATCCAGGGCAAGTATCTGTTTGCCAAGAAAAGAGGAAGAGAGATTCTTTGCCAGTAGCGAAACATAAATACTGACAATGTCTTTTCTGGGTCACAGTTCAAGAAAGTGGAGAAATAGCAAATTTTCTGGGACTAGGCCTGTGACCTCACTTCTCTTTTCAATCAGTCTGGAGGCACTGACCTACTGTCCTCTGTTACTGTGCCAGGGGGTCTGCTCCCCCACCTCCCACCCCGGGGATGTCTTCTTAATTGAGAGACAGGAAGAGCCCTAAGTTTGAATCTATAGGTAACAATACAGCTACTCAACTTGTAGCACTATCTAATCTCAGTTCTGTCTTAGAACAGAACTATTTACTTTAAGGCAGTGGTTCTCAACCTTCTGGCCCTTTGAATACAGTTCCTCATGTTGTGACCCAACCATAAAATTATTTTCGTTGCTACTTCGTATCTGTAATGTTGCTACTGTTATGAATCGTAATGTAAATACCTGATATGCAGTATGGTCTTAGGAGACCCCTGTGAAAGGGTCGTTCAACCGCCAAAGGGGTCGCGACCCACAGGTTGAGAACCGCTGGCTTAGAGTATAGTTCAGCTGGATTAGTAATTAGGGTCAACATGGGAATTGACTTCACAGTTGTATTGTTCACAATATGTGGTGTGCTTTCCAAATTGTTTTATCACTCGAATCTGGATTTTTCCCTTGCCTTTCCATTACTGTCCCCCAAAGCAAACCTTGAAATCAGCCTTGTGACTTCCTATTTTAATGAACAGTAGCACCATATCCAGGCTTCACACATTGGAATCATGGACTTCTTACTTTCATTGTTGCTTGTCTCCCTGCGCAGCATGTCTCCTTTCCTCACCAGCCTCTGGCTAATCACTGCATCTGCAGCCTTTGCCTCTCTGCTCCTTTATCTGGGCTGCAGGAGCTCAGGGTACACTTCTCTATCTATTCACACTGGGTTGTTATTTGGGGGCCCTCTCTACTGGAAATCCAGCTAGTATCTCCAACTTGCCTCTGCTCTTCTCTGCTCCTTTTACCCATTACATAGGTGATCTTGTCCATGCTGCTAAGTAGATGGCTCACCAAATTTTTTCAATAGCCTGGATGTCTCTTCTGAGACCATTATATGTAACTTTGAGAATTCATGGGTACTTAAACACAGCATGTCCTAAAAAGACATCCTCCTGCACAAGCCTGCTCTTGGTCCAGTGATCTCTATCTCAGGAAATGCCAGCAGCATCCACCCAATTTCTCAAGCCAGAAGTCCAGAGGCAGGTGAGGATTGCTTTTCCCTCTCACTCTTTAGCTGCACACAGGCCATCATCTGGTTTCTTGAAATCTACTCCCAGTTACTCCTCCATTTGTTTACTTCTCTCCTGCTGTCTGATCATGGTGAGTTAACACTTGACACTTCCTTGGTTTGATCTTTAAAATGGGACAGCAGTAATCCTCTTAAAATTGTTCTGAGTTTAAGGAGCTTTCCATGAATTTTAGGATGATGGTGATGATGGCGACGATGATGACTAGCACCCTTAGACACCATAATTAAGATGACTCTCATCATGAGTAATGCTCTCATCGCCTACCTGGTCTAACCTTGGTGGAGATAATCCTGGTACACTAGGCTCTGCTGGATCTGCTTTTCCAGCCTCATTCTGTGCCACCTGTTCCCTTTCACTTGGTCCCATGTGTCCAATTTGAATGAATTTGGACAATTTGTCCATTCACTTTTTGGAATGTTTTCCCCTTTCCCTGCTCTTCTTTGTCTAGCAGACGCACTTCACCATCAGTTACTCAGGGAAACAGTCCCC
This sequence comes from Myotis daubentonii, assembly GCF_963259705.1. Lineage (NCBI taxonomy): Eukaryota > Metazoa > Chordata > Mammalia > Chiroptera > Vespertilionidae > Myotis > Myotis daubentonii. The sequence continues at coordinate 45,521,483 of NC_081850.1, forward strand.
TGTTAAGCATTTAAAACTACCCTACATTTTACTTAAATGTCTGTCTCATTTGCTAGATTATGAGCTCTATAAATCTTTCTTGTTCACCTACTCTTTTTCTCAGACTGTTACACTGGCCTGACAGTATTGTAGACAACTGCTGAAAACCGGAATTGATATGGATTACATGTTGCTCTCTCCCCAAAGCCACTGTAATGACTTCAGCCAGAAGGGGTTTCTGCCATCCTCACACTTGCGTTTCTAGGGCTCCTCTGTGTACCACCTTGATACCACATGATGTCTGTTACTGTGCTTATTTCCATTTGTTCGTCTGGTTCACTCGATTATAAACACTTCAAGGCCCAGATCGATTGGGCATTCACTGCTGTTTCTACCGTAGCTGCTAGCTTAGGGTAAGAGTGAATGAATGAGCCGGTATCTGAAAGCATCTTGTTGAATTTTCTAAGTCTGTGGTGTTATGGGAATTCATAATGTTTCTATTCTGAAATTATCTTTCATCCTCCATCTTTCCTCTTTTGGTATGTTTTGTGGTTATAAATCTTTTCTGCCTTCCACAGCCACTTAAATATAATCAGTGGCAAGAAAGGGGTGTGCAGGGCAGAAATGCACTGGAGTGTCTTAACCTCCTGTCTGGTATTTATCACAGCTTTCCTAGGAATTGTCCTTGATAGGTCCTTGCTGCCTTCCAAATAAAGTTCAAGCTCTTTAGTGTGGCATTCAAGACCTTCCACAGTCTGACCCCAGTGAACCCTTTCTGTCCTTATTTTCCACTTGGTTTTTTATTGCATGCATCCTGTGCTCTGGCTTAATGGTTTTCAATCTTGGCCTGTACATTAGAATCACCCCAGGAGCTTTAAAATAAAATACTAGCAGGTGGGTTCTACCCTCTGAGAGTGTGAGTTCATTGGTCTGGGGTGAAGCCTGTGTGTTGGTGTTTGTGAAAGATCCACTTGTAATGCTAGTGTAAAGCCAGGGCTGGAGACCATTGACTGACTCAGTGTTGCCCACAAAATATAATCTCCTATAAGAGCTTTGAGAAGAAAGGATTTTATAGTCAAAGAAGTTTGATTAGGACTGCATTTTATGTACTCCTTTCTAGAGATTTATAACATTATCAAGTAAGAGGCTCTGAGATGTTCAACAAGAAAGAAACCGGTTTAACCTCTGTGAAGTAATCTGATCAGAGAGCTCTTTATGTATGTGATACCTGTTAATGACATCTGCTAAACTTAGTCTAGAATCTGCTTTGGGCCATGCTGTACCCAGCCACATCTCAGCTTTTAAGTCACTTTTTTATTTGTCTTTCCTTGATTGTATCTAAACTGTACTACCCCCTGCCTCAGGCTTCTCTCTCAGCATTTTTCAGCATCTGTAATTCTTCTTTACATACTTATATGTTTGCTTCTGTCTCCCGCTCTGTGATGTGAACTCCATGACAGCAGGAACTTATTTGTCTTGTTCACCCTTGTGTCTCCATTCATCCCCTAAAATAGGCCTGATAGATAGTAGGTGCTTAATAAATATTTGAATGAACAGAAAGCAATACCTTCATGTTTTTGGCTTTTACTAATGTACATATGTTTAAATATTTTAAACTGCCTGCACAATTTAATTAAAAGCTTGAAATACATTTTTAAAAGCAATAGGAATACAGGAGCAAATATAGATGACAGTAGTTTTCAATACCTTTAATTTTCTCAACCTGCCTAGTAAAGTATTAAAACAAAGAAGACAAGGAAAAATAGATATGAGTCTGATTGTAGAGAGAATACTATTACTTTTCTGATTATAGAGAGTTCTTGGTCTGTGGCAGTGATGGCGAACCTTTTGAGCTCGGCGTGTCAGCATTTTGAAAAACCCTAACTTAACTCTGGCGCCGCGTCACATATAGAAATTTTTTGATATTTGCAACCATAGTAAAACAAAGACTTATATTTTTGATATTTATTTTATATATTTAAATGCCATTTAACAAAGAAAAATCAACCAAAAAATGAGTTTGCGTGTCACCTCTGACACGCATGTCATAGGTTCGCCATCACTGGTCTATGGGATGGGAGTTATTTTTTCTCTCTTAATTTTTTAACCAGAGTACCAGGGGTCACACCTATGTGAGACATTATAAGAGTTTAGGTGAGGAATCAGTGAGCAATAGTGGGCTTTTGTGTAGGACACCCAGTATCAATGACAAAAAAAAAAAACAGGCAAGGAACTAGTAGGTTCTAAGTAAAAACTTCTAATTATTAGAACTCTCTACAGTGAGAGTATTTCAACAGGTTTGTCAGGGCCAGTGGGTAGGGTCTTTGTGTACCCGAATCCATACTTGGAATCCCATTCATGTGGAGCTGCGGCATTCCTGGGCTTTGTTTGGAAGGAATTCCCATGGCATGTTCTCTCTAGAAGTCCTCATGCTATAGCTGTGTCCCTGGCTTCCTACACCTGTTTCTGACTCTCCAGGTGCTGAGTGTATCTGGAACCACTCTTTTATTTCCTGTGACACCAGGGATGTTGGTGCCTGGGTAGGGCCTTTTTTGGGGGGGCTCTTGGATTCATCCCCCTGGTTCACTCTGGAGATATCATTGTGGAGATTATTGTGACTCAGCACACAAGGTGCCCATCCATTGTGCTGTCTTAACGGTTACCCTAATTCCAGTGAATCAAGTGATGGCAGTCTGGTGTGAGTTATTTCAGGAGGGAGGTTAAGTGGCATCTCCTTTATTGCATTTCTAAAATAGTCTTTTAAAACATGTCCTGCAAAGATTTCAGAATGGAACTTTAATCATTTACTTATCGGTGAGGAATTGTCTTAAATGAATTAGTATTTCCTTTGGGGGTCCACTATGATCACTTATTATTTTTGAGTTGCTTGGCATCCTAAATGCCAGAAAAGGTGTGTGTGAGGAAGGTTAACAAACCAAATCAGACTCTAAAGCAGGTCTTGCTCTAACTTTCCCAATTTCAGCATGCTTGCAAAGATTTCCGGAGCTTGCAACCTAACCTGAGCTGCAGTTACTTCTGTTCATTCAATTAGTGTTATTGAGTGTCTTCTACATACCAGGCAATTCTTTGGAGCCTTGCTTCTTGGGGTGTGGTCTGTGGACCCCACAGCATCATGTCACCTGAGGGTTGTTAGAAGTATAGACTCTCAGGTCCCACTCCAGGCTGGATTTGAACAAGATTCCCATGTGATTAGTGTGCACATTAAAGTTGTTGAAGTACTACTCTTTAGTTCATGAAAACAAAAACATGTTAGCTAATTTCAGATGATTACAAATGCTGTGAAGAAAAGACTGTAATAGGCAGAGTGAGTGGGATGAGTGTGAGGAGTCATAGAGGAGGGTGAGTGAGGATGTCTGAGGAGGTGTCCTGTGGGCTAAGACTTAACTGATGAGTTGGGACCAGCCCTGGGAAGATCAGGGGAAGGCAGGTCAGACGAGGGGCCCTCCTTCAACCTTGCAGTGCGCTGTCCACACCTGTCTTTTTTGAAGCCGGGGTCACACCTTTGCTTCTCCCCCTTTGTGCTCTATCTGCGGAGTCACTTGTCTGCTGTGCCTGGACCGGGTTGGTAATGGTATTATTTGGCAAGTGCAAACAGCAGAAGAGCAACACTTTTGTTTTAGTAAGAGCTGGCTATTTATCAAGGCAAGAACATAATCCAAGGGGATGGAAGGGTAACTTGGCGCAGTGATGGCCTCAGAGAGTTGAAATTATATATGCTTGGGAGGAGGAAGGGCAATAGAGGCTAGAATTGAACGGAGAAGAGGAAAGGAAGTGTTGAGGGGTTTGGATGTTGATGAAGTTTTGTTGAGAAATGGAGATAAATAAGAAAAAAAGAGACAAAGTCTTTGGCCTCACCTGTGGGTGAGAAATACAGCATATTTCTCAGTGTATAGAAGGTGTCTTATTGTTTCCCTGGTTATAGCTATGTTTGATGAGAACTTGGTAAGAAGCTAGTGTTTTTCTTTTTGGTTTTATTCTAGTATCCAAAGTTCCTTTGTCTTTTAGGCATTTTATCACATACATTTTATTCATATACATCATGTGGGGGAAAAATACAGTGAATGATCTTTACCTATGATGGGCACAGGAATATTTGTCCCCTCCACTATGGTTAATTACATACTGCTTAATCGTGCATCAGCATTCAAAGGCCCCTATGCATTTATGTCAGTAGGAAATAGTAGGGGGAAAAGAGAGAGAGCAGGAGATTGAGATTCAGAGAGAGAGAGATTCTGAGATAGAGGGCGAGAAGAAGAGACATCAAAAAGTAGCTGGTAGTGCTTGCTGGCCCAGGAGTACTGAGTAAATGAGCATTTGCACAACTTGGGTGTGGGTGTTTTAGTACAGAATAATCTGGGTCTGTGACCAAACACACCTTGTTCCCTGAAGGCTGAAGTTAAGCTCATTAGAGAAAAACATTTTCTTTCCCTACTCCTGATATCCCACTTTTCTCTCCCACCTTTTTTCCATTTTCCCTGCCCCACCTCTGTGGTAGAGCTGAGTATAACAGTGATTACATTGGTTACAGTGTTATTTAGACTTGAGAACTGAAATGATTTGACCTTTTAGGAGTAACTGGATATCAGGCACAGTGATCATCAATCATTCTCAGCCTTGATACTATATCACTCTTAACATTTGAAACAGTATTTAACTACAATAACCAGAGCCATGAAGATGTAGATAAAATAATAGTCAAATACGGGTATCTGGGATTTCCCTTAAAGGCCTTTTAAAAGCTTAAGGGGTGAGAGATAGGGGCCCTTTTTTCTAACAATTGCAAAAATGCTTTAGTAAAATATTACTTCACCTTTGAGGACAGATGGGAATAGTTTCACGAAATGCAGGTATACTGTGATAACTCCGGGAAAGACATTGTCTTGCATATTCCTACTGTAGCACTCCTATGTCTTCTTAGGACAAACAAATGGAGTACTTCAGTGTGTGCAGTTAGCTGAACTGTGCACATGGAGCACCCAGGAAAATCGAGTTCAAAACACAAAGAAGATTGCTTTAGTTAAACTTCTGGGGTTAGGGGTAAAAATATGGTTGAACATTGGCACTTTCAATTCTAAATGAGCACTCCTTAGCACCACTTTCTTCTTGGTACTAAGAGAAATATACTTGGTAAAAAAAAGTGTTGGTAGTTTGAATCAGTCCTTTAGGGAACTGATAGATGTCCTATTAAATTGATTGTTAATATGTTATTACTTCATTTTATTGCTTTATTAGTAATATAAAGTAATCACTTGAAGTATGCTGACAATATTTTGATCTAAATTTCTAAGCCTTATTCCAGTCTGGCTTTTAAAACAAAACGAAACAAAAAACACATAAAATTTGTGTTATCCGTTACATGTTCTTAGATCTTTTGTAAAGTTGAATTTTGATAAGATAAAATCTGAGTTGTCAATGTAGAGCAGTGGTTCTCAACGCGTGGGTCACAACCCCTTTGGGGGTCGAACGACCCTTTCACAGGGGTCGCCTAACCGTGGTCGGCAAACCACGGCTCGCGAGACACATGCGGCTCTTTGGCCCTTTGAGTGTGGCTCTTCCACAAAATACCACGTGTGGGCACGCATGTATAGTGCGATTGAAACTTCGTGGCCCATGCGCAGAAGTCGATATTTTGTGGAAGAGCCACAATCAAGGGGCCAAAGAGCCGCATGTGGCTTGCGAGCCGCGGTTTGCCTAGCTGCAGTTTGCGGACCACTGGAAGACCATCGGAAAACACATATATAATTACATATTGTTTTAGTGATTAATCACTATGCTTTAATTATGTTCAATTTGTAACAATGAAAATACATCCTGCATATCAGATATTTACATTACGATTCATAATAGTAGCAAAATTACAGTTATGAAGTAGCAACGAAAGTAATTTTATGGTTGGGGGTCACCACAACATGAGGAACTGTATTAAAGGGTCGCAGCATTAGGAAGGTTGAGAACCACTGGTGTAGAGCAATAGTACTACTTGAATATTTTCATTACAGTTAGTATGGATTTTTATTAAGTTGGGAATAATTTCTCATTAGTTCTCTGATTTTTTTCTTTTTAAATCTAGAGGCAGGCAAAATCAGTTCCAAAAGTTGTACTGTTTCTCAGAAAATTTGGAGTAGGTTGATGAGCAAATCGAGATAATTTTCTGATTGAATTAAAATTATAGCCTTTGATTCTGTAGTGGTAAAGGGAGGGTGAAGGAGAGAATTGCAAGATTTATTTGTACTTATTCCAAAACAGATTTCAGACAGAATAAGAAGGAATTATTCTTCACTTTAAAAAAAAATGTTTATACATAGTGGTTGTTATGTTCTTGATAAGCACATAATAAAATAAATAGATTCATCTTCGGAAAAAAATTTTGGCAAAGAAACTGCTGTAGAAAACATTATTCATGAGATGTTATTAAAGCATGTTTTTCTGAAACTATAATTGTTTAGATATTTTTTGTTCTTTTTTAATTTTTTTCTGGTTGGCTGCTAAAATGGTTTTCTAATGTTTTGTTATTCTGTTTTATTTCAATAATATGTAATAGTGTTTTTCCTATTTCAATGAGAGGCTAAAAATTCTAAGAAAAATTTTAAAATGATTGATTTTGATATGACTCTTTGGTTACTGAAATAAAGTCATCTGTACTTTCAAGTTTATTATGTGGTTAAAATAAAATTAGTTTAACTTTTTTAAAGGATATTATGTAGGCGGAAATAATATAAATAAAATTTAGATTTATTGTATTTGAACTATTTGAGAGATTGCAATTCAATTTAAGCATAGCCTTAACCAATTTTTTGTCTTACTTAAATGACTAATGTAATTTGTTATATATGGTAAAGAAAATATGTTTCTGATACTGTGTGCTTTAGTATTTGTTGCTTTGTAATCTAGTGATTGAATAGTGACATTCTTTTCAGTGCATGGCATTGCTTTTCCATGTTGCATGGTAGTTAATAATTTTCAATGATTCTTGAATTGGAGTGTGAAGATGAAAGGGATAAAAGGTTCTCAGCATTTTTCTGTTTCATTACTGACTGGTTATGCTACTAGTCCACTGGCCATCACCACTTTGGAGTTAGCTTGTCAGCATTCATGTGCCAGGTATGGAGTGCATAGGTAAAGGATTTTCATAGCATGCCTTTTTTAAAGTTAACTTTTTTCTAAAATATTTAGCTCAAACTTTTTTTTTTAATTAGAGATGGTTATCAATTTTATTGCCTCTTTATTGGAGGGATGGAATAAAGCTGGGAAATTATAGAAGAGAGAAATAGAATGATAGTTGAGGGTGGGAAAATATGTGCAACTAGTGTTTTTGTTTTTTTTAAACTATATTTTATTGATTTTTTACAGAGAGGAAGGGAGAGAGATAGAGAGTTAGAAACATCGATGAGAGAGAAACATCGATCAGCTGCCTCCTGCACATCTCCTACTGGGGATGTGCCTGCAACCCAGGTACATGACCTTGACCGGAATCGAACCTGGGACCTTTCAGTCGAAAGCCGACGCTCTATCCACTGAGCCAAACCGGTTTCGGCGTAACTAGTATTTTTTAATGAATATCTTGATGATAGAGGAAGACATAATAGAAGTGTCAAAAATTGTTAATCTATTTGACAAACTATGGCTGCAAAAACAATCTTTTTGTTATATATTGACATGAACAATTGTTCTTTTATTGGGGCCGTTAATGCTATTTTGGTATGTCATGGGCAACTGAAGGCAATAGTTAGCGGTGTCCATAAAGCATCAAATACCATGATAACATCCAGTAATCCTAACAGCAGTATTTCACAATCTCTGCCTGTTTAAATGGGCTATCTGTGAATGTACTTGCTCAGGGATGCATGAGCCACATCACCTATAAATTTGATTGGAAGCTACAGAGCTGGCCTAGGCTGATGGATAGCAGATTAGAACCCTGATTAACCATGTGATTCAAAGACTGGGAATATATTGTCTAAGCAAGATTCATCAGATGCAATCAGAATTTCAAGTGGTCAGATGAAATTCAAATGTGTATTGTGGCTTTTTCTCCCCTAGTGCTTTTCCTCCTAGGTTGCCTATTTTCCCCCTCTCTTTCCCCAAAGCTGAAAAATACTTCTTTGATGAATCTGCTCCTTACCCTAAAGCTAGCTGTCTGTTATTCATCAGAAAGCAGGTCGCAGTTCAGTGAGCAGAAGAAAAGATTTTAATAGAAGCTATGCCAAGGGCTGTAATGCATCATTTTAGGGCCCTAATTACATTACAATGACAAATATCAATGGTGACAACAGCAATAACCTACATCCCTTAATGGCTGTGCTGGAAAAGGAGTTTGGACCTCACGCCATTAGATTAGACTCAGTTTCAAAACATAGGCCATTAGAAGTGTGTGTCCGCAGTATTATTGGCTGATCACTGAAGCCCAGTGGAAAGGCCTGTAAATAAATGATGCCTCCCTAAAGCTGGATCCTATGGGACAAAAGAAGCAAAATTAGATGACCATGGAAGCAGCAGTGTTTCCGAGGCAACTTTAGCTTTCAAAGTGAAGAATGACTGGCTTAATTTTATGAAATCACACACACATCCCACCCCCCTACTGCCAATTAGCCTGACCATGAAAATCCATTGGCATGACAACTCAAAGAAATTAAGAAGTCTTTTAAACAAAAGGAGGCCTTTAAAGAAAATGTTTGGGAGGTCGCCCCCTCTGCTTTTTCTGTTAGGTGTGCATGTTAACATATATGAACCAATAAAACGACTTTTCTACTATTTTAAAGAAAATACAGACTTTTTTCCATATTTGTTTAGACTTGAAATAGCCTAGGTCCAAAGTTAAAGAAGCCAGATAAATACCTCTTGGTCTTTGTTTTGCCAGCTAAGTTTCCTTAGAGTAGTTTTTATTGCCTATAGGCAAACTAAAGAACTCAGTTTTCTTATGTGCCCACACATTTTTCAACTCTCCTAGCAAGGGACTATTTTATTTATGTAAACAACATAATGAGGAAAATATGCCTGGCAGATGGTTCCAAGCATTAGAATTATCAGTTTGGTCTGCCCCAAAGTGTCTCATTATCTTTTATACTCTCTCCCTCCACCTCTCGTTACAGAAAGCTTAACAACCAAATGCCTTTGAGACACCGTGCTTTTAGTCTGGTGAATGCTACTCTCTTTTCTCAGCTCACACTGGAATTTCACCCCATAACCACTGTGGTATGTTCGTCCAGGTGGAGAGTGATTTGGTGATTCCCATTGCAGCTTTTCATGGTGGTTTAAGCATTCTTAAAGGATAGCTAAATGCTCCATGGGGCAAGTGCCATAAATTAAATCAGGTCAGCACAGTTGGGTCCTTATTCACTGATGCTTGTTGGTGTTGGGTTTTTGTCCATCCTGTTAGGAAGGCAGAATTGGAATGGAAAATTTAGGTTTGGAACTTGGTTAGTTTGTGTTTTCTCCTGGCTGGCAAAGTTTGTAAGGTGCTGGCATTTAAAAGATGCTTTGCTATCAAGTCAAGGGCTGCTGATGAGAGAAGGAAACCTAGAATGCACAAGGCGTGTCGCTATCATTCTGGTAATGACTTAGTAAGAAAGAGAGCATTTTGTTCTTTTAAAAAATGAGGAACTGACCCTGATGGAATTTATTTTAAGAATGTTTGAAAAATAGTAATTGCTTTATGTTATCTGCCTTTCAGTACTCCTCTCCTTTTGCCCACCTCATCAGTAAAATATAAGCTATTTTATTTTTATGTATATAAAAGAAATGTGTTTACCTGTCACATGCCAAAGTCTATAAGGAGCCATCTATAATAATAAAAGCATAATATGCTAATTAGACTGGACAGCTGAATGACTTTCTGGACGTCATTCCGGACATCCAGACGAAGCCTCGGCAGCGGGGGCTGAGGCAGAGGCGGTTGGGGCGATGAGGCAGGCAAGCAGTTAGGGGCGATCAGGGAGGCAGGCATGCGAGTGGTTAGCGGCGATGAGGCAGGCAGGCAGAGTGGTTAGGGGTAATCAGGCAGGCAGGCGAGCAGTTAGGAGCCAGCGGTGCCAGAAAATTATTAGAGAAAAATCTGTTATCTGACATTATTGGGACTTTTACAGATATATAGTGCTGTGATTAGTTCCCAAGGTTAGTTCCCATATACACACAAATTGCTTGTATATGACGACTTTTAGCATGTTCTAAACCTCTTCACACAGAAAATCTTGGTTAATACACTTGGGAATTTTTATGGTTAAAGAAAACATGCCATTTTTCAACAATTTATTGCTAAGGATATGAATTAATCAACTTTTGGGGGTTGGTTGGGTGCTATTTTTGGGGAGAGGTTGGGGACTTAATTATAAAATCCCAGTGAGTACTAATTGAGAGAAGTTGAGATATAGAGAAGAATGTATATTTATTATCTAAATTCTAAAAACTTGGGTTTTTATGAAAAACCACATCAGATTGAATAAGGGTCCTGTTGAAGCTTTTGAAACTGATTTCCAGTTATGAAAATTAAATTTTTTTATGTTGTCCTGGTTCTTGAAGGTTGACTTTTTAAGATGAATTCTGGTTAATAAATTGTGCTATTAATGTGGCACTGTTGTCATTGCTGCCCGTTAGTGGGCTAGCTGATGAGCGTTTTCCTCTTCCTTATGAAGTATACCAGCCAGAATATAAAGTGTGTATTAATATCATCTTGTTAATATTTTGGGAATTTGTAACCAGCTGACTGTTCTCTTCATTGCTTTCCTTTCCTTTTTTTTTTTTTTTTTTTTTTTTTACAGGCAGAGATTGTCAAGAGGCTGAATGCTATCTGTGCACAAGTCATTCCTTTCCTGTCCCAAGAGGTAAGGCAGTTGGTTTCAGGCACTGGGCTAGAAGGTGCCGTTTTAGTGGTTTTGCAGAAGGGGGATTGTGGGACTGACTCTTTGCCCTTGTCGGCCTCTTGGTGTTTGTATTACACATTTCTAAGGTACAGTGTTCAAATTCCAACTTCTACACCTTTCTTACATTCAGTGGAAAATAATTGTGTTTATATAATGGAATGTTTCTTATATGCGAAGGAAAATTCAGTTGTTAAAATATCTGCTGTCATTGGACAATGTAGTGTTACTCAGAATTATGACTGTTTGTCTTAATGGCATCTAATAGGGTAGTTTAAAAAATTTCCCAGAAGACAAAAGCTTGTTCTACACTTGTGTCACTGGGCAATGAGTTGTCAGAAGAGGTATCAAATAGAAACTACTTTATGTAGTAAACACAAACTAATGTAACTTTTGTGTAGCTGCTCTTGAAAAGTTACTATTGTTACCTCATGATGTCTTTGTATTGCCTGTGCATTTGAGAAAAGATGCAAGATGGGCTCAGTGGACTCACTGTTCTGAACGCCATGGACTTCATGCATTGCCAAGGCAAGGGGGGCATGCAGCTCTCTCGCTCTCTCTTGCTCACCACCTGTCCACAGATGTACACATGCTGGAATGAGGAGGTGCATTTCTAGTGCACGGTGGCTTCCATGTGGCTTTTTTTGTTGTTCATTTGCTTGCTTGCTCTGGGTAGTTAGAAATTTAGGTGAGCATGCTGGAAAGGAATACTTTTTGATTTTGTATTACTGAATCCTTCATTGCTCAGGGAAGATAAGCTGTGAGAAGAAGCTAACTAATGAAATATCTGCATGTCCTGCAGTCACAGAGCTATGTATTGTAGGATAGAAAGTACTGAGCGACTTTCCTCCTACCCTTCTGTTCTTTTAAGTGTATCTGTCCCTGCTTTGAAGGAGAGTGGTTTGTCACCTGCCTGTCAGTGGGCACGATCTGCTGATGTTAGTGTGCAGAGGGTATTTGCGATGCATGTATGTTACAGAGATGTGGATTCTCTGTGACTTCTTATTTGGTCTGAACTGGGTTAGACTTGAGTAACCATGGCTGCCTTTCATTGGGTATATATCCCTTTCTGGTGCTCATATTCACAAATCCTGGGCATAAGTTAAAATCCTGAATTCAAATGTTCTTCTGGATCACAAACAGTAAAGGGTGTTTTGTCTTTCTCCCCCTTTAGCTGTTACCACAGAACCACCACCCACTGTATCTCCATTTACCTATTTCCACTCGGGATTTGCTTATAACTAGATGAGATGGGGTGGTGAAGGAGAGTCAAGGGCCTGGAGGCATTCCTTTAGGAAGCCTGGGTGCCCTTTGCTCACTCCAGACCAGTGTGTGTTTCTTCTGACTTGGAGCAGCTCTGCTTTATAGAGAATGGGAAGACTGCGTAACCCACAGAGCTGTAACCAGGCTGAGGTGACACAACCCATGGCAGAAGAAGTTTGAATTATCCCTGAGGTGGTGTTAGACCTCTGCAGGCACAGACCTCTATATTATCACTAGACAGTTTCTTCCCATGGCATTTCTGCAGGCTCTGTGGTGTTCTATTTAGAAGTGGAAGGAGGTCTTGGGGATGTGGGTGGAGCTGATTTACCGGTAGGTGGTTTTCCCACATGAGTTATGTTGTTTGTGTAAGCAGGTCCAGTAGGAGCAAAGTGTGTAATGGTAGTGTTGCTGAGCAAGACTGGACTGGAATTAATTGGCTGAGAAGTTGTACCCTGTAGAGGAAAGCCATGGGGGTGATACTGGCAGCTCCTTTTATGCGTGAGGTGCGAGGGTAGGCATCATAATCTCATCACTTACTGTTTATTTCACCACTACCTTTGACATTTCTTGGTTGAAATGCTTGATTCATGTGTAATGAATGACCTATGTCATGGTTTTCTAAATCCTAATGCTGTGTATATCTTTTCTTCTGCTTACTTTGGATTAATTGGCTCATCTTTTTTTAGTTTCTTAAGGTGTGTTTATATCTTCTCATGTGTGGGCCACAGACATGTTTGTTCCTGACCAATCCAGTCCTTTCTGATGTTTTGTGTCTGAACATTGCCCACCTTCTTTCTCCTTCTGGGCATTCTGTGAGCATCAGACTCCTTGCCTTTACCCTGAGGCCAGATGGACGGTAATCTGGAGGGAGGCGAGGAGGCAGGTTATTAGAGGAAGATGAATTCTATTTCCTGTCTCTTCAGAGGCATGGAAAATCACTCTTGCATGGCTGCGAGCCTCACTGGTGCCAGGACTGAAGGCTCTTAATCTGATCTTTTAACACCAGCTCTCTGTGTGACAGTCCCACTGCCAAAACGGCAGCTGCGGTATTAGAATTTATTTTAAAATGTTTTTATTTTAAAATTAAATGATTGCATTTAGAGAAAAGAAAAAAAAACAAACCTTCCCTAAAGGACTAGTACATGAGGTACCGGACAGTGGTTGGAGAGATTTTTTTTTTCCAGTTTGATAGGAACAAGAGGCAAATTTACATACATTCAGGTAAAGTCTATTTTTAAGTTAGCCCCCATGAGCTGATTAATGTACTTGCTTAATGCTTGTGTCTAGTGTACCACATTTTCTGAAATTAAAAAACACACACACACACATAGTACTGATTGAAACTATTAAATTTAGCTTTAATTGCAAGACCTGATTTTAGAAATAAGTTGTATAAGTGTAAATCAAAAGTACTTGAAGGATCTTGGCCTGTGTGTTCAGTGGTTAGAGTGACAGTCTGTGGACAGAAGGGTCAAGGGGCTCCATTCCCAGTCAAGGGCATGTACCTGAGTTGTGTGAGCGAGGCAACCAGTCAATGTGTGATGTGTCTTTCTCACATCAATGTTTATCTCTTACTCTCTCCCCCCACCTCTCTCTCTTCCTCCTTTCTACTCTCTGAAAATCAGTGGAAAAAATATCCTTAGATGAAGATTAACACAACAAAAAAAGTTCTTGAAATGTATGGATATAATACAGAGAAAATTAATTTTCTATTAGATTTTCACTAAAACATTTTGAAAATTTTAAAAAATTATAGTCAATATATATTTTAATGATGTGCTTGTTTACTCACATACAACTACTTCCAAAGTCCAGGCATTAAAAAAAGATATTGCCAACTCTTGTCATTAAAGTAACTTCATTAAAGTAACTATCAGTTATAGTTCTTAGAATTTTATAGGATTCCTAATATCAGAATTTAGAGAAAGCTTGTGTGTCTGTACCCATCTAAAGCTGGGTTTTTCCCCCCCTTTTCTTTTGGCTTTTAGGAATGGGTAAAGACTAATCTATAATGCGCTGCCCTCAAATTTCTTCTTTAAAAGGCAAACCTCAAAGTAGTAAGTGGGAAGCTCTTCTCTATCCCACTTTGGGCCTTATTTGCAGGGAAGGAACTAAAAATAATCAGCTCCCCAGTTGGCAGTTCCATAGCAAGAAATGCCAGTATGATGACAGTCAGATCTGGGCCAAGTCTTGGCCTCCCTATTATAAATTGAGTGGCTTTCTATAACCGAGTTAAGCTGGGTGACCTTTAGCAAGTGATTTGCCTCTCTAAGCCTCAGTTTCCTCATCTGTGTGATGAGGTTAATAATAGCATGGAACACACAGTCACTTTGGGGATTACTTGGATTATGTACATGAAATTTAGCACATAGTAAGCACCTCCTGATGTTTACTACTAGCATCAGTACTAGTTACAGCAGCAGTGAAGTGCTAGATTTCCTTGTGAGAGGACCTGGAGTCAGCCCTCCCGCCTCCTTGTAGTCATTGCTTTTTGGGAAATTGTGAATTTGTCATCTTCCTCTCTAATATCTTTCTGGTAATGGAAAAAAAGTGTAAATTAAAACCAAACCTGTGGCTGACACTAGCTGAAAATCTTAGTGAGCATTAGGTAGCCTCCAAAGTGATTCTCTTCTAGCTCCAAAAATTAATTTTCCCATTTAGCAAACAACTGTCTCTCCCCAGTCAGCAAGCAAAGGCCCCTCCATAAGACGACAGCTATTCAGGGTGCTCAGCACTCACCTCAGAAGAAATCGTGGTTTTGGATGGGGCCTGTATTTTACCCACAAAGTTATACAGAAAAATAAACTTCTCAATCCCATTGAGATCTAGCTGTTTTCAAAATATACCTGATGGCTTAGCTGAAGTTGGTTTTGGTTTTACAAGTAGATTATGTGGATGGATTCTTTTTTTCATCAGCGATTTCAGGATATAGCTTTTGTAGACCCTTAGACATTAGGGCCTTGGGCAAAGTTGGAGGATGCCAGTAAGTAGACTTGCCACCAGTGTCCCCCTCCTCCTTTCCCAAGAACATATCTTTAAGGAATTCCTAATGTAGATTGAAAAAGTATAGGCACTTGTTACACCCTGGCAGCAAGGTGCAATGTTTCTGCTAATTTGAAATCAGACCAACTCTGCCTCTTCCTGGCTTTATGTTGGGAAAGTTGATCTATCTGAGCCTTAGTATTCCTGTAGAATGGTGGGAATAACCCCATCTTAATAATGTATATCGCATGTACTGAAATGTGAAGCACTTGGGATAGTAAAGGCCAGTATTGTTTTGTTTTCCTTTTACTGGGAGATGGATTCTATCCAGCTTATTTTGAGTCCCAAGACGTTTGGAGAGGAAGGACTTATAAACGCTGGGAAGAGTTCATGGTAGTATTTCAGAATGCTGGCTGGCAGCGTTCCTGTGAAGGTAGGTTGGCCTTGCAGCTTTAGGGGCTGCTTTTAGCAGCTGGCAGGTAGCTCCACACAGATTATCTTTCAGAAGGGGGGGGGGGTACTTTATTTTTTGGTGAAGCAGTAAGTACGGTCTTAACCTGTTAGATTAAGCATTAAATTAGGCAGTAGCTGAGGACCTGATTTGGAGGACAGTTGTGTTTTTTGAACTCTTCTTTTCCTAGATTATAAAATTCTTTACTTTTGAGACAAGCAGGGTATGGTTCATGGTGATCAACAGATGTTCCTAAGACCTTTAAGAGCTTCAAACCCCTGATAGGCTGTAGGTGAAAATTTATTACGTTATAGTTGGAAATCTTCTCTCCTCAGGGCACAGTTGTATTTTTCAGAAACTCACTGCTCCTCTAACAAGGAACAGAGTACATTGGTAGAGTTATGCTATGTGAGAGGCAGTGTGATAAGATCCTGAGGGGTGGCACATCTGGAGCCCAATCCCGGCTCAGCCACTTGCTTCCTTTATCATACTGGGTAAAATACTTCACTTCCTGGGCTGCAGTCTCCTCATCCATGTAATGGGAAACGTATACTATTGGGTTGTTTTATATGGATTCATGACAGTGTAAAGAACCTACCTGGATATTTGGCTGCTTTAATATCAAAGGAATAATAGTTTAGTTAAGATAAAAGCTGTTTTCTCTCACAGAACAGTTTGCATAGAAACAGCTGTAGCTAATTTGGTGACTTAAGCTAGTTTCTGAAAAATACAACTGTGTCCTGAGTTAAGAAGATTTTCAACTATAATGTAATAAATTTCCACCAACAGCCTCTGGTGTTCTTCTTGTATTACCATCATCACTAGTAGCATCATATCCTGCCCCAGCCAGAGGAAGTAGAAGACAGAGCATATGCCATTTTTTTTAATGGTAGGATGTTTTTTTTGTTTGTTTGTTTGTTTTAAATCTATGTTTTTATTTATTTATTTTTTAAATATATTTTTATTGATTAAGATATTACATATGTGTCCTTATCCCCACATTACCCTCTACCCCCCCCCCCCCCCCGCTCGTGCCCTCACCCCCCCCCCCCGTTGTCCGTGTCCATTGGTTAGGCCTATATGCCTGCATGTAAGTCCTTTGGTTGATCTTTCCCCCTTTCCACCACCCTCCCCTACCCTCCCTCCAAAGCCTGACAGTCCAATCAATGCCTCTCCGTCTCTGGATCAGTCCTTGTTCATCAGTTTATGTTGTTCATTATATTCCACAAATGAGTGAGATCATGTGGTATTTATCCGCTCTCCAGTTCCATCCATGCTGTGGCAAATGGTAAGAGTTCCTTTTTCTTCTTCCTCTTCTTAAAGAATACCTTTCAGCATTTCATATAATGCTGGTTTGGTGGTGATGAACTCCTTTAGCTTTTTCTTATCCGTGAAGCTCTTTATCTGACCTTCTATTCTGAATGATAGCTTTGCTGGATAAAGTAATCTTGGTTGCAGGTTCTTGCTATTCATCACTTTGAATATTTCTTGCCACTCTCTTCTGGCCTGCATGGTTTCTGTTGAGAAATCAGCTGACAGTCGTATGGGTACTCCCTTGTAGGTAACTGACTGTCTTTCTCTTGCTGCTTTTAAGATTCTCTCTTTGTCTTTTGCTCTTGGCATTTTAATTATGATGTGTCTTGGTGTGGTCCTCTTTGGATTCCTTTTGTTTGGGGTTCTCTGCGCTTCCTGGACTTGTAAGTCTATTTCTTTCACCAGGTGGGGGAAGTTTTCTGTCATTATTTCTTCAAATAGGTTTTCAATATCTTGCCCTCTTTCTTCTTCTGGTACCCCTATAATTCTGATGTTGGTACGCTTGAAGTTGTCTCAGAGGCTCCTTACACTATCTTCATATTTTTGGAATCTCTTTTCTTTTTTCTTTTTCGGTTGGGTATTTTTTGTTTCTTTGTATTTCAAATCTTTGACTTGATTCTTGGGATCCTCTTGTCTGCTGTTGGATCTCTGTAAATTATTCTTTATTTCAGTCAGTGTATGCTTAATTTCTAGTTGGTCCTTTTTCATGTCCTCCATGGTCTCACTATACTTATTGAGGGACTCATTAAATTTATCCCCGGTTTCCATAAAATTCTTGAAAAACCTTATAAACGTGGCCTTGAACTCTATATCCAGTCGTTTGCTTTCCTCCGTTTCTGCCATTTGTGACCTGTTTCTTTGTCTCCTCATTTTGGCTGCTTCCCTGTGTTGATAGAATGGCTTTGTGTGCTAGGTGTCCTGTAGGGCCCAGTGGCTCAGCCTCCCCAGTTACCTGAGGTGGACACTCTTGGTGCACCCCCTTATGGGCTTTGTGCACAGTCTTGTTGTAGCTATGCCTTGGTTGTTGTAGGCTCACTGGGAGGAATTGACCTCCAGGGCAATTGGCAGTGAGAATCAGCTGTGTCTATGGTGGGAGAACTTCTGTGCTGAAGACACCCTTCTGGGGCAAGACTTGCTTCAGTGGGGCTTTGGTGCTCACTGAGACTGCACCCTGAGTGTGTCCCTTATGGATCTGAGGAGTTGTGATCTGGATGGTCCCCCTATGACCACTGGGTACAGTGGCTCTTGGATCTAAGGATGTGCTAATTTAGCCTCTGCCTGAGGTTACACAGCAGGAACTATGAAGAGAACTGCAGATTCCCCTTCCTTTTTTTGGAGTTTGGAAGTGCCCTGATGATGCTCAGCTGTGTAGCAATGCAAGCTGCTGTGGGGCCTTGGGCCTTCTCTTGGAAGCTCTGGGTCTATCTAGCCCGGCTGCGGTTAGGTAGTTACAGGTTGCAAATGGCCGGGGCATTCATATGCAAAAGCCTCTGCTGCAGCCTGGGCGGGGCGGGGTCTCAAGGAATCAAAGGGCGGAGGAAGCAGCTATGGCGGAGCCTCAGCCCCGCCCTAAGGAGTCTAGAGTCCCAGTGTCCCGGCAATGGCTGCAAGCACCTCTGAGGGAAAGCTGCCCTCAAGCTCGCCCGCTGCCAGAGAGACCAGTTTCTCCCCGTATGAGTGCTGGGTCCCCAGAGACTTCCCGGAACCGGATTTCAGAGCCGTGGGGAGCTTGTGTCTCCCTCCGGATTCAAAAAGACAGCCGCGTCCTCAGGTGCCAGACCCTTTCCGCGCGCGCGAGCCCCCGTACCTCTGCACTCCACCTCCGCAGCTCCTCTGGCTCTCAGTGTGCTTTTCTTTCCTTCTAGTTGTAGAATTTACACTCAGCCAGCTCTCCTGTAGTTCTGGATGAGTCCGGCTTGTGTTTTTGATGCATTTATCAATTGTTGTGGGAAGCAGCAATTTCCCGGTGTTTATCTATGCCGCCATCTTAGTTTCTCTCCCAATGGTATGATGTTGAAGATGTTCATATTTTTGCTCACTTTGCAATGAACAATGCCTAATTACCTGCCCACAGTTAGCTGCAAGGAAGACTTGGAAATGTAGGCTGAGTGGCCGTTAGGCTCACCTAAACCTTATACTAATTAAGAGGAGGAATATCAGGGGACAATTAGCGGTTTCTTCTAGACATCATGCTGCATATAAAATAAAAGCAGTGGCCATTGTTATTACTGCCATTGTTGATATGAAGGGAAGTCATATGATATGAAAACT
This sequence comes from Myotis daubentonii, assembly GCF_963259705.1. Lineage (NCBI taxonomy): Eukaryota > Metazoa > Chordata > Mammalia > Chiroptera > Vespertilionidae > Myotis > Myotis daubentonii. The sequence continues at coordinate 45,540,617 of NC_081850.1, forward strand.
CTAGCTCTGACTTTATAATTAGTACAACTTGTATTTTAATCTATCACATAAAATATAAACACACATGTCTTGTTATAGAATATAGAAGTCTTCTCCAAAAGTATGAATTATAAGGAGGAAAACACCCATCAGAGATTGTTTAACCTTCGTACATTCACAGGAGGTGGAAAGGAACCCGTATGAACAGTTATGGCCCCTCTAGGCTGTCTAGGTCTACATCAGGGGTGGGGAACCTTTTTTTTTGTCAAGGGCCATTTGGATATTCATAACATTATTGGTGGGCCATGCAAAATTATCAACTTAAAAATTAGCCTGCTATATTTGATCAAACATTTAATTGACTCACCCCTAATGCCTTGTCACGGCCAGACCAAATGATTTTGAGGGCCTTAAACAGCCCAAGGACTGGACAGTTCCCCACCCTGTTCTAGATTCACAGCTTATATTTATGCCTGTATTTTTCAAAGTACAAAGACTCTTGAAGAGCTCTTAATTGAAGGGTGGGATGTAGCAGAGCATACATAGGCCTGCCCTATTTTGTAGTAGACTGGCTGGAAGGAAAATGCTAATTGAATTGAGAAGTTATGTTAAGAAAGTCTCTTCTGGTGCGTGCAACATTTTGCAAGTCTTTAACTTAGAACTTTCTCCTCACATATCTCAGACATCAGGCATATTCTTGTGAATATGTATTGCCTTTGACCTGGAGAGAATGGGATTAAAATTTTTTGCAATCTCCCCTCCCCCTTCCCCCCAAAAATATGGAGTATATTTTGGATTAATCACTGTTTTGTTTTGTGGAATTATAAGACAGCTCAGAAAAATGAGCTCAGGTTGGTTGGTTTGCAGCATCAGACTTGATCCATTTTACTGGTCTCGGGCCTCAAACCATTTCCAGACCCCAGCCTAAAGTAACTTGAAATGTGTGTACTGTATGGAGAGAGCAAGAGACCATAAAAGCAGTTCCTTATGACCAGTGGCTTTCTAATTCCCATTTATTAAACCCCTGGTCATCGTTACCTTTGGAGAAATAGCATTCATCTTTAACCTTGTTTTCAGCAGAATGTTACAACTTGTTTCGGTGCCAAGGAGGATAGATATCCCTTACCTCCCCCACTTCTCTGTAAATCCATAGCTAAGTTTCTTGGTGATTGAGTTACTTAAGTGGAAGGAGGGCTGCTTAGAGGCTGGTGGGGGAGCGCTGTAGCAGAGTCCTGATGGGGCTCACCTTTTGGCCTGGTTTTACCAGAGAGCAGCTATTTTTCCTTGCATCTGTAAATACTGATTTAACAAATGAAATAAAGAATTCAAATTAGCCTTAGCCCAGTGGTCGGCAAACTCATTAGTCAACAGAGCCAAATATCAACAGTACAACGGTTGAAATTTCTTCTGAGAGCCAAATTTTTTAAACTTAAAGTATATAGGTAGGTACATTGTTATTAACTTAATTTGAGTACTCCTAAGGCTTAGGAAGAGCCACACTCAAGGGGCCAAAATGCCGCATGTGGCTCGCGAGCCGCAGTTTGCCGACCACGACCCTAGCCGATTTGGATCAGTGGATAGAGCGTCGGCCTGACCAAAGGGTCCTGGATTCGATTCGGGTCAAGAGCAAGTACCTAGGTTGCAGGCTCCTCCCCGCCCCAGGCCCTGGTTGGGGGGGGCGTGCTTGGGAGGCAACCAATCGATGTGTTTCTTTCACATTGATATTTCTCCCTCTCTTTTCCTCTCTCTTCTACTCTTTCTAAAAATCAATGGAAAAATATCCTTGGGTAAGGATAAAAAAATGGAAATCATTCTTCTGACCACATTTAACAATACTTCTATGATCATTAGAAGTTTTGGAATATAAAAGGAAAATTAGAAGTGAACATTTTAAGCTTTCTTTTTTTATTCTTATATTTACCTAGGGAAAGAGAACATCCCAACTTGAATGCTTTCTGGTGCAAATTTAACTTAACCCCAAATTTGGGATTTATTTCCCTGTTAGCTTTTCTAGTGAGTAGTACCAAGTAGTTAAGAGTTTTGCTCCAGAATTCCATAGATTTATTTGGGTGCTCTACATTACATCTAAATAGTAGAAAATAATACAGAATTACATAATAATGCTAATATGCATTTATATAAATTCTAATTCCAATAGGCTAGAGTAACTAGTCAAATGAAATGATACATGAATTTCTATATAAGACATGCTATTGATTTGGTCCTTTTAATTTGATGTAAAACATACCCTTTCTACATTATGAGATATGGGTGTATCTTAAATGCTACTTATTTGGCATCTGGGTTAATTTAAAATGGTGCTGAATTACTCTGAACCACATTTTGCATGTATGGAATAATTGTAAAATGGAAGTTGAAAAATGTGATCAGCCACTTTCATATTGAGCCTCAGGGAGGAAATGTACAAAATACAGTGGTTACATGCACTGGTGGCAGTGTTCTCGCTTCATAATGGCACCAGGTTAACTCCTCTTACTGCTTGTTAACTTTGTAAGGAAATCAATGACTTGTGGTAACATGGTTTGATGTAGGAGAGGCTGGGTGAAATCACCAGAGATCTCCTGATAAGTATGCAGTGACACTGGGAAGACCATCTTCAGGAGTCATTAAGTATCAGCAGCCGTCACAGTGTCATCTGCTTCCCAGTCAGGGTCATTTTTGTCAGTGTTGGTTAATGTGTCATAACAGTTCTGTATATCTAAGGAATGTCTGGAACTAAGTACACCTAGATTGGGGCTTCAGGGGATTTGGTACAGTTTTCTGATTCTTGCATAGGATAACCTTTAATTTAAAATCCCCCTCCCCCCAATACTGAATGAGGTACCAGAGAGCATAATCCTGTCCCATGTTCCCTGGTTGACTAATTGGCTTATTGTATGTGATTACCGTGGCAATTGGATGTTTGGTGAAATCCTTATAGTGACATGATGGCCAATTTGCCCTCCGTAAGTGAAAGATGATTCTCAGGAGGGGTTTCAGTGTAGGCCTCCTTCCAAAGAGCAGGTCCAATCCTTATTTGTGTGTCTAAAAAAATTAACGTATATTTGAGAAACTGACTCATGTCTTTGACTTTCAGTTAGGTAGTGATTAGTTTATTACTAAAGCTAAGCTTTAAAATACTTTAAGTAGGGCAGCAATGTCTAATATAGTAGCCATAGCCACATGTGGCTATTTAGATTTACATTAAAATTAATTAAATAAAGTTAAAAATTAAGTTCCCCAGCCCCAGTAGCCACAGTTGCACTGCTCTGTGCCCACTCATATGTGGCTAGTGTTATATTAGCACAGACCTAGGACAATTTCAGCATTGCAGAAAGTTCTCTTGGAAGCACATACTTGTAGAGCTTACTGGACATATCAGTGAAGAATGCCCTGTCTCTCTGTGAGTGAGAGTGGAGAAGGCAGGGCCAAACCCAAATCCCACAGTGTGCTGAGAGCTTTAATTCCAAAATTTCAGAGCCGAAATTGTTTATAAAGCTTTGCACGCATTCTCACTCTCTGTGAGATTTGAAGCTCAGAGAAGACCTGCAGTTTACCAGGTATTAGCTAAATTAATCATGATGGGGTTGTTTTGTAACACCTAATTTCTTGTGGGACTAACATTTTTTGGAATACCATTTAGGAAAGGCTGACTTGAGTTTTGGTTAAGTTTAAAGCTTATTTGTGTCAATAAACTTGGTAGAGTTTCTGAAAAAAGGCTTGGTAGGATTTCAGCCTGACTTACTGCACATGGAGTGACACTTTTCACTCAGATTTGATCTGCTCAGCTGTACCTGAAGTATTGTGTTTAGTTGCATTGAGCAAATCCAGAGGAGTAGCCAGAAGAATGAGAGGCCCAGAGCCAATGACCTGGGGATGTTCAACCTGGAATACAGAAAATTGAAAACACACATTATTCCATTTTCAAATACTGAAAGTGCACTCCAATGGAGGAGAATTTAGAGGCAAAAGACTGGGTCCAGTGGGAAGAAGTTATCTACTTCAATTTCTACTCAGTATTAGAGTCCATTATCCCCAAAGGGAAAAAGCTTATCCATGAGGTAGTGTATTCCCTTTCAAAGGATGTGATCAAGCAGAGACAGCCTGACTACCTGTTGGATATAGTAATGGCCTTTGGCCTGTTGTTGGTAAGGCAGTGCCACCATCCCAATCCCCTCAACCCAGGCAGCATTTGGAAATATGGAGAGATTTGTTGGTTGGTTGGTTGTTACAGTGCTTGGGCACTACTGGATTCTGGGTGTCACGATTTCTAAAGATCCTTTCTAGTTCTGAGTGAGTGGCTTTTTGTATCTGTGGATAGTGATTACTATTAGCAGGAAGGGATTTGGTCCAAGTTCAGGCCTATCTAAATTTCACCCTAGATTATTAGATTAACCCTCTAACTGTGCTCCCTCCAGTCTGGTTCACTTCCCTGCCATCCACCTTCTTACTGTTACCAGGTATATCTTACTAAAATGCAGAACTTATAGCACTCAGCTGCTTAAAACATTTTTAGTAAAAAATGTTTTACTGGGATCAGGCTCAACTTCTTTGCACATTTGAAGCCCTTCTCTGTTTGTCCTCCTCTTGCCTTGTGGATTCCACTTCCCACTAGTACGTGGTTCTATAGAGCAGAGGTCCTCAAACTTTTTAAACGGGGGGCCAGTTCACTGTCCCTCAGACATTCCACACATGCGCACTGCTTGCCCGGGACGAGTCGGCTGCTAAGCAGGACAGGCAGCGGCGGCAAAAACACCCGGCGGGCCGGATAAATGTTTTCGGCGGGCCGCATGTGGCCCGCGGGCCGTAGTTTGAGGACCCCTGCTATAGAGTATGTGTATGCTGTACTCTAATGATTTCATGCACTTGCCTTTGTTGTTCTTTCTGTGAATGTCTCTTCCACTTTAAAGAGTTTAGAATTGTGTCTTGCCATTCCCAAGAAGGCCCTCAAAATCCAATCTGCCTGTCTCTCCCAACTTTTCCTGTACCCGGGGGAGGTTAGGTGGGGGGGGGGGGGGGGGGGGGAAGAGACTTATGTACTACTTTGTGTAATACTTTAAACAATAAAATAAAAAATGTGTATATAAAAAAATTCTAAGTTGCTGTAGAGTAGTATTTTTTAAATTATTTTATCAAAAGTACCATATCTATTGCCAAAAAAAGTGTTTGCACAGCAGGTATTGTCATATAATCTCCTGAGAGTATTGAACACCCATTGTACACACTGTAGTTCGTGGTTTGTTAAGGTCTGTTTCTTAGCAGGCTTTGTTGGACTTAGGAGCTTATGTTGTATATATTTTCAATACTTTTTCTGAACAAATGCAAAAAAATAATTTTATGATGAAAGTAAGTAGGAAGTTGATTTAATGTATAGAATTTCATTTAGTGACCATGTTTCCCAAAGATGCTTGTATTCCTTAAATCACAGTATTTTATTGAGATATAATTTACACATCATAATATTTACACATTTTAAGTGCACAATTAAATGATTTTTAGTAAATTTAGAGTTGTATAACCATAACCACAATGTAGGTGTGTTTTTTTTAATAAGGATTCTTTAAAAATTATACATCAGAGTATTTTAAAGAATAATTAGATCTCTCTCCCTCAAATCCTGGTTAGAGGAACTCCCATCTTACCTTTGGATTATTAATACATTCTTAGTGGTATTTTATTTGTTGGTGCTGGTATAAAGTTCAAACTAGGAGCTTAGCTGAGTGAGCAGCTTGAGCAATAAAAGAGGCCATAAGGATTATTGCTTAATGCAGATTTGCTGGGTCTAGAGTGGCTTCACCACTTGTGGTGAGGTGGCAGAGGGGATAGGCAGGAAGTGGGAGAGGAAATGAGATGTGGGGTGGAGTGGGAGGAGAGGAACAGATGGGGAAGGGAAGGAAAAGGGGAAGAGATGGCAGAAATAATGGGAAAGCCATTCTGTTTCTAAGAAGATGTGAAAAACTTTTGCTGTATTTTCTAATTCAAATAGGTTATTTGTTAAAATTTGAACATAGAAAAAAATGCTTCCTTTGGGTCAGTTTATGAGAGTACTGTGGGCTGCTTCTGTGTTTTTTCTTCTCATTTGCCCCTTCTCTCGTTTTAATTTGCACACCTTGTGCACACTTCTTTAGTCTGGTATAATGGTAGTGTGTTGCTGAGTGAGCCATGTGGGGGTGTTTCTAGTGCTTTCAGAGCACACAGGGGAGGAGGCATATTTTGCCTTAAGGAGCTTCTGTTCAAAGGCTCTTTCCTTAAACAGCAGATGATTCGCAGAAATAGGGAAGTAAAATTCTGAATTATAAGTAAAGTTCAGATGTGGCATAATATGGCCATTGCCGTGAGAGACAAGGAAGGAGCTGAATCATGACTTCCATTGTCATTTTAGCTTTTTAATAAGTTTCTATAGGAACATCAGATGTCAGTGTTAGGGCTCACTGGTGTGTTTCTGGTTTTCTCAATCAATGCATTTGATGTTAATACTGAGGCAGAAAGATATCCCACAGCCTAAGGCAGCTTTGCCTATCTTGGCAGTTGGAATACAGTTTAAGAAGCAAGAGTTGAACAATCTTTATGGTAGAAAGGTCCTAACTAGATGTATTTTCTGCATCTTTATCTTTTGGAACTGTTCTTTGACTGCTTAATACAAAGTATTTTAGTAATACGATATTTTAGTAATATACAGAAATGGCAGAGGGTAAGACACGCTTAAAAGCTTATTGAATGAATGGATGCATGAGTAGAATGAATGATATGTGCGTTGGATATGTGTACATGTGGTTCCTGGGCTTGCGGGTTTTTAGAAGTTTTGAGCAGCCATTGTTGAATTTCAACAATTTCATTGTTGAAAATAAAAGGTGGAAAAGACCATAAAAATTTCTGTCCATATACAGTGGGGCCTTGACTTAAGAGTTCAATTCGTTCCGTGACAGAGCTCATAACTCAAATTACTCGTATGTCAAATCAACAGTGAACGAGTGAGACACGTGATGCTGGGCTGATGTTGTGGCATTCACTGTGACGTTTGCTGCGCCAACTAGCGGTGGGGTATCTGAAGCTGGTTCGTAACCCGAATTTTAACTCGCAACTCAAAGCAAAAAATCGGCTGAGAGACAGCTCATATCTCGAGAAACTCGTTATTGCGGACACTCGTAAGTCAAGGCCCCACTGTACTTACTTTGGGTATTAACCCTTTGAGTGCCAACCAATATCCTAGGAACTATGCTAAAATTGCCAAGGCATTTTTGCTGATTTTACAGCAGTTTAGGAAAAAAATATGAATCGCAAGTAAATGAAGTGACATATTCAAAAACTTAAGGAAACCTTTACTACATTTGTTTTCATCTTTGACATATATTGTTTGCTGAATGTATTGTAAAATACTAGTAGAAAAAAAATTTGAACAAAACATATAATGTTAAAATAGAGGGACACCCTTCTCCAATATCTTCCACAAAATCATCATCTTGACATATTTAGCAATATCATCATCACTAATAAAAGCAGACTTAGAACTGGACGCCATTTTGAAGCTTTAGGGCTACAAAATCTGAGTAAACTTCATAAAATCGTAGTACCTGTAAAAAATTAGGCAGATAAATGCCAGTGGTCGATTTTAGAACTATAAACATTCGGCATCATAAGTAATCTGCACTTAGGTGCCATCTGTCAATAAAGAGTGAACTCCTAGCATCTAATAGTGACACTGCAGGAGGAGCGCGATCGTGCTCCCCGGCACACTAGAGGTTATATGAATCCTAGAATCGTCCTACATGTTGTCTTTTTCTCTGCTTTCCAAGTACTGCCATTTTCATTACTCAGAATACCAAATAATCTAAATGTGAGCTCTGTACTTGGGCACATAGTAAGTAGGTACTCAGTAAGCATACATAGTCAGGTTGGCTTTAAGGGAAAATTACTACTATAACTGGTCATTTTATTGATTGTGCCTCTCCTAGTGTTTTCATAAATTTTTAGGTTTTTTTTCTAAATATATTTTCATTGATGTCAGAGAGGGAGGGAGAGAGAGTGAGATAGGAACAGCAATGATGAAAGAGAATCATTGATTGGCTGCCTCCTGCATGCCCTGACCAAGAGTCAAACCATGACCCTCTGGTTCATAGGTCTATGCTTCACCACTACCCACACCAGCTGGGCAATTTTTTAGGGTTTTTACTTTTCTTCAGAGAAAGAGAGAAATGAGGTATTTCACCTTGGCGGATATATTATTAAAGAGTAAGAGAGTGAATAGGGATATCTATAAAGACGTTGGGCGTGCTTCTTAAGCCCTTGTTTTAAAAGTCTTACCATTAAAAATAATCAAAGGTATATTTAATGTTTAGAGTTTATTAAAAGCTTCAAATGCAATGATCTGTTTTTTGACATGTTTCTTCCCATTAGTTGTAGGCACAAAATACATATTACTGTTAGGAAATCAAGGGTGAAAACACCACATGTAGATAACTGATTTAAAGCAGTTTCCTCTCTCACATCACCTCCTCCACTACCCCTATACAGCTGGGAGGTGGAAATGGTGGTCACCTATTTAACCTCAGTAATTATTTATTTGAGGGTTTTGGAATGTGTAGTACCAGGTAGCTCAAGGGGAATTTCATGTTTCATGATGGCCTAGCTCTTTGTATGTACTACTTAGTATGATAACTGAGCTTCATATTCACTTCAAAGCTGTGGAGAAAGTTAGCTACTTTTCTCAATTGGGATCAACCAAAACAAGACTGTTCCCAGGGACACATAACAGTCCCTTTGGCTCTTCATTCACTCAACTGAGTTAAAAGGAGTGCAGAAGAGACCTATTTTAGACTGATCCTAGAATCTTAAGTGTATTTAGGTGGGAAAGATATTTATATTTGGAGCACTTGTGTATGTCCAGATGTGAGTGCCTCCATGTGGAGAGTTCTGTGCTATTTAATTTTTCTAATATTACACAATTTACTAATATCAATAAGATATTAGTAAATCAAGATCATTTTTTGTAGAACTGAATCATGGATAGAGAAATGACCGTGTACTATCCATCTTAGCCGCCCCCCCCCCCCCAAAAAAAAATGACTTAAAATTGTAGGTTTTAGTTTTTCCATTGCATTTAAAAGAAATACCTGGAGTTTTTAAACTTGACTAGTAGCAAGAGTTGTACATTTTAAATCCCTTTCAAATATGTAGCCCCTCATTACATTAAGATATGAACTCTTTTCACATTTATAGAGGAAACATCAATGTTCAGTTCTGCATATCCTTCTAGTGTTTAACAAAATTAGGAAAAATTTAAAAAATAAGTGTTTCTAGGAAATATTTTGAATATTTTTTTATGTAGGTAGATAGAGAAGAGGGAGAACAAAGAAAGCAGATGAAATGGGTTGTTGTATTTTGTTTGTTAGTACTGGTGGGATGAGGTTGAGTCAAAGTGTACCACTGAGATGAAAGTAACATTTAAACTGCTTTTACCAGTTGTAAGGGAGCATCTTTCATGGGGGCACAGTTGGATGCCCAGTTGCTTTTCAGCAGTCTAGACCCAAATGTACTGTTGACGTTTGGTCATCTACTATCCAGGCGTTTCTTTGAAATGTGGAGACCCATAAATTCTGTTTTGCATGTAATTGAAGTTAGAGGACATGCTAGGGAAAGCTATTCTTGATCTACTAGAAAACAAATAATTGTATTCTGTTTCTGATCTTCATTTATAGCACCAGCAACAAGTGGTGCAGGCTGTGGAACGGGCCAAGCAGGTGACCATGGCAGAACTGAACGCCATCATTGGGGTACGTGGCCTTTCCATTTTAGCTCTGATTTTGGTGTTTGTCATCAGTTCTCTCATTCTCTTTTAAATTTTCATTCCATCAAAAGGGCAAAAGGCAGTAGAGGACCACAAAATGAAATTAAGCACTTTACCTTTAATCTCATGTGAATTTTGGTGGCTACCTTAGAAACTTTGGATGGTACTCTCATCAAGTCAGGTTGACATATTTCTGAAAACTTTCCCCCAAAGAGGAAAGTTAGTTAGTTTTCACAATATTTCTTTCCTTTGCAATCAGCTTCTGTTGCTAACCGATGCCAGAAAAAGATTCATATCTTCCTGATATTAAAATGACCTGATTTCTTTTATCTTTCCTCAAATACAGAGTATCTTAATTTCATTTTTAATGAAATGAAATTTTTGCATCACCCTACTATATCCTGTGATGAGTGGTTCTTATGGACTAGCATCCATTTGTAGTAGAAATGATAGATGAACAACACTTTGTAGAAAATCAGTGGCCCAGTTATAAAATCTTTCCTGGTGATAGTAGCATTAATAATGTTGCTGGAATTCATGGATTTGGGCAGTCACTCCAACTCCACTTGTATTTTTGTTCACCCCAGATTAAAGTAACAAGTGATAAAATAAGGTACGAAAACTTAGAAATCCAGTGAGAACTTGTAGCTGAAAGAGCACAGTATTCACGTCTCTGTTTATGTGGCCCGTACAAGCAGTTCCTTCCATATTGTAATGAAGACACTACAACTGTACTTGCCTCTTTCTGCCCCTCCCCAATTTTTTCTTTTGTGTATAGATTATACACAAAAGTCTTCTCTCTTTTTCCCCCCCAGTGTATCAAACACACTTTGAAATGCTAATTATTCCATTTACTTTCATTAAAATTCAAATTGCTGAGTGAAGATGCGGCTAAGGGTCGCTTGATAATCAATCTGAAGTGAAGATATTGCTTCAATTATGCCTCTGTCTTTTAACAAGGAAATCAGAACTCTGGGATGACTGTGATGGTGGCAGAGCAGATAGTCTGATTGTAGCTTGTATTTTAATGAGCTGTTTTGAGCTTTATTTTCTGTCCCTCTGACCACAGGAAAATACTGATAGTAAATTAGAAGACGTAATGCATGGAATAAAGTGACCTTTATTTCTTTGGAAGTGCCCTTGGAAAGAAGAGGCTGAATCAGAACAAACCATGTAGACTCATTTGTCACACATTTTCTTCCCTGGGGGGTTGGGGGAGAGATCAGAGAGGAAAATTTCATAGTTATTTCCTAAAATTTCAGAGCATTATTTTTAAAGTTAGAATTATATGTAAAACTAGTGTCCCTCGGCCTGGCCTACACCCTCTCACATCCCGGGACCCTTCGGGGGATGTTGGACTGCCAGTTTCAGCCCGATCCCCCCAGGCCAAGCTGCGGGACCCCACCGGTGCACAAATCCGTGCACCAGGCCTCTAGTATGCATATAAGATCTTTAGTGAATCTCTTCCCACCCTCCCACTTTCCCTGTGAGATTCATCTGTTCCATATTTCCATGCCTGTGCATTGAGCATCTGCCCCCTGGTGGTCAGTGCACATCATAGCTACCGGTTGAATGGTCTAATGGTCGCTTAGGCATATATATCTAATGTAATAAAAGACAAATAGGGTAATTAACCGTACCTCCGACACGCTTCCCATTGGCTAATCAGGGCGATATGCAAATTAACTGCCAACCAAGATGGCGGCCGGCAGCCACGCAGCTGAAGCGAACAGGAGGCTTGGTTGCCCCGGCGATGGAGGAAGCCAAGGTTCCCCACCTGCCGCGCCGGGCTCTGAGCTGTACTCTAAGCAACTGTGTTGCAATTATAGAAGCTAAACAAACCCCAGAAACCTGCTTTCAGCCAGCCGGGCCTCAGAGCTGGAGCTGCAACAGTGTTTCAATTATAGAAGCTAAACAAATCTCAGATACCTGCTTTCAGCAGCCGAGGCCTCAAACTGGAGCCGGCTCTCAGCTCCAGTGACAACCATAGAAGGTAAATACATCCCAGAATAAAAAAAAGAAAAAAACGGAGAGGTTGGGAGCTTCAGTCACCCACCAGCCTGAAAACGGCCCTCAGCCCCTCACCCAGACTGGCCAGGCACACCAGTGGGGACCCCCACCCTGAAGGGGGTGCGACCAGCTGCAAACAGCCATCGTCCCCTCATCCAAGCTGGCCAGGCACCCAAGCTGGACCCGCACCCTGATCCAGGACACCCTTCAGGGCAAACCAGCCAGCCCCCACCCGTGCACCAGGCCTCTTTCCTATATAGTAAAAGGGTAATATGCAAACTGACTCTAACAGAAGAAAGACTGGGAATGACTGGTCACCATGACACACACTGACCACCAGGGGGCATTCGCTCAATGCAGGAGCTGCCCTCTGGTGGTCAGGGTACTCTCCCATGGGGAGCTCTGCTCAGCCACAAGCCAGGCTGATGGCTGCCAGTACAGCGGTGGTGGTGGGAGCCTCTCCTGCCTCCTCAGCAGCACTAAGGATGTCCGACTACAGTTTAGGCCTGCTCCCCGCTGGCAAGTGGAAATCCCCCAAGGGCTGCTGGGCTGCCAGAGGGATGTCTGATTGCCAGCTTAGGCCCAATCCCTCCAGGGAGCAGGCCTAAGCCAGCAAGTGGTCATCCCCTGAGGGGTCTCAGACTGCGAGAGGGCACAGGCTGGGCTGAGGGGACCCCCCCCACCCCAAGTGCACAAATTTTTGTGCACCGGGCCTCTAGTGTGTGTGTGTGTGTGTGTGTGTGTGTGTGTGTGTGTGTACACACACACACACACACACACACACTAAAGGCCCGGTGCACGAATTTGTACACGGGTGGGGTCCTTCAGGGTGGCCTGCGGAGATTGGGCCCCAGCTCATGCCCCCAGCCTCGCAGCCCTGCAGCCCTGCCTGGCACCCTGCCTTGGCTTCGCCCCCTTACCTGCTCCACCATCCTGCCTGCGGGTTGATCGATCAGAGCCTGGCCTTCCGCCTGGTTCCCTCAGCGCCTGCGAGCTGGGCGGCGGCCCTGCTCCCCCACCGTCACCACTGGAAGCCGACGGAAGCCGTCTGTGGGGCGATTGGTGGGGCAATTGGCGGGGAGATCGGGCCCTGCTCGCACCCACTCACCTGCTCCACCATCCCATCGGGGTCTCTCTCTCGTCGGGGCCAGTTGGAACCGGCAGCGCCTCCACTGCCATCCACTGCTAGCGACACATTGCCGACGCACACCATGTTTCGTGCCACCCCCTGGTGGTCAGCGCACGTCATAGCAAGTGGTCGAACTCCTGGTCTCCTGGTCAAATGACCGCTCGAGGGGACAATTAGCATATTAGGCTTTTATTATATAGGATTGTTATATAGATACCAGCTGTGCTTGCTTGAAATGTGTGCTGTGTTCACCTAGGGATGTATTATTAGGTCACTAGGGATAGAACCTACATTTGTCAGGCACTGCACTGTTTGCTGGTGAAGGAGTGAGAATGGGTGAAATGCGAGCTTGCTGGGTCATTTCTGGCTTAGTGTTCATTGTTTGTAGGAACTACTAAAATATAGGTATCTATCCTACCTTATGTCTGGTTGGCAGTCTTCTCTAGAAAAACAGAACACTTATTTTGTTTCTTTTTTGAGTCTTATTAGTTACTGTCTCTACAGTGGAGAGATTAATCTAAATAAAAAACATTGTTTTGTGTCGGATGTTGCTTAAAAATATGAGGGAAGATATAAAAATCAGAACAAGTTTCCTTCCCTTCACATAAAGTATATTTTATTACTCTTTTGTATCTATTTCATTTTACATGCTTGGTTTTGAATGGGATGGCACATTGCCTTTTCTCAGGGAAAGGGCGATTTATTAGACTGTAGCCGAATAACCGATATAGATTGTGTATATATGGATTTAATTATTAAAATAAAACTAAATTTAATTTTGTGACCTCAAAACTTATTTGAAGAACTAACTCAGTAGATCTGCATGCTGTCAAAAGTAGCATATATATAGCTGGTGGATCTGGTGGCAATTCCAGATTATTTGTATCTGAGCAGAAAATGAAGTCTAAATCACATAGTCTGACTTCTGAAAAATAGGTTGCAGAAATAGAAAAACAAACCTCATAGTTTTAGGGAGAAGGAAAGAGCTTGAAAATAAACTCACATGATGCATTTCTGCTGCTGCTGTTCTGTCTCCTTGGTCTTTGTTTCATCCCGGATAGTGCCTTGTGTCCAGTAGTTTCTGAGTTGTAACATTGTGGAATTTTAAATGCACCTGCTGTTGCCCTTGGGCATGGCTGAGTTGTGAGGTGATGGTGATTTGACCTGCAAGCAAAAGTGATGAGGGGTCAATTTTAGATTGTTACTTGAGTCTTAGACTGTAGTCTGCAATGATTTTATGCACTGAGGGGATGAAAATTTTTCTCCTGAGAAGCAAAGACCCATCTAAGCGCCTGCAGACCTTCATTTATTTATCGCTATATGTGTATCTTTTTTTATATGTATGCACACCATCCAGACAAGTGCAAATGTTCCCAGATTTAATGAAATCTGATGAAGCACCTTTTTAACTCTGCAATATTATTCCACCTTCATTGGTAAATGAGCCAAACCAGTGATCCATGCCGTTTAAATGCAGAATGCTGAAGTGAGCCCGGAACCTGCAGAGGCTGCTTGTTCTCCTGACAATGAGCTAGTTGTGCTTAATGGAATGAAACACAGTTATAATGATTTCTTTCACAGGTCATGTTCAGTTTCAAACTGTTGATAGATTGAAATAAGTTAAATATCATTTGTCTTTTATTTATAAGAAAAAAAAACAGGAAAATTCCTGTGTTTTCTACAATTAACATTTTGTGTTTTGTTTTGAATTTGTTGTAGCTCTTGTTTCCTTGAAGCTTCCTGGAGTTCCCTCGAAATGGGCTAAGGGAGTGTTATGCATTTAGCTTGATCTTGTCATGTGTTCTACTAGCCACTGTGTTTTTAAATTAGAATCTCTGCGAGATCACACTGTTGGAACAACACACAAATTGTAGTTTTAAATCAGTAATATGATCTAATTAGAAATGATGTTTTCATTTCCTATATTATTAAATTGAGTCATCTGACTATCTTAAAATGCTTTTTAAATCCATTACACTATATAATCAGCACATGCTGTGTGAATGTGGTTATGCTTAATAAAGGAGGCTGACATAGGAACCTCATAAAATTTCACCAAAGAAACTACCATAAAGAAACAAAAGTTTTATTAGGGATAAACATTGGAAAAGAAAATGTTTGGCTTGTAAAAATAGGAAATGAGGTTCCTGTGGATTCCCCCCACTTTTTAAACCCAACTCTTTGGAGAAAAAACATGATAGAAATAATGCATTTTTTAAAAAAGCACACCTCTTAAAAAATCCTTCAAGAACAGGTATGCTATGGTGTTGTAGGAAAATGCAGTTTAGCACAAGAAATGCTGAACCTCAATTTTTAGCAGTGACATTTTAATGATAGGAAGTCTGCAAAATTATTTGCCATCAATTGTGAAGGCAATAACAAGCCTTGGTGGTTTTTCACACTCTCTGTGTTAAGTGCTTTCAGAATGACAGCGTAAACTGTGTTAGAGAACTCCAAGGAAGTAAAACTGATTAAAATGTTCATGCTTGAATGGTGCTGATGGAATAGTTCATTTGGACTTTCTCTACCTCCTGCAGCTCAAGCTGAAATATTAAAATTCAGTGGATTTAAATCTCTCTCCTCTCAGCTCAGGAAAAAAACATTACATTTTAATAGGTTTTAAACCCATAATTCATTGGTTTGGAGCAGCACTATTAAATCTATTTAAATATTACTTGTATTACTAAGGAAATGATTTAAATGACTTTGCCTTTACTACCCTATGTGTTAGAGTTATGTTTTTAAAAAAAGAAAGACAACACCTTTGGGGTTTTTTTCTTCCTCTTAGCATTTTGTTTTATTGTCCTTGTCATATGATTTGCCCTTAAATTATATATGTATACATTCCAGATTGGCATTTTGGCAGAAGGTTTTGCAGTATGACAGTTTTCAAATATATGCCACTCTTTTTCTAAGGTAGATTTCAAAACTGCCATTTTAAGTTTCAGAGGCATTTAGATGTACCATTGTGGTAATTTCCCTTGTAGTCTCTTTAAAAAATGATTAGCATTAAGGCAAAAAACATTAAAAGATATAAATATGTGGGCATATATAAAAACGAGTGTGTTTTCCCCTCCCTTACAACACAGACTTCAGTAACACAAAATTTGGGGGGGAAAAAAGTGTAACTGCTTTTAAACAAAAGCAAAAATGTATTAAGTATCCAAGAGCCCTGCTTTCATCTCTTCTGTGTTTGATAATAAAGGGCTTTCCAGAGGTATTGTTCGTTTTGCAGTAGTTGTGCTGTTATCTTTCTGGGACACAGATGTTGTTCTTCCTGGGCCCACTCATAACCCCTGTCTCTCCAGCCATTGATTGCCTTTACCTGTGGCCTGGCTGGACAGCTCTGCCCAGCTACAGGGCTTGTCCTGGGGCCTCTGTGGGACTCCACTCTTCATTTATGCATATGCAGCTCTGAAAGGTGGGAGAGTCACTACCCTGTGGGGTAGATCCCGGATCCACAGGCAAATAGGCAGTGGAATGTGCCCCTCCTGCCCCGTGGGTGGACATTTTGAAGTGCTTTCTACATTCCTCCACAAAGGGTCCCAGTGGGGTGGAGCTTAAGTTGCCCATGGTAGTGATCAACTCTTGGTGTAGTGATCAAGAATACATCCTTGTTTTGTGTTTCCCTCCTCTGATTAATTTTCCCGAGGCCCCTACTCCTGCTCTGGGGTCAGCTCTCAAAATTACCTGCAGCCAAGCCCTGTTCCTCCTCTGCTTCCCTCTAGGACAGTGATTCTCAACCTTCCTAATGCCGCGACCCTTTAATACAGTTCCTCATGTTGTGGTGACCCCCAACCATAAAATTATTTTCGTTGCTACTTCATAACTGTAATTTTGCTACTGTTATGAATCGTAATATAAATATCTGATATGCAGGATGTATTTTCATTGTTACAAATTGAACATAATTAAAGCATAGTGATTAATCACTAAAACAATATGTAATTATACATGTGTTTTCCGATGGTCTTAGGCGACCCTGTGAAAGGGTCGTTCGACCCCCAAAGGGGTTGCGACCTACAGGTTGAGAACCGCTGCTCTAGGAACTGAGACACTGGGGACTGGACTCAGGCCTCAGGCTCTGTAAGGGGGTTTTCTGGTGTAGGTAGCTCATCTCACGGGCTAGAAGCATGATTTGTGAACAGCTCATCTTTTACATTATTTTTAAAATAAATACTTTTCAATAAACCTATTAGGTGAGCTTCCCTTTCTTGTTCTTCTCCCAACTG
Organism: Myotis daubentonii; assembly: GCF_963259705.1. Taxonomy (NCBI): domain Eukaryota; kingdom Metazoa; phylum Chordata; class Mammalia; order Chiroptera; family Vespertilionidae; genus Myotis; species Myotis daubentonii. The sequence continues at coordinate 45,557,751 of NC_081850.1, forward strand.
ATTACTACTGCTATTTTCTAAATGTATATTATATAGGATAAACTTAAAACTGAGTTATAACCTAGATTTGCATTTTATCAGAGATTGTTCTAGCTTTGTTACTGTCTTCACTGAACAATGTGCATGGAGCTTAAAGGCTTTATATAAAATATTCTGGCCACTGGCTACTTCATGTACACAGCTTGCTGGGGTGGGGGTTGGGGGCCAAAGAGAGGTTTTCTGAAATTGTAAGGCTTTGCTCACCACTCTCACGGAGTATGATGAAGCTGTGATTGCACATAAGCCAAAGCAGTTTTATGTTGTAGGTCTGCACTTCACCCTTGTTTTTAACTGGTTCATGTACTGTCCATCAGTGATGTAGTCATAATCTAATCTTTGTGCTATAATTCAGTGATGCTCTAAGAGGCAATAATTTCTCTTCTCATAACAAAGACTCATTATTTAAATCATTTTTTAGCTCTGCCTCCATTTCAGAACTCCCAAAAAATCTAGGTAAAGGACAGGATTTCTAATTTGTCCTTATGTTCTGTACTCCATTAATTTCTATTGTAAAGTTTCTCTAAAAGAAATTTCTAGAACCTAGTCTCAGATTTTGTTGTTTTTTAATTGTTGCTACCACAAAGTGCTGCTGTTTTTTTGTTCCGGAAAGGAGCCCTTCTTTCCCTCCTCCCTCCTAATGTATTTCCACAGGTCAGGGTAGAGTTCAGCACACCGTGTTACAAGAGATGCTGAGTGTGTCTGGGTGGGTGTATCTTACATTGTTTAAGGCTTGTGGACACTGGGCTTCCACTCTAGAAAGCAGTTTCCCAGGTCTGTGAATCTGCATTTCATTCACTCCAGGCCTGTGTAGGGGCCCAGGGATCCTGATGGAAATGTTACAGAGAAGCAGGTTACACTCATAGCAGTTTGCAAGCTTGTACATTGTTATCCTTTTTTTTTATTGCTTAGGTTTTTATTCTTTCCATTTTGCTACATCTTTTCTAATTTTCTTACTGACTGCTTCCCAGTAGTGTTCCTACAAGCAACATCACCAACTTCCATTTAGTCAGACCTTTTCCCTGTGGACCCAGCCTGCCTTGTGTCCCTGAGAGTTGGGAGGGAGGGATGAGGTAGGCTCATTCCAAATAGGCCACTTAAAGGTTAATAGCTTAAGCTAAGTTTTAAGCAGGATTGGAAATCTCTGGGAAATCAGTCTGGGAATTCTTTTGCCCAAAAAATGCATTTGTGATTTTGAGTGTTCTAAGCATCTTTGCAAAAAGGGTAGAATCTTTTAGGAGAATAGTAAGAGTGATTAATCATTACATCCACTCATTCATTCAGCAAATATTTAAGTACCTTTACCAAGTCCTATTAAAGGGGCACATTTTATTTTCACTTAGAATGATATTTTTCAATGTTTTCTGAAATGTATTCTGAAATGATCTTCAAATTACGTTTAAATCATCTTACTAAAGTTTTGGTAGTTGTAAGATTCCAGGTTTTACATTTTACTATACCTAATCAACTTTTAATTAACACACTTTAATTTCAATAAAACTTTAGTTTCCAAGGATAGCAGAGTAAAGGGAAACAGACAATTAAAAAAACAATAATAAAAATGAGATTGTATACATTTACAAATTTGTATATTTCTTTATACTTGTGGATATGTGGAATTAGGAATCTAGCAGTACACATTCATTGCTTATATATTCTGTATTCTTTTTTAAAGTCAGATTTATCAACGTATAATTTGCGTAAAGTAAAATTTACCCCTTCTAGCATACAGTTCTGTGAAACTTGACAACCGAATACAGTCATCTACCACCACTATCAAGATCTAGAACAAGCATGTCAAACTCGCGGCTGGTGGGCATGCAGCCTGCCAGCCGTGAGTTTGACATGCTTGACTAGAATATCTCTCTTCTGCTCTGCCCTACTCCTTCAAATTCCTTTGTTCTTTGTAGTCAGTTCTTTTCCCTATCCTAGACCTTGTCCAATCCAGAAGAGGCCTTTTAAAATATTTTTATTGATTTTTTAGGGAGAGGAAGGACAAGAGAGAAACATCAATGTGCAAGAGAAACATTGATTGGTTGCTTCCTGCAGTGCCTGGGATGAAACCTGAAACCTGGGCATGTATCTTGACTAGGAATAAAATTTGCACCTTTCGGTGCACAGGACGACACTCCAATCAACTGAGCCACACCAACTAGGGCCCAAAGTAGGCCTTTTTGAGGCTATCATATATATGGAATTATATACCATGTATGTAGCCTTTTGAGTTTTCATCTTGCATTAAACACAATGCATGATTTGCTTGTTTATATCAGTAGTGAGTTCCTTTTTATAGCTGAATAATATATTGCATTGTGCAGATATAACACTTTATCTAGCCATTCACTCCTTGAAGGACAGTTGGATTTATCTCCACTTTTTGGTGATTGTGAATAAAGCTCCAATAAATATTCATATACAGGCAGAGGTCCTCAAACTACGGCCCACGGGCCACATGTGGCCCGCCGAAAACATTTATCCGGCCCGCTGGGTGTTTTTGCCACCGCTGCCTGTCCTGCTTAGCAGCTGACTCGTCCCGGGCCCGCAATGAGCATGTATGGAATGTCTGAGGGACAGTGAACTGGCCCCCTGTTTAAAAAGTTTGAGGACCACTGATATACAGGTTTTCGTAAATGAATATGTTTTCCTTTCTTTTGGGTCATTACCTAGAGGTGGGATTGCTGAGTTATATGGTAAGTCTGTATTTAACTTTCTAAGTAACTGACATACTGTTTTTCAAAGTGACCACAGTGTTTGTAGTCTCACTAAGATGTGGGAGAGAGTTTTGCTCCACATCCTTATCAGCACTTGGAATTGTAGGTTTTTAGCCATTTCTAATAAATCAATAGTGGAACCTGTGTTTTTTTGTTGTTGTTGTTGTTTATTTTTTCCCACTCCCCCCCCAGCACATGCCCACTCACCCCCCTACTGTCTGTATCCATTGGTTATGCTTATATGCATGCATACAAGTCCTTTGGTTGATGTCTTACCCCGCCACCCCCCGCCTCCCCTCATAGTTTGGATAGTCCGTTCGATGCTTCTATGTCTCTGGATCTATTTTTGTTCTTCAGTTTATATTGTTCATTATACTCCACAAATGAGTGAGATCATGTGATATTTATCTTTCTCCGATCGGCTTACTTCACTTAGCATAATGCTCTCCAGTTCCATCCATGCTGTTGCAAATGGTAAGAGTTCCTTCTTTTTTATAGCAGCATAGTATTCCATTGTTTAGATGTACCACAGTTTTTTAATCCACTCATCTGCTGATGGGCACTTAGGCTGTTTCCAAATCTTAGCTGTGGTGAATTGTGCTGCTATGAACATAGGGGTGCATATATCCTTTCTGATTGGTGTTTCTGATTTCTTGGGATATATTCCTAGAAGTGCGATCATTGGGTCAAATGGGAGTTCCATTTTTAATTTTTTGAGGAAACTCCATACTGTTCTCCACAGTGGCTGCACCAGTCTGCAATCCCACCAGCAGTGCACGAGGGTTCCTTTTTCTCCGCATCCTCACCAACACTTGTCGTTTGTTGATTTGTTGATGATAGCCATTCTGAGAGGTGTGAGATGGGACCTCATTGTCATTTTGATTTGCATCTCTCAGATGATTAGTGACTTTGAGCATCTATCCTATCTAATAATCCTATCTAATAAAAGAGTAATATGCAAATTGACCATTACTCCAACACACAAGATGGCCGCCCCCATGTGGTCAAAGATGGCCTGCAGGGGAGGGCAGTTAGGGATGACCGGGCTGGCAGAGGAGGACAGTTGTGAGGGACCGGGCCTGCAGGGGAGGGTAGTTGGGAGGGACCGGGCCTGTAGGGGAGGGAGGGCAGTTGGGAGGGACCGGGCCTGCAGGGGAGGGCAGTTGGGAGGGACCAGGCCTGCAGGGGAGGACATTTGGGGGCAGTCGGGCCAGCAGGGGAGCAGTTAGGCATCTATCAGGCTGGCAGGGGAGTGGTTAGAGGCAATCAGGCAGGTGAGTGGCTGGGAGCCAGCAGTCCTGGATTGTGAGAGGGATGTCCGACTGCCTCTTTAGGCCTGATCCAACCGAGGGAGGGGTCCCAGATTAGAGAGGGTGCAGGCTGGGCTGAGGGACACCCCCTCCCCCCCAATGCACATGCACCGGGCCTCTAGTAGATATATAAGTCTAAGGGACCAGTTGACCAGCCTACTCGCCGGTAGCTATGATGCGCACTGACCATCAGGGGGCAGATGCTCAACGCAGGGCTGCCGAGCAACAACTTTGCAGAGTGCCCTGTCACACTCCAGAACCCCTCAGGGGATGTCCGACTACTGGTTTCAGCTGGATCCCTGCAGGTCAGGCCAAGGGACTCCATTGGTGCAGGAATAGATGCACTGGGCCTCTAGTGTTTTCATATTTCTCTTGGCCTTCTGTATGTCCTCTTTTGAAAAGTGTCTATTTAGGTCTGTTGCCCAATTTTTGATTGGTGGAACTTGTGTTTTTATGCACTTCCACAACAGCTAATGACCTTGAATGTCTTTTTTTTTCAGGGTGGGGGGGGGGGGTGTTTATTTGCTATCTTCTTTGATAAGTATCTTTACCTCATTTTTCCCTTGTCAGTTATTTTTATTAAGTTTTGAGAGCTTTTCAATATTCTGGATATAATTCATTTATATATTTTGCAAATATCTTTTTTTACAATCTGTAGTTGTCTTTTATTTTTTTAATGGTATCTTTTGAAGAGCAGAAGTAACATTGATGAACTCTTGTTTATGTATTTTTTTTTCTTTATTAGTGTTACTTTTGGTATTATCTATCAGTAATCTTTTCCTCATTCAAGACCACAAAGATTTTCTCCCTGATTTTCTTCTAGAAAATTTATGTTTAGGCCCATGATACAGTTTCAGGTAATTTTTGTTTATGGTTTGAGATGTAGGTTGAGTTTCTTCCTTAATTCCTCTCTTTCTCCTTTCTTTCTTCCTCTTCCTCTCTCTGTTTCTCTCCTGTCCTTCCTTCCGTTTTCCAGATGGACATCTGGTTCAGTTGTTCAGCATCATTTTTTAAATATACTGTCTTTTCTCTATTGAATTTCCTTTGTACCATTGTTGAAAATCTATTGACAATATATGTGGGTCCATTTCTGGACTGTATTCTCTTATGTTAAAATGAGTGTTCTTTTGCCAACGATATGTGTCTTTCATTCTGTAGCATTCATTATTGATATTTTCCATACATTTTGTGCTTATTTAGTACTTTACAGTTTTTTTCGTCTTTCCAGTACCCCTCAGATCTCAGGTTCTTACTGTTGGTATCCTAGAGACTGACATATGGGAAAGAATCCAATCTCAATAGAAAAACTTTCTCTTATGTCAAAAATGGTATCTCTTCTGACCCCAAACTGTTCCCTCAAGTGTGAGTACATCTTCCATCTCCTCCTGGCCCCAGGTACACCCTCTTCTAGTCTCTAGTAGCTTCCTCCTTATGAGGCTTGTTTGTTCGTTTGTTTTCTGCACTTTATTCTGCACACAGCAACCTGAGTAATCTTTTTCTGAAATATAAATTAGATCTAGTTGCTCCCCTGCTTAAAACCTTTCGCTGATGGCTGCCCATTTTTCTTAGAATGAAGCTTAAGTTTCTTACCATGGCCTTCAAGACTGTGTGAACCTACCCTTCACCTGCCTCCCTGACTTCACACACCACTCTCTCTCTTCACTTGACTGCCTTTCAGCCACATTGGCCTTTTTCTTCTGTCCCTGGGTCACCCCAGGCATCCTCTTGACTGAGGGTGTGTGCATAAGCTCTTCCACCTCTAGAAACTCATCCTCTGTGTCTTGACATGGTCTTTCTCATGTCATCCTTAAAGTCCCAGCTCAGATGTAACTTCCTGAGAAAGGACTTCCTTGGCTGGCAGACTTTAGTAGCTCCTTCACCCAGTTCACTCTCTGTCCCATTAACATGTTTTATTTTCCATATGGCACTTAACCATTTATTGATGTGTGTGTCACTTTCCCTTCACTAGCAAGTGAGATCTTGTTCACTTTTATAGCCATGGTGCCTAGAACAATATGTAGCTCATTAATTTCATTAAATATTTGTACAGTGTATACTCAGTATTTGTTCAATACACATGCAGTACTGTGTTTATAATATTTAATGAAGATATGTCCAGTAAGTATTTATTAAAGGAACAAATATTCTATTTTGAACTATTTTCACATTTGGATTTTTCCCTCTGCAATTTTGAACCAAGATTGAAAGAAAACATGGGCTAGTAGGAAATACACTATCCTGGGTGTCACTTACAGTATGATCTTAGGGATTTCATTTTCTCGCCTGCAGAATTCAAGGATGGAGCTAATAGTTTCTAAAGTGCTATTTAGTTTTCTGACATTGTATGGTTTTGTAAACATATTTGTTTTGATGACTATGGAGTCCTTTGTTCTTTTAGCTTAGGGGCCTTCCTGTCAGTTATTTCTCTAGATTTGGCATATCCTCAGGCTTATATTTTTTCCCCCCAAATGGGTAACTAAAAATAGAAAATATTTATTGAGTACTTGCTTTTTGTCAGGTACTGTACTGTGCTAAGCATTTGCATGTGTTATTTTGTTTAATCTTCACATCAACCCATGTGGAAGGCGGTACGATTATTGTCCCGTCCCAGCTTTACAAATAATGAGACCCAGGCTCTGAAGGGGGGGTAAGTAGTTTTCTGAAGGCCACACAGGGTCAAAGTGGCAGAACTGGAATCTAAACTTAGACTTCAGCGCTCACGCACTAACACTTGTCTTTTTTTTTGTTCCCTCAACTCCTGTTCTTTTTTCTTTTACACTAAGATCAGTAGTTTCTTCATCCCTATCCACTAATAGGATTGCCCAGTGTTTAGTGTTCAGAGCTCAACAAGGGAAATGGAAATTGGGTGTGCCTGATGCACATACTAATTGGTTAGCATAAATTGTCTGAATTATATTAGTTCCATAGTACACTTGGATACCCTTGACTCATATGATACTAGGTTTCTTCCTGTGTGTAGTCACTCTCATATGTAAGAATCAAGAGTCTTCATAAACACCACTGCAAGGCAGGCGTTTTAAACCTAGGTCCATGGATCCTCTCAGATTTCATGCTTGGGTGTTAGGCTGTCCATTAAATCCCTGAAATCTTTGCAGAATTGAGTGTCTGTGGGGGAGAGTGGGGGTGGTAGTGGTGCACATTTTCTGGGGAATAAATTTTGGTCTTAGAATCATAAAGGTTCCCATGACATCAAAAAAAGGTTTGAACCTGTGCTTTACAGGACTAGAACTATACAATATCTAGATGTGAAATAATAAAATATTTGGTGGAGTACATGTAGACAGAAAACAGTTGTCTATAGCATTATAAGGAGATAATACTGGACGATGGTTCAGAAGCCTGGAAATCCTGAGTTTACACTGAATTTGTTTGTAAATATTGCCCAGGAGTTGGGGAGTTTCTTGAACTGTTGACAGGTTAAAACACACACACACACACACACACACACACACACACACACACACACTGAATTTGTTTGTAAATATTGCCCAGGAGTTGGGGAGTTTCTTGAACTGTTGACAGGTTAAAACACACACACACACACACACACACACACACAACAACAACAACAACAACAACAAAGCTATGTTTTGTTTATACTGTCAGAGGTATTATGAAAAATAAGTTAGCCAAATTAAACTTTTAAGCTTTAACTAACAATGAATAATAATGACTGCATGGGATTATGCTTAGATTAAGAAGAAATAATTGGAGCTAGCAGCTCATGTAGTCATATCAGAAGAAAAAACATGCAAGCAAATATTCCTTCAGTTTACTTGTTTCTGGTTGTTTGTTTCCTATTCGTGGAGTCATCCTTTAAAGCAGCGATTTTTAACTGGTGTACTGCATGAATTTAAAAACAGTGCAATACTTGACTACTTAGTCAAGCCCTACCTATTTTCCCTTTAGTCAAATAAAAAAAAAATGACAACAGCCATCCAGTGTGAATGAATCAAAAGTGATACTTATTTTTTTTTATCAGATTGGTAAAAAGTATAGTTTTTGATGTGCTACAGAATTTTAGTAATATATGTGTGCCATGAGATGAAAAAGGATGAAAATCACTGCTTAAAAGTTCTGGGACTCAATGACAACTCAGAACTGGCCCCTGCCTCTTTGGTGTTTCTGGTTTCTTGGGAAGGATACATACAATACATAGATGGATAAGTCATCTATACTAAAAAAGGATAATATGCTAATTAGACCGGGAGATTTTCTGGACAAAGCCATGGTGGCGGGGCCAAGACAGAGGCAGTTAGGGGCGATTAAGCCAGGAGGGGAGAGCAGTTGGGGGTGATCAGGCTGGCGGGTGGAGTGGTTAGGGGCGATCAGGCAGGCAGGCAGGTGAGCTGTTAGGAGTCAGTAGTCCTGGATTGCGAGAGGGATGTCTGACTGCCGGTTTAGGCCCGATACCTGTGGGATCGAGCCTAAACCGGCAGTCGGACATCTCCTGAGGGGTCCCAGATTGGAGAGGGTGCAGGCTGGGCTGAGGGAACACCGCCCCCCTCCCCCCCCCATGCACAAATTTCGTGTACCAGGCCACTAGTGTTTATATAAAGTTATGAACGGACGGGGGGAGTTAGAATGGGGTAGCAGTTACCAGGTGAATGAGGGAGCAGTGAGGGAGGGAGGGAGATGACTGGTAGGGGAGGACAATAAAAGGCTCACATCAGAGGCCAATCAAGGATCATTGGTTTAGAACCATAGGCATTGCCAGCATATTTTTGAAATTATTTCATTGCCATATGATATACTGTACTTTTCCTCTGCCTCTATTTCTCCATCTTGAGAAAATTTTGTCCTACTTGTGAATAACAGCTAATTCTTGGGATGTAGTAATACTACAAACTTAAATAACAATGTTGACCTAATAATTATCAAGAATTTAGAGCAAACCCCTTTCCCTCCACCCTAGACTTTGTAGAAAAACTAGAAATGGCACATTTCTTGAACCGGTTTTACTCCACAGCTAGTCTGCTCTTTGTGGTTCTCATACATTTTCCCCTTTGGTAGATTCATAAAAAAGGGGATAGCTTATCTTGGCCAACACGGTCTTCTGTGACCAATAAGGGCAGTGCCACTATGGTCCCAAAGCAAAGTGGCAGTCATGTTGTATGCTTATTTAGTTATTTCCCCAGAGTGTTTCTGGGTTGACCCAAAGCAATTTGTAGACACAGTAATATCTGGGAGAAGAAACTGTTGAGGGGAGAAAGACAGCTTACGCTGCTGTCTACTGGGATTGAAAGCTCAGAGGTTACTTTTGGGTTTCTTTCAGCTAATAACCTCAGAATAGCTTCTGAGCAAAGTTAGGTGTTGAGGCAGGCTTGCGGGTGTATTTTCTTGCAGGCTGAACAGATCCTACCTCCTACTATGGAAGGTAAAGCATCCGAGAGGCTCTGTTCAGCCCTCCTCACAGCTGAAGACTTCCTAGTCTTTATGTCGGCCAGTGAAATAAAGTACTCCAAACAGGCCCATTCGAATGTCAGAAGGACCATCTCCGTGTGGGGAAAGATGGACAGTAGTAAATAGTACCAGGGGGATAGATATTTTTGTGCTAAAAGTGAAATTGGATCTACTTGTCTCATGTGCAAAACCTTTTCAGAAAAAGAAAAAAAAACTTTTTTATCTTGGGGTAGAAAAGGATTTCTTACTGGGTCACAGGAAACTTAAACTATAAGAAAAAGATTGCTAATATTGCTCAGTTAAAATTAAAGACATCTGTTTATCAAAAGATATCCTAAAGAAAAGAAAAAGACAAGCCAGTAACTGAGAGAAGATATTTGCGACACATAGCCAGCACATGATTATGATCCAGTTTATACCAGTAACTACACACTAAAAGTCTAACTTAAAACAAAAAAAAACTCACCACAGCCTAAAGGTCTCAGTATTCTTACGTGAGTCTGAAACCATGATCTGATTTCCGTTATATTTGCATTGTACCGCATTTCTCTTGCTCGTTGGGTTCCCACCAGACTTCCTTTTTCTTCCTTGGTTGCTACAGAGCCTTTCCTATTCTGGGCCTTTGCAACTGCTTTTCTCTCATCTCTGATTCTCTTCTCCCAGCTCTCTGCAAGGTGCTCTCATTCTCATCCTTCAGGTTGCAGTTCAACTCATTTCCCAGAGTGTCTGTCTCTATTGATTCTTATGAATAAATGATTGCTTACCTCTTACAGTAAGACTTTGCTAGTTAGGCAAGGTCCTGATGGTGTAGCCAGTACACCACTGGACTGGATGGTAGGGACTTGTGCTCCATTCTCGATGATGATAGATCTCCCATAACTTTATCTTGGGCCTCACATGGGCAGGTGTTGGACTGTAAAATCCTGCACCCAATTCCAATGTGGGGGTGGTTTTCCCACACAACCAAGCTATTCTCTGACACTATCTGGGTACCCTATAATTCACCTCAATTCTGATGCTATTTGGCGATAGTATTAGACACCAAAAGTTCAGGGCTTAGCCCTATGACAGAGTTCCCCACCCCACTTCAGATGACAGTTGCAAGTCCAGGTTGTCATCTGTGCTGCCAACAACCCCCTTCTTCAGTTTGATTAATTTGCTAAAGCAGTTCAGTCCTGGAAACTTGTTAAAAAGGTGTTATAATATATTACAGTTATGATGCTTATATTGTCTCAAGTTTTGCCAATGAATACTCCTGTTTTGTTCGCTGTTAAATATTTAATTGGTCTGTGCCCTCCTCTTTGATTCTTTGGCTTGATCGTTTTGATTTTTTTTCTTCTGAAGTCAAACTTTTTAAACTGCAAAATTATAATTATCGTGAGTGAGGATTTATCTTAAATTATTTTAGTAACAAATCAGTGCTCTTATCCTTTTCCTTTCCTTCATCTGTATTTCTTAGTGTGAGTGTGACTAGAGGGTAAAGTAGTAAACCTTTGCAGGTTAATTGCTCCATAATTAACACTGATGGGGCAGAGGCAGAGATCAGAGGACAGGGGGAAAACTCTAGGGAAAAATGAGCAAGCTTTTCCTGTGTTGTAGGACAGTCCCTGAGGTGACGCTCTTCTCAGTTCCTTGAACAACATCCACAGAGATCTGACTCTGTTTCCTGGGAGTCTGCTTTGAGTTGCTCTCTGTTGTTGAGAAGACTTGATAGAGATTTTTAAAATATATTAGATTCTTGTGTTTTGTTTTGTTTTAAATTTGACAAGTTAAAGCCATTTATTTAAAACTGGAGGCCTGATGCATGAAATTTGTGCAACAGTAGGCCTTCCTTGCCCCGGCTGCCTGCACCAGCTTCCCTCCAGCCGCTGGCAGGCACCCGGGACCTGGGCTTTCCTCGCAGCCCTGGCTTTGTCCAGAAGGACATCTGGTCTAATAAGCATATTACATTTTTATTATTATAGATTATTATTATAGACTAGAGGCCCGGCACACGAAATTCGTGCACGTGTGTGTGGGGTGGGGTGTCCCTCAGCCCAGCCCGCACCCTCTCCAATCTGGGACCCCTTGAGGGATGTTTGACTGCCCATTTAGGCCCGATCCCACCAGGCAGTCGGACATCCTTCTCACAATTCAGGATTGCTGGCTCCCAACCACTCGCCTGCCTGCCTGCCTGATTGCCCCTAACTGCTTCTGCCTGCCAACCTGATCACCCCCTAACCACTCCCCTGCCAGCCTGATCGATGCCTAATTGCTGCCTTGCTGGCCTGATCGCCCCCAACTGCCCTCCTTTGCCAGCCTGGTCTCCCCCATCTTCCCTCCCCTGCCAACCTGATCACCCCAACTGCCTTCCTCTGCAGGCCTGATCACCCCAACTGCCCTCCCATGCCGGCCATCTTGTGTCCACATGGGGGTGGCCATCTTGTGTGTTGGAGTGATGGTCATTTTGCATATTACTCTTTTAGTCTCACAGTCCAGGACTGCTGGCTCCCAGCCGCTCACCTGCCTGCCTGATTGCCCCTAACCGCTTCTGCCTGCCAGCCTGATCAACGCCTAACTGCTCCCCTGCCAGCCCGATTGCCCCTAACTGATAGGATAGAGGAAAGGGTGAAATTCGTGTTAGCTGTTGGTGACATTAGTGTTTTTACTTAAAGACTAGAGGCCGGGTGCATGAAATTTGTGCACCAGTAGGGTCTCATGCAGCAATCAGGGCTGTCCAGCTGCCAGCCAGGGCCTACTTTTGTTCTGCGCCGCCCCCTGGTTTGTCAGCGCATGTTATAGCAAGTGATCGAACTCCCAGTCTCCTGGTCAAATTCCCGAGGGGACACTTTGCATATTAGCCTTTTATACATATAGATTGCCTCTAATACATTGGTTGTACTGACTAATTGGGAGTCATTATCAATTATAAGTACATCTGCCACTCTACTGCTAAGGTAGTTTCTAAGGGGAAAACTTACAAAGAAGCTTAAAAACGACCACTGAATACAGAAAGTGGTCTGTTTTACTGATGTAAACATTTTAAAACCTACTATAGTATTTCAGTATATTTCTCTTAATTTTTGTCATATGCCTTTGGTGACTTATTTAATCTTATAATTTTATATGATAAAAATTGCTCTTTTCTATAGGACTCTCTACTGAGTGTGCTTTTGTTTATTTGATATTTTTAATGTATAATGGATGATTTGTAAAATAGGTTTATGGTAGCCAACTCTCAATTTATTTCTCACCTAAGCTCAAGGAGTATTCTGCTAAGCAATTTGACTATAATGTGGATATTGCCATTCATAAAATCTTGAAAATGGCTTTATTATTTTGGAATGATAACAAGGGAAAAATCAGAACCTCTCTAAATGCAGTGTAACATCCTGGATCATGACATTAGCGGGAAAACTGGGGAACTCTGAAGAAAGTTTATAGTCTGATTAATAGTAATGTACTTACGTTAATTTTTTAGTTTTGATAAAAATCTATGTTTATATAAGATGATAACATTAGTAGATGCTGGGTAAAAGGTATATAGGAACTCTCTTCATATTTAGTAGAAATTTAATTCATCAAGCCCTTTAAATACATATTCATATGACTAAATAGTGGTGCTCTAGGTGCCAGGGGTGCAAAGAGGCCTGATACTGGTCTCTTCATTCCAGAGTCTTGCAATCTTACTGGCAAGCCAGGTCTTCTTGTTCATAAAAAGATGGATAACTGTGCCTTTAAAAGACAGATTGTATCAGTGAATGGTACCAGGAGCCCTGTAAGACACTTGGGGTGTTTGGAAAAGCCTTTGCAGAACAGATGAAACATAAGCTGAGCTGAGATCAGTGAGTGCAGCTTAATTCAGATAAGTAATAGAGAGGTTGTTCTAAGAGAGGAAAGATGACATGAATTTTGAAAAAGAAATTGCCCATGAAATGCAGGGTTGGAATGGAAATGAGCTAATGGAGACTTGTGGTAATCAAAGTATGGGGTGATAAGGGTCTGACTAGTGTGGTGGCAGTAGAAATAAAAGGTTATTTGAGAATGGACAGGAGTCGGTGTTTATGAGTAGAGGAGCACAGAGGAAAAATGAATTGATGGTGACTGATAGATATCTTGACCCAGTGGAAGTTACTTTGGGAATTTGTGTTAAACATTTTCATTTTCAGAAAATGCTGGACTGCCAAGTGGAACTGTTTGGCAAGAAACTAGACCAGAGATCCTGAAGCATGGAAGAGGAGCTAAAGATTTAGGACTCTTCCCCTTTAGTGAGCAGGAGAAGGAAAAGCCCAGAAGGAAATGTAAGGGGCGCAGTCAGAGAGTTGCAGAGCTGCCCTGGTGGTGGCAGAAGCTGAAGAGGGCAAAAGAAGGTTATTTTAATTAAATTTAAAAATATTTATGTGCCAATTAATGTGTAAGGCACTGTTAGGGGCAATGGAGGACACAAAATGTCATTAAAATATAGTTTTTTCCCTCCTGAAAAAAAAATGCTACCTCAAATTCTTTTGGCATTAGATAGGCAGTTCATCTTAAGCAAAATGTTAGGGACCCTGGTATTAAGCTTGCAAGCAGTAGAGCACAATCAGTGGCAGAACAATGAAGATGGGGGAGAGAGAAGAACTGATGGAGCAATGAGATAAGGAGGGGGAAAGATGATCCCCTTGTGCTGGTGAGGGTCAGCCTTGGCGGGAAAGGGGGGCCTCCTCCTCTAAGGCATAGGGCAGAAGAGGGTAAGGGAGTGTTAGAGCTCTTTGGAGGTAGAATAGAGCACAAGTGAGGATCCCAGGAAGTCTTCACTATGAATAGCATGTGCAACTGACAGAGTAGGGTTATAGTTTCTGCCTTTGAAAAGTTCCTGGTCAGATGGAAAAATGGGAATGTTGGTGCTTACTTTTCTCAATATAAGAAAAGAATAAAAGTGAAACACCTGCATCTCTGAAGGTGTTGCTTTTGGCTGCAGGTTTGTTTGTTTTTTGATGTCTAAAGAAATACACGTATCTTTTTAAATAGCTCAGATATCATATGAGTGTCTTGGTGCTCTTTAGTCATCTAGGGTTTGTGTCAGACGTATGTTCTCACAGAGCTTTAGAGTCTAGGAAAGATGATCAGAGAGACATATATGCTGGCTCTTAATAAATGCTTGCCAGTTGCACTCTGGTCTGAGATAGAAAGTAGCTATGTGATCAGCCCGTACACACAAAGTAAAATATTAGGGGATTTAGAGGAGAAAGAGAATTGGAGCAATTTTCTGGCAATTTCGCTTGAACAAGGTCTTGAAATAAATTTGCCATATATTTACCTGAAGGCCTTGTTTTCTTCATAGGCATTATTTTCAACACAATTAGAAAATGTGATTGTGTGCTCATACTTTCTGGTCACAACTAAATAACAATACATAAAGAATTACGAACATGATTTTGGCCACACAAATGAAGAAATACATTATTTTGAACTAGACAGCTAGTTACTGCTTTGGCGGGACTTGGGTGTGGGCATGGTTGGGTGGAGTATTTGGATCATGGCACTGATTTTTCCATCTTATGTATGTCAGCTTGCCTTAGAAGTGTTAGTGCCTAACTACAGTATTTTAAGTGCACGAAGCCAGAATATAGGTGCAGGTCAATTGGAGAAAAGAGCTAGTAATTAGTGCTATGCTTTCACTTTTATAGTCGGACACAGGAAGCCAAATAGAGGGGAAGAGGAAGGAAATAGAAGTAATTTGGGGAGCAGAAAAAATTCTTATTTTTTTCTTTGAAGTACTTTATTTGAAAATAAACACATTTCAGGATCCTTCTTACCAGTGAAGGGAGGCAGAATTTGCCACCTTACATATTTTTAATGAGCTATTTTTTGAAATTCTGCTTAGAAAATTCTAGAAAAGACTATTGGGCTATCATCGGATGGCCCTGACAGGTCATTTATTTAAATGCATTAGTTAAAGTGTAATCACTACAGAAGTTAGAGAATTTCTCAGCACTTGTTCTCATAGAACATTGTTAAGCAGGGTCTCAAGTTGAAGGGATTTCTGTTGAGGGACGTATTAACTCAACATCCTCCCGTCATCTCTCCCCTCCCCCTTTCCACTAGAAGAGGCAGCAAGGCCTGCCCACAGCCAAGCTTGATGCGGCCTCAATCTAGATGCGGCCTCTGCTGAGGTCAAGCACTCCCATTCCAGCCTCTCGAGGGCTTTCTCCGTGTGTTGCCAGTGTGCTGGTAAAAATGACTTTAAACTCTTGTCAGCACAGTTACTGGTGCATGCCTCACAGTCCCACTCAGATAAACCTGTCACAACACAGAGGCGGCTGCCGGGGAAGCGTACAAGGGCAGGCTCCAGCTTTTCATTCGAGCATCACTAAACGTGCACAGAGTGCCCAATTATTTCAGCATTATTGAGCAAGCCTACAGGAGGACCCAAGCCTTGCTACATTAGATTTTCTTTAGTAATTTGCTCAAGTACCGCTGAGGACACTTAAAGGGGCTTAAAACGGTGGCTGCAACCAGTTTCCTTCTCTGGGTTGTTAATTCAGGTTTTCTCTTTCAAATTAACTCGCACTGCATGCTGTGCAGTGATTCTGGGAGAACTGTTTAACACTAATTTTCTCAGTTTTCAGCTTTTTTGTTCAACATAACTGCTTTAACAGTTAGTCACGTATATGTTTTGATTAGAAATGCATGATGGTGCGGCCTTATGTTTTGGAGAACAAAATACAGATGCTTTATTAAAGGAAGCTGAATTTCAGCTATTAAAAGTTACTTAGATAATTTCACTATTTAAAAATTAAGTTATTTACAGTGCATTGCAAAATCCTCAGATCTAAGTCAAAAGACAACATTTCTCCATTAAACATCTTCCTCCCTCCTCTTTTGAATATATATAAAGGTTAAATCTTTCCTTCATGGGTGCTGAGTTTTCAATGATCTTATCGTATGTCTTCTCTCCTTTTATTTGGGTGGGAGCAGGTGCAGATTTAGGGAACAAGTTCAATATCTTGGTCTCATTTCTCACAGCAGCAACAACTCCAGGCCCAGCATTTATCACATGGACATGGTCTGCCTGTGCCTCTGACCCCACACCCTTCAGGGCTACCGCCTCCTGCCATTCCACCCATTGGTAGCAGTGCCGGCCTTCTGGCCCTCTCCAGTGCCCTGGGAGGCCAGTCCCACCTTCCAATTAAAGATGAGAAGAAGCACCATGACAATGATCACCAAAGAGGTGAGCCTGACATTACCTACCTGCTGCTCATGCCATTGTTTATTCTGTTTCTCTCTGGATTGAATTTTACCATAGACTGAACAAAGGATTTCTGCTGGAAGGTAAATTAATTATTGGAAGCAGTCTTTGGCTAAAAGATACCCTAGTGGTTGGCAAGAGTTAATGGCACTCCTCCTAGGCAAGGGCTTCTGTTTCCTAGTTATTACCTTTGATCCCTTGCTACTGTCTCCTAGGTTCCCTGAGTCTAAATCAATAATGAAATTCCACAGTGCTCTGTGTTTGAAATAGTGAGTGTCATTAATAGCTAATTTTCACCAAATCTATTTTGGGGAAAGACTTGCTGATAAAGGCTCACTTTATTGTTTGACAGAATCAATTATTATTTATGAATCAGATCAGCCTATGTAGTACAGTAAAAATCTCACAGGTATGAAAACAATTTTAGTAGTCTGAGTAATTGAGGAAATACAGCCCAAATTAGTGAATCTGTTGGTTTAACTACCTTTCTCATCCAGTCTGATTACAAGCATGAAATTAACTCCTTTCTTTCTATAAAAACACAATTGTTTGTGCAGCATAATTGATTTAAAGGCCAGTTCTGCTCCTTTAGGTTGGTTTCCTCTCTGCACTAAAGGAGCTGATGGTGCAGAGACCTTTTGATGTGACTGTATGTTTGTATGGTGCTTACTAATAATTTTTTTTTTAGTTAATGGCAGAAAAGCAAATGAAAAGGTCTCTCCTAGCCTTCCTTTGTGGGAATTTACTTTTAGCACCAGGATGGTTCATTGGTTGGAAGGGTGTGGCTCATAATTAAAACCTTTTACCTACTCTTGTTGCAGTGTCATTACCATGAATTATAATCCTAGGTAAATGATATTTATCACATGAAATAAATTTCTCATCTCTGATGTTAGAAGCACTGCAATATTTGTTGTCCGGTTATCTTACTGTTATGGTTCTGAGTTAAGGCATTATTATAAACACTTTTATAAGCGGGAAAGTTGATAAGAATATGA
Source organism: Myotis daubentonii (assembly GCF_963259705.1). NCBI lineage: Eukaryota > Metazoa > Chordata > Mammalia > Chiroptera > Vespertilionidae > Myotis > Myotis daubentonii. The sequence goes on from NC_081850.1 coordinate 45,575,440, forward strand.
ATAGGAATATCCAGCTTTAGTTTCCGAAATTGTGTTAAAGGTAGATTGGCTTTTGTGAATCTGGTTGAGTGTTATTAATAATTAACTTTACCGCAAAGTTGACATCTCTGTCATTTATGATTTAGCAGTGTTCAGGTTTGATAAATGTATGCTTTTATGTAAACTAACTAGTTCTTTTCCTTTTTTCTTCTTCCCACCACTTGATCTACATGTGTTGTTGCTGTTTTGCCTGTAGACAGAGACTCCATCAAGGTAGGACTCAAATTCACAGGCAAAGGAATGGTTGTAAGGGGCTCAGAGTGATCTGAGTATAGTGAGTAATGGATTCAAAATTTAGAGAATGATTTGGTGGGCCTTACCAAATAGTGGTTAGCTGCATTTTTGGATTACTTTCAGTTGTGTGGTTAAAATTTTTGAAAATATTAGTTCCATTTCTCTATCAGAATTAGATTTGTATACCAAGATTGAATTATGAGATCTGACTTACATTGCTCATTTTTTATGTCTTGACATGTGAAAAACAAACAAATGGAAAAACTGTTTTTCTTCAGATTTTGGATATAAGATAAATAATAAGGAAATGAAGTAAATAAATTAGTTTATAAGGAAATACGCATTAGTCTCATAGTTTGGGAAATAATTTCATCCTACAAAACTCCTTATCAAAACATTTGTTTAAAATTTTTCTTCACCAGAGATAATCTATAATAATAAAAGCCTAATATGCTGATTAGACCAGACAGCCGAAAGACCTTCCGGATGAAGCCATGGCTGCAAGGCAACCCCCTTGCACAAATTTCGTGTACTGGGCCTCTAGTTTTTTGTGTGTGTTTGTTTTTTTAATTCAATAACATCTTGGTTTCCGGTATAGCAAGTTATTCTCCTTAAGTTTTGCATCTGTCTTACTTGCCTTCTCTGTCAAGTTTTCAGGAACGGAAAAATATCGAGGGTCTAATGCGTTGGATATGCTTGTGTAATACCAGAATGGGATATGCTAAGGATCCCTGATTTTATATAGTAAGCACATAAGAAAAACAGGCTACCATGGCAGGAAATGCGCAAAATGGGATGAAAATTGCTTGATCACTTTTGAGCCAGGCACAATGTAAATATGGTACTGATTATGTATAATTGTATTGTGTATGCCATTGTGTTCTGTGTAAATTAGGAAGGACAGGACAGTTCTCAAGCGGTGGTCAAAGTACAGATGCTGTCAGTTACTTTGCTTGTATTTCACAGTTGAATGTTTTGGAGCACAGGCAGTGAAGTTCTGTATGAAGACTAAAATCTTCCCTTAGAGTCACCTCTGCTATCACTTGGAATGCCTCTTTATTTCTGTCCTTACTCAATCAAAGGGAAGTAGGGTTTTTGCCAAAGGCCTTAAATAATGGAAAATAAAAATTAATGTCTTTTACCCTTTGAGAATCTTTGTAATTTGAAAGGGCATCTGCCTACCCATAGAAATGTCAACATTTACAATTAGAACACACACTGAATTATTTAATTAATGCATTTACAGTAGTATTTTGTTATATAATATACATATCAATACCTAGATTTAAAAGCATTCTTAGACTATAGTAAGTGTTCCACCCTTGTGTGCTTAGGCTGTAGTAAGTATATGCACTGACCAGGATTAGCTGATAGCAGCCATTGGAAAGCCTGTCTAGTTATTCTGAAGCCATAATATAAACAGTGCCTGCCTTTTTATGATAAACTAGAGGCCTGGTGCACAAAAATTTGTGCGCTTGGGGGAGCCCTTCAGCCTGGCCGGTGCCCTCTCGCAGTCTGGGCCTCTCGGGGAATGACCACCTGCTTGCTTAGGCCCACTCCCTGGGGAATTGGGCCTAAGCTGGCAGTCAGACATCCCTCTGGCAGTCCGGGAGCCCTTGGGGGATGTCCACTTGCCAGTGGGGAGCAGGCCTAGCTGCAGTTGGACATCCTTAGCGTTGCTGAGGAGGCGGGAGAGGCTCCCACCACCACCGCTGTACTGGCAGCTGTCAGCCTGGCTTGTGGCTGAGCAGAGCTCCCCCTGTGAGTGCACACTGACCACCAGGGGGCAGCTCCTGCATTGAGCGTCTGCCTCCTGGTGGTCAGTGTGTGTCATAATGACCAGTTATTCCCAGTCGTTCTGCTGTTAGGGTCAATTTGCATATTACCCTTTTATTATATAGGATACATACCTTTAGGCAGGCCAGTGAACTAAACAAAAGCCTTCCCTCCTGCCCCACTCACAGAAAACTGTGAAAATATTTACACTCCAGTGCACACTTTTGTGTCAATTACATTTGATACTCTCTCACACTAGAGTAGGGTGTATTTTGAAACCATCTATACTCATTCAGTATGAGTCTGGGAGTGAGTTTCTAAATGGCTAGAAGCAAGTGGGAAAACATAAAGGAAATAGAGGTGGATGATTTTTCTTGATTTGTTATGGAATGGTAGCCACAAATAGATTGGGGGAGGAGGGTATCCTTCCCAAATTTGAAGTCATCGAGTACCGTTCTGGGCTGGCCTATGGCTTTGCAAGGTGAAATAGTTTGCTAATTTTCTGAACTGTGTTCTGTGATGCTCAGAGAGCAGTTAGTTGCTTGTTCCATCCATTGTTCTCATCCTGTAAGTGGTTCCTGGTTAAGAGGGGCTTTTTATGATTGTCTGCTGTGTGACTTGAGATGGTTTGTATCAGCCAGAGCATGCCAGTTGCCTGCAGCTGGAGTCAGGCTTGTATGGAATAATTTATTCATGCAGGATAATGCTCCTTAACATTTAACAGGTAATGAACGTGACATAAATTTCCTTCTTGCTTTTAATTTTTCCCTTTCCTCTTCTAATGTGCAAACAGGCAGCTCTGGTACTCTAAATAATAAGTAATTTTTGGCCATCTGTCAAAAGGAAATTTCAATACAAATTTAAATTAATGGTGCCTGAAATTTTTTATAGCTCCTCTAAAAGCCTGTAATGTGCAGAAAATTCTGAATCTGCTGGTAGTAATTAGTGTTGCATGTAATGAGGATGTGGGTAGTGTTATACAGCCCCAGTGTAACATTTTGATATGGTAGCAAAATTTTGATTTATACAAGGTTGTGGATAGGTTTAATTGTGAAAGACACTTTAAAATGTTTTCTTGATGTTACAGATTATTAAACAGAGCAGATGTCAGAATAGCTCATAAAATATAAATTTAAAGTTAATGTAAAGATTCAGGTAATTAAAGTGCTTTACCTTTAGGTGTCAAATAAAATGAAAGAAATTCACCTTTAAAAGTGTTGAGCTTTTTCCTCTTTTTTAAAAGTTCTGGGACACTAAACCATATGCTATTGGCTTTATTGATCTTGTTTTCTATATCTCCAGTATCCAGGTTCATTCCTAAGCCTGTTATTTGCAGGCCTGTATCTGAAGTTTTTCAACACTGGTGGTGAATGTAAATATGGACCTAAAGGACAAAGCACTGTAGGAGCCCAAGAATGAACTTATTTGGTGATAAGAAACCAGAACGGTGTATGTTCTAGGGTTGTTGACACCCGCTTGTCACTTGGCTACCCAGTACTCCATGTGCCCAACAGTAAACCCCAGATTTGGGAGCTTAAAATAGCAAGAAACAGACCATGATCCACTCTCACGCTTAGTGGTAGGGTAGAAAGCCCAAAGCTCTAAAAAGCCTCCAAATAGGTTCCCATTTCTCTTTTCTGGGTGGGGGTGTCTCATAGCCTTCTAGAGAGTTTAAAACCATTTCTCTCATCCGTCCAATGAAAAAGCATAAGTGAAAACCAAGGAAGTATGTTCTGAGGTGATGGGTCTTCCCCTTCCTCCTGTCCATCACTCCCACTGAGGGCTGAGAGGTAGAAGTTGGTTGGCTACAAGTGGTGGCAGAGAGGACGTTCCCACATGCTGCCAATTGCTTCCCAGTTGCTTGAGGTTCCAGCTCATGAAGGAGTCATTAGTTTCCTCACATCACTGTCTTTTTTCATCTGAGTGGCTGGAATGAGGGTGATGATTCAGAGCTGTGAAGGACAAATTGCCTAAATCTCAGTACGAATTTGAAGTTGAGAAATTAGTCTAATTATCCACCCCCTTCCAAATGTCTGACAGTTCTAATACCTTCGAGCAAAAAATAGGCACCAAAATCAAGACCAGCTTGATTATAAAGAGCAAAATTCACTATCACCAGCTATTGATTACCCCTATGGCCTCTCCCAACTTGGTATTATCTTGTATGGTTTATTACTGCATAAGACCTTAATATGTAGTATCTACATGGTCCTCCTGAACACAGTAATCTCCTCAAGTCAGGTCTATGAGGGATTTGCCATGTTCTATTTGTAAAATATTGCATTAGTACCTTCCTTACCTCTAAGTGGTATTATTTTTATTATTTCATTGGAATATCTTCCCTCAAATGCTATATGGTCATCAAATAGTATGATCATTTTTAGTGGCTTATACATTGCCAAATTTATCTCTAGAAACACTATCATTTTAACATGCCACCTGCACTTGAGTATGTTTCCACACGATCCTCCAATATTGAACTTTATAGTTTTTGCAATTTTTGCTAGGCTAAGTATGAATTGTGTACTTTAAAAAATTAATATACAGAGTAGGGCAAAAGTAGGTTTACAGTTGTTTGTAGGGAAAATAATACAATAATTAACAAATAATTCAAGAATAAACTGTTTTACATACTCACAACAGTAAACCTACTTTTGCCCCACCCTGTATACAGTTATTTTTTAAGCTGAATACTTTTCTGTGAGTGTATATGCTAAGCTTTTTCTCCTCCTCTGTGGATTCTTTATTTTTAAGTGTTTTCATAATGATCCATTCATTACTTGTTATAAGGCAATGCCTGTTTATTCAACCCCAGCTAGATTTTGGTGTATATTCTATGTAGATGACTAAACCATCATGCATTGCTTTTATTCTTGTCTCTTTCACTTATTTTCTGTTGGCAATAAAGGTTTATCAGTGGGAAATTAGACTAGAGCTGTTTTTCTGTTCAAATTGAAGCGTATGTATGCTTCAGACCAAAAAAGAACTTATGCTGCTGTTAGTTGGTGTTACAGGTGAAAGTGGGTTTTTAGTCTGAATTAACAGAATGATTACATCTTTTTGTCTCTTCTCTTTGTAAATCCAGACTTAATGGTCAGGGTTATAGTCCAGGATCTTGTGTGACCTGTGTGACTTGGTCCACCACCCCCATTTTTCCTGTCTCAGAGGAATATCAGTCTGAAAAGAGATGCCTTTAAGATGTTTACCCCTTGGCATGTACTCTGTGGGAGAATACCAGAGAAGAAACCACTTGAGGAAGGCGGAGCCAGTAGAAGATGGATGGCCATGTTGGTAGAAAAACTAAGTCTAGATTTGTATGTACATGTTAATGATGAACAGTTTAATGAAGTTTACCAGTAATTAAGGGAGTAAAATATCTAGAAATGTATGCTGATCATCAATAAATAGAATTCTTTTTGCATCCTTTAATCTTCAAATACAGACTGCGATGTGCTTAAAATTCAACTCCACTTTCCAAACATAAGTATTAAGATATACTTTCAAGTACATTTTTAAGTAGGGTTTTTAAAATATATTAAGTAAAATTATTTCCTTGTAGGTGGTGCCCCTGATGCCTGTTTCCCACAGAGTAAAGTTCTTTCCCACTAAATTTTTAGCTCCTTGAGGGCAAGAATCAAACTTCTTTGTGGAAGTTCATAGGACAAATCAAAGATTAATTTGAGAAAGGAATTGTAATAGAATTAGGAAAACCCCGACTCTGTGCTGGATATCCTCTCTCCCCCTCGAGGCAAGCTGTGTGTCAATGGGCAAGTCACTTAACTTCCTGTATCTCGAAACTACTACTCTACGCATTTGGAATGTGGATATTTTCTTATGTCATTCAACCCTATCCTAGAAATGAATTTTACAATAAAAACCTTATACCAAAGGATATGTTTCAGCAATAAAATTAGCCATATTATTAGCCAAATAAACACAACGGTGATTATATTTTATTTTGGGTGTTGGGTTGTAGGGGAATAGTTTAGTGGTTTAAATTATGCCTTTTAAGCATTTAATGTTTAACTGGTAATTTGAAGTTCAATGTTTCGGTACTACTGTTGCTTTTTAATTGTTTGTCGAGACATTTGTTTCTACCATGTATTTTACTTTACCTTATCAAAGAACAATCTGGAAGTTTTATTCTATGGGTTTATGATGCATTACTTTTTCAGTATTAATTGGTACCTGCCTCTGGGTGTGTAAGGTTTGTGAAATGTAACAGGTGCTTTGATTCCAGAAAATATGTTGTAATTGTTTGTCCAACAGATGAATAAATATATTTAGGGCACAGCCAGTCCGCATGTGGTGAGCATGATTGGGGGAGACATGCTTGTTTGTTGTGCCCTCTTGTAGGAGTCACCAAAGCAGAACAAATATTAATTAACGGTGGGCTGGTTGTGGGGTCTGCCTTTTCAAGCTGATTTTTGGCAAGGGTGGTTTAATTCTTTTCCTCCATAAATGAACCCTCTTAGTTATAACAAACATTTTCATCCTGATGTCCAGTGTCTTTAATTTTCTTAATTGGAATGCATTTCATCTCTTGCAAAAATACTACACCATAAAGTTTTATATAACTGGCACATGAATTTCACATTTGCTTCTCAAAATGTAGATAATTCTTCCAAATAATTGTTCACCTTTTCTGTATTCTTATACTAACATTTTCCCATAAACCATTCCGGGAAAACCATAAAATCACCCGGGGGATGTGTATTACTCTCATTTCTTGCATTCTTAAATCTACCTCTATCCAACTTAAATATTTTGTTCTACAGTGATTTAAAGTAATTCTGGGTTAAAGACTATACTTGGGGGCCACTACTAACAAAGTTTATAATTTTGGACATGAAGAGGAGTCATATCTAATTATTACATAGCAACTGCTTTGCGACCGGATTGAACAGAATTCCGGCTTCATGAAAGAGGGCTAGAAAGAAGTTTGCTAAGTAATACTTTGTGTAATTCTTTTAAATAAACTTGCTCTTAAGTGAAAGTAATAAAATTGTATTTCAAGATTAAATAATGCTCTTAGATATGACAAATCAAAACTTTAAATCTTGGAAATGATCTAAATATTGAATAAAGTATTACTTTAAGTTGATCAGATTCATTATGCAGAACCAATCCATTTATTTCGTATGTAATAAATTATACTGCTTTAAAAAACATTTTAAGCTTCAAATACTAGTGTTAGAACTTTAATTTGTGTTAATGTGTAATAGTTGTAATTAGTGGACAAGTCCCCCCTCCCCCAGGTTCTATGAGGCCTCCAGTTTTGCTTCCTCAGAAACAGGAAAACAACAGCAGCAAAACACACACACACACACACACACACACACACACACACACACTCACACACATAATCCACTCACGCACAGCCTGCCTGTCTTCCCTCACACTGCTTGATATTCTGTCGCCTCTTCAGCCTCTTCAACCATTTGAATGTTCATGAAAAGCTTACTCTTTCCTGTCCTTTACTACCCTCTCCTTGACTGAATTGCAGGCTGTGAGATGGACATTAAAATGGCTTAAGTATTATAAGTGAACTTTCAAAGATAAGGAGATAAGGTGAGCTTGAGGAATTCTTTTTTATGGAAATGACTCATTAATGAATTGCATCACACCCTAAGGATTCTTGAACTATTTTTCCCAAATTCGTACTTTTCAAGTTGCTGAATGTTCAAATGTAAGGACCAAGGAGGTGGTTAGGTAAATAGGTTAATGATACCACCCAATGAGAGAAGCCATATAATACCACCTCATTTTTATGCATTCTTCCTTATGGTCATTTTCATTATTCTAGAAAATTTTGAGTATTTCATTCATTGATCTTTTTTAAACTTCAGTTTTCTTGAGCGACATTTGGCCTTTTGAACAACAAAATAAAATTGGAAATGCTAATGTTTTAAGCCAACTAAAGGAGGAAAATAAAAATGTCGCCATGGTAACAAAGCTGCTTTCTAGATGGTTTCCTAAGATATGCCTGAACTAGAAGCAGATGTCTGATTTGAGAATCTTGCCTCCTTCAATGTAAACAAATAACTTCTGGGCAGGTGTTGGAAATAATATGGAAATCCTATTAAGGAGCCCTGGGTTCCTGTCAGTCAGGAAGCCCTTGCCACAAAAGGGCTGGTTGTCACATAAAGGAGCAGAGTAAATTCTCATTAGGCTTGAGCTTTTCCCAGGAAATGATTATCTCGGTGTGTTCTTTCTCCTGTGAATTTGAATGTAAGCTGTTGCTTCTACTGATCTATTCACTGGTTTTATTTTCTCCCTCTTCATTCCAGATCCTCTCTCACTCCATCAGCCTGTATTCTCCCCCTCAGCCACCCCTTCCCTTTAGATTAACACTTGATCTGTGCTACTGTTCTGAGAGTTGTGACATTTGTGATTTTAACCTCCCACCTTGAGTGGAGAAGGGGAGGGGAAGAGAAGGAAGGGGGAAGTCAGTCTTCATTTCTGGGCCTTTTGGACAAAGAACCAGGCTGTTGAGGCCGAGTGCTGAGAACTGTTTGGAACTGGCACAGCGAGCAGCAGCCGCAGTCCTGAATGCTGTTCTGTGTACATTTACTTGGAGTTATATTTTTTATGAATTAAGCAGAAACTATAAAAGCATGGAGAGACAGCTTTTTATGAACTTTTATAAACCTCCACTGGTAAGCCTCTAAACCTCCACCGCCCGTCCAATATGGTAGCCACTAGCCACATGAAGCAATTTAAATTTAAATTAGTTTAAATGAAATGATATTGGAAACCCCAGTTTCTCAGTTGCATTAGCCACATTTCAAGTGCTCAGTTGCCACATGTGGCTGTGGCAACTGCCCTACCAATGCAGAGGCAGAACATTCCCATCCTCGTTGGACATTCTGTTTGATAGGAAGAGACTTGGGGCTGATAAGCCTGCTGTTTTTGCTGTTCCATCTGTGAAAACTGACTACCAAAACTGCAAAGCAAGGTTCTTCCCGATGCCCAGGAAATAAGGCATGTGTGTATTGTGGTTTTGTAGCTTCTGTGCTGCTCAGGCATGACCGATGTGGTTGGCTGCACTAATATAGCGATCTTTAAATGGTTGTAGGTGTTCTTTTTCCCTGTGGAACTGATTGAGCAGTTTAACATGGATCTTCTCAAAATGGACCCCTAGGAGATGCATTTTAATGTTCCTAGATAGAAAGAAGTTGTGAGGCAGTTTGGAGGCGATGGTGATGGTGGTGGTGATGGTGATGGTAGGGGGTTTGAAGGCTATGCATAATGATGCTCTTTATAATACTCAGAAGGTTAAATGTGGATAAACACAAAACAAGGCTTTAGAAAAGCTACTCTATTATTATGCAGCATTCTCGGACTATAGCCCCCACGACGCACTTCATAAAGCCAATAAAGCTCGAACTGGTGGTCTCCCGTTGCCCTAGCAACCGACCATGGGGCACAGTGTATGTGAAATGCATGAACATCTGTGAATTAATCTCTTTTAGTTTGTTCTTTCCTTGGCACTGATTGGGCCACTCCGGCTTGTGCCTGTGACATGGTGTGTGGAGGGGTAATCTGGAGCGGTCCCCAGGGCCTTGCCCTAAAGTGGATGGTGGAATGGCAAGTAAGGGGAGATTTATCCTGGTAGTGCATTCAGCAGTGGAGGGATTGGGCCTGACAACTCTCAGTAGGAGATTATTAGCTTACTTTCTGGTGCATGGGGAAATGAATAAAAATTTTTCTAGTAAATCTGAGCATTATTGGGCTGCCCTGAAAAAATAATCTTTAGGGAAAATTGAAATAATCACTTGTGTTTATACCACAGTTATCAGGATTTGAAAGGTCACTGAGTTATATTCTACATCTTTGTCCCAGCCCCAAACCCAGGCCCAGCCTGTGCCCTGGGGATCTCCACCCCGGAGATCTTCCCCCCAGGGATTATAACCAAACTATATTGGACTAGTCTGAACGGGACTCCGGAATTGGCTGCCTTGTCTGGGATCTGTTTTGATAAATCGGGTAGTATCCTAGTCTGACCTTACTTAGAGAAATTTTAAACTAAACTGGTGGCATTTTTGCCCTAGGGAGAATAGAACAAACAATGACTAAATAGAGAAGCACTCAGGAGCAATCCTTTGGTTAGTTACTCCCTCTCTCCTAACAGGCTTTTCCTCACTTCTTCCCCTTTCCTGCCCTTGCCCCCCTCTTGAGACCAGCGCACCACTCTGCAGCCAGTTCAGTTCCTCCTGCCCTGTGCCAGATGCTAACTTGTCACTGTTTTACTCGCCCTTGTCATTTTCAACTAGAGGCCCGGTGCATGGAATTTGTGCACTGGGTGGGGGCGGGGGGGGGGCGGGCCCTCAGCCGGCCTGCGCCCTCTGGCAGTCTGGGAGTCCTTGGACATTCTTAGCACTGCCGTGGAGGCGGAAAAGGATTCCACCACCACCACTGCACTCACCAGCCATGCGCCCGGCTTCTGGCTGAGTGGCGCTCCCCCTGTGGGAGCACACTAACCACCAGGGGGCAGCTCCTGCATCGAGTGTCTGCCCCCTGGTGGCCAATGCACATCATAGTGACCTATCATTTCACTGTTCAGTCAATTTGCATATTAGGCTTTTATTATACCCATCTCTTCTCTTCCTTTTTCTCCTCCCCTTATTTTTCCTCTTCTTGCATTATTCCTTAAGAGTCAACCCTTTTTCTTTCAAGGGAAGAAAGAAAGACTATTACATTTGACTCCTCACTCATGCTGGATGTGGTCCGTATGTTTAATATTTAGGATGAGAAATTTCTCTAATAAGTGTATTAAGACTAAAGTGTGAGCTGCATGCTAGTCCATTCAATTTGCTTGATTGCCATTAATATTGAGGGCACTTAAGTAGGAAGAACTACTTGTTGATCTGTGCATGTTTTCCTTTGGACATTAAAAAGGTACCACTGTAGTTTTGTAGCGGAGAGATTTTCTTGATTTACTGTTAGATAACTAACCAAAAATGATTATTTTAATGGTTTCTGACTTTGAAACCTGTTGGTGTTGATAGATAAGCTTAAAAATTGAGCAATGAAGTCTAAATAAAATATTTAAAGGTAGTAGGTATTGATTTGGCAGCCAGAGGGCAAATAGGTCTGCATTGCATTATTGGGGGCACATAGTAAAGATTAGATTCAATTCCTGGCCTCAAACCATTTTTCTATTAAAGTATGGAACTGAGATAATGCTGCCTTCTGTGGAGAGTAAAATATATTAATGGATTGTTCTTCTTCATTTCTCTCAGCTTCCGGTTAGTTCTGAATTCCTTAAAAATGTGCACGTAAAACTAGCTTATGATTGGAGGGCTGGCTTCTGAAGGCAGTATTCCCAGGAAGCTGCCAGGGCTGATATGCAAATACATGCAAACAGGGAGCCTTTAGCAAACATTGACAGCAACACTAGTGGTGACCATCTATAGACTCCCAATCTTGACCTTGCCTTTTGCTGGCATTCAGTTAGTGTTTTGTAGGAATCAGCAAAAGAAAATACTCATGTCGGACTTGTGGGTGTTTGAACCCCCTCACTTGCTTTACTGGCAGTTTCTTTTAAAAGTTTTTTGTTGCTGCTCTCAGTAAATAGCCCCATTTTTATTCAGATGATATTTTATTCTTTCAGGTACCAACTTTCTAGAAATACAGCTTCAGAAATACAACAGTTAAAAGCATTACTAGAGCCCGTTAGAAGGAAGTAGAGCCCTAACAGGTTTGGCTCAGTGGATAGAGCGTCGGCCTACGGACTGAAGGGTCCCAGGTTCGATTCTGGTCAAGGGCATGTACCTTGGTTGCGGGCACATCCCCAGTGGGGGGCGTGCAGGAGGCAGCTGATCAATGTTTCTCTCTCATCGATGTTTCTAACTCTCTATCCCTCTCCCTTCCTCTCTGTAAAAAATCAATAAAATATATTTTTTAAAAAAAGAAGGAAGTAGAATTCTCAAGTTGTGTTTTTCATATCCTATGTTAGTATTTGGTTTTTGAAAGCACAATTCTTTATGCCCCAAACTGAAAAATTTTAGACCCTTGTAGTAAGAAGGGAAAATTCCACCAGTGATAAATGGCAGTGAGTAAACTGGCTATGATGAAGAATGAAAATTAGTTTGAATGAGTTTGACTCTGTTGTTTCCTTCATCTGTGTTTGACTGTGTTAAAAGCAGTAATTTTGTAATGTGGATGTTCAAAGGCTGGGAAGGGAAAGAGATCACAAACAATCTAGAAGAGAAAAGGTCTCTAGCATTCATATTTTTTTATCCCTACTGTATGTGATAGCCCAGCAAACAGCAATAATCTTTGACTTTTATTTTTAATTATTACTGTATTTTTAAAGAATTTATAGAAATAAAATGAACATTTTCATTACTGGTGTGGCTATGTGGACCTGTAAAAACAAAAGGTATTCAAGAGGAAAAATTCTTGCATGGTTTTCTTAAATACAGATTATAGTGCATCGGGTGATAGTACTCATCTCAAAAGGTGGAGTCCCTAAAACTGAATATGATACCTTCCTGTTGGGACCACCCCTGGCAATTGTGGGGCCTGGAAAAGAATAAAAGTGAAGGCCCTCATATATGTCTGAGTATTTAAAAGTTATAAATCCACTTAATAAATATACCCTCATTATGATCTGAAAGGCCAAGTTTGAACTTTAATTTCTCAGGCTCCTTGCCTTTTATTGCTGGCACCACGGGGCTATACCCTCCCCCCCTTTTTTTTTCTTCCTCACATCAAAGCTTCCTTTCACCCCAGTGGCTTCCCTTAGGTCTAAGTGTGCTCAAACCAACAGCTTAGTTTACCCCTGAAAATCCCAGGAAAAAGACTGATCAATCCTGAACTTGGGCTTTGGGGAAGGGAATTTCAGGGTCCTGGTATCCAGCTCATGGTCTAGAGCGGGTGGGCAGAGTGTGGGCCTGTTCCCTTGGTCCTGAGGAGGGGCTTAGCCACATGAGGGCCCAGACCCCAGGTCAGGGGCCCCTCTTGCCAGGCTGTTCGGTTTGTATATGATTTCAGGAGCCATACACTTAAGAGGAAGGAAAGGGAAGTGGGAATTTGCAACTGTTGCCTCTCAAAATAATTCTTTGTTAAATGAACATCAACATTTTAATCAAAATTAGTCCATAAATTGATATTCTAAAATACAATCTTTAGAAACAGGTTTTTTTTTTTTGTTTTTTTTTTAGAAACAGGTATTTTTAAACTATGCTTTGTAACTTGTTAATACATGTCTAACTGCATTTTAAAATACTCCTAAAAATCATAAACACATACTGCACCTATTGGCAGCGCTTATGAAAGGGAGGGGTTAATTTTTAAAGTCGAACAAGGTAAAAGATGGCCAAGGGCCATGGTTGTGGGTTGTTCTGACGGCTGAGTCCCAGACTGGTCCATAGTGAAGCTTCAGCCTGTGGTGGTAGTGCCAAGCCAGGTTAGACTTAACAGAATTAGATGGAGAGGCTGGGCTCGAGATTATCCTTGGGAACTAACCCGGGTCATGATTCCTGTTTTCATCTGTTTTTGTTCCTTTCTTGTGCTTCCACACGGGCAGTTGGACAGCTGGAAGTGTCACAGAAATATTTCAAGAGCCCTGTTTAGTAGTTTACATGGAAAGTTGTTGAATAATTCACATAACAAATGATTAGACAAGCACTTGTCCATCTGACTGAATTATTGTCCGTGTTTGCCCACACCGCATAGGAGGCTCAAGGCGTTTCCTCCTCCAGTGGGCATGCAGTGGCTGGATTGGCCCATCTAGTTACTGGGTTTCAGTCTTTTGTTGACACTGTTGTAAATGAAAGCAGCCCAAGTGAGCTCAGAGCAGTTGGGCTGGATAATTGTGAAGGATTCATGCTTGTTGCTGTTACCCCCAGTGTTTGCAGTGGGTTGTTTGCTTTGACTTTTGTTGAACTGTTGACAAAAGCATTAGATACAAATGGGAACAAATAAAGTGGTGAGATGCCAGGAGGGCTTGGCAGCAGTTGTGGTTTTCATTCTGACTTAAATGGGGGATGTCAGAACTTATCTAGATGGGAAATGGAAGGTGTAAAGTGTGTGTGTGTGTGTGTGTGTGTGTGTGTGTGTGTGTGTGTGTAGCTGTTTTCTTTTCAGGTACCAAACTGGAAAGTCCTTTGCTGTTTATTACCTTGGCTCAAAGAGGTGAGAGAATTAAGGAGCCACCATGTCTTATAACCTTTAAAAAGCCACCTTATACGTATGTCCTTCAGGTGTGTTGCTGGCCAGGAATGCTGTAACAGAAATAGTTTCTGGACTCCCCCTCCCCAACTTAGGAAAAAAAAAAGCTTTTTTAGTAATGGAAGTATTTTGGCTTGGGGAGATGACAGGCATGACATTGAGGTAGAGAGGATTAAGAAAAACAGTATACGCTAAAATAGTATAGCTAGGAAAATGGAAGTCATTTACTGGAACGCTTTTAATTTGGTTTAAACAAAATACTCTTTTGTATATTCAAATTGGGAGTAGCTCAGCTGTTGTGAAGCCAGAAAATTAATGGTATTTTTAGTGAAATAGCAAAAGCATGTCAACAACATAGCTGCAGATGATAATGCTGGTACTTTATTCATGAGGAATTATCAATGCAGGTTACCGGACAGCATAGTGTGACTGAAAATGATTGAGTGTCGGGGAAGCCGCTGTCCTTCTGCTCGGTGATTTCATTTTGCATTTAGTCCTTCCACAGGCTTCATTTGTGCATGTATTTTCCCTAGCACCAACCAAAATATAGAGTCTTCTTGGCTGAGGATTGTGTGCATATTTCTCCCTTTAAAATTTCTTGAAATGAAAGTTCTCTTTGAGTATTGCCTTAAAAGCTGCAGAGTGTGTTTTCTGTGCGCAGATGGTCAGTGGAGGTGGGCAGGCTTCAGAGAAAAGTCTCTGCAGATTTCATCTGAATAGGGCTACAGGAGTTGTTTAAAGGCACTAACCAGCACAGCTCACCAGAATGCAGTAGGTGGGTAACTGGCACAGAATTGCCTTCCCTGGCAAGGAAAGGATTTGGAATACTGGGGAGTCCCAGTGCTGGACCAAGGAGAAACCGGGTGCTTCCTTTTTCTGTGTTCTGTTCTCCTACCTCCTCTGTTACATTCCCCTCCCCTACTAGTGACAAGAAGAATGGCTTGTACCTCTGTGTCATTGTTCTTTGGTTCCAGTACCTCATATGACCAAGTCCTAAGGAATTATAGCGGGAAATGATAATCTACTATGTTATGTTAAAAATGGGAATGGTAGACTATTTTGATCATTTTAGCATTTCTGGTCCTAGAGACTATAGTCAGTTGATAGGTGGTGACTTTATGGGTAAACAGAAATGGTAGTGTATATTACAGGACTGTGCTCTGTAGTTTGCTAAAAAGGAACGCAAAATTAATGCTCCCCAGGTTTCAGGTCACAGGTGACATTTTGCTTATTTCAATACTAGATCATTAAGTGTAGGGACCTAGATCTGAAGTTTGTAAGGAAGAAGCCCCTGAAAGATCTGGTACTGAGTGGAGGAAAATGCATCCCTGTGACTGAGAAGTTGGTGTCTTCCGGGGTTTTGTCCTCAGGAGACGGGGTGAGGAAATCATACAAGTTAGGAAACTTTAAAAGATAGTGAGGCAAGAAGTTTATCATTGTTAACAAGCTAGAAGAAGAAAAGA
The DNA here is from genome assembly GCF_963259705.1 of Myotis daubentonii. Classification (NCBI taxonomy): domain Eukaryota; kingdom Metazoa; phylum Chordata; class Mammalia; order Chiroptera; family Vespertilionidae; genus Myotis; species Myotis daubentonii. The sequence continues at coordinate 45,591,132 of NC_081850.1, forward strand.
GAGATTGAGCCGAGACTCCAGACTTGACTCAGCATGACTCCAAAATTATGAGTGACCGTGGGCAAAAACACAATAAAAGGCTCACAAGTGAAAAAAATGAGTTCAAGAGAAATTGACTTAGCCAAGACAAATAGATTGGTACCTGCACCCCTCAGGCAGTGTCCAGAGCTACAAGAGTAAGCATATTTTGGAAGAGGCCGGTTTTATAGACAGATGGGTCTGTCTTCCCTCCTCCTCCTTTCCCACTACTCAATGGGTATTATTATGCTCACTGTGCTCTTACAGCTAAAATAACACGCTTGAAAAGAGTGACTCAGGGTGGCTCTTTGTACGCTCTGTATGAACCACATTACTGAAGTGGGAAGCTGGTGTGTGTTGTGACCTATCCACATCTGTGCATGTGACACCCTGTGACCTCTAGTCAGCCTGCAGGTGAGAGACAGTGCTGGGATACTGGTTAGAAACTCAAGCTCAGGAGTCAGGGGGCCTGGGTTCAACTCCTGCCTTCGACATTTACCAACCTGTGACTTTGGCGAGCTACTTCTCTCACATTCTGTTTACTCCTAACAGGGATAGTAAAGGCAACTTTTCAAAGGTGCCTGATACTTAGGTACTGTTTTGTTGTTGTTTTTTAATACACAATATGGATAATTTGAAAATAACTTATTTTTCATTTATTCTTTTGGGGTTTAATCTTTAAATTAACTTGCATTCCACAGGCAAGCACCAGACTGACAGCAGAAAAGAAGTAAACTAGAAATGTGCCAGGCTGTGGGGAAAATTATTCTGGGATTAAAATTTTGCTGTAAAAAAAATCTACAAAATGGATCTTGTACGTGCAGATGGTTGAGAATTAACTTTAGCTGATCTGAGCACATATTTAATTCCAAAAGGGATTTCAGGTTTCGGGATAGTTCAGCCTCGGCTGAGAACGTGACTTTTATGTATTTTACAGCAAAAACCACTTGCCACTCATAATAGATGAAATTGGAGACCAAACAGGGAGAACCTTGTGGGTTCCTGTCAGTCTCAATCTAAATCCTCCTTTTACAAGTGATTGACCTGCTGTGCTGGCTCTGTGTGCTTCTGGTGGGAGGAGAAGCTACTAACTAGCCTGACAGGCACTGAGGGAGTGGCCTTCGACCATGGTCCTTGTGTTTCGCAGAGAGCCTCTGTTATTGCCATGTCAGATTATCTGTAAAATGGACTTCTCCTGCCAGTCTGGTAAGCCATAACAATTCTGCCCCCCGCCCCCCCTCCTAATTGTGTGGGGAGAAGGGAATACACCCAACAGATGCTTGTGGAGCAGGGGAGAGACTTGCTGCTTTCCATTATTTTACTACCCAGACGCCTAATCCCCTGTCAGCAGGTTGGCTGTTTTGGAAAGGAACATATTTCCCTGCACTGTAACGCTGATTGATCTGCAGCTCCTTTTTTCCCTTCAGGCTGAGTTAACAGGAGTCTCACGAGGCAGTGACAAGCAGACTGGAAACATATTTTGGCAGGGGTGCCTCTGAGGAAAAAAGGACATTTGCAATATTGAGGGTGCTCTAGGGACAGCAGGCTCAGGCCCAGCGGAGCAGGGTAAGGACAGAGCCCAGCCCTGTTTGAGGAATGCTCTCATAAATGTGAATGGTGAGAAGAGGGGGTTCCCACGGGGTGATAGCCTGGTTGCTGTGTTTTCAGTATAGAGGTTAGCCCCAGTTTCTCAAAAAATTGTCAGTCTGAAAGATTTTATACTGCTTGTGCTTTTTAGGCTGTTGGAATATTACTTGTCTTCGCTTATTTTTTGGCGTGTGCCATTTCAGTGATCCGATCTCTCTGCACACTGTCTTTCTCAGAGCTTACCAAATGAGGGAACTCCCTGTCTCCTCTCATGGGGAGAGGCTGTCCAGAATGTGAATTCGCATTACTCAGAGTCATGCCAACAGGGTTCTAGCAAATTTCCATGTTATCTTAATAGGAATGATGAGAGGGCCAGAGTTCTGAAAAGAGGATCCACTCTGGGCATAGGGTGGTGCTTGCCCTCATGGGGAGGATGCTGACAGAGCCAGGTTTCCCACTGGGGCTGGGCCTCCAAGGGCATTTGAGCAGATAGGATGTCAGCTCTCCACGGTGCCAGGGCCACCTGGCAAAGCCTTGCAAGTGTCTTTCAGGTGACTGTTTTTATAAGAATTACCTCCTGGAAGTTCAGTGCCATCTCCCTAGATGATGTTTTCTTTGAGAATAGGACCTGGGGGCCATCAAGTGGCCCATTCAACAACCACCAAACCTTTGTAATTAGGAAAGTGATATCTCCACCAAAGGCCCAGGAAGCCTTGCTGGGGTCAGCTGTGCTTGAGAATTCCTGGCTCTTTGCATTTCTCTACTTTCTCCTACCTGAGATGTCACTTCGGAAAGTTTTTTAGCTCAGGTTGGGAATCTGTTGAAGAGGAATTCAGATTTTTCTGGTTATCAAACTAAACAACAACCCTGTTTTTTTGTGAAGATTTATTTTGTTTAAAAGATAAGGAAAGGGAATATGCATTAATGTAACTTAGAAACTTATTGAGAAAAGGATTCGAAGTGGAAACTTTCTACGCCACCATTAGAGTTCTGGTAAAGAAACAAGTGCAAGTGAGGGCAGGTGAGGTGTAGAACACTCTGAGCCCAGGGACTCAATTAAAAATGCTTTAAAAATGTAATTCCAATCAATTTGGATAGTCTTAGAACATTGCAAGATGTGTGAAAACATGCTTTAAATGCCAGCAACCAGTGAAAAGGGCACGGTTTCAGAAACCGTGCTATAAATTATCTGCCCTTGGCTTTCAAAAATGTGGGAGCTACATCACTGAAATATTCAGAATAAATATCAGAGAGAATTGTACATTCTACATTGCACATTCTATAAGGAATGAAATTTTTAAAGATCTAGTTGTGTTTGGCCTAAGATCCTATAAATTTTTTAATGGTTGTCACAACATTTTTTGGGGGGAGATGTACAAATCAAATCTGATTATAACAAATATCTTTACAACAAAAATATCCTTATAACCAAACATTTTCTAGATCCCCAACCAGTTGTCCACTTACTTAAAACAATATTGAATGGAACCCAATTCCATTAAAAGAAAACAAAGTGGGTTAGTCTTGGACGTTATTTCTTCATGTTTTCTTACCTCCTGGAATCCATGTACATGGATTGGTGGTAATTGATTTTAAAAATGCTTGTCTATCTTTGAAATATACTATATGATCTTTAAAATGTAGTTTCCCTTACAGATTACTTTCCATATTGAAGTATTTTCTTTTGTGGGAGGAGTCTACCCCAAATGAAATGCTCCTGTCGATTCCCTACTTTGCATGTTTTAGTTTGTTATTTTAATACCTAGAAAGTTTTTCATGTGAACTTTTCCCTAAAAAGAAATTAAAAGTAGTAGCATACTTTACATTTCATTCATTGTCAGCCACCAAAACCATAAGCCACAACTAGATCAAATGTAGTAAATGTGAAACAAAACACAGGCTCAGAATAGTTATAGTGATTGGTCATTGTCATGTGTGAGTAGTTTGTGCCCAGTTGCTTCCAGTCCTGGCTGTGTATGCCCTCCTCTGTGGCATGACTTTGTAGAGGGGCAGTTCTGGTCAGTGCCAGATGGCTCCTGCTTCTGGCTGGCCCTGGGCCCATCACCCTGGGTTCTTCCTCATAATTGCCCTCACCTTCTCTAGTCTTAGCACATGACACTTGCCTCAGGCTTTCCTTCCCAGATAAGAAAAATTCAGAGGTGGCTTATTGCTTTTTCTGTATGTTTATGAAAATTGCTAGAAGGCTGCTTAGCACAGAATGAAAAGCGTGTGCTTTGTGGCTGCTGTTAAGGGTTCTAGAGACAACTCTGCCACCTGCTAGCTTTTTGACCTTGGACAATGATAAAAATAATTAGTACTAAGGGTGCATTTCCTGTGTGCTGGCCAGGTCCTTCACTGCCTTCCTTTTGTTCAGTCATAAGAGCCCCTAAGGTGGAGTTTATTGTTATTTCTAAATTGCAAATGAGGAAAATAAGACACAGCAACAGGCTAAGCAACTTGTCCACAGTCACCCAGAATGTAACCTATCAGCTGAGCTATTCAGAACCAAATTAATCTCTAAAGCCCATCCTCTTAATCTCTATACCAGGGTCAGTTTAAACCTCATCTGGATGTACCTTATTTGGTGTACGTCAAGTAAATATTAGAGCCATCTATGAGGAGACCCAGCCTGCCATGCAGGAAGTCAATTAATAAGTGATACATGAGCTTCTTCCCTTTCTTGTCTGTCACATCCACAAAAATCCAAACTAAATAGATGCTGATTTTGTATATCTGTAGCAATGCTGTTGTGATGTATTCTTTTGTGTGACTTACCTGTCATATTCCTTAGGGTATAAGCTTTGCACGAAGGGAGGAGGTGGCATATTTTTAATAGTTCATATTTTGTATGCCTTCAAAATGGTGATTTGAGACCATTTTTATTTCACAGCATTTTGGAATGTCATCACACACACATAGTTCTATGTGTGTTTTGTGTTAAATGTCTCATATCTAGCAGATGTATCCTCCTCCTCTTACAGCTCAGAATCTGGTTAATTAAAATTTATGCAAATTAAAATATCTGACAAAGAATTTAACTTATAGTCTCATCAGTTTTTGGAGGTTAATAGGAATATTCTTACAATAACAGAATTCCTTAATTTGGATTTTATAGTTAATTGTCATTTTCATTTCATGGAGAAGCAAGAGTAGTTTTTTGTTTTGTTTTGTGTTTTTAAAAACAACTACCTACATTTAGTGTTTTTTTTTTAACTAAATATCATAACATAATTTTTAAATTTATTTATGCTTTCTGATCTTTGATGAACAAAGACTCATGCTTTCAGTGTTTGGGCTGCTGACCTATCAACCAACTTTTGGAGATTTATGACATGAATTGAGTAGGGACTGACAATTAAATACCTTTAGAATAGAATAAATGGGGTGATTGGGTGGGAGTCATAGAGGAATGAGTGCTTGATTCCAGTGCTATATCAGTTTGTTGAGGATAACTGGAGGAATTAAGTTGAGGGCTGCATGTGATGGTGATTTATACGTTTAGAATACCAATTAGGCCCCATGGCTTGACAAAAGCATTTTTGTACTGATTTGTGAATCCACTTAAAAAGAATTAAGACAGAGAAATTAAATCTCATTTATTCTACATTTAACAAGCCACCTTTATTGAAAACAAAAATAAAGCATGCTACCAGGCTATCCTGTAAATCCAGAATATATAATCATTAACAGCTATTTGTGATGGGGGGGGGGTGTTAATCATTTTCAAGATACCTCTTTTGTTAACTAAGCATTGTCAGTGTCACTGTGATTAGTCATTTTGCTCCTCTTTTAAACACAATTTTCAGCTTACATTAGGGACCTAAAGTTAGGTGAAAGAGGTGTCTTAGAATCCTATTCCAGCCAGTTTGATCTGATTGGATCACAGGCATCATGCAAGATACTTAAACCTAGTGTGCCCTGGTAAAGAGAGGCAGTAAGGGAACCTATTTTATTGTGCACATTTTATTCTACTGTCATATTTGATGATCTGTTAATTGCCACTGATATTTGTTTTAGATACTCTAATTAATGGGACCGTCACTGTTTTTGTTCCCCAAGGCCTTTCTAGCAAAGGGCACAGTGGATAAAGTCAATAAATTCTTGCTTTTGTTACCACTGACACTGTCATGGTTAAGTAGTCTAACTCATTGTTGTTGTTTTTTAATATGTAGAAAGGGGGGGGGGGAAGCCAACCAGGGATATTGTAGAAAGAGCTCTGGACTGGGAATCGGGATCTGTCACCAGCATCTGGCCTCGAGTGTGCCCTCTGTTCTCTTTCAGCCGCAGGTTTCTCACCATATTGCATGACTGGTCGGGTTCTCTTGAACCTAGAGTTTATTGGTGTATTCATGATAAGCCCTGTGAAGTGTTTTTCTTATTAGTAGTAGTTTACTATGCAGAAGGCCCAGTATATGAGAGCCAGGTGTTATTTCCCTCTGCATTCAGGTATTCTAAACGGAATGTTGGAGCTGACTCAGACATGTATTTTAACATTTTTTCGATATTTTAATTTATTTTCTGTTTGAAGCTTTATTTCCCCCCAAAAATTGAGTGAGAATTTTGGATTTAGCCATGAATCAGTGGATATTGGAAGGAGCCTAGATTTGGAATTGGATAGATTTAGGTTCAAATCACAGTCTTTCACAGACTAGGGATAGATGACTTAGCAAATTACTGTTTCTCCCAACAGTAATACTGTCATTTTCAAAATAATGACAACATTAATGATATTACCCATTTCATTGTGTTATTACAAAATTAAATGAGACAATGTGTATAAAGTCCTTTGCAAAGTTCTTGGCAACCAGTCTCAGTTCCCAGTAAATACTAACATCATGTATTTAAAGTGGTATTCTGGCTCCTTGCATGCTAAAAGTTGTAGTGCCTAGATTAATTCAGTTTGTGGCATCTTCATGATTTTATCTTCTTCCGAAGATGCATCCACAGTGGAGACAGTATTAATAGGTTCACTAAGCATCTGGAGCGCGTTGGTGGATCAGACATGTGGTCCATGTGCTTTCGTGCCTTGTCACATTTTAGGGTGTCCTTTCCTTGTTCTTCAAGATTTTAATTACCTGTAAGTACTGGACTAAGATAACAGCAGGGACAAGATGACAGTAGAAAATTTTAAATTTTTAAAATTGATAATTGTGGGTCCTATAAACTTGTTAATAGTTACTTATTCATTAAGCTCTTTCATAAGATACTTCTGTATTCTGAAATTATATATAACCAAAACGAACTTATATTGAGTCTGCACTATCCTAGAAGTTTTAAGATTTGACATCCTCACAACCATCAGGATTTTTTAGGCTTGTCATTAATTTCCTATCTGTATAAATGTGGTCTAATTGTGGGTGCTCTTTAACTTATAGAATCAGAAGTAGGCAATGTAAAACATTCTTTACACTTACCAATCTCAGAAACTTCAGAAGGAACATTACTGAGAGGTTAACCTTAACCCAGATAGTCTTAGTAAAATTTTTTTTTCTGTGTTTGTGTGTAAAGGTGAGTATGAAATCAGAATCTTGTTAGCAAAGCAAGTAGTAAGTGATGCAACTGCTATACAAGTTCAAGGAACTATTTAATACTGAATACAGTCCCTGTGTTTGTTTTAGAAAATAGTAGGAAATACGTGAACTATGAGGCAGAAAAGGAATTGTACACAGGCTTACCAAGGATCCAGGAAATTTAGGTCCAGGGATGATGAGCTTCATCCAGTTACATATGATACTGTCTCTTTGATAATTAGAACCTGTGTTTCCTCTTAATTCTGACTCTGTGGACCTAATGTAGTAAGACCAAAAACAATCTGTAGACTTTAATCTGTACATACTGTATTCGATAAATGTACTAGTTTATCAACAGAATTTCATTGCCAGCTTGAATTTGAAACCACATGCAGACACCTTATTTTAATCCTAGCTTTGCTTCTTACTAACTATAGGACTTCAGACAAGTCCCTTCATTTGCTTTTACTTAGTATTAACATTAAAGTATTTGGACTGAAAGCTCTCTAAGCTTGTGTCTACATCTAAACATTAAGTTAAGATTCAATCTGGGGCAAGAGTCTTGGATATACTCTATCCACTCTGGTAAAAGGAACTTGCCATCCGCCAATTCAATTAATGATATGTTTTGTTCTTCATGTTTAGGTATACCAATGAAAATGGCTTTCATGTATTTGTTAGATTTTGACAAGGGGCTTTCTGTATACAGATCTTGTAGCAGAAGCAAAGGTGAATTGGGCAAGACTTTTCCCCTATAGAGTGACAGGACATATACACTGAGAGGGTCAGAAGATTGCTAGTTTTCTTACTGGGTGTTTGAACGTGTTCTCTTGGTATTTAGTGATTTAATTGGTAATTTATTAGGAAAGCCATGCTACATAATTCCCAAAGATTCTTAACTACCTCCTAGATGTATTTTTTTAATCTGCTTTTTTAATGACTCTTGTGTGGCAGAAGAAAATGCTACTAAAAGTCAAGTCTTAATTAGCTTGAACTCACCTCACAGGTGTATCTGGTGACCTATTCCTGTAAGAATCTGATGCCATAAAGAAGGCCACATTAGTTCATGAGAGGTTGGCAATTGCTTAGAATTTGGATCTGAAATCACTACATCCTGTGGCTCTCTTAAGTAAAAATTTTATTTTGAGAGAGAGAGAGAGAGAGAGAGAGAGAGAGAGAGAGAGAGAGAGAGAGAGAGAGAGAAAATAAATTTGCCAACTCTTCTAAGATTAGACAGGCCCACAATCCCTTATCCACTACTCTGAAAGCAGGGTTTGTTTTTGTTTGTTTTTGCATCTCCTTTGGTAACAAAATTGACTTGATTATAGAAATTTTAATGCTTGACTGTGGTGGTGTTATCTTAGATACTGCTATTATAAATGTATCATTACCTTTCTCCTCAGATTATTAAAGTAATGAATTTCAAAGCACATCTGGCCCCAAAGGATTTTCTGACATGCAGTCTCTAGTTGTAGCCTTGGAATTTATGTGCTTATCTTATCTCTAACTTTTCAAGACTCTTTTAGGGCAAAGACCTTGTCCTTTTCAGCTTTGAACATCCTTGTATTCCTGTAACCTCTGTTATAATAGTCATTTGTTACACTCTTGAATAAATCAGTGAAGGGGGAGAAGAATGTTCAGGCAGCTTTAGCCCATTCTACCCCAAATAAGTCAGCCAACATTTTCTCCAGTGTCCTAGATATAAGTTAAAACATGAAACTGAGTTGACTAATAACTGAAGTTATCAGATCATGACTTAGGACCTTTCCCCTGCATTTAAAATTGTGAAAATTAAATTACTTAAGCATCTCAGAGTGGTGAAATGACTCCTGGGTGGAACTGGAGATCATATCTGCAGACCCTCATCTCTCCTTTCTGGAGTCCTATTTAGTGCACCCTGAGGAGCGAATGCTAGACTCTTGATAAGATTGTCATGGTGATAGTTTTTGGATGATAAAAATTGTAGGAATACACCACATTCTGTTTTAGCTACATGAGCCAGGAGGTGGGCAAGCTGTAGTCCACAGGCTAAGTCCATTTTCTGGGTTTGTTTGTAGCCTACGAGCTAAGACTAGTTTTTATATTTTTAAGGAGTTGTAAAGAAACAAGAATATGGTCATTCTTCTAGGGCTTAGGTGGTACTTTTTTTCATGAGATGCTAACCCTAAAAGATGAATGCTTTTTATCCCCCTTCAATGTTCTTTTCAGGAAGAAATTTTAACGAAAACGATATGTAGAATTAAGCTGAGCATAAACATGAGAATTCTTTTAATAATAAAATGTGGAGAGAACCAATTATAGAGCTTCCACAGTGCCTGTCGAGACTAATTTTACAATGGTATTCATTACTTTCGTCCCTTTATCTTAAAAATTCCTTTGATTCACAAAGTTGTATACACAATTTGAATACTGAAAATATTTTAAAAAATACTGATTTGGGAAAATAGTCACTGTTTTTTAAATAAATGACTTTTTAAAACAACGCTACATGGATAAATTATGTAATCCTGGAATATCAAGGTAATTTAGGGTGCATACTGTGAGACATTCTTTTTCCTCTGAATTATTTCAGGTACATCAGTATATCTTCTTTTATTACTCTATGAATTGATAAAGTGAGTAATGTCACTGACCTTTTCATATTCTTATTTCTTATGAGGGTATTAGTGAAAATCAGTTGAGGTCTACAGTGAGGTGTCCTATATTCTAATACCAGCTTTATTTCTTTCTATCTGTATGACCTTAAGCAGTCACTGAATCTTGCTAAAGTTCTGTTTGCTCATCACTAACATGGTGATAATAATACTATCCTCACAAACTTGTGGAGCGGAGGGCATATACAATGATATGTGGAAACAATCTGAAAATTAGGGAGTGTTTTCAGATGTTACTTGGTTTGAGTTTATGATCATTTACCATTTCTATATATTTTGATTCATTTCTTAAAGTATTAGTGTTTGTGTCAACTGTCAGGGGAAGTCCTTTTCCCTGAGCTGGGCTTGGCTGATCTTGGCTGAACTTGCTCATGTGTCTTCAGTCAGCTGGGTGCTCTAGAATGTCTTCAGCTCAGGTAACCTGGCTCTTCCCCAGGGATCTCATTGCCCTCCAGCAGGCTTGTTCTTTTGACAGTGGCATTGCCCAAGAGGGCCTCTCTTTGCATCAGGTATGTTACTGAGTCCTTGGCCAAAGCAAGTCACATAACCAAGTCTGACATCAGTATGACAGAGCACTGCCAAATGCAGATACAGGGAGGTGTGAAAAATCGTGGCCACTATTAAAGCTTGTCTACACAATGGTCTTGCAGGTAAAGAAAAATGTGCCCAAGTGGAAACAAGATTGTAGCCTGGTGTTATGAGTCCTGGTGGTCCCACGTTCTTATGAATGGCTTGCATAATTTCAGAGCTTACATACACTCACATTCCTCATCACTAAACTAGAGCCTTGGAAACCTCACAATCTGACTGCTGGGAAAGAAATATCCCATGCCCAAATACACACTTCTTGTGTTTTAAATAATACAAAGAATATTGTTTCCAAGACAACTTTGATGAAATGTCAGCTTTCTCTAGGTTATCCTCATCCCTGCTGGGTAATTTGTATACTGCAGGAGTTTGTTTGGAAACATGCCTGTTGTTCTTTAAAATATGCTTAATGCTAGATTAGAGAACAGATTTTTTTTTTTTCTGTTTATGCAAGCTCATTTCTAAAGCATTTAAAGTAAAGAGCTTGGGCATGTATGGTATTTAAAAACCCTTCACATGATGTTTTTAAAACAGATCAATTTCAGCATTAAAATGTTAGGAATTCAGCCAAGGAAAATTCAACTTGGTTTGTATGGCTATAATGATAATGTATTATAGCCATCTTCTTTGAAAGTGATTGTACCAGCAGAACTGAACCTGGCGAATTACATAATTTAAGAGTGTTTGCCAGAAAAACGTTTTAGGGAGATTATTCAAGCCTTTTCTAAACAAAAGCAAAACGAAAGATGGATTTTATTATGAGGTACTTAAATTCCAAGAATAGTCGTCACAAGATATCTAAAGATAACTCATGTGAATTGAACAGAAGGTCATATGTCTGAATGTGAATTATCACACTTAACTTCTTGGCAGATATTAGGATGTAAGAAAGTATGATTTCTGCTTTTTAGCTATGTTGGCTTGAATTTTGAAAAGGTCCTGAGTTTGCTTATTGCTTACCCAAAAAGTCGTTTCAGATCAGAAGTAACTTCATGATTGAAACTTTATTGATGGCACATATTGACTCCTAAGTAATAAAGAAAATTTATGTATCCACATTATTTAGGCATATCATTAAACTTAAAAAAAATTTTTTTTCAAGGAAATAGCTTATGTACTTTTAGCTCTTCTTTAACCCAGTAGCCCTGTGTCTCAAAGGACCCACCATATATTGCATAAGGAGCATTTTTGTGGGTCCGTCACACCTTGTTTGTTGCTGCTTTCACTCATTTAAGTTGAGTCAGAGAATGTTTGGATGGTCATGTTATCATTTTTGTATTGTAAATATTGTTTTCTGGAGAGGGGCTACAGGTTGAATTCCTTAGGTGGAGATGATGCAAGGGTCCAAAAGAAATAGGAAATGGATGGGAGAACTTTTGTATAGGGATCCTAGCTTTAAAAAAGCCAGTCATATGGATATGGTGAGAAAGTCATCTAGAAGAAATAGTTACTGAGATACTTTAGTGACATTGTCATCATTGCTGGTAGTTGGTATGGGGACAGAGAAGTACATAAACTAGAAAGAAGGCGGCCATGTGAAGGTAGGGGCAGGCATTGGAGTTATGCTGCCACAAACCCAGCAATGCTGGATTTGCCAGCAACCACCAGAATCTAGAGGCAAGGAAGGAATTTTCCCAGAACTTTCAGAGTGGCCTGCAGACACCTTGATCTTGGGCCTCTATTTTCTAGAACTGTGGAAGAATACATTTATATTGTTTTAACCTATCTGCTTTGTTGGAAGTATGTTAGGTCAGCCCTAGGAAACCAATATGGCTCCCAAGAGTTAAGTTTATCTGTCAGCATCTATATATAATAAGCCATGAATCAAGAAAAGTTAGCCAAACTTTTCTTATGTGTTAAATGTTTTCAAAAATTTGTTATCCCATGCCTAGCCAAGTGTCAGCACTGAGCTATAGCTGTGGGGCTATAGTGGTTAAAAAAGACAATGAAGTGTCTACCCTCGTGGAGCTTACATTTCATTGGGGGGAGACATTCATTATATGATTAACAAGTCTGATGAAATTGTCTCAGTTGGCTTCTATATAGCCTACACTCTTGTTCCTTTTTTTTTTTTTAATCCCCTGGAATTCTAATTGACCTTTCAGTCCAATCTTAGATGAAGCAACAAACTTGCCCATGGGCTTGGGTGGCCCGTGCAGTAGTGCAGAGCACAGTCACAGTCCTGACTTGTGCAACCCACATCCTCTGCAGTCACATCCCCTTGGATGCCACATTTTCCACATTTTTTTCCTCTCCCTTCAAAAAAATAGCCTTTCTAAGTTTTGTTTTGTTTGGGGTCGGGGAGGGGAGTTCCACATTTTAAGGTCCTTTTCATCTTTCGTTTTTACAGAATTTGTAAGTTTTCACTTCATACATGTTTGATAGAGTTCTTGGCCTAAGTCAAATAGATATGAACCCAGATCTGTCAGACTTAATGAAGCAGGCCCCTTTGTCATTCCCTTGACCTCTTTTGTGTCCTCTTTTATTAATGGCGTTTTGCTGCTCTAGAAACCGGTTTGTTTCTTTTCACAGTATCCAGGCACCATTTCTTGTGCCTGTTATTAAAGTCAGAGGGCTGGATTGTCTTCTAGATTTGTCTGAGTTACGTTGTGTGAGTTACGTCATTCCTTGGGATTCAGGTTTCTTCCTATATGAAGTGAAGGGGTTGAAGCAGATAGGTGCTCCTCGAACCTTTAGTGAGCATAAGAAGCACGCATGTGACTTAAAATGCAGATTCTGATTCAGTAGGTCTGGGGAGTTGGGGCCAGAGATGCAGAATTTCTAGCAAGCGCTCACATCTCAGTGCTGCTGGACTGTGCACCACACTGTGTGTAGCAAGGGGCTAGGTGTCTTCTCTGGTCTCTCCCAGCTAACGATGAGAACTTCCTTGCCTTGTTTGGTAGAGCCTATTAGTAGCTGCGACCTTCACACTGAGCCCCACTGCTTGCTGGTCTTCACATTCCGGGATTCTTACCATCCCTGCACGCTGTGTTCAAAGGCGAGTGCGAAGTGCACTCGGTGCCATCCCATAGTGCTCCATAGACCTGCTGTCTGGACTTCTTGTTTTATAGCTTGGCCCCCTCCTTTTTTTTCTGAGTCTAAAGCTAAACCCACTATCCAATGCATAATTAGCATTCTCCTTCAGGCTACATAGTTCTTGTGGCTATTTGCCTTGGGTTTCCCCCATTCCTTCATCACACAGCAATGGTAGATTTATAATCATCCTGCTAACTATGATTAAATGTCTCAGTTCTTTTGCTTTATGTGGCGTTCTTGGCCACTTAATTACGCCACATTAAATGGTATGTTGCTGCTGTCAGTGCAGTTGGGTTGCATTGTGGATAGCATCTTTGGGTATTTTGAAAAATGTTCCTGTCATACAATTTGAGCTGGTAAATAGAAATGCTGAGCATGCATAAATGCGCTTAAGAAATTATTTCTTTATTACTGTTTAGTTGAACTGATGGTGACACTAAACATCAAGGCTTTGATGTTTTATACGGCATTCTTCCCCACTAATTAACTTCATTAGCACAGTTAATTACTGGGAAAAAATACTGTATAAAACATCAAAGTCTCGATGTTTAATCACAGCTTAAAAAAGAAGTTTTATACTCTTCGATTGCCACATGCATTCCAATTACCCGAAGGAAGGTCAAAATTTCTGTTTTCACTCTTCTGGCCTTCAAAGCGTTTCCTGATTCTTTTCTGGTTGACCATTAGTTACTGGAGCCTGACAAAATGTAGACAAGCTGACAATGGCATATGCAGGGCGAAATACCTTCCCACCAGCCTAACTGAGACTCCGTTTTTGCAAAGGCAGTGAAGACCTCTCCTCTAATGTGCTGATGGTGGGTTGGAGGGTGCAACTCAAGGAGTTGTGGCATTTGTTTTTTTCTTGTCGCCACTGTTTATATGATTGGTTTAGAGCCTCTTCATTTTTCTATATGTTAACACAGGTTGCCCTTCTGAGCCACTTCTCTAATGTCTGATAGGCATGTTTCCCTAGTGAACTCAGACTGCAAAGCTGAGGAAACATACTTTAAAGGGATAGGGTTGCTTACTGGAATTCTTAAATGACCAGTAGTCAAGCAACAAGAATTCCTCAAGTATTTCCCTGTGGTGTGTGTTAGATCAGTTTTTATAGTTTTATTTTTTTAATCAAGTGGGGTTTACAATAGCAATAATGTAATTCAGATAAGCAGTTATTGTAATTGACCTTGGCAATGAGTATCCTTGGCTTTTACCACAGTTTGCTTAATACCTGAGGAGGGCCAATTATCTCATAATGCCCATTTTATTGAGGTTATTGTTTTAATTGTGGCAATCAAAATACATCACTTTGTCAGCATTGTAGGGTCACACATAGGAACACCACATTCAGGCATTCAGAGAGCATATAAAGAGCATCATGCCTCATTTTGTGACATGGTTGTGATTGAATTGTTCTCTCTCCCAACTCCAAACTTTGATTTTGAAATGTTATTTCTTACTAGTTAAATGTAGTTCATCATGACGAGAACAACCACAGAGATGAAGTCACTACCTCTGAGCTAACTGTGTGCCCTCTGAAAGGGCTGGAGGTGTGGTGGGTGCTAATGGGTAGGTGGGTCTCGTTGATGAGGCCTCATACCTGACAGCAGTCACAGTGCCTGCTGATTCTCGGTATGTCTAAGACCAGAGGCTCTCAGCCTCTGAATCACCTGGGGGCTCCCAAAGAGTCAGGCTGGGCCCAGGCTGGCCTATTTTTGTTTCAGGGTTTGTTTGTTTTTGTAAGCTCCATAGGTAATTCTGACAAGCAGCCAGGGTTGAATTTTGTTTGAAACCTGCCGGTTTGTCTTATCCCTCCTAGCTCATGACCTTGCCCATTGTCCCACAAGACAGGACACCTTTTGGGGGGCTTTGCTGCACTGTACGTTTCTCCTTCCTTCATTTCCTCAAAAACAGCCTCCTCACATGCCTGAAACTCCGCAGTCCGGGTGTGGGCCCTGCAGTGTTTACTTCCCCATCCCAAGCAGTTCCTGGGCCTGTATCTCCCATGGGAAGTCTCAGTGGATAACACCCACTTCTGAAACCTGAGAGCACCGTTTCTTATTAATGTCTCCCTGTGCTTTTATAATTCAGTTTTCTCTTGATCATAGAAATGTGTCTTCCTTTCCTTTTTTCCAAGTTTCTTTGAGTAAGGATCAGCATTTATGCTTCAGCATCTGTCTCAAATACCTGGTCTACCACTCTGTGGAAATGCAATTCAGGTTTATTAGATCAGCAGTTCAAACCCTCCCAGTTGTGTTTCTCCCTTCTGTAATAAACTCAGAGGATGTGGGTCCCATGAGCCACTTGAGGTTGGGAGCATTCTTGTGGGCTACCTAAGACTCCTGCTCTTTCTTTTTCCAGTAAGAGCCAATATCAGATTGCAGATGCATGAAGATGACATCAGTATGTTGACACACTTGATTCCATTCTAATTATACACATGCATATATACTTACACACACCCATGCATACTTATGTGCACACACATACCCAATATTTGTATGAGTCAGTGGGTTACACCTCTGTATGTCTCTCAATCCATCTTCTACCCTTCTCCAGCACCTTTTCTAGTCCGAGACACTAGCATCTCCCCAGACGCTGCTTCCCTCCAAAGCTCTGTTTCCTTGCAGGCCCACTCAAACCCACGCTGACAGCACTTGTAAAGCAGGGACACCAAAAGTGATGACAGCTCAGCTTGGATGAGTTGATTGGGAATTTTACTATTTTATTTTTAACATACCTATAAGGTTTATAGTGTGTGCTTAGTATTGGGCAACACAGTCTCTTCTGGTCTGAAGTGCTTTTAAAAGTATCACTCTGACTTCGGTCCTAGAACTTGCTGAAGATCTCCTGGGAGATTTTAATACACACACGTATGTCATCTCATTATTCCCCTTCGGTGGCACTTAGCATAAAACCCAGACTTCACCATGGCCTGCTGGGCCCTGCCCAGCCCCTCTCTCCTCCCCACATTGTCTCCTCATGCTCTCCCTCCATGGACGCACCTAGCCTTCTTGTCCCTCCAGTATCACCTTAAGTTTTCCCCTTCGGGGCCTATGCATGGGCCATTCCCTCTGTCTGCAACATTCTTTTCCTGGCTACTCAAATGGTTGGCTCCAACACTTGTTTTCAGTGTCAGACTGAATGTTGTCTCTTTGAAGAGGCCACCGCTGACCACTTTGTTGTCTCAGTCTTAGCATTCTGTTTATCTCCGTTGTACCACATTGTCATTTGTACTTTTTAAAAATTAATTTTATTAATAATAATTTAATTGGCTTTATTTGTGCATGACTTACTAGAACAAGTGCTCTATGAGGGCAGGGTCCTCCTGCTCTCTTTAATTGTTCCCAGTCTCAGTGCTGCAGGGCCCAGCAGACTGCCCTGCACATAGCTGGGACTCCATTCAGCAGCTGATGGTATTCAGTTATTAAGAAGGGATACGTGCTGTGTTCCCTCACCCCATTGGTCCTGATGCCTCACTCACTTTAGAGTCATTTGTCAGGTTCCAATGTCACTCTTAATTCAAGGTCATGCTTAAAGGTGGGTTTGACATGCATTCTACAGATAAGAAGAAAGAGCTGAACTTTGAAAGGGGGCACCAAGCAGAGAAGGCAGGTAGATGCCTAGACTGAAGAACATGCCGTCTGAAATGTTTGAATCTGGACGGTCGGTTTTCCCCAGAATCCAAGGCTTGAGGAAGTGCCGATTGACCTCTTTCAAAGGAAGGCCAAGAGGAGACAGTCACAGCCTCACTGCTGCTCTCCAGGCCTCCTGCTGTGCCTGGATTGGGTTGAGTTGCTAGTAAAAGCTTTGCCTTTGACTTTTAGGTCAGATTCCAGAAATAAGCATGAAAGGAAGAGTAGTGTGTCTGCCACTTCATGTAGTTATCTCATTTAGACTTTATGACAATTCAGTAGGATAAATATCCTTATCTCTATTTTACAGGTATGAAAATTGAGGCCTTGAGAGGTTAATGTTGCCAGTACACAGTTAATAAGTACTGGAGTTGAGATTTGAAACCGGAGTGCTCTTCACTCTGGAGCAGCAATTTTCAACTGGTGTGCCTCAAGAATTTGTGAAGCGTGCAGTATCTGACTATTGAGTCAGGGGCACTGACCTCTTTTCCCTTAGATTATCAAATTAAAAAATGGTAAGAGCCAGCACAACAATAGCTGTACGGTATGAGTGAATCAAAATTACCCCCCCCCCTTTTTTGTCATATCAGCAAAGACTATTTTTTGGTGTGCCGCAGAATTTTAGTAATTTATGTGTGCCATGAGATGAATAAGGTTGAAAATCGCTGCTAGAGCCAGTAATTATTATTCCATTCCATCCCCTTCCCTCTAGACCCCACAGTGCTGTGACACTGGTGCCTTATTCACTTGGTGTCCCCAGAGTTTAGCAAAGAGTAGCCGTTCAGCTACACTACAGTATTCGACTGGCGTCACAACATGAGCCTTTGCTTGCAGAGCCTATTATTCTTCACATAGAGGAGTAAAGCCTCATTTTTCCATTTACTAAATAATATTGAAAGTACTAGAGCAGTGGTTGGCAAGCCGCGGCTCGCGAGCCACATGCGGCTCTTTGGCCCCTTGAGTGTGGCTCTTCCACAAAATACCACGTGCGGGCGCGCATGTACAGTGCAATTGAAACTTCGTGGCCCATGCGCAGAAGTCGGTTTTCAGCCTGGGCGAGTCTATTTTGAAGAAGTGGCGTTAGAAGAAGTGGGGGTACGTTTGCTGAAGTCGACCCCTCAGATTGAGGAGTTTTTTAGCAAAGGCCAGCTTAGGAGTACCCTAATTAAGTTAATAACAATGTACCTACCTATATAGTTTAAGTTTAAAAAATTTGGCTCTCAAAAGAAATTTCAGTCGTTGTACTGTTGATACGTGGCTCTGATGACTAATGAGTTTGCCGACCACTGTACTAGAGAGTCACCTGCTTTCAGTGGTCTGGCTGGCTTTGTCAAGGCTGCTAATGGCCTTTCTTACCCACTCTCTATTCCCCGTAGAAGGAAGGCCATGGGTACCTGTTCTAGCAAACTGTCAATGGCTCACAGGTCTGCGACATGACATTTTTATTAATCCTGTGCTCATGGATGCTTTTTTGTATATACTAGGTTGTGGAATCTTCTGCATCTAAGGTGCCTGTTCCCTGGATGCTTATAAATCAAAAGATTAGCATAATAGTAGACTGTTGGCTGACAGCGGAGGGCTGTCCTGTAATGGGGTGTGTGTGTGTGTGTGTGTGTGTGTGTGTACACACACGCACATGTGAAGAGACGGACGTGCCACAAAAATCATACCTACACTTGTAGTTATTTTTATCTTTATTCATTCGTTCAGCAAATACTTACTAGAGTGTACTTATGCTACAAAGTGCAGGATGTCCTTCCAGCCATATTTCCTATTAAATAGCAAAGGCATTCCACTGAGCTGATGTTCTTCCTTTTTAATAAAATAGTGATTGATCGAATGGTATTCGCCTCGTTTCCCAGTGTGGTGAGTGAGAGTATTTTCTTCTAGTCCATTTTCAGCATGCTACTATTACCGCACCATTTAGCTCGATGCCAAATTGCAGTTGGCTCCATTCAGTTCTGTTTACCCGAGTAGCACTATAATGATTAAATGTCACTGGGTACACTGAGTATACAAAAGTAATTAACCTAAAAGGACATGTTAGAATAAGGGTCAACAACCTCTTTAGCCCGTAGTGCAACTGGCAGGACTAAGTATTGACAGAGGTATTGCTGGCAGGTGGGGGCCGGCTAAGGGGGAGGGAGATGGAGGAGGGAAAGGTCAGAGGAGTAGGAGCTGCAGAGCAGCACTCACACTTGCTTGGGATGGCAATAGACAGAGCTCTGGGACATTTCGCATAGTGACCTATGATTATTTGAGGGGAGCAGGGAGATTTGACCTTGACCTGATTTCCCTTTCAGCAGCTCAGCCCTAGTTGGACCGGAGTCATTGTGGCACATGTTTGATGAATTGACCTGTTCTTCCAATATTTGTTTATTTTGTTCAAATACTCGCAACTTTAGGTCTAAGTTGTCAAATGAAAGCTGTGGCTTGAAATCATTTCTTTGGAATGATTTTAAATTATGTCTCTAAGTAGCTGTGTCTCATTTGTTTTCATTCCTCCGTATACTGAAGTCATTGTTAAACTGACATTACTGCTTTATATACAAAAAATTCACATAGAGTTCTAGAAGATGTTCTATGATTTAAAAATAGACCAATGTAAAGCTCTTTAAAAAACAAAACAAAAAGTATTATATTGTCTACCCTATATTTGGCTTTCTCTTTCATCACCTGTATGGTGGTGATTTACTATCCAGAAGAAAAAAAAGGAAGTACTGAGAATTTTTTTCTTTTTACTGCATACCTCCTTGAGGGATAGACATTTCCAGGAATTCCCCAGGGATCCCCATTCTCCAAATAAGCAGCCACAGAAAAACTGCTGGTGCTGTACTCTTCACGTGGTGGTCAGTTAAGCAGGATTCATTTAAATCCTACCTTTTCAGTGGCCAGACTTGAGTGAGATTTGTTTCTCCCTGGTCATAAACATACATGATGAAAGATGAGGACAAGGACTGACCAGTTGAAAAGTGTCTCCCTTATGCTGAAGATTTATCTCCTTTTGAATAAAGAAAAATTGGAGGCCTTGATGCAGTTATGCAACAACACATATTTCTTGGCATGCCTACCCAGAGGTCAAGTCTGTGCTAACCTTGGGGGAAGGGGCCTGTGCGTTTGATTAGAGGAGCAAACAGGGAAAAGGCTCCACTCTTGACCTTCTTCTCTACCTGGTACCATTCTGATCTTTGTTTCACTTTCATTTTTTGTATTACCTCTTGATATCAGCACAATCCTGAAAATTGTTTTACTGCTATATCACTTTCAAAATTACCACTTTTGAAGGCTGTCTCCTTCCTTTCGTGTGCCTACATACATGCCCCTGCATATACCCCCCCCTCCCCCCCACACACACACACAGCTGTTCTTCTGACTCTGGCAATCATATTGAGTGCTAAGAATACAAAGAAGTAAGATACAATAGCGCATGCCTGTTAGGAATGCCTAATCTCTAATCTCAACATAATGAAAATAATGTGGGCACAAGGAAGGCATATGCATAAGCATTGGTGCATGAGCAAGTCAAGTGCTGTTCTCATTTGTCCAGCAACTGTTCATTGAGGCATTAAAGCAAGTACTGGATTTTCATGTGATGAAACCAGGCATAGACCTTGCCTTCCAGGAACTTCTAATCAAAGTAATAGTTGTGATACAAATGCTAGGAAATTTTAAAAGGGGGCTTTGATAGAGATTTTCAGGAGGAATCTTGGATAGCACCATTCACCAGATCTTTCTAAGAAGGTAGCATTTAAAGCTAAGATATAAAAGGTGGAAAGAGGTTAGTCACTCAGAGTCTGGGGAAAAGAGTTCTTGGCAGAAGCCTGTGCTGAAATGTGAAAGAGATGGGGTGTCAGCACTCCAAGGAAAAGAGGCTTTCAACTGAGATTGGAGGAAAGAGGCAGCAGCCACATCGGGCCTGTACTTCTATAAAGCACTAGATGCTTCTATTAATAGGTGTTGATTCCTACTCAAGAAATTTTAGACCTATGCCATCTAATATGGTAGCCACAAGCCACATGTGGTTATTGAGCACCAGAAATATATGGCTAGTCCAAATTGAGATGTGCTAAAGTATGCACCAGATTTTAAAGACCTAGTACTAAAAAAGAATGCAAAATATCTCATTAATAATTTAGATATTGATTACATGTTGACATGGCGTTTTTGGATACATTGGGCTAAATAAAATTCATTAAAATTTTATATGTTTATTTTAATTTTTTAAAATTTGGCTACTAGAAAAATTTAAAATACATATGTAGCTCATATTCTATTTCTGTCTGTCAGTTATGTTCTAGAACACAACTCATGTCAATACTTTAATGAAAGGCCTTAAAACCACATTGACTAAGTGATCACTAAAAACTATTTCACCCTTTGTGGTGGTACAAAGACCTGGAGTTTTTAAGGATTAGCAATCCTAAAACTGCTAGGCAGCCTACCTTTAAATTGATGTACTGTCATTTCCTTCTCTGTTCCTGCGGAATTACCCTCCAAGATTATAGAGTACATTTGCATACATAATACATAAGGATATATATGAGGCTCTGTAGAGTTAACACTCTTTGGAAGAAAAAAATATGTTTAGCCTTTCAGATAGATTAAAACAGTTTACTGGAAAAAAAATAAGCAACATGAAAATACTTCCTTTTTCAATAAATGTTAATAGTTACTAAAATGAGGATTCTGGTCCATTAAGATACAGCTTGCCAAATCTTAAAGCTGAGTCACTTATTTTCTCTGAGCAGCTAGCTACCCTACTTTAACTTCTTTCAAACAGCTGTTAGAAAAAGTATGTACATATTTTGATTCAAGAACAGAGCACAGTAGAAGAATAAATCTAACACCAATTCACCTTCAGGAAGGAAATTTTTGGGCTCCACCCCCCTTGTTTTTAGGGCAATCAAACTCCTATACTGATTTGTATTTGTCAATGAGACTTAGTAACATCCTATCTAATAAAGAGGGAATATGTTAATTGACCCTCATGCCATCACAAAGATGGTGGCACCCACAGCCAATAAGGAGGGAATATGCTAATTGACTGCCCTGCCCTCAAAGATGGTGGCACCCATAGCCACAAGATGGCGGCACCCAGTCCCCTCAGCCCCACTGGGGCTGCAGGCATGTGGCAAGGATGGGAATGTTAGGTCTTGCAAACTTGGAGGAGGTCCATTGGATTGGAGAGCATGCAGTGGCCTTGGGTGATTAGACAGTTTACTTGTAAAAGATGTAAGTGACTTCTTTGCTACATTTATGTGCACTGGCTTTTTTTTTTTTTTTTTATACAGTCTGTGGGAGGCTGTTAATCCTCTCCCATCTCTAAACTCACGAGTGAGATTACTTAACTAATTTAGCTTGTGCTTGGGCTCTCCTCCATCAGTGGTCAGGGAATGTACTTGTCTTCTCTCAATTCCTCTAGTTCCTTCCTCATGTGAACCAGTTTGGACCACATGCAGCCAATGGCTGTCAAGAGGAAACTAAGGCACCTACATGAGATTTAAACCTATATCTTTGGTGTCAAAGCATCTTGTTCCAGCAGCTCAGCTCACCAGCTAAAGTAACAGTATTTAATGAAATTTTTGGGGTGGAGCCAATAGCTTTATTCCAGGAAGAGGAAATAACAGTCAAGAAACCCCAAGAGGACATTAAGATAATGTTCTAATTTAAAATCAATTTTATTGATGCCTTATAAATTATTACGGCATTTTATCCTGACCAAGTAATATATAATGCTGAGTCCATGGCAACATAACATGAGTGACTGAATACCGGAGTGCTGTATATTGTACCACACGAAGGAAAAAACTATATCGGACTTCTGTATTCTAAGTACTTTCACCTCAGGGATCCTTATTGGAGGGCAAGGGTACTCAGTAAATACTGAGTGAATCCATAATTGGACTACGATTGTGTGGTGGGTTCCACATTAGCAGCAGCTCTTCGAGGTGCTGGGTGCTGTGCTTCACAGCCTGCAAGCACTCCTGCATCCTTGCAGCAACCTTCCAAGGAAGTACTCTTATTATCCTCGTTTTACCCACCGGGGAAACAGAAGCTTGGAGAGATTCATTAACTTGTCCGTGGTCGTAGAACAAATGGTACAGCCTGGCTTTGAGCCCAGGGCTCTGACTCGAGTACCCATAGCATGACCATTGTCGCTACTGCCTCTCTGGTTTGATAGAATTTTGATTATCTGCAAAAGAAATTCATTGTAAACCAAGTGCGTCTTATCCGGGGAGAAGTTGGAAGACAAAGACAACAATGGAACATTTTAAAGAACATGTTGTTCATGAAATGTTATAAAAGGTGAAACCTTTATTAAGAACAGACTCATTACTTTATATAGAGATTATATTAAATCTTGTTTTAGCAAGGGCAGGTCTGCAGAAAGTCCCAGTCATTTTTGAAGATGAATTTTGATTTACATTAATTTGAAAAAAGTGAGTTCTGTGAGGGTTATATACAGATTGTGTTTTTAATGACTTCCTTAATTTTAAAAAGCTTTATTGTAATGAGCAATAAACTGACACCATAGTCAAGTATTTCACCACTAACATGTGAGACATTTTAAGCTAATTTACATTCAATTGCATGTGTTATCAGGCAGTAAGATATGTGCATTTTGACCAAATTTTTTTTTTTTAAAGTTCTTGTATTTACTTTTTCCCAGTTGAATATTATTTTTTCATCTCTCCTGGTTATTTCCTTATAAATGAGATAATAAACTTTAAAATGTTTTATCAGTTAAAAAGAGCTCTGTAAACAGGAATATGTAAACATTTTGTTTACATAAAATCTCAATCAGAAATGCACTGGGATGGGGTTTGGTGTACATAGGTTTATTCAGGATACTCTTTTTCTTCAGGACTTGCTGAAAGTATTTTGTAACTGAAGTGCCTGAGGACTGGTGACCAGAGTTGATTCTGAATGACTGTGGTTGTGGGTTTCTGCTTAGGAGTGGGTTTAGTCCCTGCAGAGCTCCAGGAGTACATTGGTCTTTCTGAATTAAAGGAAGTCACCAATATTCGTCTCTGCTCTAGGTATTGGTCTTTTGCAGAGGAAATGGTGATTGGGTACTTTGGTTATAGCATCAGTAAAGGGTCTACAAGGCTCATGACCCTGTCCTCTCCATCCTAACCCATCCCCACTGCCATAAACAGACTCCCCCTGAATTATTCCTGACCAAACTAATTCCTGTACAGAATGAACTACAGGTAGAGTAGATTTTTGTGGTGTCCCTGCCCTGTCATCATCCCCTTTATCTGTTTGAAAATGGATTTACCATTTGGTGCCAAGTAGATGGGGTATTTGAAGGCTGTAGCTGATGGTCACACAGATAGTAACGAAGGAGTTGAGAGTTCTTGATCCTGGTTGTCCAGTTGGCCTTTAGCATATTCTTTCTGGTTGGAATCTTGTAAGTGAGCAGGGAAGTCTAAGCGCTGCACCTATGCAAAGGGAAAGCATAATCAGCTTGATGTGCATTTGAAATCAAATTAGAAAGTCCAATGTGGAGGTGGTATTTATAGTCCTGCCTGCAGTATTGAACCAAAAGCTTACTGTGATTGTTGAAAGGAGATGTTTTGGTTAATAGCAGCCCATTGGAACCCTATCATTATGGACCATTTGTATATCTATGCTGAAGGGGTAGTGCTACACAAATACCTAGAATAGTCCTTATGTGAGGCTTAAAATAGAAGATCCACACCAGCTCTATAGTAAATAGAGTGCAGTCCACAGTAGTGCTGAGTTGCTATTGTAGAGGGCTCAGTTGTCTGCCTGGGACTGTGCCTTGTACCTTATGTGGATTCTTTCACTTAGTTCTCCAAGCAGTGCAGTTGAGGAAGTGGGTGGGGTGTTGTTGACCACAGACGGGTGAAACTGAGCAGCATCCCCAAGGCTACACACCTATTAAGTGGAAAACTCTAGACTCAAACCCAGGCAGTCTGACTCAGAGAGATGATCTTGCCTGCTAGTAAAGTCTGGGCTACCTGTTATTCAAATTAGCTAATTATAACAATACTACCTCTTCTATGGGTAATAGTTTTTATAGAACTCTTTCTTATGACCATCTTTGATCCTGAGGTGGCAGAGGAATAAAGTGAAGGGGCGAGTCATTTCTTTAGATTGCTGGAGGTATCACTTTTTCCAGCTGACTTGTCAAACAGTCTTACTAAGTCTAGGTTGGATTTCAAACTAGGATCTATAATTTTTCTCATTTTGAGATAAACATAATTTGTAATGTTACTTACAGCTGTCTTTAAAGCTTATCTCTTACTAACAAAGCAATTAGAATTTTCCGTAGAATAAGGCTTATAAATTATTTTCCTTAGTTTCTCCTTGTTTATTTCCCTCTTCTTTTTCTTTCATTAAACCTCTATCTTGTTCATTTTAATATTCCAATAGAAGTGTTCATTTTTAAAAAATACAGAGCTTTTTTAAAAGTTAATTCTAGATGATTGTTTTATTTTTCACAGCTTTTTACTAAATATTCACATTTAAGGTATTTTGCCTTCTTTAGATTGGCCACAGGCTTTCTGTTCATAACAAATTTGCTAGTATATTTATATGATCAAACTATAGTAAGAAAAGATTTATGTTTAATGTTTCTAGATGTATAGATTTTTACAGAATCATGATGCAGCTCCAGTAGTTTCTTATGTAGTAAGAGAGGGAAATAGCTCACCTAGGTAAGCTTTTAAAATCAGAATAAAGAAATTAATGTAAGCGTTTCTTGTAAAAGTGAGACGCTGTTTTATCAGCATTTATTTAATCCCTCCTGTTCACATGCCCAGCAAAGACCGAGGTGGTCTTCAGTGGCAGAATGGTGGATTTGTAAGATTCATGAGAGTCCATGCCAAGTCCAATTTGATTCCAGAGCAATCATGCTATTAAACATCACTTATTGCCCCAGTGCCCATTGTTCAGCTTAACCTTTAAATGCTAGTGATAATTAACTACTTTATTGTTCTACCAGGAAACTCCAACATGTACCTCTGATCTACAGTAAAATTCACAAATAAAATACTGCTCTTTGTATATGTGTGCCAATAAATAAGCATAAAAATCTAAATAAGCATTATCACTTAGTATTAATTTTTAAGAAAGTACTTAATCATTTTTTACAAATCAGTTTGTCCTTTTGGATAGAATGGAAATAACTTTTAATAAAGTATATCAGAATCAAAATAATCAGATAGTTATTAGTCATACACATGTACATTAATTTTTTAAAAATATCAAATTAGTAGGATTAAGGTATTTAGACGTAGGTTATCACTTCTCGGTCTTTTGGCTAAAATTGATTGTGGAAGTAGTGAAGGAGTAAAGGTGAAGAAGAGACAGACATTCCATATTGCCAGTTCCAAGGGGCATCACTACTCAGATCTTACTGTAGCGAATGGTTTCCCATTGAAACTGTTCAGCCTAGAGGCCAATCTGAAGGAAAATGTATCATAGGAATTTGGGATTAAGATTTTAAGGAATGCAGAGGGGATGTTTTGTCATTTATGTTCAATAACATTTCTGGGCAGTTCTGTGCTGCTCCCTATGCCAGGTTCCCCTGCCCCCAGGATCCTACAGGTGGAGTGGGAAGTGGCCTTGCAAACAAATAGCCATAAATTGATTATCAGGGCTCTGTTCCTTGGGTGAACAAAATGTTAAGGGGACAGAGGAATGAGTAATTCTACCTACCAGTATCTGAAGGAGCTTTGAAAAGTGATAGTAGAGCTGGTTCTTAAGAATGAGGAAATTTCAAAAGATGTTGAGGGAAAGGGCATTCTCGGGAGCCTGGCAAAAAGGCTACAGATGCAATATAAATACACGGAGAATGGGGGAACAATACTAGGGGTAAGCTCATAATGCTCAGAGAAGCCAGGACCCTGCATCGGAGCAAGAAGTGAAGGCCTTTAGAAAAGAAACTCTACTCAGAAATTTGGATGATGGGAAACCACTTGTTGCTTTTTTTAGGGACTCAGTTTGTTTAATATCTGGGAAGTATGAGTCTCAGAAATGTAGAGGATAGACTGGAGAGGGGAGGAACTAGATAAGGGGCTCTGGCATTAACTGTGGTAACTCACAGATGATGGTTGTGTGCATGATTTCAGTGGAGCAATGGTCATAAAAACCTGAGTTCATTGGGCCATGGTGTGAAAGCAAAGCAGAAGCATTGAACCAAGTCTTATATCTTGGGATGGAGGACTCAGTGGAGATATATGATCATCAAGAAGCAATCCACTTTTAAAACCGTTTGGCTTCTAATGTTTTAGTCTTCCTCCTTACTAAATAATACCTGCCATCTTTTCTACCCCTGAGCTTAAGGATGAACGTTTGATATGGATAATGACAGGTTTTGGTGCATGCATGAAGAGTATTCATAAAAAACCTTGAGAGGAATTGGTACAGGAAGGAAGAATTTAGAAATATCCAGCCCCTATCAGTGGGAACCCACTCACTGGTCATTCTGATGGTTCTCCTCCTCTAAACTCCCACCTTATATCCCTGCCTTTGGAGCTGGTGGTGGAGTTGTCACCACTACAGATGACCACTAGGGGGTGATCTCTTGGTAGCTACACCAGCCGGGTGAGGAAAAAGTTTATTGGTTTTCCTCTAACAACATGCGTGAAAGTTTAGCCAGAAAGGAGAATGTGGCATCATGGTACAATGGAAGTAAAACAGAATATAGAGCCCAAAGTTCTGGTTATCACACTGCCTTCCATAGTTAGTTAAAATGTCCTTGGAAATTTTGTGTATCTTTATATGTGTTCAGTATTACTAGCAAACTAAGATAAAGGAAAAAAAGTACAGGAGTTAATTTTATTATTTTTATTTATTTATTTGTTTGTTTGTTTGTTTAAAGTATTACAAATAGTAGTACACATGTCTCCTTTTTCCCCCATTGACCTCCTTCCAGCCTCCTCTACCCCCCTCCCCTGCACATGCCCTTACACCTTGACACTCTCCCCCCCCCCCCGCCCCCGCCGCCCCAGTGTCTGTGTCCATTGGTTATCCTTATATGCATGCATGCATACAAGTCCTTTGGTTGATCTCTTACGCCCCCCCCCCCTCCCCAACCCTTCCCTGCCTTCCGCTGTAGTTTGATAGTCTGTTCAATGCTTCTTTGTCTCTGTATCCATTTCTGTTCATCAGTTTATGATGTTCATTATATTCCATGAGTGAGTGAGATCATGTGATATTTATCTTTCTCTGACTGGCTTATTTCGCTTAGCATAATGCTCTCCAGTTCCATCCATGTGGTGTTGCAAATGGTAAGAATTCCTTCTTTTTTACAGCATCATAGTATTCCATTGTGTAGATGTACCACAATTTTCTAATCCACTCATCTGCTGTAGGGCAATTTAGGCCTGTTTCCAAATCTTAGCTATTGTAAATTGTGCTGCTATGAACATAGGGCTGCATATATCCTTTCTGATTGGTGTTTCTGTTTTCTTGAGATATATACCTAGAAGTGATATTACTGGGTCAAGTGGCAGTTCCATGTTTAATTTTTTGAGGAAACGCCATACTGTCTTCCACAGTGGCTTCACCAGTCTGCATTCCCACCAGCAGTGCAAGAGGGTTCCTTTTACTCAGTATCCTCTCCAGTACTTGTCCTTTGTTGATTTGTTGATGACAGCCATTCTAACAGGTGTGAGATGGTACCTCATGGTTGTTTTGATTTGCATTTCTAGGATGATTAGTGACTTTGAACATGTTTTCATATGTCTCTTGGCCTTCTGTATGTCCCCTTTCAAAAAGTATCTGTTTAGGTCCTTTGCCCATTTTTGATTGGATTGTTTATCTTCCTTTTGTTAAGTTGTATGAGTTCCCTATAAATTATGGAGATTAAACCCTTATCAGAGATAACATTGGAAAATATGTTCTCCCATGCAGTGGGCTTTCTTGTTTTGTTGATGGTTTCTTTTGCTGTGCAGAAGCTTTTTATTTTGATGTAGTCCCATTTGTTTATTTTCTCCTTACTTCCCATCGCCCTAGGAGTTGTGTCGGTAAAGATTTTGCTACAACTAATGTCTGCTATTTTGCTAAGGAGTTAATTTTATAGAAGACCTTCACTGAACAATTTTCTGAACTGATTTGGATGCCAGGCAAGGATATTCTTGTGGTGATTCTTTGTTCTTCCTAGAACTATTGTTCTTATCTTCAAGTATTCTTGCCCTTTAAATCAGCCCTTTGCGACCTCAGGTTGGGCTAATTTAGCACTTGGAGTCTTGCCCTGGTGCCTACTAAGGGACTGGCTTCTCAGGCGTTTTCAGTCCTCCCTCAGCTGGTTAGCCCTGCACTCAGCCCTGAGCCTTCTCTTACACCTCACCTTTATGGAGAGCTTCCCTTTGATCTTTCTGAAACTGAGCCACTAGCCACTCAGTTCTTAAGGTTAGTTCCAGTTTTTATCAATGCTTTCTTCATCTATGGGTTTAAGCTCTCAAACCATGTAGATGTGCCCAGTAACCACTTGGCCTTAATGGCAGACAGACTCATTCATTCGCTGTGCTTCAGATCTTGTCTGTGGTATTTGTTTTCTGTGTATGGAACTCCTCAGGTTAAGAGCTCTTTGAAAGAGCAGAGATGACAGAGGTGACATGAGCTCATACAGATTGCCCCTGACCTTGATCCCGTAGGAGGGACCACCTTCCTCCACTCCCTGGGCCTAATGGCGTACCTGGGATTCCAAAGAGAAAAAGAGTGGGGTTATACTAGCTCCAGGAGTCAGAAAGGAATAAAGTGTATTTTTGTAGGTGTAGGTTTTATTGTTTTGTTTTAATCTGTTATTGCATCTCCCAAGCCCTTAAGGTGTGGGATGAAGCAAAATTCTGTAAATTGTGCACATGATCATCATATTAGGATGCTTAAATCCCCAAAGAGTACCTCTCCTCTTTTTCTCATTGAGGAACTACTAAATATCTCTCAAGTTGACCTCTAAATTATTCAGTTTCTTTGTAGAGCCTTAAAATACTGACTTCCCATTAACCAGCCAACTTCAAGAAAAGAAGCCTGCCTCTTCTTCCTTACTTTTTCTCTTGTATTTGCCTCCTTTCTCAGTTCTCTAAAGCTCCTTTAATAGTTTAATATTAGCAACTCATTTAGACAAAGCCATTCTCTGTCTTTGGAGTTTGCACTATTCCCTGCCTCCTTTTTATTCCTCTGTTCCCTCTGTCTCATCTCTGATTCTGTCTTGTTCTTTCCTTTTTTCCTGCTCCTCTTCTCTTTCTTCTTTTTCTCCTTGTTTTTCTCTCTATATCTGTTTTCTTTTTCACTTCATCCTCTCTCCTATTTCTTGGTACCAGCTTTGCAAGTGTGTACTAATGAACAAAAAGGAGATAAAGTCTCAAAATGATAAAGGACTTGTATGCATGCATATAAGCAATACCCAATGGACACAGACACTAGTGGGGTGAGGGCACGAGCCGGGGGGATAAGGATACATATGTAATACGTTAATCAATAAAGGGGAAAAAAATAAAATTAAAAAACAACAACACACTGTTAAATGGCTGATAGTCTCTCAACCTTGCTTCCCTTTCTGATTTCAGAGCTCTTCAGTATCTCCGTCAGCCAGTTTCCGAGGTGCTGAGAAGCACAGAAACTCCACAGACTACTCCTCTGAGAGCAAAAAGCAGAAAACTGAAGAAAAGGAAATTGCAGCTCGTTATGTAGGTTCATTCACCTTTGCTTTGGGGGAGGCCAATTTACCTTGCTTTTTATCAGTAGCCATGTTATCCTTTAACTGTTACCAGCCAAAACTAGAGTACAGGATAACAACATCCTAGGAAGGAGGAAAATTTATTGCAGTCAAAGTTTTGTCTTAACTGATTAGCCCGAAGTCCTGTAGCGCACACATGTATGTGCCGGGAACAGAGTGCTTTATCTGGCAACTAATAGAAAACTCGGGTGTTCTGTATTATTTCTATAGATCTATTTGTTTCCCTCCATATATTTCCAGGTGGCTGAATTTTTTGTGGTCAGCTAGAAATGTGAAAGAAAAATACAAAATCATAGGAAACCTGTTAGAATGTTTAGATGACCTCCTGTGCTGAGGCGTACAGAAAGCCTATGGTCTGGGACTTGCAGAGACATCCAGTGTGTCCCTGGCGTTGGTTGACACTCATTTTTCTTCAGTGACGGTCCTTTAGGTCGCGTAGTAAAGGGAGCAAGCTGGATGGGATGGGGATGGAGGCAAGCAGTCCCCACTCCACTTCCTGTGATGATGCCTAGCAGGACTGCAGGCCTGAAGGGCGGACCGGGGGTGGGGTGGAGAGTGTGGGCTGAAAATGAGGATTTTCATGTGAAAACTGCCAATTTTAAAATTATGGCTACTTATACCCGGATTTTAAAAAAACACTAACAGAACAAACACATCACACCCATGTGTAGGCAGATTCAGTGTGGGTGTGCCAGTTTGCTGCTGATACTATAGGGTAACAAGGAAGCTATAAGCTTCAATTTTTTAAACTGTAGAATGGAATCATCATATTACCTACCTCAGAGCTTCCAGCACGAGGATTAAAGGACATAGTACACTGTAGAGTGTTTAGCATCGTTTGGTACAGTTCATTTTTATAGGACATGACAGGTTAGTCTGGACTTCTGTGATTTTTTTTTTTTTGTGAACTGGGGGAGGAGATAATACTTGTCACTTGTCAATACAGGACAGTGATGGTGAGAAGAGTGATGACAACTTGGTGGTTGACGTCTCCAATGAGGTATGTTTACGGCTCATCTAACTTCCTATTTTTACCTAGCTTTAACAATGACTAGTGTCCTAAAAATTGGTATCCACAATGTTTTCTTAATTTCTAAAAGGACCTGCTTTATAGTTACCTGGAAAATTTGTGTATTACTGACTTTCTATGGTACCGATCCTTGTTATTGTTATTATTTTCTATGATGTGCAAGTGTGTTTTGCTACCACCACAAATGCACACCAGACCTCTGAGTTAGCCTATAGATCTTATTGACAAGTGACTTGCCAATTTTTAGAGTTCGGATTTTTGTTTTAAATAAATACTATAAATGTGTAGTATTTTCTTTGACCTCAATACTGAATATTTTCTTCAGTGATTCGGTGACTCTTATCTATTCCAGAATATTCTGCGCTTCTAAGCTATTAAATACGTAACAGTTAGAAACGTCCACACGCACGTACTCAGCATTGTGAATGTTCCATGCTGCATTAATACCCGAGATGTTACTTTGTAGGATCCGTCTTCCCCTCGAGGGAGCCCAGCACATTCCCCCAGAGAGAATGGCCTGGACAAGACTCGCCTGCTCAAGAAAGATGCCCCCATCAGCCCAGCCTCAATTGCATCCTCCAGCAGTACTCCTTCCTCCAAATCCAAAGAACTTAGCCTTGTAAGCAGCTCACCATCTTTCTCAGTATTGCTGTTTCAGGATGGTTGGGTTTGACCTTTTTTTTCTTTTCACATTTTTCTATAGGACATTTATTTCCAAATGTATGTATATGTTCAGCATTCCAGTTTAATTGACAAGCGTTTTTGGAACAGATGGGTTTACCGACTTGTCAGTGATGGATGTTTGTCTTGTGAGTCTTTCTGCCAGGCGAGAGGGGGAGGGGGGGACATTGAGTAAAACATGTCTTAGCGAAGATGGAGAAAGGCACGCTGGGGTCACAGAGAGAGTTTTGTCACCTGTGGTTTATGGGGAATTTAGTTTTTGGCATGGATGTGATTTTGTTGCTAGTTTTGGTTGAATTACCACGCTATATATGACTGCAATAATTTTCCTTTTCTATCTAAAAAATATTCTCTCATTTAAAAAAATCCACCTTGACTCACACTACAAATCAGAAATGCAAATGTAACTGCTCGCAAGTCAGGATGATCTCCTCATAACCCCTTCTGTGGCTATGCAGTTAATTTTGTTTTTTGTGGCGCCCTCCTTTTTCCTCACCTGTTATTTCCTTGTAACATAACATTAACAACAACAACAAAAATACAAATTTAGTTTTTAGGTAACCTTTTGAAATCACTGCTAAAAGAAAGAAAATTCATCAGTTTTTCTGCAAATTAATGGAGTATGTCTGACCGAGAGCTAGATTAATTTTTTTGTTTGTTTGTTTCTCGGGCCTTTTTGCCTTTTCGTAATGGCAACTCCTCTGTGCTGATCTGTATGATGATTCAGGCTTGGATCTTTTCTAATGGGATCTGTTAACCAGGAAGTCCCAGTGACTTAAACTGTCCACCAGGAGCCCAACTCACACCATTCAATATTAAAGCCACCAGCAAGTGGCGGTCATAGAACGCATGACCTGTCCGCCTCCATAGGACACTCACCGGTTTTCTGGAAGTGGTCTACTTTACTCTAGTAAATTCAGCTTCCTTGTATGTTCTCCTGAACATTGGTTTTATGGTCTTGGGGGATTCTTTTTAGCTTTCTTTAATTAATGAAAATAGAGGCCCAAACTGAAGAACCTTTTCCTGTTTTGTTTTTTTTCTTTACCTTTTAAAATGTAAAACATCATTGTTTTTAAACATCATTGTTTTTAAACATCATTCTTAAAACTGTGTTCTCATTGCCAGTGTATCTTATTGCATCTCTTGTTAGAATGAAAAATCTACTACTCCTGTTTCAAAGTCCAATACCCCTACTCCACGAACCGATGCACCCACCCCAGGCAGTAACTCCACTCCTGGATTGAGGCCTGTACCTGGAAAACCGCCAGGTGTCGACCCCTTGGGTTAGTAAAAAAAAAAAGCTTTCTCCATATTTATATGTTGCTTGTTTTTTACAGAAATTAAAGCAGTTTAAAGAGTACAGTTCTTTAAGAGTATTAATAACCAGCATTTATTGGCTGTTTGACTAAGTTATTTAACCCGACCAGGCATGATGTACCTACTATGTCTGGCACATAGTAGATGTTTAGTAAAATAGAGTGAATGAACGAACTCTGATGAAGGCCTGAATGATTTTTGAGAATATAAAAATAAGCTTATTTGAATCATTGATCCTATTTTTAATGTATATAAGAATGTCTTCATTATTGTTACCTGTGTTCTTTGTTTTTCTCTTTCCTCCTCTATCCTTGCCTGTAGCTTCAAGCCTAAGGACCCCAATGGCAGTTCCTTGTCCATATCCAACCCCGTTTGGGATCGTGCCCCATGCTGGGATGAATGGGGAGTTGACCAGCCCTGGAGCCGCCTATGCAGGGCTGCACAACATCTCCCCACAGATGAGTGCTGCTGCTGCCGCCGCCGCCGCAGCCGCTGCCTATGGGAGATCACCAGTGGTACGTCTGTGGGTTTTTTACAAAATAAACATTTCAGAGCACAGAGGATTGTTCATGCATGTTCTTTTAATGCGGTCTGTATAATTTGAGTTATTTATAGTGTGTGTTTGTAAATTAAACTATATGTAATTATATCATGAGATCCATTTTCTCTTGTGAGGGAATTTCTTTTTATAATTTATATTCCATTTAAAATGTTTTTAAATGTACCAAAGAACAGCAAGTAGTTTAATAATTTTGTGAGTGCTTCCTTTCCTTCATAAGCATGAATAATTAGCAGTATATTTTTAAGTATATGCCACTCCCAATTATGTTACCTTGAAATCATACACATCCCATCATTTCATCAATAAATAGATAATTCCATATATGTTTCTAAAATGTTATTTTTAAAGATCTGTTCTGTCAGGTTTTAGAAAAGATATTAAGATGAAATGAGTAAATGTAACTGTCTGTTTTTATTATTTTTCTTGCAAAAAAAAAAAATGTAGGTTGGATTTGATCCACACCATCACATGCGTGTGCCAGCAATACCTCCAAACCTGACAGGCATTCCAGGAGGAAAACCGTGAGTATCTCTGTCCCCCACCTCACCATGAGCCAGGCCCTGGGCTCTGCTGGCCCTTTAAACTTTAGGCACTGCTAGACAGTGTAGGGCAGTTCCCGTGGCTTGCATTTTTTTCTGTGCAAAGTATTTTCTATTTTCTCTTAGCATAGGAAAGAGGTAATGAGGTGGGGTTTGTGTTTTCAATTTAAAATCTTGAGCTGCTAATATGAAAATGCAAATTGCTGAGGCATCTCCAGCAATCAGGTTTTCTCTACGTCTGTTTCTGTTTTTGAGGCAGTTCTTTTGTTGCCTTAAAAAAAAAGTCTCATATGTAAACCTGGATGCTCAAAATTTGAGCATGTTGGGAAAAGACATGCCAGACTTTAACGGCTGAAAAGAAAGAAGTGTGGTTTTATGCTCAATTGTGTTTCCAGAAAAGGTGGCTTGCTCTGTTGTCAGCTGGCTTCTTGTCTTGGGAGCTGGGTATTTGGAGTCCATGTATTCACAGCCCCCTTGAGTCGTGAATGCAAAACCTGTACACATCATTGTTCCAGCCTCTTCTTGAACATTCCGATCTTGCCATATCTCATTCCACATCCTTCATTTCAATCCAGTGTAACTTTCAGTTAATATAACCGTAGACCGGTCTCTCTGCTATTTGGCTTCATCTTCCCAGATACAAAGCATTTACTATAAAATAACACTGGCTTTTCCTTTAAAATCCCAGCTCGCTTCCTTTCTCCTTCCTCTCTTTTGGGAAGCGTCCCCTCAGGCCCTCCCTACCTTATTAGTCACATGTGTTTTCTATCCTCATTGCTCTTTCCACTGGCATCCTGTCTGTCACCTATACACACCATATAAATGCTGCTTCCCCAATCATTACTGCTTTCTCACCTGCCCTCTGCTTTCATAACTTGGCCCTTAGTAGCAGCTGAATCCCCTTCGCACAGAGTCTTCCCTACTGGCTTGCCTACCTTGGGACATTTGCTCTCTCTAGTTCTTCATGCACATTCAGGTCTTCTGTGGCCTATTGTCTCACTTCGGGTCTATACTAAGATGTCACTTTGAGTATTCAGCCCTAACAACCCTATCTAAAATAGCATCCTCCTTGCCTTTTCTCCCCATCCTTCTTTTCTGTTCCTTGCCTTTTTCATACTTGCCTATAGCCATTATCTGTCTCTCCCTACTTGAATGTAAGTTCCATGATAACAGAGCAGAAGAGCTCTTGGCTGTTCAGAATGGTACCTGGTTCATAGTTGTTGATCACAATTTATACCTATTGGATGGATGGATGGATGGATGGATGGATGGATGGATGGATGGATGGATAGAAGAAAATACGTGCCAATCTCTCCCTTTTCTGACCTCCCATTGCTTAGTTATTTACTAAGTATACACTCAGGGACTGGTCACATTTTTGTTTCCTGTATGTTCTCTTTCTCTCCCCAAGTTGCCTGCCCCTCAGTGTTAATCATTCCTGACCGTAATCCTTTTCTTCACTTTCCACCTGATACATCAAACTCTTGGTTCTTCCTTCTGTAATTTACTGCTTTACAGACGCTTTTCTGTTGGGTCAGACACGTGCTGGCTCTGTAGTCAAGTTGCTCAGTAAATATTTGACTGATTAATAAGGGAGGCAAGACAAATTAGACTTCAAGTTCCTTGAGAGTTGAAGGTATAATCAATTACCATGAAATTCTGTGTACTTATGTGTGTTCTGGAAATAGTTGTTTACTGACAAGTCTTGTTGATCAAGAACTCTGATGTATTTGAAGGTGAAAAGTTTGGTCTATTGCAAGCAGTGACTAAATAACAAGGTCAAAGTATTAGTCAAATAACTCAAATACCTATCAGTTCTATATGAAGCTATGGGGATGGAAGGGTCCCTTAGGGAAGAGGTATTATCCCATGTTCAGGTGCTGCAGTCACTGCTTAAACAGCAGTTGCACCCACAGCTATAGTAAAACCACCAGAGCAGATGAGGTGGTGCTTCTCTCAGCTGCTGCCCAGAGACTCCCTTCCTTCCTCCAGTCTTGACTCCCAGTATTATAAACATTGTGAAAGCCTTTTAGAAGGGTTGATGGGTTGGAGGATGGTTGAGAAATTTTGTTCCTGGGAATGTGAAGAGTCACAACTAATGTCATTGGCAGATGACACCAGGAATTCCAAAGAGAATGTGGGATGGTCCTCAGAGTATGGGCTCTGGAGTGAGGCAGATGCAAGTTCGATTCTGACTCTGCCAATTGACAACTGTGAAGAGAGTGACTTCATTCAGTTTCTTAACTTTGTGAGCTTCAGTTGGCTTATCTGTAAACTAGGGCTTGCATCACCAAACAAGGAGGATGTGAGGATGAAATAAGACAATATGTTACATGTTTAGTACCATGTTTGATATACAGTAGCTGTTCATTCAACTGCAGTATTATTTTCTGTTTTACTTTGCCCCAGGGTTTTACCAGTTTTTCAACCTCATATTGTAGGGTGCAGAAATGGCCAAAGAAATTTAGATTGAGTACATTAAACTCCGCATTCCTGTTATTGCTGTGTCTTTCTATAATGGCATCAAGGCGTAAATTCACATTCATTTACACATATAGAGATAATATACTTTTATTATAGATGTTTACAGAAGAAATGATTATAATGATTATGTGACTCTTCAGATTATAAGATACAAAATTGTGAAACTTTGTGTTGTGCATACTTTTCAACAGAAAAACTATATTTTGTGCTAGAACATCTGTATATATAAAAGGCTAATATGCTAAGTGTCCATCCAGGTAATGACATCATGTAGCAATGCCTGGCTTCCTCTCCCTAGCGATTAGCCTCCTTGCAGTTTCTTCAGCCAAGGAACACAACTTGCTTTATAGCCAGGTGGAAACATTTTACTCCTTAACCAAATGTCTGTGAAGTGTTTCCTGTGCCTCATCTCATTTGATCCTTACAGAAGTCCTGGAGTAGGTAGATAGGAGACTTGGTGGAATCCTATTTTCTTTTCATTAGCTGGAAAATGGAGATATAGAAAGCTTAGAAATGTGACCCTACTAAAAAGAAGTAAGAAATGGTGGACCTTGAAAATGACTTCAGGTTTTCTCACTGCACAGAATATAGTCAAACACTGCTGCAATGAAATATTTTACCCTTTGTTCTCCCTGTGTGATCTACAATAATCTGCTGCATGTTGATATTTACTGCTGTGTTGCTGACAATTACCTGAAAGAGAAGTTGGGTGCTTCACTGGGCTGGAAGAAGTTTAGCTAAATCAGAAAGCAGGTTTAATTAAGCAAGTTTATCTATATATATAAAAGGCTAAGGTGACTCGCGCTTGCAAGATACATTTAAAGCTCTCGCTGGCACCAATCACACACACGTGTGTTTCAATCTGTCATTGTCGATTGTAAATTTGGTTGACACTTCTATTATAGAGAAAGGGCAAATAGCGCTATTAAAATATTTCTTCTAATTAATTTCCTTTCACTGTGCACGGATCTGTGCACCAGGACACTAGTAAAACAGAATAAATCACCTAAGGTCTCCCCCACCCCACACATACACACACACACACACACACACACACACACACACACACACACAGAGTAACTGCCTTTCCCCAGAAAGACTTTAAGAGTTGAGCATCTCTGTCCTAATTAGTGTTACAAAATGAATTGCTAGGTATTATAAAAAATTATAATTAAATGCATGTTCTAAACTAATGAATAAAATAGCATTTATTTGATAATTCACATTGGGTGCTCTCGTCTCTTCTGGTGAATTAGCAAGGGTTCCACTCAGTATGTAATTGGAATGACAACATAGTTTAATTTCAACATAAGCCAAAATGGACTTTCTCTCTCAACTCTGCTTAAATGAGGCTTCTATAAATAGTGTGAAACTATTCGATTAAAACCATGGTACTAATTGTATTATAGGCTATGGCATGTGAATTCAGCCATAACAAAGACCTCAGGTTTATGGGGTTTAGGCTGCTCACAATTCAGAAGTCTTTTTCATGCTGGTTTTTTTTGGGGGGGAGGGGAGGTTCATTTTCTGAATAAAGCAAGATTTTTCAAAATAGGAACAATGCTTGAAACATGGTAAATCCTCAAGTATTTGTTGACTGGCTAACCTACTAGTAAGTTCATATGCTACTTATAGAACCTACTTTTCTATCATACTTTATAAAGTATAACAGCCAGACCTTTAATTGTGAATTCAAGGTCTAGTTCAGTCTTGAAACATTGAAAAATTGGAGAAGGTGTTGCAAAGTATGAGGAGGGAGAATGTAACATTACAGAATTGGGCCTCTTAGGGAGGGTAAAAGAGGTGGATTGTGGGAAGGCCTGGGACTTTCTTTAAGCTGGGATTTCATCAAAAGGTGATGATCCAAATAAAATAATTGTAATGAGCTTTTTTAAAAAAAGAATGATTTGCAGATTCCTTGATTGTTTGAAGTACAGTTCTGTCAGAAAGTTCAAACTTCCTATGCTCTCTTCACCATCTGCTTTAGAGATCCGTTCTTAGCTCTTAGTAGCTTCATCTGCCTTGTGCACGGCTGGCCACTATATATTTCTCTGGCTCCCCGCACCCTCTCCCTCCAGCCCTGTGTTTCTAGGTATTTGCTGGTCTTCTCAGCTAGGCATCATGAGTATGTATTACTTCCTCTTCAAATTCATCATATTCACAAAATCCCTCTCCCAATTTACCCATTTTTCAGTAACTACTAATATTGTTTCTTTTTTTCCTGAAGTCAG
This sequence comes from Myotis daubentonii, assembly GCF_963259705.1. Lineage (NCBI taxonomy): Eukaryota > Metazoa > Chordata > Mammalia > Chiroptera > Vespertilionidae > Myotis > Myotis daubentonii. Next base: position 45,630,715 of record NC_081850.1, read on the forward strand.
AAACTCGGTTATTATTGGCTCCTTCCTCACATCTCATAATTTCAGTCCTACAGAATCTTCTCTCTGTTGCTTCTAGTGAGTTAGCCTTCTCCTTCCTAGTTCAGGACCCTCATTACCTCTCATCTAGATTATTGAAATAAGTGTGTGTTATTCCTCCTACCAGCATGCTCCTTGTTACCAAATGTGTGTGTGTGTGTGTGTGTATTTGCACTTAATCACTAAGCATTCATTGAATCTATGATAACATCAGTGCAGCGTTGGTGTTATAGTCACTTCTGTACTTTTCTCATCACACTGCCTCGATGACAAACCGTTTGTGGGCAAGGCCAGTGCCTGCCTGTTTGTATTCTTAGCATGGCATATCAGAGTCTGTGGCTTGGAGTGTACTTCCTGATGCATCTAATTGGATAGAAAAAGAATAGTTCTTCAAGCTTGGGTAGCTCTGATTTCTAGAAAGTTTGGCTTTTAGTACTCATGCCAGTACTTATTGCAATGTACACATCAAAGAGTTTGTTGAAATTTGATACATAGTATGTACTAGAGCTTTATTTTATTTTTTTTAGTCTTAAGTATCTCACATAAACTTGTAGCAAACAGAGGACCACATTATGTCCTTCATGCAAATAGGCTTTTGAAATTCTTAATAAGGGAGTTCCAGGACCACCGTATGTGTTCACAGAGTGGTTGTGGTTAAATTGAAGAATTCTCCTATTGAAAAACCTCAAAAGAAATAGTATGTCTGGTTTCTTAACTATTTAAATTCTCAAAGCTCTTTAAAAACCACTTAGTGATTCTAGAGAGGAGAGAAGGGATGTCTTTTCAAGTAAATTATCATTAAGAATGTATAACACCGTCTAAACTTGAATAACCTTTTCTTTCCCTGCCTTTAAGATTTAGTCTTCATGACCTCTTAATTGCTAAATCAATTAGCCTTTTTTTCGGTCATCATCCCTCAGAATCTCGGCCTTTCTCTACAGGCAGCACCACCTTCCCCTCCTTGCCTGAGCCGACACCTGGCTCTCTCGTGAGGGGCCCCTCCACTGCAGCCTGTTTCATAGCCACAATCCTCAGGGCCATGGCATGGTGATAAAGGCTGTGTTGTCATTGTCCTCCGTCCCCACTCGCTTCTCCTATCTCTTCTAGAATCAGACTCCTTGACCTTTTTTCTGAAAACACTGTGCCTTTCAGGCTCAAGCCCTTGGACTCGACCTGCTTTTTTACCTTGTTGCGGGACTTTCTCCAATTTATTAAGGTCTTGGCACTGGCTTAGAGTCTCCCTCCCAGCAGAGTCCACCATCATCTTGGGTGACCTGGTGTTCGTTCACAAGGTCAGTTCCACAGTAATTGCATCTTGGGCCTTGGACTGGGTCACCTCCAGTGAGTTTTTGCCTTTTTCAACTTTTGTTACCTACTCACACACTCACAAAGAAGACCTTGTCATCACCCCTCACTGTGTCACCTTCAAAATTCAAATGTCCCATCCAACACAGCTTCCTCTACCTTCACCCAGCCAGAGTAATTTTTTGAATTGCAAATTTATTCCCAGCTTTCTCACAGTCTCCCAAGCCCTAGCTTCCCACTTCTCCCCTAGATTGTGGCACTAGCCCCTGACTACTTTTCCTTCTTTTATCCTGCCACTAACATTTCACTCATCACCCAGCAATCAGAATGATCTTTAAAACATTAACTGAGTCATGTCACTCCCCTGTACAAAGTCTTCCGTGACTTCCCATTCTGCTCAGAAAAATGCCCACACTCCTCATGACAACCTAACAAAGTCCTTGTGAACATGGCCCTGCCTCTCTTCATCTTGTCCTTCTCCACTGGGCCGGGCCTTCTTGCTTGGTTCTGCTTCGAGGACTTTGTATTTGCTGCTCCTCTTCCATAACATTCCCCTTCACATGTGCAAGGCCTGTGTCCTTCCTTCTGGTCTCATTCAAACTCTACCTCAGACCTCTCCCTGCATCTTTAGTCTCTTTTATCTGAAAATAAAGTGTGTGTGTGTGTGTGTGTGTGTGTGTGTGAGAGAGAGACAGAGAGAGAGAGAGAGAGAGAGAGAGAGAGAGAGAGAGAGAGAGAGAGAGAGTGTTTAACCACCATTGAGGTTATTTATCTGCTGATATGATGTCTTTTCCCTTCTGGGATGTAGGCTCTGGTGGATAGGGGCTTTGTCTCTCTTACTCACTGATTCTCCAGCACCTGCTAGAATGGGGCTCCCTTGGCATTTAATAAATATTCTATGACTAAATGATAAGCATTGTATCTCACTCTACTCTTCAGTTTCCCATGCTCTTCCTCCTCATACTACCCTTGCTGAGGAAGTTAACACCCATTCCTAGATTGCAGCCCCATTGCCATTTCCCTGTTCTCTCACCATGTCAAGTTGCCAGAGAGCCATGGTATGAGCACTGTTCACAGCATTGACCATCTGACGTTTTAATATTTATTTATGTGAATCTCTCACTAATGAAGTTGCCCTTGCACCCACCTGCTGCCACCTTCCCCCAGGCTGTAACTTCAGGAGAACAGGGGTACGTGGATTTTTTCTTTCTGTTGTATCCCCAGTCCTGTTAGCGTAGTGCTTGGCACACTGGGGTACCCAGGAAATGAGTGTTGAATGAATGAATCTCTTGGTTGTCATATAATGAACCATCTTCTCCCCCTTTCTTTCCATTGCATCTTATCTCCTGATTATCTGCCTCCCTGGTTGTTCTTGCTGCAGATTCCTTAAAGGTAGCCTGCTCTTAGATTCTGCATCTGTTCTGCTCATGACATACTTTGCTCCAGATTATTCTTCCTGCTCCTTAGCTTCACTGTCACTTCTTTGTGGATGACCAGACTGATCTTTTAGCCTGACTTCTCTCCTGAATCTCAGTGCTCAACTTCTTGTTGAGTTGTTTGGGTTCCCCTAGGTCAGGGGTGGGCAAACTTTTTGACTCGAGGGCCACAATGGGTTCTTAAACTGGACCGGAGGGCCGGAACAAAAGCATGGATGGAGTGTTTGTGTGAACTAATACATGTTAACACTGCTGCTGGTGAAGGAGCGGAGGGGAGAGCAAGAGAACCCTCCGCTCTTTCGGCTCCGCGGGCCGGATAGAACAGCCGAACGGGCCGGATCCGGCCCGCAGGCCGTAGTTTGCCCACGGCTACCCTAGACCCTCAAGTTAAAGAAAACCAAACCTTTTAATGTACTGCAGTCAACCTAGTCACCTGGGCTCCAAGCCTTAGAGTCCTCCTCAGTACCTCTCTGTGTCAGGTCACACATCCACGGTCTCTCCAAGTTCTATTGATTTGACCAGAGAAGTACCTTGTGTCTGTTGTGTTCCTAGCTTTCCCCCTCAGCGAGTCTGACATGCTGCTTTTCTTCTACAGACAGTTCTGAAGTCTGCACAGACAGAGAAAGCTCTCCCCCTCTCTGGTGCCCATATCTTCCATAGCCACATACGTGCTTCATCCTCATGGGGTCCCTCAGTGATGGGCTGAATTTTGATGAATGTGGCTGTCCTGTAGATGTTTGCATTAAGGAACCATAAACTGTTTTAATTTGATTCTAAATCTTCTCTGCAGTTGCTCCAAGTGCTTGTTTTTTGTGTACCCACAGATGCTTTCCCTTGGTATGACTTTGGTCAACTTCTTCCATAAACAGCACATTCTGAAGCCCCATGCAAAGCAGAATGGCATCATTTCAAATGGGCTCTATACCCCCAAGACAGGCCCACCCCCACACCCCACCCCCACCCCGCCCGCACCTCCTGCCTCCAGAGGCATAACAGCCCACTCTCATCCCCGGCTAACTTCAGTGCCCTCAGAACAGAGAGGTCGGTGAGGGAGATGCTCTCACTTAAGTTGCATTGAGAACCAGGTACTTCACTGGAGATGGAGCTGCTGAGAGGCATCCACAGGTGGGCCTGGGGGCAGTCGCACAGGACACTTTCAGGTTCTAATTTCATTTAGAATTACTAGGATTTGTTATTCAAGTCCTATAGGACTTTTTATTTTCTTTTGCGGCACGTTTGCCATCTCACCATGTAGGCCTGGAGCCTTCTTAAGCTCCATAGTTTTGGCTTATTGATCTCCAATCAGTAAGTCTTGATTGGTGTGAAGTGATCTACAGGCAAAATCTCACACAGGTTCTGAATCATCCAGAGTGGAAGGCAGTGCCCTACGTGACTACTGAAGTCATACAGCGCCTAGTTAAGAGTTGACCTGAGGAGTGATTATAGTTCTAGCTGTGACTCTGGAAATTATATTCTTTCCACTGTACTGGGTAAATTTGACTTGTTTGCAAATCATAAGTAGCGCTGAGAATGTTTAATGTTTCATCTCATTGCACTGATCAGTTAAGTACCACCTTTCACATTCCCTTCTTCCCGTCTTTTCTCCCCTCCGCGGCCTTAGAGCATACTCCTTCCACGTGACGGCAGACGGGCAGATGCAGCCTGTCCCTTTCCCCCCCGACGCCCTCATCGGACCCGGCATCCCCCGACACGCTCGCCAGATCAACACCCTGAACCACGGGGAGGTGGTGTGCGCAGTGACCATCAGCAACCCCACGAGACACGTGTACACGGGTGGGAAGGGCTGCGTCAAGGTCTGGGACATCAGCCACCCCGGCAATAAGAGCCCTGTCTCTCAGCTTGACTGTCTGGTGAGTGAGCATGATGCACAGGGCTTAGACCTCCTTTTAGAAAATAGGGTGGGACGGTGAGAGACCAGGATGTACGAGCCGCACACGGTGTTGACCCCAAGTGGGCAGTTGTTTTCTGTGGTTTGTAGCCTTTCACGTGGAGATGTAAAGCGCTGGCGAGGATGCATGTCTTCTTTCAGTTCCTTAGGGCGGAATTATCCAGTTGTTCATGTGACACTGCACCAGGGTAGCTGTCATCAGCTGGCTCAGTGCCTAGGAGCCTGCAAACCACTTGTTTTTCCGTCTGGTAAAGGGGTGTAGGAAAAGGAAGAGCCCACGTGGTTTCTGGGAGAGTGCACCTAACTATCCTAATTTGTCACATTGCGAGAGGAGAGTAACTTAATATATCCTGTGACAAACACTGCAGACCCACTTGGCTGTTTCATGGGTATTTGTCCTTGAGTTTATAAGGAAATTTTAGTTTGACTGGATTTTTGCTACAGCACGATGCTAGGTCAGTTTAACATAATTAACTTACACAAGATTCCCGTGACCTTATGAACTGAGAAGAAATTGTTTTTTTCCCGTCATTTAATGCTCCTTAATCATATTTTGCCTCCAGCTGATGCTGCTTAATCAATCAAACCCACGAAGCCTTTAGCCAGGTAATGCAGGGCCAGGTGGAAGGAGGAGACTGTTAGGTCTCCTCAGCAGCCTGGCAGTTTGGCAGCAGTGGTGGGACCTCTCCCCCGCCAGGTCGACTTTGCCAGGTCCCCAGGCGTGGCTGCTTCAGGACTGCGTGGGTCGCTGCGCTAATGAGCGTGCGCGCCTGTGTGTGCAAATGACTCAGGCAGCTGGTTGCTTTGGTGGTGGTGGGAGTAGGTCTAGATCTTTGCATTTATATGCTAATTAAGATTAAATATCTCAGTGCTAAATTTTGTAGATCAAGTTTAAGTACTTCTCTAATTTCATGTAATTTTCTAGCATTAATCCACTTTATCATTGTCATAAGTAAAAATGGCTCATTAAAACCAGGAGGGAACACAATACTTTATGGATTTCTGCTCTCGTGTTAATGCTGTTTTCCTTTCCTCATGAGTAATCTCTTGATGGTTTTTGTCTCTACAGAACAGGGATAACTACATCCGTTCCTGCCGATTGCTCCCTGATGGTCGCACCCTAATTGTGGGAGGGGAGGCCAGCACTCTGTCCATCTGGGACCTGGCCGCCCCGACCCCTCGCATCAAGGCGGAGCTGACGTCCTCGGCCCCTGCCTGCTATGCCCTGGCCATCAGCCCCGACTCCAAGGTCTGCTTCTCCTGCTGCAGCGACGGCAACATCGCCGTGTGGGACCTGCACAACCAGACGCTGGTGAGGTGGGTCAGCAAGATTCCTCGCCAGGGAAGGAGGAGGAGCTGTTGTACCACATTGTACCCGAGATCTGCATGCGTGTCTGTCTGCCTAAAAGATGAAATAGAACTATCTGACTAAAAATTGTTATAAATAGGCCCATTTTAAGATGCTAGGAACATTATTAATATGAAATCTTTGTTTTCTGCTGTATGTAAACTTTATCAAATGAATGGGGTTGCCTTCTTTATTCCTTTTTTTTCTTTTTGACATTATATTAACTGGTGTCATTCAGGTTTTTAAAAAATGAGGTCACTTTTACATAAGTAGTGTACATAAGGTTCTCATGACCTTATGACTTATTAAACATCCGTAATTTGCCATCTGTGCTTGCTAACAAACCGCCATTGTCGATAGCCGCTCTCCGAGAAGACTCACAGTGCGTGGTGCTATTGGTGCCACACGCATCTGATATGGTCGTTCTTCAGCAAGTGACTGTTGAGCACCTGCCATGGGCCAGGCATGTGTTCGGAGCTGTTCACCCTGAAAAGTCTGGATTATCTGTAGTCCCACCTTTAAGGGTGGATAGACATAACTAAGATGTCTGTTTAGAAATGAGATTGTAGAAGGTGGTGTTGATATGTAAGGCCCTGAAACAAGTCTCCACATGTCAGCACCAGAGAGAGCAGGAAGCAAGAGGTGTGATCCGCTAACGGTGTGGGAAGGTTGTAATCAAGCCTAGCTGCAAGTCGGGGGTGTGTGCAGGAGAAGAGGCCTCTGCTGTCTGTTGCAAGATATGTGGCAGGACGAAGCTCTGTGTATGATTCCAATAACAAAATAGTCCTTACTGTGTTCCCTTTGGGTAAGGTTCTTAAGAGGAACTGCTTCTAATCCCTTCTTCCCCCAGTGTCTTTGACAGTGTACCAGCTCCTGCGGCAGCTGAGTCACCCTGAGTTTCTTTCCTGTGCCTTACCTGAGAACACAGCCTCCTGCACTTGCACCTGGAAGAATTGCTTCTCCCTGCGCCCTTCCCCATAGTCTGTAAAGGGAGCTATTCCCTCCTCCCTCTTGCATTCTCTCCTCCCCTCATATCTCAGCAAGAGGATAAGCCTCAAATATGGCTTATATAGTCCATACATATGCCACAGTGTGTTTTTATTTGTTTACTTCAGTTGGAGATTTTTTCCATCAGTTATTGCTTACCAGTAATTTCAAGTATTTCCTAAGTGGTTAAGGATAAATAAAAATACAGCCTCTCAATTTACTTTTAATCTCTCTTACATATGTGCTTTTTCATTACTAAGAATAATCAGAAAACATAATGAAATCCACAAATAAGACCTGCAATAAAATTGATTGCTGAGGAATTCTAAAGCAAATTCACCTAAAAACTAACTTTTCAAGGATTTTTCTCTCCATCTTGACATTTTTAGGCAATTCCAGGGCCACACAGATGGGGCCAGCTGTATTGACATTTCTAATGATGGCACCAAGCTCTGGACGGGCGGCCTGGACAACACGGTCAGATCCTGGGACCTGCGCGAAGGGCGGCAGCTGCAGCAGCACGACTTCACCTCACAGGTGTGGTCTTGCGCCATAACGTTTCAGAAGCTTTCGTTTTGTGAAATAGGTGGCATGCTTAAGAAAGGGGCACTTCCTTTATAGTGAGACAAAGTCACTTTTGACTCTGGATTAGACAGCTGAAAATTCCATTGTTTTCTATCAACATAAAACAGTATATATCCTATTAAAGGATTAATAAATCTCTTTTATTATAAGCTTTTAGCATGTTTTTATTTCAAAGTCCATTACTCTATATATAGTTGAATTGTACATCATTTATTACTAATTATATTGGTGGAGATCTGTCTCATTAATTTGGCATCACTTGTGTGGCTTTGATTTTTTTCTCTGTATAATGTAAATAATCTTGATTTCCTTTTAATTTAAGTAGTATACCCAGAAGAAACAGTGCCTCCCAGTTAAAGGAAGTGTGTCTTCTGTAGCCATTATAACTGTCACCTGTTTTAATTCTAGATATTTTCTCTGGGCTATTGCCCAACTGGAGAGTGGCTCGCAGTGGGGATGGAGAACAGTAACGTGGAAGTGCTCCATGTCACCAAGCCAGACAAGTATCAGCTCCATCTGCACGAGAGCTGTGTGCTGTCGCTCAAGTTTGCCCACTGTGGTAAGCAAGCCCTCTGTCCTCTTCTGTCAGCCAGAATCCTGCCTTCTGACCTCCTGCTGATGCATTTTAAGTCAGAACCTGCAGTTCATCAACATGTCTCTCCTCAAAACTACCACTTCCTTACACAGGCCTGCTTCCCTAACGCCATGCCATTTCCTGGCATTCAGCCACTTTGTCCTTGTCATAGTATAATCGACTGAATGTAGGAGCGGGAGCTATAATTTTCAGTGAAAACAACTCTTATTTGTTGCAAATTAGATGAGTTTCCTGTGAATAGCTTGAAGCTCTGTAAAGCAGGTCTCAGTGTCTGACAGAGTATCACGAACTGCTTTTCTCGAAATCCTCTTCCTGTAGGCAAATGGTTTGTGAGCACTGGAAAGGACAACCTTCTGAACGCCTGGAGAACACCGTACGGAGCCAGTATATTCCAGGTAACAGCTGGTTTAGCTTCCACTTACCTTGTGCTCACCGCATGGGAGTAGTTTAACAAGCTCTTTCCGTGCATCCCTGCAGATTAGTAATGGGCAGGTAAGTGTCTAGGACAGCGGTTCTCAACCTTCTGGCCCTTAAATACAGCTCCTCGTGTTGTGACCCAACCATAAAATTATTTTCGTTGCTACTTCATAACTGTAATGTTGCTACTGTTATGAATCGTAATTTAAATATCTGATATGCAGGATGGTCTTAGGCGACCCCTGTGAAAGGGTCGTTCAACCACCAAAGGGGTTGTGACCCACAGGTTGAGAACCGCTGGTCTAGGAAGTAGGAGTTAGTGTGATTCCTGTTGCATACAGAAAGAAGACTGTGCCTGGGGAGGCTAGTGTCACAGCCACAAGCCGTGGAGCCAGGAGCCTCTCTGGTTCTCTCTGCACCCAGAGCCCAGGTGCTGTGCCTGCTGCATGGCCAGCTCTTTGTGCCTCAACCCCCTTAGACGCTGTCATGGAGCGTTTTTGTTTCTGTAATTCTTTTTTGTTTGCATGGTTTATTTAAAATTTTTGTTTAATATTTTAGCATTTTGCTGACTATTATTATTGCTCTTTCTTTGAACTTCCCTCCCCCCCCCCCCAAAAAAAAAAAAGAGAAAAGAATGTTATGGAAAAAAGTTCAGTAAATCTTGATTAATTTTATAAACTTTTATTCTTATTGACTTAGTGGTACTTTTTGTAGTTTGTGAAATTATTTGTAAAAGAAATAAATTTTAGACATGATACACACAATCTCCTTCCTCACTCTCTTATTGGTATGGAGAATTTTATAGGCAAGTTAAAGAAGATTCTCTTTATAACCTTATTTAATTAGGATGTTATTTTTATAGGTTCTTTTTTTTTGTATTAATAACATAACAGATTTGCAGTTTTTTTTGACCTAGTGATATTAAGTCATCGTAGAGTAGGTTATAATTGAATCAAAAAATACATAGATTGAGTGAAAATACTGTGCAAGGTAATCAATAGAAGAAAAATTGCTGATTCTTGCTGTCATAAAGTTTATAATCTAATACAGTGGCAGGTTTTTTGTATTGTGGGTCACAGCCTCTTATATGGTCCCAACTAGGCCTTTAAAAATAATAATAATATTAGAGTGCATGTTTTGCAGCAAGTATACATATGTATCTTATGTGTATACTGGATTGTGAAGTAAAATGTATTTATTCAGGTCGTGATCAGAAAAGTTTGAGGGCCCGGCTTGGTGTCTCAGCAGGCTGGAGCATCATCCTGTGCACCAGAAGGATTTGGTTGATTCGCAGTCAGGGCATATACCTAGGTTGGGGGTTTGATCCCAGGTTGGACCACATACATGAGGCAACTGATCAATGTTTCTCTCTCACATTGATGTTTCTCCCTCCCTTCATCCCTCCCTCTTCCCCTAAAATCAGTTTTTTAAAAAAAACAAAAGTTTGAGAAACACTGGTAGTGGGTTAGCAGCTGCATGTCAAACATTTATTTTTTAATTATTCAAAGTCCTAGTTAAAGTCCTGTGGGTATTTTTGGTTTTTTTTGTTTGATCGTTAGCACAGTTCAGTTAAAAGTTAACATTAACCCCTTTGTAGTTAGTACAATTGAACAAGGTATCCAAGAGCTCCAAGTGTGATACATTTTTCTTTCTAAATATTGACCCCCTCCCTGCTTGCTAATTGTGTTCCAGTTTTTCACAGGGGAAAATTAGAAATATTTTTACACCCCCCATTAAAAAATGTAGTGTTTTAATTTTATTATTTTATTGTTGACACTATTACAGATGTCCCCATTTCCCCCTTCTTTGCCCACCTCTATCCTACCCCCGCCCTCTTCTCCTCTGACCATCAACGCTTTGTTGTCTGTGTCCATGGATTTTGCATACATGTTCTTTGGCTAATCCCAGTGTTTTCATTGCTCTGGCCCATGTATTACCATACTTGAACACTATGGCAACCCTCTAGAGAGGGCAGGACAGTAAGATGTCTTCACCTGTGTGCCTTTATTAGGAAACTATACACCATTACCAAGTGGGATTTATTCCAGGGATGCAAGGCTGGTACAATATTCGCAAATCAATAAACGTGATACGTCACATAAATAAATTGAAAGACAAAAATCACATGATCATATCAATAGATGCAGAAAAAGCATTCAACAAAATCCAACACTCATTTTTGATAAAAACTCTCAGCAAAGTGGGAACAGAGGGAGCATATCTCAACATGATAAAGGTCATATATGACAAACCTACAGCCAATATCATACTCAATGGGCAAAAGTTAAAAGCATTTCCCCTAAGAACAGGAACAAGACAGGTATGTCCGCTTTCACCACTCATATTCAACATAGTACTGGAAGTCCTAGCCACAGCAATCAGACAAGAAGAAATAAAAAGCATCCAAATTGGAAAGGAGGAAGTAAAACTCATTATTCGCAGGTGGCATGATATTGAACGTAGAAAACCCTAAAGACTCTACAAAAAAACTAGATTTAATAAATGAATTTGGCAATGTAGCAGGATACAAAATCAACACTCAAAAATCGATGGCTTTTTTATACACTAATAATGAATTCTCAGAGAGAAACTAAACAAACAATCCCATTTACCATTGCAACAAAAAAATTAAGATACTTAGGAATAAACTTAACCAAGGAGGCAAAACGCCTGTCCTCAGAAAACTATAGATCATTGAAAAAAAAAGAGAAGAAGATATAAACAAGTGTAAAGAAACTGAGGCTCAGTCAGGTTAAGTGACATGTCTGGTGTTTGTAGCTCCACCTGAATCCAAGTCAAAGGACTGAAGCTGAGGGGTTTCGTACTAAGACGCTCTGCTCTGACCTGTCTGGAGAACAGGATTTGAAATAGGGCCTTGCCTGGCACCTGATGCCCCTGGGGCAAGAGCCTGTAGACTCAGGTGAAGTGTCCCCGGAGGGCGCCTGGCTCAGCTGCTGTGTTAAGGAAGCACCATGACTGCCTTTCCTGCTTCGGCTCCTCTTTGGGCAGCGGAACACACTTATGCTTCTTTTCGCTCTAAGTTCTCCAGTCCTGCCTCGCATTATTAATGGGCTTCTCTTTTGTATTTAATCTTTTTATTTTTATTTTTATTTCCCAGTCCAAAGAATCCTCATCGGTGCTCAGCTGTGACATTTCTGTGGATGACAAATACATTGTCACTGGCTCTGGGGATAAGAAAGCCACGGTTTACGAAGTTATTTATTAAGGACAAATCTCCATGCGGACTGGACTCCTTCTCCTTGTAGCACTTTGTTCTGTCAGCCTCCCCGGGCCCCTCACCCCCATCTAAAACCAAGGATTTCAAATACTCATTGCAGTAGTGGCGTCGAGCCCCCTTCCTTCCCCCTCCTCCTTGCTATGGAATTGTGAATACTCATTAAGAGAACCTGTGATACCAAATCTTCAGCTCTCTACTTGGAAGAACATGGAATAACCATACTTAACAGTGAATGGAAACTTTATGTATTATATCTGTAATATATTTATTTTGTTTAAAGAAGGCTTTCTAACAATGACTGACTAAATAAAGCTGTCTGCTCCTGCATTGATAATGAAAATGCGTTGTATTTGGTACCCCTCCCCCCTTTTTTTGGCAAAGGAGGGGAAAGGAAGGTTTAAAATAATTGATTAAAAATGTTGCTAAATGTAGACTAATGACTGTATAGAGATGTGAAACGTATAATTACATATTGAAGCAATATGTTGCTGTGTTGTTAGATTTATTTTCAAGATGTTTGGAAATTTGAACAATTAGAACATGACAGGCCACATCATATTCATTTGAGTCTATTTGGACAACTTTAATCAGTATATCTATAGCTTTAGATTATATTCGATAAAAGTAATTGGACTTTTTCTTTTCTTTTTTTTTTAGACTTGTTGGCAAGTGTCTTTGTAATATGTTCCTAATTCCTTTTTTTTATTGTATTATAGACAAATGAACAAGTTAAATTTGGCCTCAAAGAGAGAACTTAATCCCTCTGAATATTTTTGCCACATTTCTTTGCAAAGGGAGAAGTTTCTCTTGGGGCAGTTTTGTCATTAGGAGAGATTATGGGCTATTTTTTGGCATGTTCACAGACTGCACAGATTCCTCCTGCTGTGCAAGTCAAGTCTTTTACAAAACAAGGACAGCAGAGGAGGATTTGCAAGGACCCCCCTCTGACCCCCAGAAAGAATGGACTCTCGCCTGGGATGAGGACTTACTTCCGTACCTCCGCTTCTTTCCATGTCTTAGTTGGATGTCCCTGAAATGGACACAGGCTGTGCCATTGTGCCAGAAACATTGTGTTATCTTTTATGTTGTCGTTGTTGCTGTTAAACTATGATATGTGACTTCTTTTTTTATTATTATTTTTTGTTTGAATGCTTTAAAAATCTTCTAAGTCTGTGGATCTGCTGATGTACAGTGCCTTTGCTGCTATGGATCAAAATCAAGAGAACCGTGTAGATAAACTTTATTGTATAAGTAGAAAATTACTTAATTTCATACTAGAAATGGATGGATGCTGCAAGTTGAAATGGGCTGTCCATTGACGTTCCTAATGTGGTAGCAGAAAAAAAAAAAACTGGTGTCTTAAGTGCTTAGTGTTTGATGTCATTAACAGTTTCGTAAAACCCTACAGTGTAGAAAGATTTTGATACTAAACTGTGCATTGTACATAGTTTTAATGCATTGTATTGACCACCAGTACTTCTATAATGGTAGATTGTTTGTGCATTCAGACTTTTAAGCATTAAACATAAATAACTTCTAGTATGCTCATTTCTAATTCTTTGATCTGCTGGCGATAGTTTATTTTTGTCTTGGACTGTGCCACTTCTAGCTATTAAAAATTACAGGTTTTATTCAAGAAGATTAGTGTTAAACTAATGTGGACTTTTTATTGTTGCTATTTTATTTTTATATTTACTTTTACTTGAGAAGAGCTAGAGGGGAAGAGGTTATCAATGACAGGTTGCTACCAACCATTTATTGCGTGCCTCTGGTGTATAAAAGTACTGTCCATCAAAAAGTGGTCATGTTACTCAAAGCCTTGATGCTTTAGAACTGCTGCTCAGTGGTTACCACTAGCCATCTGTGCCGGTTTAAGTAGGTTTATTAAAATTAAATATTCAGTTTATCAGTCACACTAACTACATTTCAAGTGACTATGGGTCAACACGAATTGGTAGAACCTTTCCATCATTAAGGTAAGGTCTGTGGGACCAACGGTGCTTTCGAATCGCCCATACATACCATTTCCAGCCATGTGGGTTTGGGAAGCATTCCCAACACAGTGCATGAAGTCTCTTACAGCACAAGGCCTCGTGGACTGCTACTGGTTGGGTGTGAAAATTTGGCATAAGAAGGAGCTTAAAGAATTCTATATTCCTGGGACTCAAACACCTGTTATTTTCAGGCTTTGCTGGGTGGGAGCCTGAGATGGGAACCCCACGGGGGTGTGAAGTGTGCTCAGTGCTCAGTGGTAAGAGATGTTGACTTCTTGTGCTAAGAGTTCAGTGTTCATCAACACAAGGTTGGAAGCAGCACTTCAAGTGTGAGTACTGTGAGAGCTGCTACATCAGATGATAACATTTTTTAAGTATTCTTAGCTCAATTAATTGCAGTGTATCCTTATTAAAACTTCTTAAAAAGTGAGATCTGGAGTACAATCATTTTGGCACAAACAGTAGGACATTTGCATACTGAGTTTAAGCTTCCAGAAGGAGGAAGTGCCACCCTCAGGAACTTAATTCCTTTTGGTGTCTGATATGTCAAATCTGGGATGTCCTTCAGTTTTTTTCTAACCCAAACATTGTCTGTTGTATTGGAGTAAAAATTGAGATGAATCCATAAATAGATCTACCTCTTCAAATAGGCATCTGTCTCCTCTCATTGCAGAGGTTTTATCAGATTCAGTTGGTACATCTTCTATAGAATACTCAGGCCTGGATTGACCTGCACAGAAATCTTAATATTGTTGATGTAATCATAACTTGGTTTACCATGGTTTTTACTCCCAAGTATGGTGTTGCGGAGTCTGAACAACAACAGATAGGAAACACCCCAGGGAAAATTAGCTCCAGTGAAAGAACAGAGTGGTATAGGACTGGAAGATTAAATTACGTGGAATTACCAAGAAATGGGGGGGGAAAAATCCAGACTAAAGCCATCAGACCTTTCTAAGACTGGCAGGTGAAATGGAGAAAAAACTCTAAGATCTTCAAGTGTCTGCATATACACACCTCACTTTTAGCCCACTATTTAGCCAGGTTGGCTTCTTGGCTAGTGAGCTGCAAAAAATCGGCTGAGTCCTGGAATGGTGAACACTGAAACTTGGACTGCAGCCTGAAATACCTACAAGTGGTTGGAATTGCACAGTCATGGGATAGAAACTTTCAAAGCATCTCTCATAGCCCTGGGATTCTGGGACACTGCAGCCAGGAGTAGGGGAAATGACACCCCAGAGTGAGAAGACTACAGACAGAAACAAAATGTCCAACACTGTCCGCTGAGAATTTTGGCAGCTGTAAGGAAATCTTTACTGCCGCAAGTAAGCAATTACAAAATTGCCAAGATGTCGGTACAAAAAAAACTTAATTCCTTCACACTCCAGGCTGCTCATTTCTATAGCTCCCCAACTCCTGGGCCACCTGTAGAATGACTTTCGCCAATGAGCTGTGGGGCCTGCCGCCCATCAGAGGCTACTGACCAGTCCTGTTGTTTTGAGCTAATTGCATTGATTTACTTTCCTGTTCCAACTTCTATTCAAAACTGACAGTGGAAATGACATTTTTGTTCACCCGAGCACATCAGACAACCTCTTGGATATTACACTTTAACAGTGATGCTATCATAATGGTAGGGACGAACTCTGGCTGTAAGTTGCCATTGACATTTTATTTTAGTTTTGTTTGGGCTTTTGGCAGCAAGTGACAGAATCGTTTGGGTCTCAGGTAGAATTAGTAGGGAAATTCCCAGCTGGAATCTTAGGTACTGGGCCTGCAGGGAAGGAGGGTTCCCACAGGGCTGCCTGTGTCCAGAGGAAAATCATGAGCACAAGCCTTTTTGCAGAAGCCCCCCTTGATCTCACAGCAGGCCCACACAGCCGGATGCTGGAACAATTTACGCAGGGCACCCAAAGGACTGGAGTATGAGAAAAGCAGTTCACCCAAACTCCCTACCCTCCCACGGAAACTAGCTGACCTGAACCCCAGTGCTCTGAATTGCAGTTGAAATTCCATGCCGGTTGCCCAACACGACAGGTTGGAAGAAAAACGAGAGAATGTTCCACATGCTTCCACCTCCCTGCTCTTTGCTTCTCAGTTTCACGCACATTAGCTGCTTGAGATTTCAGCATCACAAAACGTCTGGAAAACTCCTTAAATCCATGACAAATTGTGTTCTGAGTTCCTGTGATGTATGTGCCTACTGTGGACTGAGTGTAGTACATACAAGGCAAAAACCCACTTGTGGGTGAGTGGACTTCTCTAGTCGTGACCCTGGTGACCCTTGGCATCACCACAGGCAGGGAGCCTCCCCCATTAACTTCATATTGTGGCTTGATGAGAACATCCAGAACCAACAAGTTTAATGTTATGTTGGAAGAATAAACTCCCATAAATGTCATGCTTTATTTGACTTGAGCCCAGCAAGATACACACACACACACACACACACACTAGAAGGTACTTGTGGAGTATGTGGTTTTGGGAATGTAGGCAGTAAATTTTTGCACTCTGTTACGGTGGAGTCCAAACTAATGCCCAAATGGTTTTCAGTGGCCCAGCTTTTCTCCCCACACCCAGGTAGCAGTTGGCCATTTCCCAAACTTCAGTCTCTTCTGACAGAAACTAGCATAGAGCGTACCCTGGCCATATCCCGTGTCATGTGGCAGAGAGTTGGACTTGAGCTAGAGATTTTTGTTCATCCCCAGGGTTGGGGAAGTAGAATGTGTTAGCAGTGGGAACTAAGTCAAAGATAGAACGCTGCCGGCCTTGTGATCACCAGGGCTCCAACACAGAAAACAACCAGGTCAGCATGTGCCTGCCTTCTCCCAGGGCCAGCACCGTGGGGACAGGAAGAGACACCGACAGGAACCATCACGAGGGCTGGAGTGAGAACTGGAACTGCCATGCAGCAAGCAGAGCAGTTTTCCTTACAGGGCAGCTTCTCATTAGTTGAAGAACTTCAGTATAAAGCCTACTTGCCCCCAACATCTATTAGGTCAAGTCTTGGCATCGTGCATCCAATGCAGAGGAGGCTGGTGCAGCTGGGAACAGAGCACCCCCCGCCCCCCCAAGCCTGTTTGTGGTTCCTGGGTGAATGAAAACAAGACTTTGTTTCTGGATTCACTCAAGAAATCGTGTTAAACTTTGTTCTTTTTTAAAAATACATATTTTATTGATTTTTTACAGAGTGGAAGAGAGAGAGATAGTCAGAAACATCAATGAGAGAGAAACATGGATCAGCTGCCTCCTGCACACCCCCCCACTGGGGATGTGCCCTCAACCAAGGTACATGCCCTTGACCGGAATCAAACCCGGGACCTTTCAGTCCGCAGGCCGACACTCTATCCACTGAGCCAAACCGGTTAGGGCTAAACTTTGTTCTTAAATCTCAGATTTTCACTGTCCCTTTTATTTCTTCTCCAAGCAATCAGTGTCAATGAAATGTAATTTCCAGTTTTATGACTGAGCTGGGAAACTCGGGCTTTCTGCAATGATGATGGGTCCACCTGACTCCAGGCACATCTTTAAGCATCAAAGTCTTAGTGTGGTCAAGAACAGCCTCCTGGGCACCAGACAGTTGTGAAGATGACTCTGAGGCTAGTGGCCTTGGTTCCCAGACACTGGGTTCCTGAGAAGAGATGGCCTTAAAAACAAAGGGTGAAGTGTCCCTAATGAGATTTTCAGTGCTGACTCAAGCTAAGAGTGAAGGATTTAGCCCCAGTTGCTGAGAGGGTAGACTCGCTTTCACACTAAATGGTTGGGCTGGACCTTGCAGACCTTCTGTGGGTGCGCTTTGAGCCAGAAGTACCAAAAGGGCTTGTGTTCAGTTCCTTCAGACTTGGAAGACACTATTTCCACGTAGTGGAATTTTGTGCTTGTTTGACTTTTTCTGCCGAAGATTTGTTTTTGCACGAGTTACAAAGAACAGTGTTCGATGTCTCTTTCCTATTACATGTTATTAGGTTTGTAAAACTCATGTAAACTTATAACCTGACCATAGACCTGCAACGGGAAGAAGATACAGCACATTGGTGTTGCTCAGGTTTATAAAATTGTCTTTTCCCACAGCTTTAATAGGTTATGACATGTTATGTAACTTGAAGGTATGTATACAAGATGATTTGATACACACATATATATTGTGAAATGGTTGTCGCAATAAGGTTAGTTAACACATCCATCACCTCAATTTGTGTGTGTGTGACAACAGTTAAGATTTACTCTCAGTAATTTTCAAATATATAATACAGTATTGCTACCTATAGTCACCATGCTGTATATAAGATTCCCCAGAACTTATTCATCTTATAGCTGGAAGTTTTGCCCCAAATGCATCATGAAAAAACTTCTGGTATTCTTCGAATATTCCATCTTGGCATTGGAAGTAGGGATTTGTGGGTCTGTACCTCTGTATTCCCCGTGTTACAGGTGAGAAATTGGATCCACAGATGACAAATGACTTGAGTGACTAGTGAATTGAATAGAGCCCGTGTCCTCCGCCTCTCCCCACAGTCAGCAGGTCAGTGACCGGAACACGGTTGCCCAGAGTGTTCCTTTGGCTCTCTCTTTTATATTGCTCTGTCTCACTTCCATGTGCTCTCTGCTCTCTTCTTCTAATCAGTAACTGAACATTACTCTCTCACCATGCACAAGCAAACGTTCATACGTTTTCTTTAAAAAAAAAGGTGAGCCTGGGCTTTGCTACAAGTGGTCTCAGCTCTGAGAAGCTTGCTTCTTGGTGATGCTATTTTCTACGTGACTAAAAGTCTGATCTTTAGTCAACAGATATTGTTACAAGTTTTGGTTACTTTAATGGTAACCAAAACATCAGCAAGAAAGATGTGGCACCAAAAATATGTTTCTATTTTTTTTTAATCCTCACTCGATATTTTTTCCATTGATTTTTAGAGAGAGTGGAAGGGAGAGGGAGAGACAGAAAGAAATACCAGTTGGTTGCCTTTTGCATGCCCCTGTTAAGGGCCAGGAGCCTGCAACCGAGGTATCTGCCCTTGACCGGAAGCGAACTGGCGACCCTTCAGTCCTCAGGCTGATGCTTTATCCACTGAGCCAAACCAGCTAGGTTGGTATCTTTCAATTTCTAATTGGAAGTATTTTAATTCATGTGTTTTCTTTCTCTTTCAAACTTTAAATGTAATTAACTTAATTTTATTTTTATTTATTTATTTTTTTTAGTTTGTATTGCTCTTTTGATAAAATGGCGTGTTTTGTTTGGGACTTTTTTCTTCTTCTTTTTTTTTTTTTTGTAAAGCACTTTGTAGCGTGAAAAATAGTCTTATTTGAAAGATGGGTCACATGGGAAGATTTTCTTTGATTACTAGTGTGTGTTTTGATGTATGAGCTCATGAAGGCCCAACCATGGTGGTTAAAAAAGAAGTGTTTTCACTCATGTTAAAATTTCACTGAGGTGACTGGAGGCCCTGCTCACAGGACAGATTGAGCTTCAAGGCAAAGGACACAGGTAGTTTGAAATCCTGGGAGCCACTATTCTGGGCCCACAAAGGCGTTTTGATTGATTGCTCTGGTTCAGGGACAGTTTGATTATGTACTAAGTGCTTGATAACACGCACCTCTATTAAAAAGGTCAATTCTCTCCACCACCAAAAGAAGGAACTCTTAGGGTGTTTGAAGAGATGACTTTCTAGAATTTTAATTAAGATCTCATCATAGAACTTGGACCAGTCAAGTTACTATCTGATTGCTTTCCTGTAAAAAAATGGGGCTGCCGGAACCAGGGCAGAGATGCATGGCTGTTTAGACAAGTGCGTAATTGGGTTCCTGGAGAAGTGAGCAGCTGTGAGTGTTTTAAGGATCACATTTTAGGAATGTGGCAAAACCATAATCCTGTTCATCTGTGGTCCTGAAAAATCTTTCCTGAAATATCTAACAGCCCGGAGTATCACTATGTCCATAGTTGAACAGTGATGCCCTGCTCATGTCACCCTCTCTTTGGAGGTGACAGTTGTTTATGATGCCAGTGGCTGGCACACCGGGCAGTGAGAAATGTTAGTTCCTTCCCTGATTCACACACTTTCCCTCATGCTGTTATATAAGAGAGCATTTTTAGTGGATATTTCTTCCAGACTATTGTTTGACTAACCGATATGCATAGAAGTTGCCATGTGGCAATAATCAAGCAGGTTGGCAATGGTGTTCAATAAGAAAATACTGCACAACTGTTTACAATGAAGATAGAGGAAACTTTTTAAAAACAAAATTCTTTTTAGTCCAATGTTTTCTAAGACCCTTAATCTTAAGGAAATGAGCTGGACATAAACACAGAAATCCACAGAACAGGGCTTGGGATGGAACAGGACTTCGTGTAAGTAAGTAATTGACGAAAACATAGTTGGATGGGTAGGATGCTAGGAGAGTTCAGAGCACTACAGTACCACACAGAAAGGAGCCTAGCCCATTGGAGGGTCAGGGTTGGCTTTTGGAAGGTAGAGTCGGGATAGACTTTAGAAAGAAGTGACATCTAAGCTAAAACCTGGAGAATGTGTAGGGATTGATCCGATAAGGAGTTTATGTAAATGGGAGAGGAAACCAGTGCAAATGCCAAGAGATGGCAGAGAACAGGGAAACTTCAAAGAATTTAAGCACAAAAAAGAGGGGGGGGGAGGTAGAGGAGGGGGGGGGGAGAGGAGCATCTCTTGAAAGGCCTTGATGATAGGCCACACAATCAAACAGCAAGTGAGCACGCAGCCTGGGGATCCAGGAAGTAGGGAGCTTCTCTCCAGAGTCTGCAAGAGCCCAAGGCGCCATTGTTTCTAGAGTGCTGCTGTCAAATGAGGTGGTATTAGTCATTTCCTGTCTCAGGAAAGACCCTGGGTTCTGTTTTGCTCTCTCTCTCCCTCTTGGACCACTCACTGCTGTGAGCACCCAAGGGAGCGGTGTGCTGAGCATCTCAGGCCTCTGGCCAGCCCCCATGTGAGTGAGCTTGGAAGCAGACCCTCAGCCCTGGCCACACTTCATTTGTAGATTCATGAAAGACCCTGAGCCATTATCACCAGGCTAAGCCACTCCTGGATTTTTGACCCACAGGAATTATGAGATAGTAAACTTTTGCTGCTTTACGCTACTAAGTTTTGAGGTAATTTATTAGGCAGCAATAAAAATGCAGAACACAGTGTCTGTAACTGTTGTTCCTCCTACATCAATCCAGTTCTGTTATTCAGTTCTCTTTACATCACCTTTTATTTCTGATCTCCCTCCAAATTATTATTAAACCAATAATGACTTTCACGGGTTACTTGTTCATTTATAGCCATATCTATTTATTTTTCTCTGTAAGCATGATAAAGTCCTATAACTGTAATGTCTTGGGATTTTTATGGTTTGAACACATTTTTTTAACATCTAAGGAGTAAAATATACAAAGAAGACTTTCTTTAGTTATAGGGAAAAAACGGAGGCCAAGGAAACTGACTTGATAAAAATAAGAAAGGAAAGTTGTCAAGATGGGGAGATGTCGAGATTGGAAAGAACCTGCCGATAGTACTTGAGCATTTCCTTCATGCAAAAATGGTCAGCTCTTAGAGGCAGCGGCACTATTTCTCCCTGGGAGGGCAGAGAGCTAAATGAAATCTGGAAGTTTTAAAGAAAATGTTAAGTGGCGATTATATTCTCATTATACTCAAATAATTTAATGATCCTTAAGAGCTGGTGGGTATTATTGCATTAGAGAATTCCCTGAAAGAGCAATTAAAATACTGTTTCTCAAAAAAAGGAATGGGGACCGTAGTTCTTTATTTAACCTTCAAGTCACTCTTATGTAACCATGCAAATAACAACAGTATGAAATGTTTGTAACATATATGACAAAGTTTTAATATTTTTGTATATGGTTAGCTTTTACAAATCAATTAGAAAATGTTCCAATGGAGAACTGGGCAAATGACACAAATGGACTGTTTAGCATAAGGAGGGGCAAATTTTTTCTTCCCTAATATGCTGGTCCCCACCCACCCATTCACTTTGGAGTCATGATGACTCACCAAGCAATATCTCTCCTACCCATCATCTTTTCACTGAACAAGTGGAAAGTATTGATTGAGCCCGTACTAGGACTGTGTTTGGGACTGATGAGCCTAATAGACCATCCAGGAGCTATTCATTTTTGGGCCAAATATCACACCAAATAGCTTCTACCCAACACCCTACCCACCAACTTAAAGCTGAGACACTGAGAACTGTGTCTTGACAACAAATTTCCTCTGAAGTCATCTATTGATGAGCATATCATGGAAGATGGAATCAAGAGCTTTGTAAAATTCAAGTTCCATTACATCTATTTCATCCCTCTGATCTGCCGGGCCTGTCACTCTGTTTTAGAAGGAAATTAGATGGTACTGACAAGACTGCTCTTCACAAAGCAATGTTGATTATTACCTGGGTTTCTGCAATCGTCTGGGTGTTTGCAAATTGATTTTTTGATGATTTGTTCTAGTATTTTTCAAAGTATGAAAGCTAAACTGAGTACTCTATGATTTTCATAGCTATCCCTTTCTCAAATATAGATCTTATTTTTTTTTTGGCTACACTGATCTCCATCGAATTTTTTAAAATTGCTTTTGAAAAATGTCATTAGATGTGCTTAGAAGTGATGTAAGGGTAAACACTTAAAGGAAATGATGACTTGAATATTTACAGTTAATTGGGGGAAAAAACAAACAGGGTACGAAGAACTGAAGTCTAGAGTGTTTCATGAATTGGCAAAATCCTCAAAGATTTGCTAGGCCACCTCCACTACTCTGAGGTTGGCCTTAAACAAAACTGGGATTTGAAAGGTTACCATTATAGGGGGTTGACAATAGGTAATGCTTAGTGATATAGGTAAAGATGTTTAAGGCAAATTGATTCAAATATTTCTTCCCCTCGGCAAGCTTGCCTTGTAAAAGATACATGCAGATTACAGGATAACATATACTTTTGAGATATGAAGAGATTTGTTTAGCCCTCCAAAGAGAAGAATCACTGATGGAGATTGGTTTAACTGCTTTTTTCCCCCCCTGTCATTAAGATAAATTCAATATCATATTAGATGATGATATGATAAAATGCCAGTTATAGAGTAAGGCCTGCCTGTTGAGCTGCTGCTTAGAAATATTAGAAGCACAGGTGAAATCTCCCTCTAACTAACTTAGGAAAATCTGTTCAGCAACCAGCCTCGCCTGTTACTATGTGGAAATGAAGATGACAACTTCTGAAGTTGTACCAAACTCATTTGTAGGAAAACCAGCGAATAGATGTGAAAACTCCTTCCCCCCAAAACATTTGTAGGTTAAAAACTAGAACACACCTGGATGTGCTCCAGACAAAGAAACGAAGGGATTTTCTTTCTTCTCTAGTTACCTTCTTGGCA
Source organism: Myotis daubentonii (assembly GCF_963259705.1). Taxonomy (NCBI): domain Eukaryota; kingdom Metazoa; phylum Chordata; class Mammalia; order Chiroptera; family Vespertilionidae; genus Myotis; species Myotis daubentonii. The sequence goes on from NC_081850.1 coordinate 45,653,950, forward strand.
CAATCGTAGGCCCATTGGTACACTTAGCTTTGGGGTCTCAAAGCGATAGTTCAGGAGAGTTGTGTGACTCCTAGGCAGACAGAACCATTTTTTTTTTTTTTTTATTACAGGAGCACTTAATTCTTTCTCACTTTAAGTGTGAAAGCCATTTGGGTGATAGCCCAGGCAGGGTATTGCAGATTGGGAGTGAAAAGCTCTTGGCCTCTAAGAAGCAACAGTAGGGGGAAAATTCAGTTACCATTTCCTAAGAGACTAAGAAAAAAATTGCATTTAGAAAAAAATTTGTTTTTGGCAACTGTGCTTAATACTCTCGACTTTGGAAGTTAAACATGGGAAAATGTTGTAAACGGGTTGCACCATATTTGTCTATCACTCCCTTTTTGAAGTGGCAATCTGGGTGACTGGAAAGTATGAACACATCTCTATTCTGGTGCAGCTTGCCGAGAAATGCAAGTTACAGGAGAAAGCCTGCCTGTGGGCTGCTGCTTATAAATAGCAGGCATCTGGTTCATGCCCTCGAGGGGGGGGGCTTCCATTGTGATTTTTTGCATGTGTGTGAAGGCAGCTAGTGTGTACCGGACAGGACAGCTCAGCTCTTGTGAGCTGCCAAGTAGTGACCGAAGGAGGAAAGCGGCCCAGCAAATAGCCGTTCTCCTGAATGTGCTCCTTGAGAAGTTGGGGTGTTTCCTGTAGCAGTAAACCTCATGCTTGGTTTGGGATGCTGGGCTGGCTGGAGGATTGCAGAGGAAGCTGATAAAGTTCCGGGGTGTCACAGAGCATCAGGGCTGCCCACAGGTAGTTGGTGACATCTCATCCTCTAAGATGACAGGCATTCTCTTCCTCCTCCTTATTTTTTGATGGTGGTAGTCATTTTGTGAAATGATGGGCCTATAGAAAATTTGGGCAGATTATGGGATGTCGATATTCAGGTAGGAAAATAATATCATTAGAAGAGAGATAATAGTGTCTGCTGAGTAGGTTACCGCATTTACAACATTTTATTTAATTCCCTTGGTAACACAGTTATGTAAGTGGCATCAGCCCAAGTTAAATGCATGGAAATGGAGGTTCAGGGAAATGAAGGGATGGGCCCAGAGTCTAACCAGTAAGTGGTGTGTTCAGTCTACCCAACTTGAGCTTGATGGCCCATGATCAGCTGCTCCATCTTTTCCTCCCGTGAGGAAAGCACACTGTAGGTTGCATTGAGAAGAAAGCCTGTTTATCCTAGGAGACCAGGGAGCTTTTGCCGTGCAGCCTGGGGTGTGCCGTCCCACTCCTACAGGGAGCAGTGGGAGCTCAGAGGCCAGCCACTCTGGCAATTCTGTTGAGAGGTTACATATCGTAGTTCAGCACCAGGCCTGCATTACAGAGGGGATTAAAACGCCCTTGTCAACACTCTGTGAGCCTTTCAATTTTCAGGGTGAGCAAAAAGTCCTCGTTCATTCCTCTGGGATGGCTGTCATCCGGCTGTCATCTGGGCCCTTAGAGTGCATGTGTTTGTGCCGTTCACCTGGTCATATGTTTCACAGTGACATCTGGTGCGCTCTCCATCCTTCTCTAGTCCCTGGTTCAATTTAGATGGATATATTATTGGGTTTCTTGTGCTTAACATCTAAATAAGCCAAATGCATCTTGATGACTTGATACTTCAGGACCACCATTGTAGGGATATTTTGAAGCCAGTTCAATGAAAATACCCAATGATTTCTAGACTCTATTGGTTTGGTGAGAAATTCCTCACCAACCTGTTCACACAAAAAATGTGTCCTACAGTATCCTGGCTCTGCTGCCTTTCAGCGGAGATGTTGTAAGAGCTTCATGGGCCCATCTAGGTTGGGCACACCCAGGTGCAGGATCCCAAAAGTCGGTCCAAGGACAGCATCATGTTCCTGATGATATTTTCACCAGATCTTTTCAACAAATGAATGAACAAACAAATGAATAAATAAATATAATAAGTCAGTTTTTACAAATGAATCCATTTAAAGAAATGGTCTTTATTCTAAGTTGATGTTCCTCATGACTGTGTGTATATGTGTTAGAAATGTCTTTTCCATGAATTGATGGAAATTATAGGTGGTTGATGTTTATTTTCAATAGCCTATTTTGCCCTTCCTTGTTAGCAAATGGTCAGTTCCTTATTAATTTCTAAATTTACCAAGAAAAAAAATCCTACTGTTCTCTGAAGTCCTAAATCTGGGGACCAGTGATGCTGAATATGTTATTTATTATCTTCACCATCCTACACCCACATCCCCAAAATCCCATCAGTGAAGAGATTATAAAAAGGGGTAAAGCAGCCCTAACTGGTTTGGCTCAGTGGATAGAGCGCCAGCCTGCGGACTGAAGGGTCCCAGGTTCGATTCCAGTCAAGGGCATGTATCTGGGTTGCAGGCACATCCCCAGTAGGAGGTGTGCAGGAGGCAGCTGATCATGTTTCTCTCTCATCGATGTTTCTAACTCTCTCTCTCCCTTCTTCTCTGTAAAAAATCAATAAAATATATTTTTTAAAAGGGGTAAAGCAGAAGGAAACAGAAAGAAGGAAAGAGTTCCATTTGCTATATATTAAAAAAAACACAAGAGGATATCTATTTACATATTTAAATTATTTATAATGTAATTATATGTAAGTTACATAAAATACATGGGTTCACATAATTGCATGTATTTGTTTCTAGAAGCCCTTTAACCTAGCTGAATTGAAGTTTCCCGTTGGGCACTCTAGAGTTTAGAGGTATCTCTGACAGAGCCTGTTAGGTTAAGGGCTTTTATTTCTTGGGGGTGTGGGAAGTAGTTTGAGATTATTTATCATCTATTGTTCCTTTCTTTCCTTTTGTCTCCTTCCCTCTCTTCATTCCCCTTTCTCCTTCTCAGTACTGAATTAGACCAGACAAAAGGGACTCTTCCCTGGCCTCACACTTTAGAGAGCTCCAATTTTCACAAAGAGACACAAATAAATGAAAGGACACGTGGGCACCTCTGTCACATGGGGTCCAGTGTGCAGTGCTGGGACAGTGTGACCCTAACTCGCTCACTTTCAGAAATGACACTGTTCAGGCCCCCAGGAATTACTTCTCTATCCTTGTCCTTTGTCCTTAGAAAGGAGAAAGGGACTCCGAATGCCATGAACACTATGGGCTGTGATGCTGCTACTTGCACCAGAGATGGACACCACCTTGATGGACGTGGAAAGATCGGAGCAGCACAAGTGCTTAGGTAAGAGAAAAGACAAATTAATGAACTTGTCAAGTCACTTTCTTTAATAGTGTGAATGTGACGGGGTCTCGTGATAAGTATCATTTCCCAGCTGTATTGAGCATCCACTCTTTTATTTCTCTTTATGGTTCCAGAGGTATTTGCAGATTAGCACAGAGCACTAGCACATGGAATCTTAAAAACGTTTTATGAAATGATCCAAATGACTGCTAAATCTGTATGGTTGCGGATCTAGATATGATGTGAGAAGTATTTTTCTTTACATTATTATATAGCTCTACATATTACATTAAAAGATGGTGGAAATCATGATGATAATTTACATATTGAAATTAAGATACTTTGTATATTTTTGTGTTGACAGTAACCTATTACATGCAACTCAAATACAATGTTTGAACATGACATATAAAGGAATTTGATTAACAACTTCAGTTGCTACTACTTTAGTAGAATAAATGTTCTCCAGATAGAAATTAATAATAAAAAATTACCTGAGAACTGTAATATTTCAAGAAAATGTCTCTTTTAGCATTACTGTCAATAGAATATAAAATGTGTGGGAGAGTTGATGGTGGCATAATTAGTGTTTTGCTGAAACAAAGGCAAGAAAAAAATTTATGGAATGTATCTGTGAATTAATGAGCTATTTTATTACTTATCAAACATTACTAGCCCATCATGTAAACACCCAGACATGCCCGATATAATTAAATCCAGTCATCTTTGAGAGTTTGTTGACTTTCACTCTATAAAAACCATAGCTTTAAACAAAGTTGTTCTTTCTACCTTTGTGACTATTCATTTGTCAAGGAATGAGACAGAATATATGATTGAACAGCTTGTTAACTTATTTTACAATTATCTAGGTCTGTGGTGGGTGGGCCGCTATTTGAACTCTTGCCATATTTTGCCTTCTTTCCCCTCATTCTCTATTGTTTACCTTTCTCTTCTCTTTGTTATGGCTGCATTTCTCCTTCTTCTCTTCTCTGTCCTTATAACTCTGACTGCAAACTCTCAACTGCTTAATAAATGGAATATTTCCTTATCCTTTCACCCCTGAGTCTCTACCTCTTCTAGACAGCAAGAAAGTGCAATCTGAGCCACTACGAAGGAGAACATGAAGACAGAATTTTCTTCTTTCTCTTTCTCTGGGGACATCGAACAAAAATCAGAGGAAAGCCCTCTCACTTTAGGATGTCAGACTGACCACTGAAACCGTGTGTTCCAGGCTCCGGGACTCACTGAAGGCGGGAGGTCCTTGCAGAGCTGGGACTCTTCTCAGCACTGCTGCTGGGGCCCAGTGATATTTCCTTCTGGGGTCCTGCCACCCTCCGTGGTGCTGGGAAGCTGCATGTCAGTCACCCTGTTTGAGGGGTGTGCCAGCCTGAACCCCTTTCCAATCTGGGGAAATAGCTCTTCTTCCTTTACAATCCTCGCATTCCCCCTCCCTCCCATCCCCAGGATGCTTCTTTCAAGAGCCCTATCTTCTGGCAAAACAAGCCTGAGAGTCAAATCACCTAAAGGCAATTTCTGCCTTTATGGATCACAGACTCCTCTAAAGCGAGGAAATAAATACAAAGGTCTGGCTTCCTGCTTGAAAGGGGGGAAGAAAAACACAGGAAGAGCAAAACAAATCAATATTTTAAAAATTCCTCTCCCACATTTGGACTTTGGGGCATGATGGTAAGAGGTCAATGTCCTATGTAATCTGGAGACCTGAGCAGGGCTGGGAAATAAAAGCAGGGCCCAGCTGATTACGATTGACTTTTGGTTTTAAGGGAAATTTCAGATTTTGGTCTAGGCCAGTGGTCAGCAAATTCATTAGTGAACAGAGCCAAATTTCAACAGTACAACGATTGAAATTTCTTTTGAGAGCCAAATTTTTTAAACTTAAACTATATAGGTAGGTACGTTGTTATTAACTTAATTAGGGTACTCCTAAGGATTAGGAAGAGCCACACTCAAGGGGCCAAAGAGCCGCATGTGGCTCGCGAGCTGCAGTTTGCCGACCACGGGTCTAGGCTACTCTTTGGGTCACTGGAAAAGGGGTGCAGATAGACTCAAGGTTATCCTTCCGGCCAGGAATGAAGTCAGTGCACTTGGCTGGTGCATTCCCAGAGGTGTATCTCATAGAAATGAGTGTTTTCTCCAAGCTCCAGGCTTGCCCCGCCACCGCCCCCTGCCAGTGCTGCCTGCTGTGCCATGTATACTTAACATATAGACAAAAACGCAACAGGTTCAAAAGTGACTTCCTTCTTTACTTTATATGCTCCCTTACTCAACAAATATTTGTTGAGGGTTTTCCAATTGCCAGGCATTGTGCTAAGTGCTAGGTGGGCCCTGGTACATAAAATAGATATGATTTTGTCCTATGGAACTTACAATCTAATAAAGGAGATATTCAATAAACAAGAAAACAAATAAATATGAGTTGAAAATTGTGCTAAAAGAGTGAACATAGAAAATGACCAGGAAGTTAAAACTAAGACGTTGTATGAAGAACTGAAGGAATTAGGAAGGTTTTTGCCTCTCCATAGAAGGCTCAGGAGAACTTTTTAACTGCACATAAAATTTACAGGATGATGTAAAAGTACTTTCACTAATTGTTGCGTTAGCATCAAAAGCTAGAAACATTAGGGATGTCCATGTTAGATTGACAGGATGAAGAATTTCTTGAGCTGTGAAAGAATGGAATAGCTGATTGGGGGGTGGAGTCAGGTCAGGAGTTCTCTTGATTAAAAACAGCCACATTACTGCTCAGTAATAAAGAGGAGTAAATACACAACAACATGGATGAATCTCAAAAACATTATGCAATCTACAGCCATACCATCCTGAATGCGCCAGATCTCGTCTGATCTCGGAAGCTAAGCAGGGTTGGGCCTGGTTAGTACTTGGATGGGAGACCGCCTGGGAATTCTGGGTGCTGTAGGCTGCAAAAACAAAAACAAACAAAGAAGGCAAAAAACATCATGTAGAGTAAAGAAACTTACACCAAGGACTACATATTATATGATTGCATTTACTTGAAATTGTAGAATCTGTTATCACTGCTATGCATTTTAGATATAGTACTCCTAATATTCCTGAGGATAATAGATGGAGGACATTATATTTTTCTGTTGTATATTTGTAAATTGTAAATCAGAAATTTTCTTGAGGCTAAGAAAAGTTAGATAACGTGTCCAAAACTGTATGATGGAGTGGCAGGATTGTCTGTTTTCAAAGTGTGCCCCTGTGCCATCCAGTACGGTAGCCACTAGCACTGTGTGGCTCCCGAGCACTTAAAATAGGGTGAGTGCAACTGAGAAACTAAATTTATAATTTTTAACTTAAATTTAAAAAATCCATATGAATTTAGTTATTGGAAAACTCCATTTAGTTATGGAAAAAAGTTTAAGTGTATCTGTAACAATTTGTTAAATGAATCTACTTTTTCAATTGAAAATTTTATGAAATCTAAAATACTCATCAAGTATCCCCAATGGAAATTTAGCATCCCAACTGGAATGTGCTGTTACTTAAAATAGACATGTTTCAAAGACTTATTGTGAAACAAAGAATATGAAATATCTTATTAAGAAATTTTATATTAATGACATGTTTAAATGATAATATTTGGGTGGATTGGCTTAAAATTTTAAATATTACAAGTAGTTTCAGCCCTTTTTTACTTTTAAAAAATTTTAATGTTACATATGTGACTCATATTCCTATTGGGCAGAGTCAACCTATGCTATTTCCGGTGTACTCCGGCATGGCTAATATTCATATTTAGGCTAGGGGATGCAAGTTACTGGGAATGGGGTGGGGGCACACTAAATCACTAAGATTTATAACTGTGAGATTCTAGGAAATTTTATGTAATACTTAGTATATACCAGGGGCTACTTTCAAGTCTTGACATTCATTAATTCATTTCATCCTTACCAAAACTCTATGAGGTAAGTACTATCACTATTCCCATTTTGCAGACCAGAAAACTGAGGTGCAGAGACCCAAACACAGATATTTAGTAGTACCGAATTCAGTTGGGATATACTCAGAATTTAAAACGTAGTCCTTCAGAACTTTCTTCAGATGGCTTTATTTAGAGATTTGGTTTCAGAATCTCAGATTCCTGAGAATATTTTCCTCCTTTGAGAGGACTGGCCCCTTTCTCACGTACAAGCAGCTCACTGAATTGTGCCTCCCTTCCCAGAACCTAGAGCATTTATTCAAACATGTGTGGAGCAAACTAGATAATTGGCCAGTGGGAGTACCCTGTAACTGAGCAAACGGATGATTAGAGGGTCCCATTGGGGAACTGATCATTTTCTTGCAGGAGAAAGGGTAATTTCATCTCTCTAAAAGCCTGCCACGCCTGTGAGAACTGCCTTAGTGATGGAGTTGCGCCTGCATTTCTACGGCAGTGCTGCGATGGAAACCTTGGAGAGGCCCAGGAGCTGCTGGGTGGTTCTCTCCCGATATTCGCAGGAGGAGAGAAGGTGACCACTGTTTTCAGAGGCTGTTAATTTCCTAAGTGCTCGGCTTTGTTCATTTGGAAGAGAACTTGAATTGGCTGGTCTTCTAGGAACTGCAACAAAGAAACTCAGAGGAGTCATTAAAGATGATTTGAGCAGTTTGGACGGTCTAGACCAGCGGTTCTCAACCTGTGGGTCGCGACCCCTTTGGGGGTCGAACGATCCTTTCACAGGGGTCGCCTAAGACCATTGGAAAACACACACATAATTACATATTGTTTTTGTGATTAATCACTATGCTTTAATTATGTTCAATTTGTAACAATGAAAATACATCCTGCATATCAGATATTTACATTACGATTCATAACAGTAGCAAAATTACAGTTATGAAGTAGCAACAAAAATAATTTTATGGTTGGGGGTCACCACAAAATGAGGAACTGTATTAAAGGGTCACGGCATCAGGAAGGTTGAGAACCACTGGTCTAGACTTGACCCTCTTTCATGAATATGTCTTAAAAGTTCCGGTCAGTCCAGATGCCAGCTATAATCCATGTCTATTTCCAGAAGGCATTGCCTACCGTGGTCTTGAGACCCAGCGTGCTGCATGCTGTGAACACATTGGCAAATCTTTCCAACAGTGGAAGAGGAAGCTCAGAATGTCACCGTGGGCCATTTCCGAGAGGGTGGAGCGTGGTAACATGGAGAGGTCTTAAAAAGCAGAACCCTCTGAGGCGGACAAATGGCAACTTCCACGTTGTCCTAAAAACAGGAGGCGCCAAATATAAAAATCTGAAAGGTGTTATATTTGGGACCACTAAATTAAAATATCCAGGTTTGTCAGTCATCGGTGACAAATGGGGAGAATCTAGTGTCTTGTGTGAGTTAGCTCAGTGCCACTTAACGTGTAATTCTGACCAGCAGCAACAGCCTCACCTGGGATTTTGTTTGAAATGTAACTTCAAGCCTCACCTCAAATCTACTGAATCTAAATCTCTGGGATGGTGATGGAGAATCTGCTTTTTAACACTACCCCTAGACTATCTATGGTGAAGGGCAAGGATTTAAAATTTTTTTAAAATTAACAATTTATTTTTATTTTTATAAATTTGTCACTAACCCATTCTTTTGTAAAATGTCCTATTCAGGGAGAGAAATCCAGCAACCACTCCTTGGGTGGTTCCTATAAAAGTTTTAAACACTTACTCTCCACTTGCCTTCCGTTCTTACTGAAGACTGGTAAAAAGGGTTCATGGGCTGACGCCAGCCCGCAGACCACACTCAAGCCCTGATCGGAGACATGTACACTGGCCTTCTCCCTCCACAATGACCCTGTCACTGCCTGGAACTCACGCGTCTTTGTCAGAAAACACCAGAGAGCCTCCCAGAGAATAAAAACGTGGGGATGAGAATTAATTAGAAAGCACCCTTCCATCTAGGTTTGTCAGACGGTTACTAAATCCACTTTAGAATAACCCTTTTCAGCTAAAATAAATCAGGCAAAATTTTAGTCATGGATGGGTCGTCTCATGTTATTGCATTAAGATGTTAAATTACAAAGATTTGCTTTTCATGTATTACTGTTGTGGTTCATAAAGCTCCCAATTGTCATGAGTATGTAGATATTATGGAGCAAAGTAAATTTATTTTCACGTCTCTCTTCCAAATAGAACTGAGTTTCTAATTTTCTGCTAAAAGGCTGTGCTCAGGAATTTGGCAGGTCCGTTGACATTTGGAGTCCATCAAATTCTAATTGATGAAGAAACACAGGGAGAATGCTTCTCTCCTGGACTTAAATTATAGAGTTGTCTTTGTCCCATGAGATTGAGGTGTTATAAAAATTTTGCTTTAATGTGTACTCCATTTGGTTGTCATCATCCCATAGCCACATTTCTTAAAATCTCGTTAAAATACATTAGGGCTTATTACATCTCTTGTTTATATTAGGGACTCAGTAATAGAAGGTGTCAATGATGTAAACATTACACAAAAGTAAAGGCCTCAGAGATGAAAACAGTGCTTAATGGAGCTGCTTTGCTAGTGGGAAATAAATTCTGATATTATCCAGAACCGGTTCTTACTCTGAGATGCTCCCCACTTACAAAGAGTGTCAAACAGCCTTTTAGCAACCTTCGAAAAAACCCAGGATTGTTTACACCAAAGTGTTTCAAACCCTTCATCTGCTGTAAATTGTGTACAGTCAAATGGGTGCATTAGGATTCATACTAAATCTCTTTATCTGGTAAGATAAAAGAAGTGTTTATAATGTCCCTGAAATGTACTTGCTTTTCCCATGACTTCAGATAATAACATTAACCCCCTAAAAGGAGCCAGTTAAGAAACAGCTGTTGAACCTACACCACAAACAGTAGCATAAGCCCTTTGGTATTTCCTAAGGCCCAACAATGAATAATTGTGCCTTTTCCAATTATTTGACCTCCGTTATGAAAAGGGGCCTGGCTTGTGAAGTTTACCCAGTTTGAAAGAATATTTCTGACACATCGCTTTGGGTTCTCATCTTGGTTTCTTGAATCCACGTGTGATGAAAGCATGTCCTGATGGAAATGCAAATTAAAATGACAATAAGATCTCATTTTACACCCACCAGAGTGGGGGGGTGGGGAAGCCTCACTATGTTGGTGAGGACGCAATACGGAAAGAACCCTCATACGCGCTGGTGGCATTGTGCATTGGTGTGTTCACTTTGGAAACCATTTCATCTTATGTAGTAAAGCAGAGCGTTTAAATACTCTACAACACAGCATTTCCCTTCCTCGGTGTATCCCCTATGGAGATTCTTGCATATGTACACTAGGAAATACACAAGAATATTCCCATCAGTGTAGTTCCTAATAGCAAAAATTTCCAACTGAAAACCAAAATGGCCACCTAATAGAAGAGATAGATTCATATTGTGATATTCATTCATGCAACTGCTGCAGAAGTGAGTAAAATATAGCTTCATGCATCAAGGTGGATGAATCTTAAAAACATAATGCTAGAGAAGATAGCGATTCTAGAAGATAGGATTCCTTTTGAATAAAGTTAGTGTAAAATGGTTAAGAAAAGCAAGCGCCCATGAGGTAGGTGTGATGGCCTGGAGTGGGCTTAGTCTTCCTTATAGAAGGGGAAGACCAAGCTGTGCTTGATCCAGGACACAGTGACATTGGGGAAACTAGAATGGCTGGTGGCCTCTCAAGAAGTTAGTTGCACATCAGCTGAAGCATTTGTAGTATTGGCCCTTGTCACAGGGAACCCTGCATCTTTGTTTGACTGACTCACAAGTCAGAATTCTGAACCTAAATCTTGATGCCCCCACTTGTTATAGGTGTAGTCTTTGGAAAATTCCATAAGCCCTCAGACCTTGCATGTCCATATCTATGAAACGAGGAGTGAGATTCAAATGATGCAATTGATACAAAACACATAAGAACAGCGACAGCAGTGCCCAGCACATTAGCATTCCACTGTATTGGCTCCCTTAATTCTTTCCTCTATTTGATATTAAGTTCCTTGAGGGAAGGAGCAGGGCACATTCATTTTGCATTGCCCTGAGGGTCTGGAACACCGTCTGGAACATTGCAGATGTTAGGTAAATGTTATTAAATGTGCAAATGAAAGGGCTATTGGTGAGACTTTGGCACCCTAGTAAATTAAAATATTGACCTTTTTCTCTCCATGAAATTCCCTTAAGATGAATGTATTAGGTAGGCTTTAGTTTCAGCAGCATTTAACAGAGACCCAGATAGCAGGGGCTGAAAAGACAGAAGTTTATTTCGCTCCCATGTAAAAGTCTTCATGTAGGCAGTGCAGGCTAAGATTGGTGTAGTGGACCCTTGTGTGTCCCGGTGACCTTTGACCTCATTGTCCCAGATGGAGGAAAGGGAGGAAGAAGGGCGGTACTGCCACTGCCTTTAGTGACACAACCAGGAAGTGACACACGTCTCCTTCCCTCGCCTCCCATTAGCCAGAAGTTCTAGCTGCAAGGGAGACTGGGAATGGAACTTTATTCCAGGCCACCATGTGGCTTCCATTACTTCAGAAAGGGAGACTAAATAGTAAATATGAAATTCCCTCAACAGTCTCTCTTCTCTAATACTTTTTGGGAAATGGAATGATTGCCTGAACCATGAGGATGGCAGCCAGTGACGGAGGACAGAAAGTCTAGAAGCATACTGAATCCCTGATAAATGAGGAGTTGCCAGACAGCCTTAAATTTTCCTATTTTCCTTTTATGTGTGAGAAATAAGTTGCTTTCTTAAAACCCCTATTATTTGGGATCTTTGTTGTAACAACCTGCATTCTACATAATGCCATAGGGCTGGTGCACACGTGTGTCTGTGGCCATGTGTGAGTTAAGGAAACTTGAACCCATGTTACTACCCACCTGGGAGTGAGTGGTCCCTCTCTCTACTGAGTCAGGGCTACACTGACTCGCAGGAAACCATTCTTCTCTCCGCCCAGCTGTGACTTCACTCTATTAGGTTAAATTTTAAATCAGGGGTGAGTTAATATGCCAAATTGTACCCAAGTGGCCTCCAATTTATTCTCTTCTCACTTATAGGGTCAGGGCTCGTATACTTTTATACCAGCAGCACAAACTGTATGAGACTCTTTAAAGAAAAATCAAGCCAATCAGAAATAATAAGATGATAAAACACAGTCCTGTCTCACTATAGGAAATCTCAGGGTGTGAAAACCCAGATATATTTGGAGTGATAAGGCCTCTCCCAAAAGATGGATCTCTACAAAATAATTTACCTGAATACTTAACAATTGCTGAATACATAAATACCTTTAAGTAGTGACATTTCCTTGCACATTTATAATACTGTGCCCAAATTACTTGCAGTTTCCCCACAACCCATCTGTTACATAAAGTGAGATACACCAGCTCAAACACCCATCCTAGGTCTGAATAAAATAGGTGGAATTTTGTCAGTGTAACGTTCTTCTTTCCATGTTACTGTGTTGACATTAACAAAGTCAGTATGAATAACATGAATGAATAGTAAAGAAATATTAAAAGAAATAGTAAAGGAATCCCAGTGATGTTCCAGTTTGTACAAGATTAAGCCTTCCATGTTTCCTCCTGTTCCATTTTATCAGAGTTCTGACACATCTTTTCCCCACACATGTTAGAGTTCATGCCTTGTATACTTTATAGTTTATACCTTGTATATTTTTAATGACATTTTAAAAAAAAACAACCTCAACTCTAGGCATTTTCTTTTTTTAGATTTTAGTGATGATACCATGGGAAGGTTGAAACTTAAATAACTATGATCCCCTAAGTCAAGACCTCCAGCTTTGAAGTAGGCCAGACTTCATACCTAACAGCTTTCACCTCTAATGTCACAGAGAAATACAAAAAGAGCCTGCCAGAGAACCAGCCTTTTATTTGGGCTGTCCTTTCCTTATGAGTTCTTAAAAAATAAACACCCCCCCCCAAAAAAAAAAACCCAACCAAACAAACAAAAAATCCTGCTGTAATGATCTATTCTCTTGCTTTTCTTCAGGAAGAATGACATCTGAATTTGAGTGTGGCATCTTTCTCTCCCCAGGAATCCATGGAGTCCACTTCCTGTGAGCAGTCAGTTCAATACCTCACCAGCTTTGCAGCCTCAGCTCCATTTGCAGATGATGCTGCCACTTTGAGGGGAGGAAAGGTCCTGGCGAGCACCAAGTCCACACACCAGGCAAGGAACCCGACGTTTGCGATCTCCGCTGGATGATGCCAGGACGAGGGGCGCATTCAGACCTGCTATCAGGACCCTAGTTCAGGTTCATTACCTTCTCTTTCATTCCCAGGGCATGTCTCCTCTAGATGGGCAGGGATTGGAAAATCTTTTATCAGTTCCAGACATGTAAGTTTGTAGAAAGAAATTCAATTCGCAGAGGGAAAGCCATACATAGATATAGACTATCTAGGACTTTCGGAACTACTCTTTTCTGCCCAGAACATCTGCCCTACGGCCCGTTCTCCTCACTCTCTGCCTCTGGGAAGCAGGAGGCTCCCTTTCCAGGGCTTCTCTTCCAAGGCTGCCTCCTTTGGGGATTTCACACTCCCAACTCCGACCTGGCCAGAGGCCCCTTGGAACTTCTTTGAGACTCCACTGGACGTCTGAATTGGCGGTTTTGTATGTCTGGTCTCTGGGTTCCCCGTGGTGGTTGCTGAACTATAGTGCACTCCACTTGGAGGAAGGAAGCAGAAAACCCACCTCAGATTCACTTCTGTAGTATTGCTTTGCGTTTTCTTCTTGTCACTGAGTTGCCGGCCCATTTCCTGTCTCCAACTATATTCACTCTGGACCCAGCAGGCATGAGAACAGTTCCTCTCTCTGTTTCAGAAATGACCAGCAGGACTGTACCTAACCACAGGCCAGGTGCATCCAGCCTGGATCCTTCTGCTGAATGGACCCCTCCCTGCCTGTGAGCTCTGGTAACCACTTTCTGTTTTGCCTTTTGTTTACTTCCTGCAAGAACCAAAGATGCTCGTGTGTCTGGAGGACCGTGGAGTGGCATGGAGAGAATGTTGAACTTGAAAGCAGATAGATAGTAAGATCAATTCTCCTGGCGTGCAAACTTAGTGTCTTTGTGATTGTCAGATGCCATTTAACCTCACTTAGACCCAGTTTCTTCATCTGGAAAATGGATGCACACATGCCCTTGCCGAGTCAGCAGCAGCCAACAGAATCCCCTTCTCCAGGGATTTCCCTGAGACTAAGTCTCCGTCCATCTTTTTAAAGATGTACCACATATGTTCTGTTTACAGAATCTAAAAGTCAGAGTCCCTTAAGAAAGCAGAAATGGAAATTAGCATAAAAATCTAGAGGTCTTCTAATAATGTGAAGTTTAGTTGGATTAATTGATAGAAGAGAACTCAGCAGAGCAGGCCACGTGGTGGAGATTCTGCAAGATGAGTTCTCTTCCCTTTTCCCTTGTAGCGGGGCCTGGTGGGCACATCTTCATCTCCAGATTCCGGGCAGAGTCCCTAGGAAATCAGGGATGAGGGGGTGAAAGTATCCTATCTCCGCACAAGTCATTTGGAATGTTGGGTTTGCTTTCATAGGTTTGTTGGTGTGTGTCCCTTTAAGCAGAAAGGGTAGAGCGAAATCCCACTCATCTAATTCTGTTCAGGAATGATCACTGACGTTGCTGGAATGAACCTACATGGGGCTTCTCCCAGCTTCCGACACCTCCTTATTGATTGTGATCTGAGACAATGGAGCATGCAACCGCCTGAGACGCCTGTTAAGCCAAGGAAAGCATTGGTGGGGCGTGTGGTCATTTGAAAAGCCACATAACCACGCTTGTGGTTGAGACTGTAACGGCCCAGAGGGGTGGGTTTGGATGTGAGGAAAAGAGCTGAAGCTATGACTAAGGAGGGATTCTTTCTTTAGAAAGCCTCTCTATTCCTCTCAGCGTGTGGTTTTGGTTAGCAGCAAGGAGGTGGGAATGGCATCCTGCTCAGCCTCCATCACGCCACGCTGCTCGGGCTGGGTTGGGTGTTCTGCAGGGCTGACACTGTATCCATTCATCCTGTGCGCTCACTTACTGATGCTTGCTATGTGCCATGGATTGTTTTTAAGCGCTCTTCTAGTCTTACTTATTCCTCGTAGCACCGCTGTGAGGTAGGCACCATTTTTATCCCCGTTGCACAAAGGGAGAAACTGAGGCAGAGAGAGGCGAGGCTTTTTTCATGCCCTTCAATTAGTAGGAGTCATTTTAGCTTTAGAGTGATTGACTTGAAGGTGGCAATTCCTAGAGATTTTTCCCCCTAAATGATCTGTTCTGAACCATTTTTTCACTAAGCGATTCACATGTTTGTTTCAGACAGTGGCAGACAGTGCAGACAAAGCAAGGGGGAGACGGGGAGTCACTGATGTTAGGCCTGAATGTGCCATGAAGCAGGTGG
This sequence comes from Myotis daubentonii, assembly GCF_963259705.1. Taxonomy (NCBI): domain Eukaryota; kingdom Metazoa; phylum Chordata; class Mammalia; order Chiroptera; family Vespertilionidae; genus Myotis; species Myotis daubentonii. The sequence goes on from NC_081850.1 coordinate 45,669,553, forward strand.
CCTGGTGGTCATGTCTATGGGCGACACCTGTAGTTTACAGATCTCCCATCAGCCTCTGACCTCGGGCCTGTGGTTCTAGAATGGCAGTCGCCAACCTTTTGGACCTCACGGACCACCAGTGGTCCGAGGACCACCGGCTGGCAACCGCTGCTCCAAAGGTTTCCTTAAGAAAACATCCCACATGTCTTTCCAAAGCAAAGGCATCGACATGCATCTCTTCTCAGATGAACCTTTAAAGGAGTTTTGATAGCCCGTTCTGTTTGAATCCATCTGTGGAACAAAATCCAAATTGCATATTGTATTTTCTGTCATGGCTACTTTAAAACAAATAAAGAGAGATTCAAAAAGGAATTAAATACCCAATTACTCCATTGGCAATGAAGAATACTGTGGGTGGGATGGCAGCAGCCCTCACACTGAATTTGAGGCCCACTCCTGCTCTTTGAACTCAGTAGAATGTGGTGTGAGATTTGCCTGCAGATGTGACCAGGGCAGGAGGCCCACAGCCAGGCACTGGGTTGAACCCTGGTGGTCTTATCAAAGCACCTATGATACTGCAGTGGAAAGATAAACTGGGATTATTGGGAGCTTGCTGGCAGATAATATTGGAAAATTAAAGTAAAGTGAGTAAGAAAGGATATGGAATTGACTAAGGCAAGTGGGTCAAAACTTAGGCTGTAAATCCCAAATGTTGCCACTGTGCCGTTTTTCACAGTAGCCACTTACCGTAGTGGCAGGTGAAGGGCCACCAGGACCTGGGCTGGATGGCACTGGACTAGCTCATTATGATCCAAGACATGCTCAGCTATTCATGGGAACAGGCATGTTTAAGGGTAGAGAAGGAGCAGGACCTGATTCCCTGCTCTGTTCTTATCCCAAGGCCTTAGTGGCAACACATTGCGTGTTTCCAATTCATCTCCAATGCCATGATCTTCAGGAATTCTGTTCATTTGGCCTCAGGATGGGCTAGTCCAATGCAGGGTGGAAATGCTACCATTTCATTATCCGCAGGCTCTTCCATGGCACTTCCCTTTCCCCCCACCTCTTGAAATCCTCTATACCTGTGGTCGGCAAACCACGGCTTGCGAGCCACATGCGGCTCTTTGGCCCCGTTAGTGTGGCTCTTCCACAAAATACCACATGTGGGCGCGCACGTACAGTGCTATTGAAACTTCATCGCCCATGCGCAGAAGTTGGTATTTTGTGGAAGAGCCACACTCAAGGGGCCAAAGAGCCGCATGTGGCTCGCGAGCCACGGTTTGCCGAGCCGCAGTTTGCCGACCACTGCTCTATACCTTTCAATGTGCATCTCAGCGGCTGCTTTGTCTATAAGCTTCCCCAATATTGTTTCCCCTCTGCATTGAGCTGGTTTAATCTTTCTCTCCTTTGTGCTCCCTGTATTATAGCATGCGCCAAAGACTGTCTTGTTGTTTAGTTATTGCTTTGGTTCATGTCTAACCTTGACAGAAAGCTCTCCGAGGGTAGGATCGCTGCTTCCATGTCACCTTGTGCAGTGCCTTGTACAAACTGGATGCTTAATAACTTCTTGTTGAATTGAAGTAGATTAAAACTCTTCCATAGTCCAGCTTGAACTCAGAACATCAAATGTTTCGGACAGTGTGAAGATTTGTGTGGTGGATGGAGGCAGTAGTAGATGAGCCCTCCAAGGGAGGAGACACATCTGTAGTTTGGGAGGTTTCCACACCAAGTCAGTCCAGATCTGCCATTGAACCTGGAGCAACATGGGGGGCAAGGGTGCCAACCCCTCGTGCAGTCATAGATCCACATATAACTACTGATCCCCCCAAACTTAACTACTAATAGCTTACTGTTGACTGGAAACCTTACCAAGAACATAAACAGTCAATTAACACATATTTGTATGCTATATGTATTATGCTGTATACTATATTCTTACAATAAAGTAAGCTAGAGAAAATGTTATTAAGAAAATCATAAGGACGAAAAATACATTTACAGCATTTATTGAAAGGGGACTTGTGAAGTTCATACCCCTGTTGTTCCAGGGTCAACTATATTTCCTCCATAAACAATCGCTACTCCTCATCTTTCTCTCCCCCGCCCCCCCTCCCCGCCCCTCCATGATCTCTTGGTCCTTTTTGCTTTTTTTTTTTTTAAATATATTTTATTGATTTTTTACAGAGAGGAAGGAGAGGGATAGAGAGTTAGAAACATCGATGAGAGAGAAACACCGATCAGCTGCCTCCTGCACACCCCCTACTGGGGATGTGCCTCGCAACCAAGGTACATGCCCTTGACCAGAATCTAACCTGGGACCTTTCAGTCCGCAGGCTGACGCTCTATCCACGCTCTAGCCAAACCAGTTAGGGCCCTTTTTGCTTTTTCAAAAATTAACTAAACAGGCTTCTTTTTTGAGGGTGGGGTATGCTCTAAAGGCCTCACTAGCAACTCCTTTTCTTTTTGAGAGCTTGGTTTATCAGCAAAGGGGGCCTCTCTGGGTTCCCTCGGGGTTGCTGTCCTCCTCACTCCTCTCTCAGCTTTAAGTCGGAAGTGTGAGGCGGACTCTTCCCTGTCAGGCTTGGACTAGTACAGCATAAGGAGATGATGGGTAATGTAAGCAACAACTTACTTTTAAATAAAAAATAATCCTGATTGAGGATTAGCCTCACCAGCCCCAAGGCAAAGCTTACCTTTGCTTTTTAAAAATAATAAGCTGTGATCATTTTTATATATCTTAGGGACAAGGTCCAATAGTTTAAAAACAGAAAAAAATGAATAGAGGATTCTTCTTCTCTTTCTACATCAGTGTTTTAAATTTTACTTTATTATTTTCCATATGTTTTTAAAACCTAGGGAATGCTCTATATCCCTAATTGCCCCTAGCTATATGAAGTATTAGACAATCTCTATATCTTGAAATAAATTCTCATCTCTACTTTCTCAAGGGACACTGGCCTTTGGCTATTTAGCAGACTTCTATGGTAGGGAAATCTTATATAAATACATGGAGACAAAATATGAGGACTGGGCAGTTCAGCTGGGCTATGGAAGACACAGAAGAAGAGGAGTCTTTGGAAGCAGGTGGCAGGACTGGACCTGGCTCATTCAGTCCATGTGATCAGCAGAAACCTGAAAGGAGGTGAGAAATGTCCCCTTGTCTGTCCAGTCTATCTTGTATATTTTACACCCCAATACTGTTGATCCCTAACAAGTCACCTTCTACAGTCTCTTTCTGACCACAACCAGGATCCAGTGACTGAAAGCAAAAGAATTTCACCCATTCCTAAGTGCAGACAAGACACTGGAGAGAATGTGTATAAATAATCGAGTCCAAAACACAGCTTCCACAGTATGTAACAGGCAAGTTTAACAACGGTCACTTGTGACATAAACAAAACACAGCACTGTAGACAGTCTTGCACCCAACATACCTTTAAGCTTGATTCCATGAGACTAATATCCCCTGCCCCAGATGTCAGCTCTGGCAGGTCTTACAGCTTTTGCCTCCAGTGTTACATATAAAAGATACTCCACGGTCACTTTAGGTTGCAAATACAATCTCAATGCAGTAATTAGAATGTCATGGTAAGGATGTTAATCAAAACTTTGAATGTGACAGCATTCAATCTTCAGCCTTCCTTTAGCTCTGACCTACTTCAGGCATGCTTCTCTAGTCTTCACTTCGCAGCTGCCTCTCCCTTCCCCCCTCCCCTCTCTACTCCTCGCCCACCCTGCTCACCTTGCCCTCCTTGCTCACCTCTTCCTCCCTGCAGATTTCCTCGCCTGCTGGTTCCTTTCCAAGGTCAAAGTAGGAGAAGGGAAGGGAACATAATGGTTTTCATGAGGCTGGCAGCTTTGTTACCCTGGGCCTAAAGCTGCCCAGATTTGTCAGGTTTGCTGATGATTAAAACAGGCCTTTTCTCCATGACTGCTTTTTGGGGCTCTTTGAGGTACCCTGTTGAGGTCTTCCTCCTGCAGCTTCCATGACCCATGGGGACTCATCTCAATTGCGGTTGGTCATTTGTAATTCCTCCCTCAGCCCATAGGTATCCAGTGACATTCTTCCATCTCCTTCTACTGGAGTCTTCTCACCTGCTGTGTTTCCTTATTGGGCAGGACAAGACGAGCTGGGCCTCTCTCTGGCATGCCTCACATCAGTTCCCAGGATCCTTTGCCCAATGGGCCTCAACATTTTCTGAGGGGTCCTCAAAACTCTGATCACCATTCTTGAAGACAGAAGGTGGTATCCCCATCACTCTTCCACAAAAGGGAGGATGGGGTTCACAATACAGCAACACCTTTAAAAAAAGAAAAAGAAAAGGGAAGTTTAAAAAAATGGATAAAAAACCTTTGCCAATTTCCTTTTTCCACTCTCTCTGGTCTCCTTTTATATTTTTTATTTGGCTAAAAGGTTCAGGATTCACAGGGTAAGTTTCTGAGGCCATTTCCTTTGGCCATTTGTACACAGAGGTGAAGGTCTTATCTTACTCTCACTTTGGTATATGGTATCTGTTGTTTTATCCCAATCAATACTGAGACTGGAAGAGTTCCATTCTCGCACGCTGCTGCACATCTTACCTGAAGTAGCTCCGATTGTCTAGTGTGTGCCTCTACTCTGGCCCTGCCCAGGGATGTTAGGTAAACCTATCAGGCCTGAAAACTTCAGAAGCCACAGAAAAGTAAGCCTTTTGGGACAAGTCCTTTTTATTTATGTTGCCCTAGACAATGCCAAGATTTCTACCCAATTCTCGGAGGTAGACGTGGGGAGGGTAATGGACAGGTAGGAAAGGCTTAGCTCATTTCTCAGGGGAGGAATCTATACTAATAATAGAGGAATATGAAAATTGTCCGGGATGCCGTCACAGTAACAGTAACGACCAAACAGCAGGCTGCGTGGGGCAACCAGGCCGGCCGGGGGGTACAGTTGGGGCGACCAGGCTGGCAGGGGGAGCAGTAAGGGGTGACCAGGCCGGCGGGGGGCAGGATAGGGCCTAAACCGGCAGTCGGACATCCCCCAAGTGGTCCCGGATTAGAGAGGGTGTAGGCTGGACTGAGAGAACCTGCCCGTAAATGAATTTTGGGCACCGGGTCTATAGTCTATATATATATAAAAGCCTAAGGGACCGAATGACTGGTCAACCGGTTGACTGGTCACTGTGACGTGCACTGACCATCAAGGGGCAGATGCTTAATGCAGGAGTTGCCCCCTGGTGGTCAGTGTGCTCCCACAGCGGGAGCACCGCTCAGCTGACTGACCCGTCCTGTCGGCCCACCAACGTGGAGCAGCCACTCGCTCCCTCAGTAGTCCTGCAGGTCCAATCTCTGGAGAACGGGCCAGGCACTGATTTACCGTAGGTGTGGGACTGCTGGTTTCGGCCTGATCCCCGCAGGCCACCCCGAGGGACCCCACTGTGCACGAATTTGTGCACCGGGCCTCTAGTAGAAAACAAGATCTGCCCTCCTTAGTGTTTCAAGGATGAGGTGGAAAGGGAGAGATGCATATTCATTAGCATTTAGAAGGAAATCATTAATCAGCTCTAGTAGCTAACCACAATCTCTAATTAGCAAATTCACAAACTCCACTATTGCATAAGTATTTCCCTTTATGGGCTATATTGGCTATCTATTAATATAATAATGCTCTATTACAAATAACCACAAACTCATTGGCCTATAACTAGCAATGTCTATTGCTCATGCTTCAGGGAGTCCTTTGGGATCCACCAGACTGGCTCAGGAAGATGAGGCAGAAAGGCTAGTGGAATAGGCAAGGACTCTTGAGGCTAGGCTTGGAACTGGCTTACCATTTTTCAATCTGGGTGTCCTGTTTTCTTTTTATTTGCTAAAGCTGGCAACCAATACCTCTTTTTACTGGGCAAAACAAGTCACATGCTTGAATCCGGAGTAAGGGGCAGAGCAAATCACCTTGCCCACAGTGGGAGGCTTTGCCAAGTTACTTGGAAAGGCTCTAGGGATGTTTAGAGTAATGCAGTGAATCTACCGCATGAGCTGTTTCATCAACTCTGATTTTCTGGCTAAGGACCATCCTATGCACAGTGCTCCTCCTCATGCTGTCTTCCCTGCATTACTAGCAGTCGACATTAACTTTTCTTTGAGGACTGGTTTCTGCTTGCAGGGGGAGCTGAGAAGTGGGCACACTCTCTTGCTAAAATGACTCCTGACCTTTTAAAGTGTTGCAATACAGAGGATTCACAGTACTGCTTTGGCAACACGACCAATTCCATCACCTTTTTTGGCCCTTCATGGTCTAAAGAGTCAAAACCATACTGGTTAACCCTGAGAACACTGGGGTATTATGGTGCCAGCATCACTTGTGAGCTGGAAGACAGAGGCACAAAGCCAAATGGGCCAAATGGGGGATGGAGAATTTGAAAGACAGATACAAGGAGAGGCAGGAAGAAGATGGCAAATGGAACGTAACTCGGGTCATGGTTTCCAAGCCTGCTTAACCATCTGAATCACCTGGTGATATTCTACATTCCCTAGTTCCCTGGGCAGAACAGGAACGTCTGATCCATGTCAACATCAGAGACAGAAGTCTAGATACATGTCACTATGAGTGGGAAATGCCCCTTGATACGATTAAGATTCATTTGGAAAACCTTTCTGTATAAAAACTGATTGCACACAAATATTAATTAATGTCTATTTTTCCTAGTTATATGTTGTTAATTTTCTGTGCATTAGAGATAATGAATATAAAAATTATACTTGACTCATCACATATTTTCTTACATTTTGAGTTGCTAATTTCCCCAGAGAGAAATCATACCAATTTTATGTTAGTGTGGAATATTTATAATTTGGTTCTTGTTTTTGTTAAATGTAGTAACCTCACAATCTTTATTATATGTAAGTATTTGTTTTGAGCAAATAAGATTTGAGGATTGACCTCAACAAAATCTTAGCAAATCGGATCCAGCAGTACATCAGAAAGATCATACACCATGACCAAGTAGGATTTATCCCAGGGATGCAAGGATGGTACAATATCCGCAAATCAATAAACGTGATACATCACATAAACAAATTGAAAGAAAAAAACCACATGGTCATATCAATTGATGCAGAAAAAGCATTTGACAAAATTCAACACCCATTTTTGATAAAAACTCTCAGCAAGGTGGGAGTAGAAGGATCATACCTCAACATAATAAAAGCCATATATGACAGGCCCACAGCCAACATCATACTCAACGGACAAAAACTAACACCATTTCCCCTAAGAACAGGAACAAGACAGGGATGCCCCCTCTCACCACTCCTGTTCAACATAGTACTGGAAGTGTTAGCCATTGCAATTCGGCAAGAAGAAGAAATAAAAGGCATCCAAATTGGAAAAGAGGAAGTAAAACTGTCCTTATTTGCAGACGACATGATATTATACATACAAAACCCTAGAGATTCCATCAAAAAGCTACTAGACTTAATACATGAATTTGGCAATGTAGCAGGATACAAAATTAACCCCAAGAAATCTGAGGCATTTCTATACACCAATAGTGAACTTTCAGAAAGAGAGATTATAAAAACAATCCCGTTTACCATTGCACCGAAAAAACTAAGCTACCTAGGAATAAACTTAACTAAAGAGGTAAAAGACCTCTACTCAGAAAACTACAGGACGTTGAAAAAAGACATAGAGGAAGACATAAACAGATGGAAGAACATACCGTGTTCATGGATTGGTAGAATCAACATCATCAAAATGTCCATACTACCCAAAGCAATCTATAAATTCAACGCACTTCCCATTAAAGTACCAACAGCATACTTCAGAGATCTAGAACGAACTTTCCAAAAATTCATCTGGAATAAAAAAAGACCCCGAATAGCTGCAGCAATCCTGAAAAAGAACAAAGTAGGTGGGATCTCAATACCAGATATCAAGTTGTATTACAAAGCCACTGTTCTCAAAACTGCCTGGTACTGGCACAAGAATAGGCATATAGATCAATGGAATAGAATAGAGAGCCCAGAAATCGGCCCGAACCAATATGCTCAATTAATATTTGACAAAGGAGGCAAGAACATACAATGGAGCCAAGATAGTCTCTTCAATAAATGGTGTTGGGAAAATTGGACAGATATATGCAAGAAAATGAAACTAGACCACCAACTTACACCATACACAAAAATAAACTCAAAATGGATAAAGGACTTAAATGTACGACAGGATACCATAAAAATTCTAGAAGAATCCAAAGGCAAGAAAATCTCAGACATATGCCGAAGCAATTTCTTCACTGATACAGCTCCTAGGGCACTTGAAACTAAAGAAAAAATGAACAAATGGGACTACATCAAAATAAAAAGCTTCTGCACAGCAAAAGAAACCATCAACAAAACAACGAGAAAACCCACTGTGTGGGAAAACATATTTGCCAATGACATATCTGATAAGGGCCTAATCTCCAAAATTTATAGGGAACTCATACAACTTAACAAAAGAAAGATAAACAATCCAATCAAAAAATGGGCAAAGGACCTAAATAGACACCTTTCAAAAGAGGACATTCAGAAAGCCAAGAGACATATGAAAACATGCTCAAAGTCACTAATCATCCGAGAGATGCAAATCAAAACAGCAATGAGGTACCATCTCACACCTGTCAGACTGGCTATCATCAACAAATCAACAAACGACAAGTGCTGGAGAGGATGTGGAGAAAAAGGAACACTTGTGCACTGCTGGTGGGAATGCAGACTGGTGCAGCCACTATGGAAGACAGTATGGAGTTTCCTTAAAAAACTGAAAATGGAACTCCCATTTGACCCTGTGATCCCACTTCTAGGAATATATCCCAAGAAACCAGAAACACCAATCAGAAAGGATATATGCACCTCTATGTTCATAGCAGCACAATTCACCATAGCTAAGATCTGGAAACAGCCTAAGTGCCCATCAGTAGATGAATGGATTAGAAAACTGTGGTACATCTACACGATGGAATACTATGCTGCTGTAAAAAGGAAGGAACTCTTACCATTTGCAACGTCATGGATGGAACTGGAGAGCATTATGCTAAGTGAAATAAACCAGTCAATAAAGGAAAAATACCACATGATCTCACTCATTCGTGGACAATAGAGACCATTATAAACTTTTGAACAATAATAGATACAGAGGCAGAGCTGCCTCAAACAGATTGTCGAGCTGCAGCGGGAAGGCTGGGGAGGGTTGGGGGGCAGGAGGTTGGGGGGTAAGAGATCAACTAAAGGACTTGTATGCATGCATATAAGCATAACCAATGGACATAAGACACTGGGTGATAGGGGAGGCTAGGGGACTGTCTAGGGCGGGGGGATAAAATGGATACATATGTAATACCCTTTGTAATACTTTAAGCAATAAAAAAAAAATAAATTAAAAAAAAAAAAAAAAAAAAAAGATTTGAGGATTGAAAAGAAGGACTATTAGCATGATTTAATTTTCATTGCTTTCCAAGTAGCAAATACTCATCGATTTGAGGGTGAATTATTTTATTTCTCTAAAACAAATGATACAATGAATGAGGACCGAGATGTGTTTTCTTAACAAGTACTTTTAAAAAGACTATTTCAAAATGCAAAATGCCAAGCAAAATCTTAGGAAGATGTTACATATTTCTTTAGTAAGTTCATAGTGATCTATTGTGCCCCTTTCATTTCTTTTTTTAAAAATATGTTTGTATTGACTTTTTTAGAAAGAGAAAAAGGGAGACGGAGAGAAAGACTGAGCAGCTGCCTCCTGCAAGCCCCCTACTGGGGATCAAGCCCTCCACCTGGAATCAAACTGGGGACCTCTCGATGCATGGGGTGATGCTCAACCAACTAAGCCACACTGGCCAGGGCCCCTTTTCATTTTTTTTGTGCTCCTGAGGAATCCTTTCTTTATTTATTCAGGAATTTATTTTCCTGCTTTGAATTGAAATACTCTGTGGAGAAACCACTTGATATACCTGTTTTAAACTCTGGCTTGGTTCCTTAAAGTGAATTAAAATTTATATTATCGTCTAACTTAGATTTTTGACCCTAAACACTAAGGTCAACAGAGTCTGGTATGATTGATGGACCAGAGAAAATATTTAGTGCAAAGTACTGAAATTTTACAAGCTTTGGCAATAAAGAGTAAAGGTCTATATTTAGAAACGAATCTTAGAAAATATTGCCTTGCAATTTGATAGCTGATTCTCAAAATAATCCTTGTGTTATATAAGCAGGTCAGGTTGTCATATCCCCATGTTAATGATGAGAAAACCGAGGCTCAGAGAAGTTGAGTGCATTGGCCTGTGTCATAGAAATCCAGGTTTTCTGACTCCATGTCCTGGCCTTATGCCATTACAACATTATGATTTTCAAGACAGGATTGGTTAGTTAGGATTAGACCTGCATTTTACAAAGATGAATGAAATACCATCCCTCTTGGGTGCGTTAGTTGGGAGAGAGACAAGCCGTGAGATCCCTGCAGTGCTATTTGGTAAGGACAATAGTAAGAACTATAGAATGAAGCACTGGCCTTATTCTATCAGGATCAGAATAGGGAGGAAGTGTAAGCTCTTGTGTTTAGGAGAAGGAATTTTTTCTTTTTAAAAAATATTTAATTTAAATTTTATTTTTCAGTTATACTTTACACTCAATATTATTTTGTATTAGTTTCAGGTGTACAGAATAGTGGTTGGATAATTACATACTTTACAGTGTTTCCCCCGATATTTCCAGTGCCCACCTGACACCTTACATAGTTATCATAGTATCACTGACTATATTCCCTACACTGTACTTTACATCCCCATGACTGTTTTGTAACTACCAATCTGTATTTCTTAATCCCTTCACCCCTTTCTCCCAGTCTCCCATGGCAATATTTCCCTTCTACAAGACTGGTACTTGAAAAACATTATTTTCTTATTGCATTCAGAAGACTGAGTGATGGAGGAATTCAGTTGACGGTACTGAATGTAGCAACTCCCGCTGAGCAAGACATTTTGTGGTGATTGAAGAAGGTTTGTTCTCGGGGTAAGGAGCATTCCCAGGGAAAGGCAGTAGCACAAGATGGCTCCAGGCCTTTGACCGCACCTGGAGCTTCAGAAAGTCATGGAGGCAGGTGGTATTTCCCAACGATGGCCACAATAGCTTTTGTCTCCCACACTCTTCTACAATGGGACTTTCTACTCCCCCATCAAGAGGCCGAGTCTCATATTCCTCCCCTTGGATCTGGTGGACTGTGATTGCTTCAACCAATAGAATATGCAAAAGGGATGCTGGGTGATTTCCAAGATACGAAAAGTGAGGCAGCTTCTCACTGTTTATTGGAACACTTGTCTTATTCAGGCTATTTTCTATAAAAATGAAATTGATATTGTGAGGTATTAAACCATTCATGTATCTTCAATATATCCATCTGTTTTTCTTATTATGAGAGAAAAATGCTGCTATTGAAATTAGTTCTGCCTGGCCGGTGTTGCTCAGTGGTTGAGTATAGACCTATGAACCTAAAGGTCACAGTTCGATTCCCAGTCAGGGCACATACCCGGGTTGTGGGCTCGCTCCCCAGTGTGGAGCATGCAGAAGGCAGTCAATCAATGATTCTCTCTCATCATTGATGTTTCTATCTCTCCCTTTCTCTTCCTCTCTGAAATCGATAAAATATATATTAAAAAAAGAAATTAGTTCTTTTCTAATATTTGTTCTTGTACTGGATTCAATAGTGGATATGTGAAATTGGTTTTTATAAAAGATCAGAGTGAAATTTGAAGGTGAAAGTGGATCCATTTGTTTAAGAAGACTGTAGAGAAAGAAAAAGGGTGGTGAAAAAAGAGGAAATGTTATACCCTATCCTGAAATAGTCTGTTTACTCTTCCATACTTTTTTGGGGGGAGGCGGGGGAGGAGGTTTTTCTCTCTTTCTGGCTTCTCCTACTCAGGTTTTTATAGACTCTCTTTGTTCTGTCCACCCTTTCTTATAGGTGTTTCCCATGGTTAGTTCTAAGGCCTTCTTTTTCTTCCCTTATTTTCCTTTTATTTCTCCCTCCCCACACTCCTCAAGCATAATCATATCTCCTCTTTTGGCTATTAAATTGCTATTTATTGTGGATAGTCATTGACTCCACAAACATATATTGAGTGCCTTCTGTGTGCCAGGCATTCTTCTGAGGCTGGCAATACAGTGACAGCTTAATATTTTCAGTGGTGTTATGCTTGTGAATTTGATTTTCAACTGGCAGTAATCACCAGCGAAATTCAAATATTATTGTATAAATTGACATTAACATAAAATATGTCTTCTGAAGTGAGTGTTTAGGAAACAACAAGTAACTGGTTAGCAGCTTGTGCCATCAGACTTTCCTACCTCTCAACTTGGAAAAATTATGTGTTTGTCTTGGTATTAAGGTAGCAAGACTGATGAGAAAATAACTTTTCTTTTGACACATATTGCACCGGGTAGGATGCAGTTGGGAAGTCCTCTATGATGACAGCTGTTCATGGCAGGAAACCTGTTTGAGGCGGACGCCAGGAGGGAAGGACAGGAAGTGTCATCTTACTCTGGTCTACTTGGCTCTCAGACATTACGGATTGTGCTGGATCACTGGGAGCCAGGTTTCTGGACTTCAGATTATCTCGATTGACTTCTTTCTTGGACTGGAGTTATTTGGTAATGTTAATAGGGACTTTCCAGAAGAATAACTAGGAAAATACCACAAAACCGTTCATGCAGTTGAAAGCAGACGTCTTTGGTGATGTTTATATTGGGCAGAGACTGTGCCTTATTTTGGGTCATATTCTTGGCTTCCAGCAAATTCTAACCTTAATGTAATTGGCAAAAGTAGTGGGTTTGGAAAGGTGCAGAAAAGCAAGTTTTAAATTGTCATGTAGCTTTTACTTTCAATCCCTTGAGGAGCTAAAAAATCAGCATAAAGGCACTTCCCCATTGGTGTTGCATTAATAAAAACAGACCCTCAAATAGTTCATCTTAAAGATAAAAATCCCATCTAAATAAAAATAAACAAACAACATCTTTTTCATAGACCATTTGCTTCTAGGCTTTCTGGGTATTCTTATATTATTTTTCATTATCATGCTGTTTTAAAATTCCTTTTCCTTCTGAATTCAAGACACTGTAGGGCTTTGTTCTGAAACTGACTCCCACCAAGGCACCTGTGGTGTGTTACACTCACATGACTAAGGGACTTCGGTTTCTTGCTTATGAGCTTGTTTTTCCCTGTAATGCTGTAGTTCCCAGTGTGTGGGCCATGGAAGTCATAGAGCAGAGGTATTGCAGATCCCCTCAAACATTCTAGTTCATAAGAAGACTCTTCCATAATGTATATGCTACATTATTTCATATATGTAAATGAAATTGGGATTACTAAAGTGCAATAATGCTTATAAGCCTTACTAGACAGGGTTTAAAATAGTGATGAAAATCTGTAGGCCTGTATTACTTGCTAGGAGAGGATGTTGATATGTTATTTTGTGAGAGAAGTGATTTATAAAACAGTATGCAAAGTATGATATCATTCTTGTAGGATAGTACATAAAACAGTAGATAGATAGATAAACAGATTCAAGTAAATCAGGACAAAAATGAATTATCTGACAAGTACTCCTCAGTTTTAGTTTATTTATTTTGGTTGAATACATCAGTTGATTTCTGAGAAAATAGGCACAGAAGGTTAAGTTTTTTCGATCATTTCTTTCTGTCATATTTTTAATTTTATAAGATTTTTTTTTATTGTTTCCATGTTCTTTTTGTAAAAAAATAGGATTTTGTTCTTGTTTCATGGAGATGAGTTCCTCTAACATCTTGAAAATTTAGTTATAATTTTCTCTTATTTTTTTTCTGCATTTTTTCTTTATTTGTTTGTTTTGATCTTGCATTTTCATACTTGTTGTTGGTGAACCCTGGAGATCTCTGGCCAAAATGGTCACATGGAAAAGCAAGGCAATAAAGGTGCGTGGAAGCTTTGGGGTGTGATAGGGCTCTAGCAACTGGTGGTCTTTGCTGAGTGGGTTTGCTGACAATTTCATTGGGTCATCCAGATTTTTTCATTTTCCTGTGAGGATGGGGCAGGTTAGGAGACTGCCTGCCAACGTTCTAAAAGGAAACCAGGGAAGCGACCAGGAGATCACTGGTTAGTCTGCACATTTTCACTGTAATTGCCCTCTTTTCCACTTTAGGCAGGATCCCAATGATCAGGTGTGCCTGGTCAGAGCCTCTAGTTTAAGTGCTCTGGATAAAGCCCCTCATTCTTTATCCAGAGTAGGTGGGAACTGAACTGAATGCCTGGGCATCCAACTACTGCCTATATCAGTGGTTCTCAACCTTGGCTGCACATTAGAATCGCCTGGGAATCTTTTTAAAATCCTGATTTCTGGGCCTCATCCTCCAGAAATTCTGTTTCTACAAAGAACTAGCCTATATGGACCTCAACCATAAAATGACCTTAAAACATAATATACAAGATGTGTAAAAGATACATTTGACTTACAAACATACATTTTAACATATTGTAAGTATACTTAATATAAATGTGCATTTAATATATTTTAAATATAGCTATTTTTAACTCAGAAAAATCACTAGTGTTTTGACTATAACTTTAGGATATATTATTTGCTGGAAATAGCTAATTACTTATCCAGGCAGTTAATTTATTTTTACAGTTATTTATAGAAGTATTGAACTTAAACAGGTGATTCTTTTTCATATGCTCTCTTCCTTTCTTATATTATTTTAAACCATCACAAATACATGCTTGCTATAAAATACTAAATTGATACAGAAGGGGGTATAGTAGCAATTGAATGCCTCTTCACCTTGTCTCTCATTTCTTAATCACACACTCCTTCCAAGAAGTAATTACTTTTAAGAATTGCTATCAGTACTCTATACTGCCATTTTTATTATTGTTTCTGGCATTCTCCTTTCAATTAATTTAATGTCTATTAGCATGCCCACTGGAAAATAGATGAAAAAGTTTAGGATACCATCTCTCGAATGCATGTAATTTATTTGAATATTGGAGCAAGTTTGGTGGAGGATAAAGAGCTGTGTCTTATGATATCTGGTTGCTTTTAAGAGCTTTCAATTAATTATAACAGGCCAATATTTTTCCAGTTACCATGGTTAACTGAAGGCTATCATACAAATTAGTTTTACAGATCATAGCAGTGGGTATCACACTTTAAGGAAGATTATTTTAAAGGGTTTCCTTGTATTCCATGCTAGGAGAAAGAGCCAATTCGGAGAATAAGAATGAGATGAAGAATCTAAACTGACACCCAAATGAAAGCCTGTGTGCTGTGAGAAGCATTCAAATAATTTTTTAATGAACAGCTTCCTTTGACTTATTTTAAGATCTAAATGTAAGGGGTGGGGGGAAATAAAAGCATGACAGGGCCCTAACCTGTTTGGCTCAGTGGATAGAGCGCCAGCCTGCGGACTGAAGGGTCCCAGGTTTGATTCTAGTCAAGGGCATGTACCTTGGCTGAGGGCACATCCCCGGTAGGGGGTGTGCAGGAGGCAGCTGATTGATGTTTCTCTCGCATTGATGTTTCTAGCTCTCTATCCCTCTCCCTTCCTCTCTGTAAAAAAAATCAATAAAATATATTTAAAAAAATAAAAGCATGACAGGAATAGACTAGATGGGAAAAAATTAAACAAGATTCAGCCCCATTTGTTACGAATGACAAGGAAAAGATAATAGCCAAAAAGCAAATGGAGTTTGTTAGTAGAAGGAAATAATGATAATGGAATTTTCACAAAATAGATCAGGGAAAAAGTAGATACAATTTTTTTTTAAAAGTTTGCTAATCAGCAGAGATGGCATACTATGAATGTCTCTAAATGGCTGAGATATTGGTGTTTAAATTCTCTCATTACCAAGAGAAATAAAGAAGAAAAGTTTAGATCACGAGTGAATAATGAGTAAAATGGCAAACATGGCTACTAAACATGCAGATAAGTGACTGTTGTATTTGGAAAATTTAAAACTTAGATCTATCAGCATCTCTGGTTGACATGTCTCCTCTTGGGTAATATGCGAATCAGCTAATGTGCTTACCAAACCACTTATGATGCAGAATTTTTACAAGATAATTGTGCTGATTTAACATAAACTAAATATCTAAATGCATCGATCTCCAGAGCTGCCAATTTTCAAAGAAGGAAAGCAGGACAACTGGAATAACAAATATTTAAAGGCTCTACAGTTTTAGTCTTCAGATTGAGCTTCTCCCTCCTTTTGCTCAGAAGGCTAATATAATAAAAACATATGCACATTCCTGTAGCTAATATGAATTTAAGCTAATGAAATGTAAGCACACTTATTATCTGATTTTACTCCTTACATTTATTTGCCAAAAACAAAAGAAAAAAAAAAACTTGTTTGTTGATTAAACTCAGGGAAATAATATAGTAGACTGTCCTATAAAGCATGTCTCCATGAAAGTATCTATTGAGCTTTGGTGGGAAAATATTAAAAATTCTACTTATTGTTATATCTCCTAATTCTGTTAACATATTATAAAAAAGAAATTAAATTTACTAATACTGTATTTAATTTACTGGTTGACTTATTTTGGAGTGTTCCACAAAAAAATGGGATGTTGGTGGATGGTTGTCCATTTACTTGCTTTCAGCATCCTGCAACCTCTTACAGCCTATATGGGCCTGTTTCAGTGGTTGATTTTAATAGGGAATCTTGTTTGCATCTCAACCTTTAGATAGGAAGTGGACTAAAGGATTCCTGCAAATACATCCCAGATAAAATATAATAACAATGATTAAGCACAGGCAAACAGCAAGAACTTGGCAGAGCTGACATTTAACCCACCCTTAATATGAGTGCGTATTTATCCATTTAAAAGATAAAACAATAACAATCTAATCATCTAATTTATTGGGCCTAATGCTTGGAAATTACCAGGAAGGCCTTTTCACGTGTGAATTTATACCCACAACAAAGGGATTACCTATTGATAGTGTGAAGTTATCATGATTCACAGAATGTTTAAAAATACTGGTAGTTTTATTTCATCCTTTAAATTGCCTAAATGTGCTGCATATATAAATGTATAAATAAGTATCTAGAAATCCCCACATATAGGAGCCCCACATATAGGAATTACTTTAAATGACAGCAGTTTGGAGGCAGTGGGTACCAAACAAACAAATGATCATCAAACCACAAAGCAACTTACCAGCCCAAGGGAAAGGGGGCGGGGGGGTGCGGGAGCTTATCTGTCTTTTTGATTTGAGTCCAGCCTTGTATGCCTTCCTTAAGCTACTTAAGTCACAAAAGTAAAGGTCTGTAGCTTCTGGCTATGGCTGGTCCTCTTTCTGAATTTAATCCTCTTCTGCTCCAGCTCTCCTCTTTGGCTCTGTTCTTCCAAAGCCAGGGGTGGGCAAACTGTTTGACTCGAGGGCCAGAATGGGTTCTTAAACTGGACCGGAGGGCCGGAACAAAAGCATGGATGGAGTGTTTGTGTGAACTAATATAAATTCAAAGTAAACATCATTACATAAAAGGGTATGGTCTTTTTTTTTTTTTTTTTTTTAGTTTTATTCATTTCAAACGGGCCGGATCCGGCCCACGGGCCGTAGTTTGCCCACGGCTGTTCCAGACTATGGACTTTGTTCCACATATCCACGGGGAGGGTACTATTGTGCTCTCACCCTGGATATTGTCACATCCATCGACCGACTTCATTTGTTTCTCTGGCTCTTTTGACAATGATTTTTTTATGATTCCGGTATATCATGCCTTTCCTCAGTTGAATAGCCCTCCAGCTAGGTTTCAGTTTAGTTTGAGAGCCTGTCTTCAGACCTTCAGACCTGGGCTGTGGAAACAAAATGCTCACGATAGATACCTGAGTGGGACATTAGTCCATAGTTTTCTAATTGCTGTTATTTTATTCCTGAGTTGTAAAAATTTAAAAAAATATAAAGAGTATAAATAAGCCTATAAATACCACTTTTAATCCTACAATTTAAGACTATCCTTTGTTAACATTTTGGTGCTCTTATCACCTGAAATTTGTATGCATATAAATGACTAAAAGAATAGGGTTTTAAAAAAGAATTGGATTTATACTTTATATACGAACTTTATGCTACTTTGTTGTTTAACATAAATAAATATGATCTCAAGCCCATAATAATCTTTTTAGACACAATTTTAAGTGATTATACAATATTCCAATATTTGTGGGGATTTTAACCTTAATATTTTATTCTGATTATTTATTTGTATTACATTTTTTATGGAAGTCTTGTATTCTGCCTGATAAAACAATGACATTTGCTAGTATGTTTTACTTCCTGATATCAGTATATTTTCTAAGTCAATGTTTTACGTTTCTAATTATAATTTTTTTTTAAAAATAAGCAATATAATGCTGAGATTCTTAAAGGCAATGCAATTTTACCTTTGTGAAATGATTCAATTTTTTCTTTTTACTTCCCTTTCATAAGTGAATTAGCTTTGGGTATTTTAAAAGATTTAGGGTCTGATTAACCTAGTGGAGTAACAACTAAATCTCCAAGTCCTTTAGAATTAGGACTTATAATGTCCCAGGAAGGTGAGCACATCAGAATATCAGCTTCACTTTCCATTTCTAGGGAGAGTAAAGATCACATTTCTAAAATGTCCCCAATTGCTTCCAGACCAATGAACATCTTCTTTCATAAATGATTAGAAACTTAAGACACAGAACTGTTTTCTGTTTCACCTCTTTACCTCCAAAATCTCCAGCCCAAGTTCCACTTGCTAGCTGTGAGAGTTTAGGTAAGTGATCAAACCTCCCTAATCCTCAATTTCCTTATGTGCATAGTGGGGGTGAAAATCATATCTTCTCCCTCCATGGGTTGTGGTAAGGATTAAAGATCATTCATAGTGGCTCATTAAATTTTAGGTACTATTAGTATTGTTCTTACGCTGTTGGTGGAGATAGCATAACATGTGGTTAATATTATGGACACTGGAGCAAAGCTAAGTGTCCATGGAAAGTCACTTATCCTCTTTTGCCTCAGTTTTCTCATCAATAAAGAGGATACAGGGTGGGGCAAAAGTAGGTTTATAGTTGTGAGTAAGTGAAACACAGAGTTTTTAGTCTTGTATTATTATTTATTAATTATTGTATTATATTCCATATGAACAATTATAAACTTACTTTTGCCACATCTGTATAATAATAGTATCTACCCCATGGTATTTTTATGAGGATTAAATATCTGGATATATATGAAAAGTACTGAGAACAATGTACAATACATCCTAAGTGCTATGTAAGTGATTGTTTAAGTAAGATAAAACAAAATACTGAATTCATGTTTTAAGTAACTGGTGGATGGAGTACTCATAGAACAGAACTAAATCATGTCACTCTAATGTACATGTATCAATATTTCTTTTTCTCTGAAGTGTTCAGTGGCTAGAAGAACTACATGATATGAGACGGTTGGCCTGAAAGTACTCAATTTGACCAATACCCAAGGAAGCACTGGCCAGATTTCTAGGATGGAAGGTTAATGCTCTAGAATCATCAACATCTGAGATGAGCCAGCTAATGCCTAGCTCTTAGTTCTTCAAAAGAGACCAAGATTAGGAGGTAAGCATTATGAATAGGTCACTTTTTCTATGTATGCTTATGGGGCCATTGCCATCCTTTTAAATGCAGAAAAGTATTTGTGGATTAGAAACATTAATTTGCTTTTAGAGATTAAATGTTTTGAACTGTTCCTGGGCAAAAAAGAGTTCACATAGAATGAAATAAATATAAATAGTATTACTCTATTTCTCCCATATTAAGACTTTTTATAAAGAATGAGCCAAATAGGCTATAAGACTTTCAAGAAAATCAAAATTATTTTCCATAAGGCAAATGAGCAGTTTGATTGCCTCCCTATGTTTTAGAAGTATTAAGAGTTCTTCAAATGAGGTCCAAAGTGCAGCAAAACATAATCATCCAACTTGGAAGGCAGCCATGGAGTGGATGACTGAATAAATATTACCATGTAGCATCATTTATCTCAGGCTTTAGTGGGAATGGGAGAGAGGCTGGAGAGGGATTTCCTGCCAAAATCCAAGGTTAAACCCAAAGAGAAGCTAGTGCCCTCCAGGGGCCATTGTTTCTCCATTATGAGCCTTGGGTAGAACATTATGTTACTGATTATTTTAAAAAATTATATTTTCAATGGGGGTAGGCAGAGCTGGTTTTGGACATCTATAATTTGAAAATTCATCTGGAAATGTGATGGTCAATTTGCATTGGATATGAATATACTTTTGCTGCTGGCCTTTTCTTCAGTATATTTTTCTGCTGACAAATTAAGGTCATTAAAATTTCCTTACAGTAGAGGCAGTTGATTATTTAAGGTGAGATTGTGCTCCATTAGCCTTTGACAGGGGACACAAACCATAATTTGGAACCTGTAAGGTAAACCTTGAGACAATAGAGCAACTTAACTGATCTGAATCAGGCATAAACAATGAAGGGTTTGAAAGGATTGGTCTCCCCAAAATGTCATGTTCCACGGAAGAATGCTTCTCTATTTGATCTGTCACTAGAACTCTCAAAACATGACACTCCTTGAACATAATATACTTTGATGATAAACTAGATTAACTTTCCCAGTACAAGGGAAAGGCCACCTGTTGCCAGAATGGCCATATTCCTCGTTGGCTGTCTTGTAGCTGTCATCACTTCAATGCAATCTGCAGCCGACATGCTGGAATATAATGAATATGTCAGAAGTTGGAGGTCAGCCATCCAAGTACATGAAAACTTGGCTTGCCTACAGTGTCAGCATGGAGGCCTCCCCTATCATCTTGTGCAAAGGATTTCTGCACCACTTGATTTGTTTGCACAGGGTTTGTTGCTGTTGGATGGGGCACATTTCTGAGAGGCTTTTTGACAGCTCATTCAAATATTTTCAGTGTGGAAAAATATGACTTCTGGTTTCAACCTCTTCAAATAATAAGAGGTGGTGTGAAATGGTGTGTTAGCTGATGGCAGTGGGGGATCTATTGTTGGTTTTTAGTGGAGAAATATTCACAGAGACTGTTAGAAGTGTTTTGACTGAAGTGGAGAGGAGGGTTGGTTGGGAGATCTGAGCTACTGAAGAAATATAAGTGGTGCTCAATTCTACCCTCTTCTACTCACCCTTAACATGCAGTGGGGTTGGGTCAGTTGGGTCACAAACTCTTGGAAGAGGAAGGTACAAAATGGTGCATTATCTTTATATGTCATATATTTATAACGTATACAATACATGTATTTGTTTTTCCAGGTCACAATAATGAGGAACAATATGAGATTTTTGTTTATTCAAGGTTATAACTATTCTTTTCCTCTTTCTTCTCAAAAAGTAAAGTCTGTTTTAGCTAACAGCATCAGGAAGAGGCCTTCCGAAGTGTTGGCCATTGTGATTAAAGAATCACAAGCAGTTCCATTGGCTGAAAGCAAAAGAGCTTCAAAGCAGTCTTAGCTGTTGTTATATGCTTGCTCCAAACCGTTAGAGGCCAATTAAAAGGAGAAATCTCAGACAGAATTTCTTAACCTCAGGTATACTGACATCTTGATTTGGACAATTCGTTGTGGTTGAGGGCTGTCCTGTGCATTGTAGGATGTTTAGCAGCATCCCTGATTTCTACCCGCGAGACGACAGTAGCACCCTCCCGGTTGTGACAATCAAAAATGTCTTCAGATGTCCCAAATTGTCACATGTCCCCTAGGACCCACTAGGGGGCAAAAACTGCCCCCAGCTTGAGAATCAACGAGTTAGGCCAGTACTAGGATCTTAAAAGTATATTCTGTTGCAGTATCATAATAAAGCAGATTATGTGAATAAACTTATCCTCCTAACTTTACCTCCCCAGTTTTCACATGAAAATATTAAGTGAAGAGGAGTGGGAGGTTTATTGTACTCTAGACCATAATTCACATTCATACATCCTAAGAGTATGGGTTTGGGTAGCCCAGAGTCTCTGATCTGTTGGCTTTGGTGATAATAATAATGAGGGACAGTTATGGTGCCTCACTGTGCTAAGTCACTTACATGTGCTATTTCACTGGATCCCTGTAACACACAGCCCAAGTTTGTACCCTGAGTAACAGAGTTCAGGTTTAAATCCAGGTGATTCCCTCCAGAACTTGTACATTGAACTACTTAATACACAGTTTCTCCCCATGTGGACTAGATCGCAAGGGAAGGAAAACTGCTCCCACGGATGCCATGTTACTGGCCCTTAATTGCTGATGCTCAGCAGATGTCTTTCTAGCATTTTCACATAATTTAGGCCTCAGTGAGTCACATCCTATAATCGTTTTATGAGAACAAAGTGGCAAATAGCTCATTTAAAATTATCCCTGTCAAAAGAAGATAAGAAAATTACATGTGGGTTTGATAAAAAAAAAACATTTTATATCTCTTCTAAAACACTTGTTAAATTTTATCAAGATGTGACCTTATAAACTTAGACCTATAATGCATCTGCAAGCTGCATGCTAGGTAGGAATTCAAGTCCCCACTCAATATTTAATTTGCGTTAATTAGCTCAATATTTATTTTTTGGTATTTGTTCCCATCATCTCTAGTATTTTCTATGTGTGTTGACAAGGGGTAATATCTGACTACCGAATTACATGTTTTCTCTCCTGCCCTGCCAATAGAAGTTTAAAAACCAGTGAAATAGTAAAAATTAAGGCAGATTGAACAAAACAGAACAAAACAAAACAAAACAAAAACAGAGACACCAATTAATCCATAGCCTAGAAATTGAACTAACAAATTTGTCCTTATCTGTGTTTCCTTAGTCTAACTCCGGAGCACCTCCCCACTTTTTATTTATATACTAAAGGCCTAGTGCACAAAATTTGTGCATGGTGGGGGAGGGTCCCTCAGCCCAGCCTGTACCCTCTCACAATCCGGGACCCCTCAGGGGATGTCTGACTGCTGGTTTAGGCCTGATCCCGGCCTAAACCAGCAGTTGGACATCCCTCTCGAAATCCAGGACCACTGGCTTCTAACCACTCGCCTGCCTGCCTGATCACCCTAACCATTTGCCTGCCTGCCTGATTGCCCCTAACCACTCACCTGCCTGCCTGATTGCCCCTAATACTCACCTGCCTGCCTGATCACCCCTAACCATTTCTGCCTGCTGGCCTGATCGCCTCAACCACTTGCCTGCCTGCCTGATTGCCCCTAACTGCTCGCCTGCCTGCCTGTTCACCCCTAACCACTCTACCTGCCTGCCTAATCACCCCTAACTACTTGCCTGCCTGCCTGATTACCTCTAACTGCCTCTGCCTCAGCCTCTGCCGCCTTAACTTTGTCTAGAAGGACTTCCTGAATGACATCCAGAAGGTCATTTAGCTGTCCGGTCTAATTAGCATATTACACTTTTATTATTATAGATTTTTTTAACCAGCACTTCAGTTTATATTCATTTATCCTGTTTCCATTTCCCAAATTGATTATAAAATTAAATCAAGAAGAGTCTTTTCTCTTAATTGTTTTCTTTTTTTTGGTACATTAGACCACATCTTCGTTAGCAGATGCTCAATAAACATTTACGGTCTTAGAGAGCCCAGTAGACAAATCAGAGTAGAAAACATACCAAAATGGAAGAAACATACTAACCTTAGCCATATGGAAAATAACTGTACTGCCATTAAATGGCAGAAGACAAGAAAAGCAGTGAATTATTACCACCAAATTTCACTGATTGCTTTTTTAAGTGTTCTTTATTAAGGAGAATTTCAAACACATACAAAAGTAGAAAGAATAAGAAATGAGCCCCCATACACTTTTCACTGGCCTCAAAGTCAACAAACCATGGCCAGTCTGGTCGCATAATGTATTGGTAATCTATTGGGGTGAAACAAATTACCCACAAATTTAGCAGCTTAAGACAACATATACATTTATTATCTCATGGTTTCTCCAGGTAGGGCTAATGTGGAGTCTCTGGCTCTGGGTCTCCCACAGGCTATAGTTCAGTGGTTCTCAACCTTGGCTACACATTAGAATCACCTGGGAATCTTTTTAAAATCCTGATTTCTGGGCCTCATCCTCTGGAAATTCTGTTTCTTTGTTATGGGGTGGGGCCACAACATTAGTAACAAAGAAACAATTTCCAGAGGATGAGGCCCAGAAATCAGGATTTTAAAAAGATTCCCAGGTGATTCTAATGTGCAGCCAAGGTTGAGAACCACTGCTGTAGTTATCTCAAATCTCACTGGGGAAAGATTTCCTTCCTCTCTTACTCAGGTGGTTGATGGGTGGATCCATTTACCCCTGAGCCCTTGGAAAGAGACCTCCCTCCCTTTCTTTCCAAGTGGATGTTGTTACAAAGCACCTCACAACAGGGCAGCTTGCTTCATCACAGCGCCAGTGAGAAAGAGAGCAAGGGAGATGAGCAAGATAGGAAGTCACAGTCTATTGCAGTGATGGCGAACCTTTTGAACTCGGCGTGTCAGCATTTTGAAAAACCCTAACTTAACTCTGGTGCCATGTCACATATAGAAATTTTTTGATGTTTGTAACCATAGTAAAACAAAGACTTATATTTTTGATATTCATTTTATATATTTAAATGCCATTTAACAATGAAAAATCAACCAAAAAAATGAGTTTGCGTGTCACCTCTGACACGCGTGTCATAGGTTCATCATCACTGGTCTATTGCAACCAAATCATCAGAGAGGTATTTCGTCATCCATTCTGAATTCTATCCTTTAGAAAAAAGTCACTAGGTCCAGCCCACGCTAAAGGGGAGGGAATTACATGAGGGTGTAACTACCAGAAGATGGGGATCTTTGGCGGCTCTTTTAGAGGTCTGCCTATTACATAGACATGCCCCTGTTCACTTCTATCTTCCATATTATTTTGAAGCAAATCTCAGATTTCATCTCATCTCTTCTGTAAATATTTCAACATGTATCCCTAAAAGATAAAGGCTCTTTCAAAAAATATATATAACCATAATGCCATCTCTACACCTAAAATCCTATATAATAAAAGCCTAATACGCTGAGTGTCCGGTCGTCCAGTCAGCCGTTTAATCAATCAAAGCGTAATATGCTAATAATATGCTAAGGCCGCTCAACTGCTCACTGTGACATGCACTGACCATCAGGGAGCAGATGCTAACTGACCAGTAGGTTAGCTTGTTACTGGGGTCTGGCCAATTGGGACTGAGTGAGTTGGGCCAGACACATCCTGGAGCCCTCCTGCATCCCTCCCTGGCCCTGATCATGCACAGACGGGGTCCCTCTGCCTGGCCTGAACCCTCTCGCAATCTGGGACCCCCCGGGATGTCGGAGAGCGGGTTTTGGCCCAATCCCGCAGGCCAGGCTGAGGGACCCCACTGGTTCACGAATTCGTGCACTGGGCCTCTAGTTGAATAATAATTATCTGATATTTTAAACTATTCAATCAGTGTTCACATTTCCAGTTGTCTCATGAATATGGTAATACATTGAGGTGGATTGATATATTTTTTAATGTCTTCTAAGTCTCTGTTAATCTATTCTCTTCCTCCTTCTCCTCCCACCCCCTCGTAACTTATTTGAAGAAACCATTGACCTGTAGAGTTTCCTGTGGTCTGGGTTTTGCTGACTGGATCCCCATAGTATTAGTTAAGTATGCCTTTAATATTTCCTTATAAACTGATAGTCATTGATTTTTAAGATGGCATTTTCTTCCATGAGGTGATTCTTACCATAATCAAAAGCATTGTGTAATTTCTCAGCTGATAATTATACCATGCTGTCCTTGCCTCAGCATGTGGTATGACTACACTGTTATCACTTCAATCTTATTATGGGCCTTATCACGATTCCATGTGTTGAGTTTAATCATTACTAAAAATTTTCCCCAAAAAGATTATACTATGGATTATGCATTGATAGGAAAAGTCATTGTGTGTGTAGAAAACACATAAACAGAGCAGAAGGGTAGGGGTTTAATTTATTCATGACTGGATCACTATGATCCTTTGAGGTTTCAGACAGCAAACCAAGTAGAGACATTTGAAGAAGAAAAATAGGTCCTAACGTTGTCTGAGAAGGTCAGAGAAGCAGCAGTGTCAGCACTTGCCAACAGTGTGTCAGCCCCTTGGGAGAAAAGCCCATAGTCAATAGTGGAGCACTTTCTCAAGTTCTATTAAAAATATACATTATCTTTCAATGAAATCGTGTGGGAAAACACAAAAATCAATCACTTTGAATACAAAAGTGATTCCTGTTGGATTCCCTTCTGCATTTTTTTGGTAGAACATTTATTGTTTTGGGAAATACTAAGTGAAAACAGTACAAACAAAATTGCATAATCAGTCTTCTCATAATTAGTGTACAAGGAAAAAATTGGAAGAAAATATATCAAATTGCCGCCAATATTGATGAGATTCTGGGACAGTAATTTTTTCTTCAGCTATTGTTATTGTTTTCCTGAATTCTTTCTAATGCACAAGGACATTTCATGATACCTGATACCATAAGTTGTTTCATACATCATTAATTTTGAAACAGCATTTTAGAAAAAAAAATGAACACCTACAATATTTCACAACTTTTCTTTTTTAAAAAATATATTTTTATTGATTTCAGAGAGGAAGGGAGAGGGACAGAGAGATAGAAATATGAGAGAGAATCATTGATCAGCTGCCTCCTGCATGCCCCCTGTGGGGGGTTGAGCCTGCAAGCCCAGAATGTGCCCTTGACTGGAATTGAACCTGGGACCCTTCAGTCCATAGGCCGATGCTCTATCCATGAGCTAAACCAGCTAGGGCACAACTTTTTTTTCCCCTTTCTGATAGACATACATCTTTTAGTTCATAAGTTTTGTTTGAGCCAAAGCCTTTGTACATTTAGAGTCCAAATGTGCTCCTGAGTCTATTTTGGACACTGTCTGTATTGTCATGGTGACCTCTTCCACTGCATCTCATAGTCTATCCTATATAATAAAAGGCTAATATGCAAATAGACCGAATGGCGGAACAAACAGACAACTGAACAACTGGTCGTTATGATGTGCGCTGACCACCTGGGGCATCAGACCAAGGCAGGGCACCAGTCACTGTCATTGGGGCAAGCCTCTGATGATTCCTGAAAATTCTTTGCTCCCGCACTTCACGGTCCCACCCAGCGCTCGCACCTGCTGCCCATCTGCTGTTGGCGCTGGCCCCACTTGCACCTGCTGCTGGCACCAGAGCCACCACTCGCACCCACTGCCATCACCTGGCACCAACCCCGATCACTTGGCACCAACAGCAGGTGCGAGCGGTAGCTGCCGGCCCCGATCGCCTCTCAGGGCTTCTCCACTTCCCCCTGGTCCTGAGGGGAGATCAGGGCTGGCAGCCATCTCTCACACACACTGCCAGAGCCAGCCCCACTCACACCCACAGCCAGTGCTGGAGCTGCTGCTCGCACCTGCTGCCTGTGCCCAGTACCGGTTCTGATTGCTTGGCACCATCAATGGGTGCAAGCAGCAGCTGCTGGCCCTGATCACCTCTCAGAGCTTCTCCACCTCCCCCTGTTCCTGAGGGGTGATTGGGGCAGCAGCTGCTGCTCGCACTGGCTGATGGCACCAGCCCCAATCGCTCCGCGCCTTCAGCGGATGCGAGTGGGGCTGGTGCCGTCAGCACGTGGGAGCGGTGGTGGGAGCAGGGCTGCCAGCAGACAAGGGACTGGGGACCACGGTGGGAGGGGCTGGGCAGAGGCGTGGAGGATGGGCCGAGACCTGCCCCTGTGCCCACCGCAGCCTCACAGACCACAGTTCCTTTCAAGGTGCACGAATTTGTGCACTGGGCCCCTAGTTTTTTATAAACTACTAGAGGCTCGATGCACAAAATTTGTGCAAGAGTAGGCCTTCCTTTTCCTGGCTGCCAGCACTGGCTTCCCTCCAGCACCTAGGACCCGGGCTTCCCTCTGGCCGCTGGCACCCAGGATCCAGGCTTACATGCAATAATGTTACATACAATAAACATTAATACATTCATGATGCTCAACGCAGGAACTGCCCCCAGCCCGTAGGCCCCTGGCCAGCCAAGGTGGGTGCCAGCGGGGGTCCCCCAATCGCCCTACTAGTTGCCCCACAGATCGGCCCAATTGCTGGCCAGGCCTAGGGACCCTACCCATGAGCAAGTTTCATGCATTGGGCCTCTAGTTTTAAATAATAATTATAGTCAAAATTTAAAATAAAGTTCAAATGCATTTCATGCTAACGAGCTTCTATCTGAGCTTAGGTGAGACTCAGAGGAATCTATAACCTTCTAGGCACATATTAATTATGCACATGTGCAGGCATTGACATCCATGTCACAACTCACTCCTCTGCCAAGTTTTTTTTTGGCACTGACTATGAATTACATGTGAATTTGAGATATGTTAAAATGTGAAAAGTTCTGCATCTTAGACTTGATGAAATGCAGTAATGACATTTATGGGATGTGGTATAATATGCTAGATACTTTGCCTATATTATTTTACTTAACCTTCATAATTATCCTATGAAGCATTACTGTTATTATCCCCATTTTTTAGATGAAGAAAACTGAGTCTTAGGTAGTTTAAGTCATTTGCCCAAGTAAAAGGCAGAATCGAGTCAAAGCTTGAACTTGAAAGAATATGCCATCCCTACCTCCCCACCTCCATCTCAGTAAAGCATTACTTTTTTTAAAATATATTTTTATTGATTTCAGAGAGGAAGGGACAGGGAGAGATAAAAACATTAATAATGAGAATCATTAATTGGCTGCCTCCTGCACGCCCCCTAATGGGGATTGAACCCACAACATGGGCACGTGCCCTGACCAGGATTTGAACCGTGACCTCCTGGTTCATGGGTTGACGCTCAACTGAGACACACTGGCCGGGCAGCCTTACGTTTTTAGTGTGCTGTCCAGTAGAACTTTCAATGTGGCAATGTTCTCTGTACCATCCAACATGCTGGTCACCAGCCACCTGGGGCTATAGAGCACTGGAAATGTGGTTAGTATGACTGAGGCATTAAAATGTACATTTATTTAAATTTAATTAATTTCCATTCAAATAGGCACAGGTGGCTGGTAGCTCCCACACTAGAGAGTGCAGCACTAGAATGAAGGTCACTGTATTTTCAGGAAGATACCAAAGAATTAAGGGACACAGATTTTACTTTTGCTCTTGCAAACTCATGTCTACACAGGGGCAAATATTCTGAAGTAATTACTTCTGTGTTGTGCTTTCAATTACAAGGAGCTATTTCCCTACATTGGCATTCAAGCATAATTTATTTGAAAACAAATAAACACCAAACAAACTGCTGATAAAAACTCTGACCTTGCCGGGGGGCGGGGAGATGAATCCATGCAAGCGCCATCCAGTGGGACATTGGTCCCTCCCCACGGAAGGCTTTTCCAATGGGTTGAGTTTGTCACTGTTTTCAGGTTGGCTGGCTTCATGCCCAGTGGCTGTGGTGGGAGATGAGTCGCAGGGTCCCTAATTCTGCTGCTCATCAGTGTGGCCATTTGAGCAAGCATGAGGTTTCCGCTTTGCAGAGAAAATGAATACGTCATAATCCCAATTCCTCCCCGGGTATTTTGGTTGGCTTCAAGTACCATTCTTTTTTGTAATTAAGTGGGAAAGGGAAAACAGATGGTCACCTTGTCAAATCTTGTTTTCAAGTTAAATACACACAGCCCTCTTTCCTAAGTAGGCTAATTCCCTTTTAATGGTAACACTTTTAAGAGAGGGAAGCACTGGTGTTTTCGCATAGGATTGATGAAGATGCATGTGACGTTCATCGCTTGACCAGTGTGCTTGGAAAAATATTCCTTAATTTTCGTGGATGTGCCACCTGTCATCCTCTAGAACAGTAACCATTCAGTTTCTCTGTGCTTTAGTCTCCTCGGGGTTACACCTTCTGTACAAACACCCACAGCACACCCAGGGAGCAATAACATTCATCTGGGCACCGTAAGGTGTCATTCAATAGGAGATTAAAGAAACAGCGGGGGAGAGTTCCCCAGATGGTCCCGCTGTCCCCCATTTTGTGTACTTTTTGGGTATTGAGGAGGACCTGGAGAGGTGAAGGAATCCATAATTACTCAAAAATGGAAGCCATCTTTTTCTTACCCACCTACTAGAACAATGAGGGCCAATTGATTAGGAGATCTAGGCCTGTCCCAGATTTATTCTCCATTTAATTAATTTCCATTTAAATGGGCACATGTAACTGGTGGCTCCCACTCTAGAAAATAGAGGAAATATCATCAGTTAGGGGTAGGAAAATGAAAAACCGGTCTTTTTGTCTTTGCCAATTCCAAAGTCCCTCTCTCACACCTTTTTACGGGTGTCTCTGTCTTACTTCCGTTTGCCATCTTACTGTCACAATCTCTGGCTCATCCACATCGCATAGAATAAAAGTGGACCTTCAGACAAAGAGAAAACCTTGACTCAGCCCATTTATAGAAAAGCTTGAGATTTGGTCACTGCTTTTCTACCAATCGGCAGAGATTTATTGAGCACCTACTGTGTACTTAGACCTCTGTTGGAATTCTCTGGCCCTGAGGCAGAGCACATTAATTTTTGATCCACATTTAGTTAAGTCTCTAATTTAAAACCCAATATTTTTAAAATGTGTGTCATTCCTCTTGGATTTCTGAAGTCTTTTGCTTCCTATATTTGGAGGAAATTTCCCCTTTTCTTTTTTTTTTAGTTCATTTAGCCAGAAGTAGTGGAGAAAGCTTAAGCATGGTATTTTTATGAAGTTTCTTTTGAAGTATGTTGATGTTTCGGCTAGTGGTCTGATTAATTCATAAAGGAATTATAGTTACTTTAAATACTTATGTTCTAAAAATGGGAGATCAATTAGTTTGGGAGATCAGTTAATATTGTGTGCACACCTTAAAAAGATACCTACAAGAGCATGAGTGGATTTAGGCTCAGTTTACTGGAGTATCTTTTTAACTAGAATATTACATACAATCATTTTATATTCAATGAACATATTGTATAACTTACATAATCTATTTTTTTAAAAAAACCTGTATTTTGGGGGCAGGGCCAACCTAGAAGGGGTCAATGGGGAAAAAAGGGAATATATGTAATACTTTCAAAAATAAATAAATAAAGGAAGAAAGAAAGAAAGAAAGAAAGAAAGAAAGAAAGAAAGAAAGTTAAAAAAACAGTACCTGCATTTTACTATTACTAAGCAAACATTGTTACTAGCTCAGAACAGGAGAGCTAGATGCCAATTCACTAATGTTTACTGAAATTTATTATTAATGAATTGACTGGTCAAGACCAGGCTGGGTCATGTGAGTTCTGCTATTAATGAGGCTACACTACAAAAAAAGGTCTTTTTTCACTGTCTTGTTTTCTTCTATAGTTTTTAAGGAGGGTCTTTTTTGCATTATTCAGTATTTTTGGTTTATTTAGAATTCTCACAGGAAATGTTATACAAAACCACAAATATTTCAGATGTCACTGTTATTATTGAATTACTCATTCAGACTGCAAATGAAACCAGGGACGACTTTGCCATTTAAAACTTTCAGAACAAGAGCGAACAGAAGGGTGAATTTCCAAGGTTAAAAACACGTTCATGCCATATTTGTTTTGCTAACAAAAGCACAAGATTAAATATATGTTACGGATTTCTCTTTCCCTCATCATTTTGTTAAGCCATTAGCTGGTTATAATGTTTAAAAGGGAAATGATAAGAACATACTCTTCTTTAAGATCTGAAAGCTCAGGTATCCTTGATTGAGTAAATTCTATCTTTTATTTTTTAAATTAATGCATTTGTCTGTGTGATATTGGGTTTGTCTCTTTGTGAGAGTCCTTTAAGTGTTCTGATGACTAATCCCTTATCAGCTATATGATTTGTAGTATTTTCTCCCATTCTATGTGCCGTCTTTTTCACTTCCTTGACAGTATCCTTTGATGCACAAAAGAGTTTAATTTTGTAAAATCTAATTGATCTATTTTTTGGTTGCTTGCGCTTTTTAGAATTATCCTACTTTATAGTTCTTCCTATGAAGTTCTCACTATCCAGTTGCTTCTAAATGAGATCAGTTATGCAAAGTCCCTGCCACAACATCTGACACATCATAGAATTTCAATGAATTTAATTCCTTCTTCTGCACTTAGGCAGCCAGGGAGAGAAGGAGCTTGAATAGGATAACTGCCAGGGGTGGGCAAACTTTTTGACTCGAGGGCCACAATGGGTTCTTAAACTGGACCGGAGGGCCGGAACAAAAGCATGGATGGAGTGTTTGTGTGAACTAATATAAATTCAAAGTAAACATCATTACATAAAAGGGTACGGTCTTTTTTTTTTTTTTTTTTAGTTTTATTCATTTCAAACGGGCTGGATCCGGCCCATGGGCCGTAGTTTGCCCACGGCTGGGCTAGACTCCCATAAATTAAGAGAAATGTCCATAACCTGAAGTGGGGACAGAGGGAATGGGATAGTAGAGTCCATGGAATGTGACAGCTGAATAGACACAGGCTAAAGGGACATCAAAGTTGTTGCCAAGTTTTCTTGACACCTGGAAGAATGGAGTGGTTATTAAGAGGAGTCAAGCTGCAATACAGGTTGGTTCATTCAGTGACGATATGTAGAAGTCAGTTAGAAATAGAAGGCTCATGCAAAGGAATAAAGAAGATACTTATTTATGACTTTGAATTTGAACATAAAATTCAAAGGTTGTAAGCTGGAAAGGGATGTTATATTTTAAAATTGTGAATAAAGTCTCATTTCCTTGCTTCATAACTGGCACTATTTTCCCACAACCTGGCATGTAACTTTGGTTTTGCCAATCAGACATACTGATGGAAAATGTGGGAGTGGGTGGGCATCACTTGGGCAGGTCATTTGGAACTTCTGGGGGCAGAAGTGTGGACAGGTTTCCTGAGGGTAGCCGCAGGGGCTCTGGCACCCAGTCTCATATACTCACTGTCAAGTGGAGGCGGTGGAGTGGTGGTGTTTCACCAGGGTCACACGGAGGTGTGCGTCAGAATTTTTTCTGGCCGCAATGCTTCTGGCTGTGTTGTTCCGGGCAGTCTTTCATGGATTCCATAAGCTACCTAATATCTGGCAATATTTATCATTTATTTCTGATTACATAGCACGAACGGATTCAGTCATTTGCAACTATCTTGATCAATAGCAAACCTGATGTAACATTAATCATGATATATTTTTATTCTGGTTATGTGTCTGTCTCTGCCATTTGATTTGAGGGCAGTGGTTCTCAACTGGCTGTGATTTTCCTTCATCAGGGGATATGTGACAATGTTTACATACACTCTGGTCTGTTATATTTGGGGTAGAGGAATTGCCACTAAACAGCCTACATGTAGAGGACAGCCTCCCTGCTCCCAACAATGGATTATCTGAGTCAAAATGTCAGCAGTGGCCATGTGGAGAACCCTGGTGTTGAGTACTTGAGGGCTGAAGTCATAACTTGCTCATCACTTTGTCTCCAAAATAGTGTCTCACACCAGTGACAAATCCCTGGTGAAATGCAATGGAGGAGGATGAAAGGTAGCACTTCATTAAAAAATCATCATTTAGGGAGTGGTTGGAAAGAGCATGCGCTTCCTCTTCATCTCATTTTTGTTATTCACTAGATTCATTTCCTACCCAACCCACTAAATGTCACTGTCCCCAAGGACTCTCTCATTGGCCCTTTTCTCTTCATTTATGCTCTCATTTCCTCTTTTCCTATTCTCTTTGGGGTCTTCTGCTCTCAGACTTCCTAAATAATCTCTTCCAGTTGCAAAACTCACTATTAAATATATATGATCAGATATATATAACAGATCACAAATTTTTGTTTTTAGCTCAGCCATCTCCCCAGGGCTTCAGAATTGCCCATCAACATGTGAATGTTCACAGACACCCTCTCATACGGAATCCATTACACACAGGACACGTGAGCAGAGGGCACACCAATCCTATCTCCTTCCCAATTCCCTAATTCAGCACATGCATGACCAAAATCACAGCCAACTGGACTTCTCTGTTTCCCAACCCCGGTTCAATCCTTACCATGTGTTGAAAATTCAACTTCCTAAATATTCTAAAGAGATGATGAATTTATACCCTGCTCTCCCACATTACCCCTAGAAACACATTTCTGACCTGGATCCTTTCCACTATCTCTTCGCTGGCCATCTGGTCCCCAGTTTTGCCTCTTCCAGGCCCTTCCAATAAGACATCCACTTAATTCTTGCACAACACATTTCTCATCATATTCCTATCTTAAAACCCCAAGACTTCTCTATCTGGATCAAATTCAAACTTTCTAGCTCTAAAATTCCAGAGAACTCATGACTTTGCCTCTGCCTATTTTTCAATCCAACTCTGTAAGCTTTTCCTTCCTTGCTCTGAGCTTCCCCCAATTCCTCCTTGTGCTTGCTGCTCTCACTGTCTGAAACTCTCCCCCTCACCTTTTTCCAGCTGTTGGAGGAGGGTAGACATTTCTCCTCACTGTTCGTGATGCTTGGTCTTATGTGTCTACTTGGCTACACTATAGTCCCTGGATATTCAAACACTAACCTAGATGTTGTTGTGAAGGTATTTTGTAGATGTGATTATCAGCTGTAATCAATTATCTCTAAACAAAACAGATTATCCTGGATAATCCAGGTGGGCTGGATTGAGGGCGTTGAAGGCCTGAGATTTCCGACTGAAAACATTCCTGGCGGACAGCAGTGGCAGCTCCTGCCCCAGAGTTTCCAGCCTGGCCTTCCTAATGATCCACTCTGTGGATTTCGGACTTGCCTAGCCAGTCCTTACAACTGGGTGAGCAAATTCTTTTCAATACATATTATTTTACATGTGCGTGCGCGCGCGCGCGCGCACACACACACCCCCCCTACGGTTGCTGTTTCTCTGCTGGAACCCTGACCACTAATACACTCATGCCTCTCAGTCTGGCACTCTGAGCAAAGGAGGAAGTGTTACAGTAAACACTTGGTGTTCTCCCGTTTTCAATCTCTCTGTCTCTCTCATCTTTCTCTGTACCTTACTCTTTCCTCCTGGAGAAGTAGCCAATTCAAATAGTCAGAAGCTGGTATTCAATGGCTCATGCTTTCCTAACGGGTGGAGTTACACTGTCTTATAATTGGAAAAAGACTGGCATCTTCTTTCAAATCCCATGCCCAGGTATGCGCACCTGGGTGCACACCTGTTTCAGCAAACTTCTAGTCCAGGCCTATGGGGCTGTTTGGGTTAGAGCAGTGGTTCTCAACCTTCTGGCCCTTTAAATACAGTTCCTCATGTTGTGACCCAACCATACAATTATTTTCGTTGCTACTTCATAACTGTAATGTTGCTACTGTTATGCATTGTAATGTAAATATCTGATATGCAGGATGGTCTTAGGCGGCCCCTGTGAGAGGGTTGTTTGACTGCCAAAGGGGTCGCGACCCACAGGTTGAGAACCGCTGGGTTAAAGGCTCAAACGTTCATTTCACCACATTTAGTAGTAGCCAGCTTTGCCATGATACTTGCTTGGTGGCCTTAATGAACCAGGAAATGGGTGGTTAATAAGGGTTTTTTTGTTTTGTTTTTGTTTTTGTTTTTTTTTTGTCGCCTCTGAGCAGTTAAATTAAGAAAAAAATTGAGAAGACAAAGCCTTGGGGGTCATTATTTCTCAGGGGCCACTGCAGTACACGTTTGGGGGATTCTGATAGCCACACAAAGCTAAAGCTACAGGAATCCACAGCGACTGCAGGTTTTGGCGGGGTAAGCACATGGCAAACGGAGCCGGCTTCTCCTCAGCATTTTGAGGGAGAAAGTGCCGACAGCAGGGGCTCAGGCAAGGAAGCTTTGGCCTTATGTAAGGCTCCGGGTGGAGCATATGGCAGCATGTGGAAGCTCACGATGGAAAATTTTCCCCATTGAGTTTAAGTGAACATGTTGTATACTCCAGACAGCTGGCATGGAGTAACTGGCATCCTGGCAAATCTAAAGACAAGATGATTTTTTTTCTTCATACTTTTCCCCCCTCTGTGCTACTTCCTCCACCAACTCTCTGCTTTGATCCACTGCTGGCTCAAGCAAGAGGGGCACACTGCTTCTATTTCTGATATGCTTCCGCTGGGGATCATAGACGAATGCTATTTGTACGGGTCTGATGCTCCGTTAAATCATCTCCTAAGTCAGGTGACTTTTTGACTCTTTAAGAAACATGGGTTACGTTAGAATTCAGAGGGTGGACAAATCCATTCTTAGGAGGGTTTGGCACAGCCTGCAGCAGCTGGGTGAGACTCCCAGGCTCTGAGCAGATTGGGGAATGGAAGAGGAAGGTAAGAATTAAAGGAAAGGGAAAGGGATTTCCATTTTGATTTCCCTCTGGAACACTAATTTCTTTGAGAACTTTAACAGTGAGAGAAGTGATCCGTTGTTTATATTTGGAGCATCAATGTTATGTGATTTGGATCCATAATCTCTGGTGAGCTATTTTGGTCAATGTGTGGGGATATAGTTTGAGATAAGAATTCAGCCTACAGCTCAACTTGAGCCTCTGAAATACCTTAATGTCCTTGTATGACCCTTCCATAGCCTCTTGGTGCACAAGCTAAGCTACGCAGCTCACTTCAGCCAGGAAATGATACTCAGAGTCTTGCTGGG
The DNA here is from genome assembly GCF_963259705.1 of Myotis daubentonii. Taxonomy (NCBI): domain Eukaryota; kingdom Metazoa; phylum Chordata; class Mammalia; order Chiroptera; family Vespertilionidae; genus Myotis; species Myotis daubentonii. The sequence continues at coordinate 45,706,171 of NC_081850.1, forward strand.
TTTTGGGGAATTGCCCAAGAGAGGCAGGACTGCCCTGACACACTGCTAGCACCCTCCTTCAGGGGGTAGCCTTGTCCTTGGCTGACTGTAGCCTTAACCATTAGTCCACAGGTTGGAGATAGAAGAGAAGGCTGAGGAGAATTCGGTATACCCTGCCACCTTTCCTTATGTTTGTGCCTCAGGCACAGAAGTGAGATGATCTCTGTCTCATCATGAGGGAAAATGTTGGCAAAGGAGCTTCTGTTGCTTTCTTTGCTTTCTCCATTCACACCTTTAGCCGCTCATCCTTTGGGGAGGAAGGAGAAGTTACTGGTCTTATAAGGAGAACTTGAAATACTCATTTAGCCTCATTGTAACTAGTGGGTACAGTTACCGGGCTCACACTCCCTCTCCCAGTGCCTAGTTCCAGGAAGTGGGATACCAAGATGGGTGGTGGGGGATGGTAGATGTCCATGCTTGCTGTGAGGAATGTTTTATTATTAACATTGTCTGGAATTGTCAGCACATGATGATAACAAAAAACAGAGGAGGATTTTGGTTGGTGTTATCATTGTCTTAAAATTCCCTACAGACGCAGTATCACTTACTGGTTGTATTACCAAGATAGATCATTCTCGCCACCCTGCCTTCAGGAGGGACCCCCTTGCTTCCCTCACCTACCCCAAACCGTAGCCCCTGTCAGTTCATCTCTCCCCATCTCCATCTCTACACTCTAGCCAACACCATCATTTGTTCTCTCTCGTGGACTTCTGTGAAGAGCTTTTTATGTCTTTTCTGCTTTTTGTTTGCCCATCCCATTCCATTCTCTTCAAAGCAGTCAGAGTGAGGTTTTAAAATGTCACCCTCTCATGCCTTCCCATCACTCTTAGAACCAAACCCAGCCACTTAACCCTAGACCTTAAAGCCCTTGTCATCCTGGCTTCTGCCTACATCTCAAACTCTATGTCTTCCCGATTACCTTCTGGTCAGTAAGCTTAGCCATACTGTTGTCTTAGTGTGCTTGAGCTGCACAACATAATACCACAGACAAGTGGCTTAAACAACAGACGTTTGTTTTCTTGTAATTCTGGAGGCTGGAAGCGCGAGATCATGGTGGCAGCAGGCTCAGTTTCTTCTGAGATGCAGGTGGCTGCCTTCTCATATCACCTTCCCTCTGGCCTGCATACTCCTGGTGTCTCTTCCACTGATTATAAGGACACCAGTCATATTAGAATTGGGCCCTGCCTTTATGACTGCATTAACTTTAATAACCTCTTTAAAGGCCCTATCTCCAAATGCTGTCACATTGGGTGTTAGGGTTTCAACATGTAAATTTTTGGAGGACACAATTCACTCCCCAGCATTGGTCCTTCTGCCGCCCATGGCCTTTGTTCATGCTGTGGTCTCTACTGGGAGGGCTCTTTTCAGGTCTTTGCACGACAGCTCTTTCTTGTCATTCAGCATTTAGCTTCAGTGTCATCTCTTTAGAGAGAGTATCTGTTGTCCTATCTAAATAACCCCCGACCCTTCAATCAATAGCCATGACTTTACCTGTCTTGTTTCCACCACAGCACTTGTCAGCTCCTGTTGTACATCATACATCAGATTGTGTGTTTGCTTGTTGCCACCTTCTGTCATTAGAATAAAAATTCTGAGAGAGCAGAGGCCTTGTCTGCCACATCTGTTGTTATTCACCACTGTGCCTCCTGCTACATTCCAGTGGCACATAGTAGATGCCTAATAAACACTCATTAAATGAATGAAAAAAATGCTTTCAGTCTTAGACTAGTAAATCAATCCATAGTGAGGTAAGTCAGATATCGTTCTAAACTGAGGAATAAGCTATAATTAGTGCCTAAAGATCTTCTAATCAGGTGAGCAGAGTGTATGTAGCTTGAGGCCAAGTGGCAGGGCATGAGGGAGTTAAAACATTGGCAAAGCTATTGCTAAGGTGCCTTCCAAACAAGTGATGACTGCTTGCACATGCAGGATCAAATACTTAGAAGTATTTACCAATTTTACAGGTAAAATACAATTGTGTTTAAATTGTTATTTCTTTAATTATAAATGACATTGAGTATCTTTTCATTTCTTAATAACCAATTGTATCTCTTTGTCTATCATATACATTTTTCTTAATTTAGTTTCATATTTTTATTTATCTTTGACTTATTCATAAGAACACTTTGAAACTAAAATAACATGCATTATTTATCAAGCTTAAAAAATATGCTGCATTCTCTGACCCAGGAATTACACTTCTAGGAATTTAGGCCATAGATAGGCATGCATTAGTGCACAAAAATATATGCACATGAATATCAATTGCAGGGTGTGTTGTTTTTTTTTGTAATGGACCCAAATAAAAGCCATTTCAAATGTTCACAAGGATGAGTTATATAAATTATGCCATAACTATATATAGAACACTAGACAATTGAAAAAAGGATTACAGTAAATCTTCATGCCAAAACACATGAAATTAAAAATAAAATTACAGAATAATATTTATAGTTTGATTCCATTTGTGTTTTTAAAATGATATTTTCTAAACAAAGAAAATATCAGGAGCGGAAACTGTTAACGTGGTTAGTGGTAACTAATGAAAGTGAGTGGCTGAGAAAGGGATTGACATTCCACTGTAAAGGTAAGTCCCTTTACAGGTTCAAAGGGTTGTTTGTCATTTCACGCTTTGTTGTTGTTGTTGTTTTGTTTCTTAGTACAGGCCTTGGAGAAGCAAATCTTTTTCTGTCATCCCTTCAGCTCTCTTCAGATACTCCCAGTGGCTAGCAGCTGTACAGACATTCCTCTGTTACCCATTTCCTTGATAATACCCTCTTTAAATACTTCTACAACTGATCTTTAATCATTGAGACATTATGTTTCATCAGTCCCCTCCCTTGCCAACCATTAAGCTTAGCTATGAGGGCGAGTGCATTAAATGGGTCTTCTCTCTGCATATGATACTACACAACTAAAGGCACATTACATGAATTCTAATGCGTTTGAGCATTTCCACACTAAGCAAGGGGCTTAGATTGTGAAAACTGAGTGTGTGCTGTCCAGAGACCTTAGAATTCTTGCCAGACTTGAAGAGGTTTCCCCTGGAGTTAGCTGTTCTGAAAGGGTTTGGCATCCAAAACAACTGCTGTTTTGGTAGTCCTCCTCACTGCATTCCAGGTATGCATCCCCAGAAAAGTATGTAACTAGTACATCATAGATATACTCCTCACACCAAAGACCTGTGCTCAAGCCACCAAACCAGAATGACTCCTAAGAGCATCTCTTCTCCAGTAAACAAACCAAATACCTCCTCATGTGGAAACATGCCAGGAGGAATGAATGGAGCACCAATATGGGATGAAGTGGTCCTTCCTGCTGGAAATCATATCAGTGGATCCACTTGAGGTACAATCACTGGATCTCACAAAACTGAAGGGAAAATAGATACAAATTCAGACTTTTTTACATATTTTTTTCTTTTTCACTTCCAAGGCTTATCAAAAATAAGAATAGGTAAGTGGAACTTTTATTACTACCTCGTAACTTTGGAGTTTAGAATGTTGAAATTAAAGTAATCTCCACTTATCTATTCAACTCACTTCCAACACCATTTTCCAAGACACCTCCAAATCTACTGTGATTGGAGAGACATTTATAGATCCAACTGAAGATTACCCATACCCAGTCTTTACTTGTCTTCTAGATATCCAGATACCAAGGATAAGACAGCCCAGGCCTGGCCTCATACCACCTTTAACAGGAATACAGACAGGGCCTGATAACACTCCTGGCAAGACCCCCACACTCACTGCCCTAAAACACTCCCAGCCTTGTCCTCAATGTCTACTTTGAGAACATCTAGGCAAACCTCATTGTGCCATGTTCTCTGATGTATGTCAGAACCCACATGAAACCTAGTTCTCCCAATCATTTCTCATCTTCCTGAACTCTTGTCCTCAACTATTTCTATATTTTCCCATTTTTTCATCTACTCCACAACCTGTCCCCAAGTCCTAGAGCCCTTCCACCCTGCCTTCTGGAATTCATGCTTAGACATGAGCTCCCTCATGGTTCTCAGAACATTCACCTGCTCTAAATGAACTGACTCTCCTCTCAGGAAATGACTGGCTTTTCACCCAGCCCCCTGAATTGGTGGCTGTTGTGTTTTGCAATATTATTGCACTTCTAGGCCTGAAGGTGAGTGTAGTTATCTTTTTTGTTTCATATAGCCTCGTATCACCACCACCACCACCACCACCACCACCTCCACCACAACCACAGCAACAAAATTATCATCTTTAAATGTCATGTCATTGGTCTTTATCAATCATTGTTCCAACTTGTCACACTCACCTACAGACCCCCAGATTGAAATCTTAATTCCTTGAAAATTTTGGCTCCTGGTTCACCACCACTTCTTTGTCATATTTGGTGAACCCATATATATGATCTTTCCAATATCCTAGACTCTCATATGCCATCTTCTCCAATTCTCATATCTCTACTCTGCCTCAACCATTCACTCCAAAGTTCATACCCTAGACATGTGTAACTCCTCCAGAACTGCAATTTCAAGCATTCTATCTTTCTAGCCCATTCTCACTAATACCCCAACTCTAAGAAACTTTGGCCCCACTAGGAGCTATTAACCATTGGTCATAGATTTTCATGATCCTTTCGTTCCCACCTTACCTACTTTGCAATGGTCCATCACTATATTATGCCTTTGAATATATTCTTAGCAGTCTTGTTTAATTGTTCTTGGTTTTCCCTGGCACTGACAGAGATGATCATGGCTGGAGAAAGCCATACAAGCTTGCGGAACGATCTCATTTTAAATTCCTGACCATTGTCCTAAAGGAAGTCCTTTGTTCTGTCCACCAATCATACATTTCCACAGTCTGTCACTCTCCTGTTACCCAGAACTAGTAGTTCTCAAACTTGAGACTACCACAGAGTCACTGGGAAGAGACATGTGAACACTCAGATTTTTAGGCCCCATTTCCAAAGTTTCTGAATCATTCTGTTTGGGGTGAGATTTGAGCAACTGCACTTCCAACAAGTGCCCAGGTGTTGCTGCTGCTGCTGGCCTGGGCCACACTTTGAGAATCACTGCCCACATGACTAGTTTATGACGTTTTCCCCTTCCTCAAACCTCTAGCATATAGTCCTTGTTCTTACTCTCAGTCAATGACTACACACACACACACACACACACACACACACACACACTCAGAAGAGAACTTTCAGAACTCTCAACATCAAGTCTCCCTTGTTCCCTGGAGGAGTGCCCATGAATAGGTAAACTGTTCAGCTCCTCCATAGCCAACTCTCCACCTATAGACCAGATTTCATCTCTCCTCTCTTATTTGAACCTAACCCCCCAGACCTCCCCTCTCCCAACCTTCTCTCTATACTATGAATTTCTCCCAGTCTACTGGGTCATGCCTGCCAGGGTCAAGCATCTTGACACTGGCTCCACATGTCCTTATGGCCCCACATGTCCTTCTATCTCCCCTTTTACAGCAACAGTCTATGAAAACCTGGTTTCCTCACCAGGTATAACCTACCTCATGGACTTTGACTTGCTGTTATTTCTACCTGAAAGATTCTATAAGGCTGGCATAATCATCTGCTTCAAGATCTTGATCAAATGCCATTTCTCAATGACACTTTCTTTAACCTCTATCCCTCTGTTCCTCCCTCACCAGCAGTACCCACCCCTCTTCTCTTCTTTATTGCTTGGGATCTGAAATTCAATCAACCTTCATCACAATTAACAACATATAGACAGGGCCACTGAGAACCCCGTCTTTGAACACATCTCAATTGTCGAGGCTTTTCAAAACGAAATATATTTCTGCTATTCCTTTATGCTCTTTGTTTACGCACTTTATGATGGGTTTTAAGACGAATTGGCCACTTTTCAATTTTGTCCTGAGTGATATTGAAATGCCATTGGATCTCGGGAATTGACAGATTTCTCCGGAGGCCACTTCAAATGTAGTTTAATTTTTAATGTGATGTGTGGCTATAATTAATCTAAAACCCAGTTCTATGTGACCTACCTCATTTCCTTTCTGTTCACTCACTCATCCCTATATTAAACCCTCCCTGGATAAACTGGGCAGGAAGGGGGGAAAAAACCCCACGGCATGTCTTACTCTAAAGAATCACCATGTCAGTGGTGTTCAAGGAATTCCCATGTCATTCAAGAGGTGCTCGAGTGCTCTTAGGAAAGCCAGCGTTGGCTGTGAGCAAGCTCCCTGGCACATCACATCACCGGAGACACAGTGAAACCAGAGGGGAATGAATCTGGCTGAATCCAGCAGAAAGCGGGTGCCATGTGGTACCTCGGGGAAGATAGTAATCAGTCACAGCGACATGACTGGTGGATTAACCTTACGATTGAAGGACAAGTAATTTGTCCTCTGCACAGAGCCCAGATAAAGCAGGGGTGGGAGGTGGGGTGAGTGTGTCATGCAAAAACCTCAGCAACTAAAAACATGAGCAAGTCACAACTACAATATTAGTATAATTTTCTTGTAATTAGAACTTGACCATTTTGGTTGTTGGGGACAGTTGCTCAGAAAAAAAAATATCTGTGTAAAAGATTAAAGAGTAGATAGGTTTTTAAATATTTTGGTTTCTTGACGAGAGATTCAGCGGTTCTCAACCTGTGGGTCGCGACCCCTTTGGCAGTCGAACGACCCATTCACAGGGGTCGCCTAAGACCATCCTGCATATCAGGTATTTACATTACGATTCATAACAGTAGCAACATTACAGTTATGAAGTAGCAACGAAAATGATTTTATGGTTGGGTCACATGAGGAACTCTATTTAAAGGGCCAGAAGGTTGAGAACCGCTGGTTAAGTAGATAAATAAGTAAATACCCTCCCCCCTCGCTGAGGCTTTAAGTGCCGTGTGCCCCCAGGCAGAAAGATCAGGCTTGGTGAAATCGTTACATAGGCCATCATTCGTGTGTCATGTCATTGAAGGCATCAGGGTGAGAAAAAGAAATGTGTCTCTCTCCGGGCTGGCAGAGGTGACAGAAATCGGTGTTCAGAACTGAAATGACGCGCCCTTCAAACTAGAAGACAAGAGCATTCCCTCCTTGCAGTTCTAATGTTAAAATGAAGTAAAAACAATGATCACATCTGGTTTAAAAAGGCGAAAACTCAAAGGTGACTTGATTGGGAAGACAAGCCCTCACCTCAGCGCTGCTTGGGAATGTGCTGCTAGAGGAGTCCCCTCGGGGCCTGGGAGGTCAGCTGCCCCATCCCTGTCTCCCAGGGAGCTTGTTTCCCCAGCGGATATGAAAATGACCGGATTCTCCCAGGCGAGCACACTCCATGCGGGCTCCGCTGCAGTCGCCGGTAGGAAATTTCCTGTTCCATTATTGCACCAAATGAGCGTTGGGCTAATCGGAGCCTCTTAGGAAAGAATGAAAAAATAAAAAGCACCCATTGCCTCGAGCGAAGCTCTGAGGTACTTTGAACTGCATTTTCTCTTTATATAACCCAAGAGATTTCACGATCCACGAGGGAAAGCAAACCCTTCTTCTAATGGAAAATTTGCTGAGTGTATCATGGAGAGAAGAGGGTGATTTTGGATAAGCATATTCTTCTCTACTGTGTTCATTAGAAGAGCCAACGAAGAGGTTTCAAAGGATTTTTTTTTTAAAGTTGTTGCTCAGGATAAAACCTGTAATTTTACCTTGAGCAAGATGACCAGAAGTAGAATCCAGTTCTTGCCTGGTGCTGCCCACGGTTTGGTGAAGAGGAAGAAAACGTGTCAAATGAAGCCCAGCAGTCCATGGCCTCCAACAGACCAGGATCCAATTCAGGGACAACGTGGAAGGCAGGGCTTAAAGCTCCACCGTTTCCTGGCCCTCACTGTTCTCTTTCTGTGTGTCTCTCACCCTCACATCCTACTTAGAGAAAGTAACAGAGCCATCATTTATTAGTCTTTTATTTTGGTGAAAAGCTTGAGGCTACTGCACTGAGAAATCCACAGCCTCCAACTGCTGCCTCTGCTCCCAGGGGATGAGAAAGCTGTTATCACTCCCATGCTAATAATAGGGAATTTAGCACAACTGCCTTCCGATCTTTCAAACCACTTCGATCTTTTGAAAAACAAACAAACCCCAAAACCCATTAGTTCCAGGGGAAAAAGAAAGGAAGGATTACAGTTGATCAGAACCGAAAGCAATTGTCTAATATTTCTATATAGCAAATAATTGTGCATTTTTTTCTGTAATTAAAAGGAATTTTTTTTGTCCTATCAGATATGAAGGCTCTGAGACACCAATATTATGCCCAGCAAGCCCTCCTGCATTTTCTTCCTGTCCCACCAGGCTATTATTTAACATGGTCTGTCCTTGAACATCGATGCTTACCTAGGAAATGTTGTTATAAAAAAGGTTTGATTCCTGGAGACATTCAGGGAATGCCTAAGAAGATAAAAATTTTAAGTGTATCTCTGGTTCACATTCCAAGTAAGTGCAGCGGGTCCCACAAATTCTTGGTCCCCCAATATTAAAATTTAATATTGTTATGGAAATATAATTATGGCACTGGTTGGGACCTAGATAACACGTTTTCCCTGAAGAACGCAACATTCTTGTACATAGGTGAACTGATTTCATCTTCATTAACAGTCCTGTTGGTTAGAAGAGGTACAATAGGCTAATATTATCCCTGTTTTATGAAGGGAGAAAGAGGAATCTAAACCCTCCAGCAGCCTACATACCTAGGACAGACCTGAGCACCAGAGTTAAAATATTGCACACAGAGTCCTTGAACTCAGGCTCCTCAATCATGTACTGAGTTTGTAATGAATGCTGAAGGCTTATACCTCAGAAATATTCCCAACCCTCCATATGAGTATGTTTGCGACTGTGGATTTTTCTGGCCTAAAGAAGGAGAAACAGAACCAACTGAATGAGAGTTCTACGTGATCCTGCAGCCTGCCTGGCCTTGGTGCTGCTCCCTTGGGAAAGTCCAGGGATGTCCTTCTGACTTCCAAGGCAGTGATTGAGGGGCGGGGGAGGGGTTGGGAGAACCAGTGCCCTCTACAGGTGAAACTGAAGTTCTCTGAATATTCACGTTTCCTTGTCTTCTGCTTCTTAAATGTTATTATAAGTAAAATTAAGTCAGAGGACAGTCCTCGTGAACCAAAATGCGTTTTCTTCTCTGGGAACAGGCAGGCAGCTTTCCCCTGGCTAGCTGTTGTTTTCCACCCCAGGTTTTAAGAAGCAAGGCAGGTATGCAGTCATTTACTTTCAGCCTGCAAGTCCTTTTGATAAAAGAAGCCCTGTGCAAGAAGCATTTCTCTCCTGTCCTTATAAATCAAATAAATAAAAATAAAAATTTCTGCCAAGCCATATGCTTCTGCTCCTATCCTTCAACGGGCCTAAAATAAAAAAGATTACCCTTTTCTGTTCTTTTTCTTATCCCTTTACTAGGGGAAAAATGAGTTAGAGAGAGAGAGGGGGGAGGAAGAGGAAGAGAGAGGAGAGAGAAAGAGAGAGAGAGAGAGAGAGAGAGAGAGAGAGAGAGAGAGAGAGAGAGATCAAACAACTGTCTAAGCAAATCAATCCAACATTTCCAGGGGCTTTTGACCTGCTGCAATGTCAAGCCCCTTACCCCACCCCCACCTTCTTTCTTTGAATCAACATACCCTCTGATCCTGATCGCTCCAATATGTCAGTGCCTGCTGAGGGCACATTTTATTGTTCATAAAGCCCCAGACGATAATGAAAAATAAGCAAGAAAACAATAAATTCATCAAAGTTGCGAGAATATTCGAGGAAAAAAGGAATTTCCTGAGGTAACTGTCCTTGACCTGGCTCTTTAATCGAGTGCAATTTCATCACTTTATCTAATATCATGCTTCATGCTTCAGGCGCCCGGCAATTCTATTTTAGTGTGGTCTAATGGGCAGCTGACACATCCCCTCAGCTCCAGACTGCATAATACGTGCTGACATACTGTGTGGCGAGCAGCCTTGCAGGGGCTGTTTACTGGTATTTGGGCCTCGCAAGAAGAGATTCTTTGCAACAAGCTTCTTCCTAACAATTTCAGGCTCAGCTTTTGGGGGGGCCTCAGTGGACTCCACATTCTCAGAGGTCTGGGAGCCTGTGGGGGAAGGCAGCCGCTGATTTGGGCGGCTGTGTATGTCTGACTTTAGGGGAGAGGTTGGAAAGTGCCGGTTCTGGTTGTCGGAAGCCTGAATCTAGATAGTGCAATGAAGAGTGTCACTCGAACTGCTTCGCAGGCGGCTCTGCTCAGAACCCCTGATTCCTTTTGATATTCTGAGGTTAACGCACTGTATGGGGCCTGAAAATAGAAATGCACACGAAAAGCTTTTATACTTACTCAGTTCAGTAAGCATGGCAAACTCATCCACAGCTATTTGTACACGGTAGGCATGATGGGACTTACTTTGATGTTCTGATTTATGCTTGCTATTTTCCCTTTCCCCCTCAAGTATTACTTTGGAGTCAAAATGCATTTTTTAAAAAAGTCAGCTTTTGACATAATAGCTGAGGATATTATCATCAATGAAGCAACACAAACCCACAGGCAAATACAGAAATGCCGCAATCTTTGGCTAAATTTCCAATTTCAAATTTTTCTAAAATATATAAAGAGGACTAAAGAGACACGATAACTATATAAAATATGTGGCCCTGGACTGAATTCAGTACTAGAGAATGAAAAACGCCATCAAGAATATTACTAGAACAGCCCAGCTAGAGGGGCTCAGTGGTTGAGCATTGACCTATGAACCAGGAGGTCATGGTTCGATTCCCAGTCAGGGTGTTTGCCAGGGTTGTTGTGGCCTTGATCCCCAGTGTGGGGCATGCTGTAGGCAGCCAATCAATGATGATTCTCTCTCATCATTGATGTTTCTCTCTCTTTTCCTTCATCTATGAAATCAATAAAAATATATTCAAAAAATTTTTACTAGAACAATTGACCACATGGACTGTAAAGTTACATTTTCAGAATTTAATGACTTGCTGTGGTTATGTAAGGGAATGTGTTTTCTCTCACAATTCACAGTGAATTAAAGGTATGAATGGGTATAGGGCGTGATGCATGCAAATTATTCTCAAAGGGTTCAGAAAAAAATTTAATTAGAGGAAGAAGGCATAGCTATGTGGCAAAATGTGAAAAATTAGTGAATCATCAGGGCAAAGCCAAATAATTCTTGTCTGAAGGCGGGCAAATGAGTTCTGTGCAGGGGAGGCTCAGCGGACCTCCCTCCCCCACTGTGGAAGAAGCCAGTTTTGCATCCACTTGCAAATTCATTTCCATATTCCTGATCGATAAATGAACCTTTGAACTGATTATAAACTCACCTGTTTCCCTCATTAATAATGAATTAACATCCTGAACATGTGTTCATTCAAAACAAAATGTGTGAATCTGAGCAAAGGTGACACAGCTTTCTTAACTGGTCTTGCAACATTGCTGTAACTTTGAAATGTTTGCAAAATACAAAGTTTCTAATGCCAGTGGGCGGGGACTGGCATAAGAATGGACACCTGCTGTGTCACGTGCTGAACACAAGTGTTCTTTACAGGAGGTGGTATGTTCCATCCAGAATCATGGCAACTGTAAAGCAAGCCACTGTCACTCTACTACCACCATGGCTCTAATCATAATGACATTTCGTGATTTGTGGCCTCATTAGGGCCCGGGGATGCCTTGTTAGATCTCCCTGTGTGCCATGCCTCGCTTCATCTCACATCTCTATATTTAAGAAATTGGAGTACAGCAGCGTTACATTTGCCCAGAAGATTAAATTTAATCTCAGATAGAGTCAGCTACTTCTATCCTGTGGGAGGTGAAAAGTCACTCGGGAACTGGCCTGTGGTCCTCATGGTTTGTCTATGGAGGCGGTGTCTTCAGGCACAGAATACTGGTAGTCTCAGTCAGGGAGGAGGAGCATTGCTGGGGGTAGGAGTTGCAAGAATAAAACATTAGTTCATCAGGAGTTGAAAGCAGAACATCAATCATATCAGCGATGAAATCAGGACAATGTTCTGTCTTTTAAATGCCAACATGCACATCACAAACATTTTCCATTTTTAACAGGAGTATTTTTAATACAACTACTCAAATCTTCCATCCCACCCTAGCCGGTTTGCTTAGTGGTTAGAGCATCAGCCTTTGACTAAAGGGTCAAGGGTTCGATTTCAGTCAAGGGTAAGTACCTAGGTTGCAGGTTTGATTGGGAGGCGACCAATCAATATTTCTCTCTTACATCGATGTTTCTCTTTCTCTGTCTTTCCCCTCCCTTCCACTCTCTCTAAAAAAATCAATAGAAAAAGTATCCTCAGGTGAGGATTAACAAAAAAACAAACAAAAAAGATAATTCCATTCCCCGTGATTTCCAGCTTTGTGTTCCTTCTAAAGCAATATAGGTACCAGTAGAAGTACTATATAGCCATCATAATGATATATTGGACCTTTAGAATGTACCATGTATTTCATACACAATGTCACAGAATCCTCCCTAATCTTCACAAATCGCTGAGCCAGATATTATTAGTCCCATTTTACAGACGAATAAACTGAAATTCAGGGAGGCTAAGTAGCCCAGAGCTAATTAGTGGCAGAGTTAGATTTAATATCAGATTAAGTCTGGTTCCAAATCCACAATATTTAACCTCTACATCAAAATTTGATGAAAACAATGTTAGAAACTGCATTGTTAAAAGCTCATTGAACTATGGTCAGTGTGGCTCAGTTGGTTGGAGTGTCATCTGGTACACCAAAAGGTTGCAGTTCAAATCCTGGTCTGGGCACATACCCAGATTTTGGGTTTGATCTCTGGTTGGGGCAACCAATTGATGTTAGTCTCTCACACTGATGTTTCTCTCTCTCTCTCTCCTTTCCCCTCTCTAAAATCAATTTTAAAAAGAGAGAGAGAGAAAAAAGTTTCTTGGAGGAAACAATCCAAATTAGTTCTTCACAGTGCTATGCTGTCCATGTCATGGCCAAGTGTGACCACCTGTCTTGTGTAGCATCATGCTAATGAAATGACTAGTTTACATAAAGCACTTGGGCTATTTTGAGTAAAAACATGCAAAGCAGGGTTACTTTCTTAGATTATTTAAAGTTACTAAAAAAAGGAAAGAAATGAGGAACTAGTCTTTAATTTTCCATTTTGAAGATTTAAATAATCTAGTTGGCAAGACTTTATACTTTCTAAGAGTATAAAAAAAAACTGACTGCCAAATTGTGAGAAGTTAGAAATGCAGGTTTTAAGCATTATTGTTTTAGCGATGGTAATAAACTACATCAACATTGTATCTACTAAAAAAATAATTTTTCTAAGTCAAAAATTTTTAATTTAAATGTATTTTTCTAGCCAAATCATAGCTAAAAGCATGTGGGGTGTGATATTTTAAACAAATCAATTGTTTCTTGAATATTAACTTCTCCCCCACTTTCTGTGAACTCTAATCTCCTTTAATCACTGAAAAATATCCTCTAATTAATGAGGCTATGAAATGTAAAAAAACCAACAACTTAGTTTATTAAAATGGTAACTTTGGTTGCTATTTCATTTGTCATCTCCCTGATTTGTCCTTCACTCAGCTAACATTTAGTGGATTTAGCTAATATTTATTGCATGTGTATAGTAACTTGTTCTCAATAAGCTTAGAATTAAACAGTGAGCTGCAACAGAGGACACAATACAAGTATCCAATAGAGGAGGTAATGCATATAAGTCTACAGGATTCTGATGTACTTGTCTATCCCTGGCCCCACCTTCTTCACCATAGAACGAGCATATGATCTATGCTGGCCAATCAGAGAACCCAAACTTCCCAGAAACAGGGATAGAGCCAAGGTGGACACATGACCCAAACAGGGGCAATTCGTGTCCTGTGGTGGTGGTGGTCGGGGGGGGGAGGGTGTTGACATAAGTGCTGTGGAAGATGATTTATCTCCTGAGATTAAAAGCTAAAAATACCGTGTAAAGCTGGGGCTTTTGAGAACCACTTTCCTATCACCCATGAGTGAAGGATCTGCTGAAGACTGAAATCAACATGGAAGAAACCAGAGCCAAGAAATATAATGAAGGGTAGATCCTGAGAACTGGCGGGGCACTGCATTCAGCCATTTCAACTGGGTTTTGAGTTATGGGAGTCAATAAATACTTCTTTTACTTACCCTCATTTGTTTAGTATTTCTTTTTTTTTATAAATATATTTTATTGATTTTTTACAGAGAGGAAGGGAGAGAGAGAGTTAGAAACATCGATGAGAGGGAAACATCGATCAGCTGCCTCCTGCACATCTCCTACTGGGGATATGCCCGCAACCCAGGTACATGCCCTTGACCGGAATCGAACCTGGGACCTTTCAGTCCGCAGGCTGACGCTCTATCCACTGAGCCAAACCGGTTTCGGCATGTTTAGTATTTCATTGGAAACGAAGTCATCTAACACTAAGATGATCCCCAAACAGAGTTTGATTGAACTGTAAAACTTTTTCCAACACTACTATATTCATTTTACTGCGGAAAGGTGCTATAGGAGGTCAGAGGAAAGAGCAATGACCTACAGCTGGGAATGAACCCAAGGCTGCATGAGGGGGCGATATTTAAGTTGAGCTAGGATTTCCATAACTATAAAAACAGAGTAAAGACATTCTGGATGAGGAATTCCCATGAGCAAAGACAAAGCAATGTGAAAATGTTTGTGGAACTCATCGGTACAAAAATGTAGAAGGATGAAGGAGAGGTTGAGGCTGGGAAGGTGTTTGGGAACTAGATGATGAAAGATTTTGAAGCAGTTCAGACTTTATTCTGCAAGTAAATGAAAATCATTGAAGGCTTAGGGACAAAATAAACTCACAATTTATTTTATGTCATGGGAAAATAATCCTGATAACAGCCTAAAGAAGTAATTGAATTAGAAAAGATTGGAACAGAAGTCAGCCCAGGACCTCATGGCAGGCCCGATGGGAGGTGTTCAGGACGTACAGACTGTGCCTCAGGCATGGGCACGGGCACATATTCAAGAGGCATTTTAGAAATAAAATTAAGAGGGCAAGGTGATTCATGTAAAACCATTTGAATAGTAATATCTGCCAATGGGGAATTTTAAAAAATAAATTATGATCTGATGAAGTTTTGATGAAACAGTTTTCAGTGGTTCAAAACACTATCTTTTAGGTAAAGTGGAACTAACCTTTGAGAAATGCTTAGAAATGATCCAAAACAGGCAGATGTATTACGCTTACTCTAGTGTTAGGAAGTGAAAGAATTTTACTTGTAAGTTTTGACTTTATAACACATTTGAAACTGCAGACAAATGCGCTGGCATGAAGATAGAGGCACAAAATGAATGGCGCGTTGAATGTGAAATGATGCTTGCTTCCTCTGGGCTTTGTGCGGTTGGGCTTAATCTCAGGACAGCAACCAAATGCGGAGGCAGATTGTTTCATTTCCTTCCTTCCTCCTCTTGTCTTCCTCTTTCTCTTCTTTTTTCTTTATTTTCCTCTTTTCTTTCTCAATCTTTCCTCTCCCTTTACTCCTTCATTATAATTAAATTTTTAGGTAGGTGTAGAAGGAAAATTTTTTATAGTGGAAATAAGCTGGTATGCTTTTTAAAAGTGGCAAAAGAAAAATTAGAAAAGCTTTCTATGGTTTTAGGAGTGGGTGAACTTTACAATTGTCATGCTACAAATACTTATGAGCACATGACAGGCACATGGCCGATTGGACTTTTCCATCAAAGTAGCTCTTTTCTTCAAAGATACAGTGTTCAGAATCTTCACTTGGAGACATAAAATTCTTCTAATTTAATAACTTTTTTTTCTTTCAGCAAGATTACACTTCTAATGACAAGATAAAATTTCAGGAAGATTTCCTCTACTGGATTGATTGCATGACCATGTGAATTTAAATAGTGAGTGTGAAGATATTCCAGAAATTTCTATAATAATTTTCCTAAAGGAATACAAATATTGTTACAAATTGTAACCTTTTGGGTGAAGTAGGCAGAGGCCTCCTAGTGCGGTTTGACTTTCAGATGGATAGTAATCATTCATGTATAGTTAGATATTAAAATTAATGCTAAACTGTAGTATGCAGTGCTGAGTGAGAAATAATGTGTTCTCATGTCACATGAGAGAAAGCAGGTGGTGACTGTAGGATGATGGTCTTTGAAGATAAAGGGAAGCTGAAAGGGGAAACAAAAAGGAAATTGAGATGTGAGTGCCAGAGATCTGTTGGCAGAACAGCGTGAAGCCCACCCTCCCCAGGGTACCCTCATGGACATTTTCCGAATGCACCCAAATTCAATGCCATTAAAAAAGAAACCAAAATTAGTTTTTCTTAATTTATAGACTCATTTCAGGTAAATGCTACATATAATTATTATTACCCTAATAATAATTGAGGAGTTTAAAATATGCACAGATAATTTTTTTTCCATCTTCAAAATGCAAAGAAGGGAAATAATAAATTCTGGTCACCATCGCCAAATCCCCCACACAAAGAAAGTAAGAAGTTAAGATACAGGACAAGAGGAAATCTTATTTTATAAATTAAAGGTCACATATAAAGGCCAAGAGTGAATAAAACATCCTTAAGGAGATCTCATTCTTGGTTATCAATTCTGAGGAACTTGAACATGGTTTTCTTTTTATAAAAATTTTTTAAAACTGATTTTGAATCCAGGGTGTATGCCCTGACTGGAAATCAAACCTACCATATTTTCAAGCTACACTGGCCAGGGCTTTCTTTTTATTTTTAAATTTTTACTAAACTTATTGGGGTAATATTGGTTAATAACATTATATAAGTTCCAGGTATACAAGCCTGTAATGTGACATCACTATATTCTGTTGTGTGCTCACCACTTGATGTCTAGTCTCCTTCTATCACCTTATATTTGACCTTTTACCCTCTTCATCCTGCGTCCACTCTTTTCCCCTCTGGTAACTACCATTTTGTTGTCTATATCCATAAGTGTTGTTTAGTTTAGTTTGTTTGTATGTTTGTTTCCTTTGTTCATTTGTTGCTATTTGTTTTCTAGCCCATATATGAGTGAAATCATATGGTCCTTTTCTTTTTCCATCTGACTTATTTCACTTAGCATAAAACCCTCAAGATCCATCCATGTTTTTGCAAATGGCAATTTTTTTAGTGGCTGAGTAGCATTTCACTGTATATATGTAACACGCCTTCTTTATCCAATCATCCACTGAAGGACACACATTTCCATGTCTTGGTTATTGTGAATAATGCTGCAATGATTCCAGTTGCAAAGAATTTGAATAAACATTTGTGGTGATCAATATTAGACCTCTATTCATCACACCAAGAGCTTTCTTGTTTAATCAAATCAGTTGCAAGAATATATGATAAATTAGCCAATGACAAAGATTTCTGTATGAAGCTACCTGATTACTACTTCAGCTCACCGCCATTGCAGTATCCACACTCAGCTTACCCTTCCTTTTTTTTAAAAAATATATTTTATTGATTTTTTACAGAGAGGAAGAGAGAGGGATAGAGAGGTAGAAACATCGATCAGCTGCCTCCTGCACATTCCCCACCGGGAATGTGCCCGCAACCAAGGCACATGCCCTTGACCAGAATCGAACCTGTGACCCTTGAGTCCGCAGGCCGACACTCTATCCACTGAGCCAAACTGGCTAGGGCAGCTTACCTTTCCTTACCTGCTTCCATCACCTGCATTGACACAGGGAGCCCAGTTCAGTAGCAGCAGTTGTCCCGGTCATTACTGATCCACAGAGAAGAGACACTGAAGAGAGCTTCCAGGCTGCAGCTGCTCCCTTTACAGTGGTATTTCTAACTGCCTTGGCAAAGCATTTCTGGACCCTCTTTCAGTGGGTGAGCAATTTTTAAATGATAATTTTAGTTTAGCATTCTAATTTCCCTGGGCCTTGGATACTGTCTTTTACAACATACCAATGGACTTTTGTCATTTCATCTTCATTTAGCGTTTCAGCTACCAGATTTCAGTGATTTAACCAAGCAAATTCTTAGAGCCACACAAAGTGGCCCATTGAATACAGGATCTTGGCTTAGAACCTTCACATCAATGATTTCATCTTTGTCCCTTATATTCCTTTCATCCTGAATCAATACCCTTAGAATCCATTTCCATACATGTTCCTCAGGTTTTGTTGTATAATTAACAAAATCTTGCAATATTCGGTGACTCGCATCTTCTCATGGCTCACACCAGGGAGCCTGGTGAGATTTGAGTCAGCCTTCAAGTCTAGAAACAAGGATAAGCAGTGCTAGTCTTCAGGAGCGTCGGGAAATTCCTCAAGGGAAGCTATTGTAGAGTTTTAGGAAATGGAATACCGACCTCCATCAGGAGGAAGGGCTTCTACCTGCAAAGGATCCTCAGCAGAATTCAGGGGTCCGTGGTCTCCAGCTTCACTACAATTTGTCCATGTGTCCCAATTCTAATTTTTAGTAGAAGAGCATTTAGGAATAAAAATAATTAATACTTCTGTTTTATCTTAATCAATGTCCTAACTTTACCATAAGAAACCCTTCGGGGTTGTGAATTCAATTTGCCTTGTAATTCAACTACCAGAAAGATTTGATTTTTAGTTGTTTTTTTTCAGAACTTTTGACCCTGTGTCTACAGGGAAAAATGGTTATTTGTAGGGAAATCACAGAAGCATTCTGATCCCTTAATCAGACCTTGAGCTGATAAATCAAAGCCCTGAGTTCATCACTTTCTTTCCCTCCTAAGTTCTCTAGTTTATTTAGAAGCCACTTGCTAGTCCCATTATGCTTCTATTCCCACCAAAATGTTCTATGGCATCAATTACTTGGTCACCCAATACCCTGCCTTTCCTAAGTAGTTGGTACCAGCTATTTGCATGAACACTTCACTTATTCTTTCAAAAATATTATCAAGCACCTACCACATGCCAGAGACTCTTCTAGGACTGGAGATACAGCAATAAACAAAAACAGATATGATCCCTACTGTCATTCAGCTTGGTTCTAATGTCTTGGGAAGACAGATAGATTAAAAATATTTTTATTAAATTTTCAAGAATTGAAGTACTTTGTTGGAAAATAAAACTGTGTAAGAAGGCAGATATTGACAGAAAAGACAATTTTAGGTCTGGTGGCGATAAACACAGACTTAGCTCATATTAGTAGAAGAGCATTTAAGAATAAAAATAAGTAATCAGTGCCCCTAACTTTGGAGACAAACCGAAGTACTCAATGTACTTCTATTTTTTGACTCTTTCCTTAGCATGGTGAGTTGTTTGGGAAATGATTCAATAGTTATTTGTAGTTCCTAAATTCTCAACAGCAGTTGCTTCCTGATATGTGTCACTATATATTCTGAGTTGACATCTGCTATCTGAATCACCAAAATAGTGCCTTGTTTTAAAATTTATCCACCATTGGCTTCTGTTTTATCTTACTCTAGGCCATGTTATCACTACATGTGACATCTCTGTATATGTGTTTGTGAAACTGGGATAAAGTTGGCAAAACTTGCTATGGAGGAAACTATCTATGAAACATGTTTTTGCATTAGTAGAACAGGAGGCATAAGCACGTTTGGAACAGAGAGAAGGAGAACAGAGAAGGCAGAGGTATTGGAGAAATAGGATCTCACAAAGGAAAGTCAAATTGAAGTTAAGAACTTCAATGCAATTCAGGCAACCACCTTGGAGTTCAGATAACTGTAGACTTTTACAAAGGATTTTGGTCCCCAGAAACTAGATTGGCATCTCCCTTAGGAACAAAGCCTTTGCCTACTAGAGGAAATCACCTAAGGTTTGTTGATGGTGATTTTGATGACAACATTCATGATGACATTCTATTTGAGAAATGTTTCTCAAAATGAGAGTTGCCTTAGCAAACTTATACACTGGTAGAGAAATCAACACTGATTAACCTTTAGATATTGAAATATCTGAGAGAGAAATCATTTTTATGAGAAAGTAATTAGGAAGCACAGCATATTAACCTCCAGAATTCTGTGGAACTAGAAAATGTGCAAATGAATTAAAAAAATTATAGTATAGCTTATTACAATGTTGAACAATATGGTTATGCTTTCATATAATATCAGACAGCTATCAGTATAATTCCTATAATCCTCTGTTAATTATAGTTCAGAACTCAACTGAATGTTCAACCAGATCCTTGCTACTGTTTCAGAACAAGAACTTCCATGATTGATCATTCACACATTCATGCTGAAGAGCTGGGATAGTTTAGACAAGTCAGCAATTGGCCCACATTGCGCTGCATGGAAGCAGAAGAGCCGAGACCCATTCTAACTGGACTGAACCAAAGACTGTTGATTTCTTCACCCCAAAACACTGCTCCCTGGTGCCAAGAGAAAGCAGGAAGGGTATTTCAGCCTGGTCATCCTCAGGTTGGGCTGTGGATGAAAGAAGAGGGACATGGATCTTGGAGTTAGACAAGCCAGACATCCAATGCTGGGGCACTTTCTGTCTCTCTTGTGAACCGGGCTGGGGTTGTCATACCACCTGGGGCATTCTCTCACTAGATGACCTTCAAGTCTCCTTCAAAAACTCACAGCCCCCAATTCCTCCCTGTGGCACTCAAAGGCCAAAGCAAATGATTTGACTGTTTTCCAACTCATCTCCCAAATACCTTGTAATATTAAAGCAGAATGTTTTGATTGTCTTGCTTTAGGATCTGATAATGAAATTGTGGAAGAAAGTACCATAGTTTTTCAACCCTCTTAAATGGCTGTGTTATTTGTTACACCTTCTCCTTTCTCCATCTGTGTCTGTTCTTGTTCTCTATTGATTTGAGGACATGCATATATGGGCAATAAGAGTGAGAGTTTCTGCAGATGCAAAACAGACCCACTACACTTCAGCATATTTTATTCCCATTTGTTGAATGAGCGTTTGTAAATAGTGGGAGTTTTCTTACAGTCAGTACATACTTAAGAACACCTACTATGTGCTGACTCTAATCTCTAAGAATTAAGAGAAACCAGGACCTAGAGAGCCGTTTGTATCACTTATTACATTTATGGTACCTAGAAATAGAAGATTTCTATCTACCTGTTTTCCTTTGGGACTGAAGAAATTGATGCAAACCAACATTATGAATGTACTTGATTATACTTAAGAAAATACTTTCATACTTCTTGGGTTTTGGCTACAAATTTTAAGAATGAGTAGCTGTTTTTGAAACTAAAAGTTTGGCAGCCCCCTAGTAAGAAAATACCTTTGTTGTTTTGAAGTCTGTGGAGCTATTTTTCAGAAGCCGGCTTCGTTGGCAGAGCAAGTTTGTTAATAACACTGCAGCACTCTCCTTGTTGGAATAACACAAATTAGCATTTAACCCAGGCGGAAGAACACATGAAGTTATTTAACATTTACATAAAATTATGGAGTAAACTCCAAACAGGTCGCCTCTGAAATATATAATTACACTCAGCAGTCCTGTCAGCATACATAGAAACAATTTTATTTCCAATCATCTTCTGCTTTTATTCACTCAAGAATGTATCATTAAAATTTCCACAGAACAATGAACCTTAATAGGTGCTAATGCAATTGTGCATTATGGTAATTGTTACCTAAATTAATCTCTGTACTTTCCATTCCTTATTGCCCTATGCATAAGGAGTGTGAAAAAGATAATGTGGAGGCTGACATTTGTATAAATGGGGTAAAAGATTTATCTTATTTGATAAAAATTTCATGAGAACTTGCTAGTTTTTAAAGTAGTTTATTTGAAAAAAAATGTTAGAATTGCTGCAAGCATAGTTTATGTAACCTTGAACAGGTGAAATTTGTGATGGCAGAAGGCTGTTCACCTGTTTAGGTCATCTTTGGTACATGTGTACTCAATAGGGTATCCAGATGGCAACTGTGTTCCCCTATGCATATATGGCCAGGGCAGGTATGCATTCATACCCATCTCTGTGTGTGTGGTCACTGTTTATGTCTTTACCTTCACTCACTTATGTAAAGTACATACAACTTGCTTGGTGCAATGAAACTCCAAGTTATATTCTGCATCATGTTCTCTTCTACCAAATTTATATGTTGAAGTCCTAACCTACTTCAGAATGTGACTGTATTTAGAGATAGGATCCTTAAAAACATAATTATATTAAAATGAGGTCATTAGAGTGAGCTCAAATCCAATATGACTGATATCCTTATAAGAAGAGGAGATTAGGGCATAGACACACACAGATGAAAGTCCATGTGAAGACACAGAGGGACTCAGCCATTGGCAAACCATGGAGAGAGGCCTCAGAAGAAACCAGCCCTACCGACACCTTGATCTTAGACTTCCAGCCTCCAGGACTGTGAGAAAACAAATTTCTGTTATTGAAGCCATCCAGGCAGTGGTATTTTGTTAGGGCAGCCCTAGCAAATGAATATATCCACCTAACTTGCAAATCAAAAAATACAGGTCAAATATATTCAAAGAAAAGGAAATACAGGATTTTGTGCCTCTGTCACTCCTGAGTTCTATTTGACCTTGGGCATGTCATTTAATCTCCCCATTTGTAATGGGGTCTAGTTTTTGTCTGCTTGTTTATTGCAGACTGCTCAGCACCATATTATTTTCTTCTATTAACAGCACCCTGAGTTTCCTCTGAGAAAATACCAGCTCCTTGCTCTGAGACCCCACAGTCTGGGTGAGGCTGGTCTCATGCCTGAGTTCTAGATACAGGCATGTTACTCAGGTCTGGCCAATCAGATTGTTCCATACCCTCTACCCACAATGACTGGTTCAAGAATGGACATGTGACAGAGACCTAGACAATGAGATTCAATTTCAGGACTGAATATGAAATTATTGAGCAATTCAGCTGTTTGCTGACATTTCTAAAGTGTGGGGGTGGGCACCTGGGGCTGTCTGGCAGTCACTGTGAAGGATCAGGCTAAGAATAAAGCCAGCTGGGAGAGAACTGACCCACAGACAGAAAGCAACCCGGTACTGAGTACCCTGTGAGAGCCGCTGATCCAGCCTCACCTGAGGCTGGTAATCCCCATGACCCTGTCATTTCCTTAATAAACTGATACATCTCTCTGCTCTTTTTCTACCATCAGGCAGTTTGGCTGGCATTCTATCATTGCTACTGAATCCTGAGTAATATAGTAATGGCTTAATGCTTTCTCTTCCTTGGTGAAATGAGTGCCCTCTTATAACTCTGTTTCCCCCAAGTAAGTAATGTACAGAACACCGATATTTCTCTGGTGTGTATGTGGGAGGAGGCAGGGGTGAGGGTGGGAAATAAAATATGACCCTTTAATCCCTGGTTCTGTGTGGAAACTTCTGGAACAATCATTAGATTACTGCCAGTACCTAGAATCATTAAATCTAAGATGCTTGTGGACAGTTGTAGGTCTGAGTGTGCAGGAGCTTTTAGCATTGTAGTGGAGAGCAGGGGCAGGGGCAGAGGCACTAATACAGTGGTTCTCAACCTTGGCTGCACATTAGAATCACCTGGGAATCTTTTTAAAATCCTGATTTGAAATTCTGGGCCTTATACTCCGGAAATTCTGTTTCTTCGTTACTAGTGTTGTGGCCCCACCCCATAACAAAGAAACAGACTTTCCGGAGGAGGAGGCCCAGAAATCAGGATTTTAAAAAGATTCCCAGGTGATTCTAACGTGCAGCCACGGTTGAGAACCACTGCACTAATAGGTGAAGAAAGCAGCACCAGGTGTTACACGGTCATTTTTCCTGCAGGGGCCGGTGAAGTTGCCCAATGGCCAGAGGCGAGGGCTGCTTGTAAAGTGCTTTACGCTTAGGACACTTGATGTGATTTTCTGTCCATCTCTGGCAGGGCTCCAGGCTGTCCCACCCGAGCTGAACTATCAGCTTTAGAACACTTATGGACAGAGGTGTACTGGTAGTAACAGAATTTAAAGGGCATGTCATTGGTGCCACTATAACACCCCCTCCCCCCCAACCGGGTAGAGTGAAATGCATCATAATTAGTGGTATTTTACTTTATAAAATATATTTTATTGGGCCAAGTCTGGGATGAGCTTTGCCATTTAATATAGTCTTTAGAACAGTGATTGTTAACAAAATTGAGAAATGCATTTGCCTTCTATTCACCCCCAAAACATGCATATACGTTTTGCAATTAATTTCAAGGGCTCTGAACTTTCAAAGTCCCTTCCCCAGTGGGCCTCAGGCTACAAGCTCCTGCTGTATACAAATGTGTCAAATGAGTGTTTGCCAATTTATTTTCTAAGCGATTTGAATGTTCTGAATCGAGATTCTCCAGACTGCAATTTAAACAGCCTGCTAATTCATTTCTTTAACTACCACTAACTTTTTCTTTTGTTTGGGGATTTCTTTGTCTCTGATTTTATTCACTTCTGCATGTAGCCTTGTTTATTCAAGTCTTTAGTGGGTGCCTGGTACCCACTATAGATGCTGGTGATCTAGTGAGAGTTCATAGAGAGGAGCCCACTCCCCCAGGATTGATGGGCTGGTGGGAGAGCACAGGACTCAGGTGATATTCACTCAGCAGAACCTAATAATGACAGTTCTAACTCTGGAGCGAGGCATTGGATCTGTGGGGACTGGAGTTTGGAGGGGACTCTGGCACCTGAGGAGGTAGAAGGGCTGCCCCTTCAGCAGCTTAGTGGAAATTCTGGGGGACTTGGAAGGACAGAGGACTGTTAAGGGTGGCCTATTCTTTTAACAAAGACCTCACACTAGGGCTGGAACTTGGGTGAGGCCAACAAGACACTGGGCTCTGGTTCCTGGGCGGAAAATTCATGAAGGCGCTAAGAAAGCCCCCCTCTGTAATCAGAATCCTATAGGACCAAGGTTAGGGTGAGGGGGCGAGGTGAGCCCTGAAAGGCATGAGTGGGATTCTGTCTTTATTTAAAATTTTGATATTTTGTTCATCATAGATAAAATTCATTTTGATCTTTTAAAAAATATTGCATTAAAATGTTAGCTGTCTTGATGGTTAAGATTTTTGGCACCGCTTTAAATTTTGTAGCTGAAGTACCTGCCTCACTTTCCTCACCCTAGCCTGGCCCTGCCTCCCAGTGTAGGCATAGGTCACAGGACTTTGTTAAGGAAGGTTTGCAGCGTATCATTTTTATAATTGTGTTTATGTACCAGGTATACTCTTTCTTTTTTCTTTATTTCCATTTGGTCCAATGCATGGGAGAGGGCTCCAGGGAGGCCAAAAGAATGGCTGGTAGTTTCTGGGAGAGGCTCAGGTAAAGGCCAGACACAGGAGCATGCAGAGGGGCCCCTCAAAAGCCTTTGGGTTCCAAAGACTCCTCATTGTGCTTGATGGGAAGCCTTTCGAAGAGATACCCGCCCAGCCCAGCCTGGGGGATGCCAGCCTGCGGAGGTGAGTCAGGTGTCGCCCATCCTCTTGATGAGTTTCACCTCCTCACCCCGGAAGTGGTTTTCCAGGAAGTCACAGAGCTGAGGGTCTGCGCGGGTTAGAACCACGGCCTGCAGCTCCAAAAGGGCCTGGTTCCGTTCCTCTCCAAGGCCAGGGCGGCTTCCATGGCGTCCTGAGTTCTGCCCACTCATCTTGGGGAGGCTTCAGCAGGTCCTGTAAGAGAATGCGGCCACCACGCTTCTTGCAACTTTAAGAGTCACCTCGCCCCCCAGAACCACATCATCGAGGTGGAAAAAGACGCCCAGAGAGAGGTAGGTGTGCGCGGCCCGCAGATGCAGAATGGCCAGGCGGTTGACCGCAGCCTCCACCTGGGTGGGATAATTCTGACAAATTTGGGAGCTCGTGGTTGTTTGGCAATAAGGAGTTAAGGTAGAAAAATAACAACGGTGTGTTGGCTGGTCTCGGAGGTGGTTCTGAAGGTGGTGACGAGACACAGGATGGTTGTAGGGGCTGGAAGAGGGGGTGTCCCTGGGTCTGTTTCGTCCAAATACTGGTGAAGCAAGAGACAGATCCAGGACCGCCAAGGGCACTATATGTGTACCCTTGCTTAACATTTGTTTTATTGAGGTATAATTGGCATATAAAATTATGTTAGTTGCAGGTATATAACATAATGATTCAATATTTGTGTATATTGCAATGTCTAGTTAATAACTGTTACCGGACATAAGATGTGTACTCTCTTAATGTAGATTTTGCATAATACATATGTATATTTTGATGTATATAACTTTTTGCTTACATATAATTAATTTGACCTTATAGAATCCTCAAAAATATAAAGTAGGTATAATTTAGATTCAGCAGGTTGACACATAAAGCATATCCGAACATGGTGGTTTGATTCAGTGCTTCTTAGTTCAGCTGGGAAATCCCACTGCACAGCACCGCCTTTGGTTCTGAGGCTGAGTTGTTGTCTACATCAGTACCAGGTGCCACAAACAGCAGGTGAAGGAGAGAGCTAATGGTATGCCCGTGGCCTTGGCACAGTGAGGGCTCTGTGCTTTTCCCACTTCCGGTCCTCTGGCCTCATCTCTGGCTTTATGCTGCCCTCATCTCCTCCTGTTGCTCCGGGTCCTGTGTCTCTGCCTTCTTCCTGACCTAATCAACTTCTTCCCGGGTCTCAACTCCAGACGTGGCTTTGTGTCTCATCCCTGACTCCTCCATCGCTGGCATGTATCTCTCTCCCACGTGATTTCCCCACCATCTGGAACAAGTTCTAGAAGCCTAATTAACTTGTAAACTGTGTTCTGTTTGGATGGCAAAACCCATCTTTCTTTCCCGTGAATCGAACCTCCCGACCTCTTCTCATAAAACACTCATGTCCTATTTGCTACCCTGTGCTCAGCTGTCGTTAGTTTGTGTTGACAGTTTTATTGTTTCCTGGTGACCCTGTCCATCCACAATTACTAGGGTATGGAGCAACCTATTTATTTCAAAGTTAAATGTGTGGAATAAAGCAAAGCAAAAAAATTTCACATTCTAGGGAGAAAAATCCCAGTTTTAAAAATATAACTTATTCATTCATGTATGTATAAATCCTACTGTACTTTCTTTCACCAAATTAGTGAGTAGGTCTCTTAAACATATTCAGATAACAGTAACTCTGGACTTTTTAGATTTCCAAGGCTCTTAAAAATTATGCATATAAATAAATAAAGACATAATGCATATACTTCATAGAAGGCAAAATTGACCTCCAAAGATATATTGCAA
This sequence comes from Myotis daubentonii, assembly GCF_963259705.1. NCBI lineage: Eukaryota > Metazoa > Chordata > Mammalia > Chiroptera > Vespertilionidae > Myotis > Myotis daubentonii. The sequence continues at coordinate 45,733,313 of NC_081850.1, forward strand.
TAATCTATAATAATAAAAGCATAATATGCTAATTAGACTGGACATCCTTCCGGACATCCTTCTGGAAGAACTTCCAGATGAAGCTGAGGCTGCAAGGGAAGCCTGGGTCCCGGGTGCCAGAGGGAAGCTGGTGCCAGCAACCAGGGGAAGGAAGGCCTACTCTCGCACAAATTTCATGCATTGGGCCAGAGGTCCTCAAACTTTTTAAACAGGGGGCCAGTTCACTGTCCCTCAGACATTCCACACATGCGCACTGAGGGCTCGGGACGAGTCGGCTGCTAAGCAGGACAGGCAGCGGCGGCAAAAATATCCGGCGGGCCGGATAAATGTTTTCGGTGGGCTGCATGTGGCCCGCGGGCAGTAGTTTGAGGACCCCTGCATTGGGCCTCTAGTTATCAAATAAATGGCTTTAAAGTATTTATTATTAATGAAGGTAGTACAGTCTGTCAAAACTACCCTGGATTTCAATTTCAAATAAGTGTATATATAGGAAACTTGTGTGACCAAATCATAATTTGAGAATGAAAATAATGAAGAAAAAGTAGATTGGTGTGAAGCAGTGTGGAGTGAGGACACCAAGAGCTTTCTCTTGGTCACTGATGCTGATTGCAGAAAGAGCCTGGGCAAGACGTGTGCCACGTGGATCCAACTATGCTAATTAGTGGAAGACAGGGCTGGAAGAATGGCTTCTACCCAGTAATCACTAAAGCTGATATATATCAGCACCACAGAGCTGCAGACATATGTATGGGAATCCGTTATCTCTGGTTGCATTCCTGTTATGAATATAAACAGTAAGGTAATTCCATTTGCTTTTAAAAGTTGAAAGGCCAGCACAAAGATGCAGAAAGAAAAGTATGGTACAATCCATAGGAAGACAAAAAGTTTGGTATTTTTTCAGATATATCTATATATCTATATATCTATATATCTATATATTTATATATCTATCTATATCTATATCTATATCTATATCTATATCTATATCTATATCTATATCTATATCTATATCTATATCTATATCTATATCTATATCTATATCTATATCTATATCATCTATATTTCTATATCTATATGGTATATATACATTAGGGATAAGATATATCTATTTGTAGAAACATGCTCTGGACAGTTTATCTTTGGATTAATTGATACATTTTAGGAGTCAAGTTGTCCAGGACTATATCCTGAGTTTTTTCAGGGAAGTGAAGGGAGGTGAAAGCATTTCCCTGGTGCTTTGGGATCCTTGGGAGAAGCTATGTGAGAAGCACACAGTATTGCTTTCATTTGGCAATTGTGATTCTAAGGCATATTGAAGCAGGCACTTGAGTGCTCCAAATGACAAGATAATCCAGATAAACTTTACGCATCTTGCAGCTTTTGAGGTTTCTAAAGCCAACTAGAGCGGAAGGATAAATGACAACCCAAGTTTCTAAGTTAGTTCGTATCATACTTGGTGTCTCTGCTTCATATGACTCTCAGCTGCCAGCAACAAATACTATAGCCAAGCACCTAGAGTCAGCTCGTCTGCACGTGGACGGTTCTATCACACATATGCTGTGGATTCCAAAAGTGAGACTATGTTCTTATATAACTTGTTTTCTCTTAATTCCCATAGCTCTGAGTAATTGACACATTACGGACCAGTAGTTTTATTGCTAGCTTTACCCAGTGGCCAGATAAGTTTCTATTGAAGGAGTACAAAAAACATTTTACATAAATGTTAAAGGCACACTTTAAAATTAAATACTCATTGAATTTGAAGTTATTTATTACATGTTCTTACAAGCTAATACCTTTTTAAAGTACAATACCTTGTAAAACACTGTATAATATGAAGCGAGAATTCTCGTGATCCGTCCACAATGTGTTAAATATGCTTCTCTACACTATGTCGTAAAAACTGAATAGTTCTACATTATATAGATGCATTCCCCTTTAAGTGAACAGTTACATTACATAACAGAAGATTACACCAATTTATCAACATGGAAACAGATTAGAGATTAGATTTCACCTTTGTTTGTTGTTGTTAATCTTCACCAAAGGATATTTTTTTTTCCCATTGATTTTTAGGGAGAGTGGAAGGGAGGGAGAGGGAAAGAGAGAGGGAGAAAGGGAGAGAGAGAAACAGCCATGTGAGAGAGACACATCAATTGGTTGCCTCCTATACGTACCCTGACTGAGGCTGGGGATCAAACTTGCAAACCTCGACCGGAATCGAACCCAAAACCCTTCAGCGTGTGGGCCGATGCTCTAACCACTTAGCAGCATCATCCAGGGCTAGATTTGACCTTTTGAAGTTCCTAAGGCTGTTGGTAAAAATGAAACCTGTGGAAGTCCCAAGTGGATAGGGCCAGAAGTCTTGTGGGTATTATAAAGGGTGTGGCAAAAGTAGATTTACAGTTGTGAGTGTGTGAGACAGAGTTTATTCTTATATTATTATTTATTAATTATTGTATTGTTTGCCATATGAACAACTGTAAATCTCCTTTGCGCTACTCTGTATAGTGAGTGGGTCAGAGGGCATCAGGCCCTACACATCATGGGGAGGACTGGATGTTTAAGTAATAATACATGTGAAGTCATTGTGTAAACTCTATATGTACAATTTATGACACATTTAGACTAAAAAATGATTACCTTTCAACACAGATCTGTTAATACTTCTTTCTAGCTAAGGACATTAACCTGTATTTAGTCATTAGCTAAGGTTTATGCAGTTTTATTTTGAGTGTATTTTTCTTAGAATAGCTTTAATATAGACTTATGTATGGTGCAGTTAAGAAGTAGACAACATTTTTATAGTCAAATAAATACATTTAGACTTGCTAGGTCTGGTGGTTTGTAGTGTGCCAATTTAGTTAAGCGGAACTACACTTCCTAGAATATCCATTCCTTTTTGGTTTCTGGTTCAAGTTGGCCACCAGGAAAATTTGTACAAGATTTGGAAGGCCAAAGTGAAGCCAAAGCCATTTTGTTATTTTTGGAAGGTTGGTACAGCGTGCCAGACATGGTGGCAGCTCACACATGTTGTCTCTGTCTGCCAGCTCACGGTGCTGCCTGGGGGGACACCCACCCGGGCTCCACCAGACCTGCTCTATCAGTTTCTTCACTTCCTGAACTGTGTGGGCACGAAGGTCCCAGTCAGAGCACAGGTTTTCCTGCAGACCATCCAAAGCACTAGGGTTGGAGGTGGCGAACAGCAGATTCAAGCTCCAGTTTGTCCTCAAGGGTTGCAGTTTGTCCATCTTCTCATCCTCATCCACTTTCCTTCCCAGCTGCAGTCTGCAAATTACCGTAATTGCACAGACTGCTTCATCAGCTCTCATGAGTAGGCACAGTCTAACCCCTGAATACATTTCTATTTGAGACCATCCATAGAAGTTCTACTTCTGTCTGATCAAATGCTGAGTGTTACAATAATAAAAATAAATAGTACACACACACACACACACACACACACACACACACACACACACACACACACACACACACACCTTTAACCTGACAGGAAGCTTCAGGAAGGAAGGAGCACACAGTAGCAAGACCTTGGCCACTGAGGGATAGATTGGAGGTAGAGATCAAAGGATTCTTTACAATAGCGGCCTGTGTGTGAGATGTGTGAACAAAATAATGGCTAATACAAGAGGTCTATGGTCCTGGGAACCTGGAGCCCAATTCTAGACACAAGGGTTCCGTGAAGTTTGACACAGAGAGAGCTCTGTTTTTGTATACTTAGTGGACCAAAATTTATCAACTTGAGACCCATAGAATACATTGAATATGCATGGAAAAAAGTTTAGGAAGAGATGGGGGACTGGAATAGAAGGGTTTGGGGAAAGTATAGTGCACCTCGGGTAGTTTTGTGTGCCTAGCATACATTCCCCAATCTCCTAATTATACCAGGTCTTCTAGTGCATTTGGCAACTTTTGTGTGTTCTCTAAAAGATTGCTACTAAAAATATTGCATGGGAATTTTGCTAGGAGGACCCGAGGGAGAAATTTCTGACTAACTTTAGTACTAAGAATATCTGTTCTTCTCATAATCAATTAATCGAGACATTAGTTTTCATTTTAGCAAGGATGGCTATAAATTTGGGTAATGGTTCTTAAACTTAATGTGCAAACGAATCACCTGAGGAGCTAATTCTGAAATTCTTCTTGAGAGTGAGTAGGGAAACATGACAAAATAGCCAATTTAGAATAAAACTTGGTCTGATACAAAAAATTTAAACTGTTTCTTTAGAAAGTGTTCAACTTCTATTAGGTAAAATTGCTTAGGTACCATCTTCTCTTATTTCCCCTCCTAGGATGGCTTCTGGGTATATGAGGGAGGGGCTTAGGGGTCTCCATGGTGATGGATGGGGGCTCCCGGCATTTCCTGGTTCTCGAGTGTTCACTGGTACAGACCCTTGCTCTCTATCAGGCCTCCCACTTAGCGCTCTGACTAACTTCTGCTGTGGTGTCACTTTGCCCCAGCATGGCAGGCCCCAGATGAGTCTGGCTGGATCTCAGCTCAGGTGCCCACAGGCCATGGGTCTTGAGGGAGCATCAGCGTTGCTATCCCAGATCCCTCTGTCTAACCACATGGCCTTCTTTTCTAATTAGACTGAGTCGCCATGTGTTGGTGTGAGGTCCTATGCACAGTCATCTCCTCCTTGTATCCCAAAAGGAGAAAGAGGGGCAAATTTTCCTTCTCTTCAAGGTTTTTTTCCTTTTGATAACACACATCACCTTCTCTGGGAAAGTCTGAGAAGGGGACATCAGGAGGCACAAGACTGAATACCGGAATCTCATTTCTTTCTTCCTTTTCATCCTATAATCCCCAGAGCCCCAAATAAGGAGGTTTTTGTTTTTCCTTACCTACATTTTCATCTTCTACAATTAAGCAAGAGATTGCCTGTGAATAGGTGGAAATGGGATTTTGTCAGCACAAAGGAGAACTCAATGGGCATGGGTCCTCCAGGATTGCTTGTTAATAAACTAAAGGAGGAAATAAAAGCATTTAGGGAATCATTTCTCTCTAAAACTGCATGGCTCTTAAGCTTACTGACTTTCTGCTAAATCCTGTTTCATATGTCAGATGCTGAATATTACATCAGTCTTTATTTTTATTTTTCCCTCCCTAACACATCGCCCCAGGCAGATGGAGGCTCTAGGACATGCACTTGGAAATGCAAAGCAAATAAAGCACATTAATAATTTAAAAGCTATCTCTAATATATACTGCTATATTATAAATGATAATAAAAGATAGATATCAGAAAATAAAGAGAAAAAAATAGCTTTGAAGGAGAGGAGGGAAAGTAAATAATAAATTTCAATTGCTCAAAGCTGGTTTCTTTAGTCCTGGTTTCCGGGGGCAGTCTCAAAGGCATAGATGCTGAGGAAGAATAGCTAGTATATGGGTCACAATTTGGGCCATCTATTGGTAGACATAAATTTGAAAATTAGATGTAGATTATGTCTTTGATCTGGTAAGGGACTTAAGTGTTGAATTCAAGTATTTCTAAGACTATTAAGACTATGGCAAGCCATACCAATGTTCTTTGCTTCAATTTTTCCCCCTTCACTTTTATGAAGTTCAATAAAAAACCATTCTCTTATCTCTCTTGCTGACATCAGAGGAATGTGATAGAGGAAAAAATTAAAGAAGAATGAAGATCCCTTTAGAAGAAGGCTGAGATATTAAATTGATTACATCGTTTATTGTTACATGTCAGGAATGGGCAGCTTTCTTATTCTGTATCCTGAATAATGGAATCCTTGCAAACTGGTGGGCAGTTAAAGACTTGGAAAAGGATCACGTCTTATTTCATTTCACATTTCCTCACTTCTTGTTTTGATCGGCAGTGAGATAAAAGGAGGACTTGGAAATGCACCGTGATTGGAAAGGGCAGCGGGAGAGCCCTCGCATGTGATATGAGGTGACAGATGATTCCATGTGGTAGCCAAACCTCAGCAGGAAAAAGGAGAGCTTTTTAAAGTTATAGAGTGCTGGGAACTCTTTCAGAGCAGGGTGATTGTTAATAAGGCTTTATTCTTTAGGCTTGCTCAGCCAGTGTACATGGATGCAGCATCCTTGAAGATTTTGAACATTTCATGATTGGTTTCCTGATGGGCCCCCTCATTTCCCAAAAGAATCTCCATTTTATCAAAAGGTGTTAGCTTAAATTCCACCTTGACCATGAATGCAGGATGTGGATTTTGTTCCTACCCTTCCCCTCACCCTCTTTTTTTTTTTTTTTTTTTATCCTGTGGGCTTTTGTAGCAATAGGGACATGTCATCACTTTTTCTTTTTCCTTTTTTGTTTTGTTTTGTTTTGTTTGAAAACTACAGTAATAAAGGCAGGCCATGGATATATTCTGGTGGCATGATTTGTAAATGAGAAAAATTTTAAAGATGCCTTTCTTGATAAACCCATTCGTGTTGTCTTGATTTAAAAATAAAATCGCTGCCAGGGTGGCATTTCCTTTTCTCCCAAGCACCTCTGATCCCAGTGTACAAATAATGTTTATATTCCAGTTCGTAGGGAAAAAAGGAACGTGAAAATATTTCATTGAAAGCTGACAGCTTTAATGAACTTTAAAGGTTAACCTTGGTGCTAGTTAGCATATCTATTCATGTCTCCATCAGTCTATTGAATTACTCAGTTGAACACGCACACAAAAGCAAAACTTGAAAAAAAGATACCCCAGAAAGCCAACATTAATAATTCATAAATACTGGAGGCTGGTGACTGACAATTTCCTCCCACTGTGTTGAAGTCTGTTAAGAACTGAATCCTGATAGCTCCTAAGTTACTTTAGAAACTCAGCGAGCAGCCCTGTCCGGGAATGTTAATGCTCCTGTAAGTGGTTAGCTGCTGAAGCACACTGTGGATTTTCATCCCCTCAAGCACTTGTTCATGTTCCTTTGGATTAGTATAAGGTACGGCTTTTCATGAGATGTTTAGCTGACAGTTTTTATATTTGAATTTCACAAGCATCTGCAGACCATAAAGAACTCCAAATTCAGCCATAATCCTCCGTTACAAAGTAGATCGGCACTTTTGAACAGATTCCAGATACCAATTATAGCATTAATGAGGATATACAATCACGTTGTCTGCTCTGGCAGGATTATAAGTGAGGTAGCTCCTGACAGGGCTGGCTTGTCTCCGAATTTATCATCCTCCTCCCTCCATGTGCATCAAATCGTGTTGATCAAACCTTCCCATTAGAAATAGAAGCTATCAACTTCTTTTGGTATTAAGCACTTTTCCCGGGGACATAGGGACAAATACTACTGCTGTTGCCTGACAGTGAATTGATTCCAAGCTCTTGTACAGGAAAAATAAAAATGCAGGCTTGATGTTATTAGAAAGATTTCGCAAAGAGCTCTCCTAGAGGACTGAGAAAGAGATGCGATGCTGGTGCCAATCACTTTTCTTACCTGGGTTGCTTCAAAAAAGAGTTCCAAAGCTGCTGTCTCTCTAGCTCCTGGTTGATATTTCTACCACTTGCCAATGATTAAACTCCCCTTATGTTTTTCCATGCGGAGTTTTTAATTGTCCTGCCTGTCCTTTGGAAAGAGCAATGGACTTAGGGGAATGAGTGGGCCATCTCAGACTTGGGAAGTGGTTATTTTGAAATGAGGTTTTCTCTTAGTTCTCACACACCAGCTTCTAAATATGAAATGATGGCAGTGTTCCGATGTTAAAAAAAACACTTGGCTTCTTACATTGCAGGGTTAGAAATGGGATTATATGTGGGATAGTTAGACAAATCACTCCATCTCTGCCCTTATTAGCAGCAACCTCTCTTTCATTACCTTTAAATTGCAGTTATAGTAACATTAACTAAAGACCTTCCTCATTAAAATCTTAATCGCATGGGCTGTCACTAAAACATATGTTTCAAGAAGATTTGCATGTTGTAGAGTAGAAAAAGAATTGATCGATTAATTTAAGACGTTGGTTTCTGTATTAAGTAATAAATAAAGCCCCAAACATCTATTGAGCACCTTTCCTCTATGAATAATGTCACCAGGAACAATGAATGTGTTAGCCATTTGTAGTCGATGTGGTTTGAACTCCTGCACTGCTGATTCATAACTAAGTGCAGACAAGCTGTCTGAGCCTCTGTTTTCTTGTCTGCAAATTGGAGATAACAGTATTTACCTAGTAGGTTGCAGTGCAGATTACATAAGATAATGTTGATGAACCATCTAGCAGAATTAATAGTAAAGGCTGCTTTCCTTTTCCTTACATTAGAATCAGAACTATATTTTCAAAAGGTATTGTGTGAGTGCATGGGTGCTGTGTGTGTGTGTGGATTCCTTCATTATAATCTTGAGAGGTAGAAGAAGCAGACATTGATAACTTTTATTTTGCAGGTGAAGAAATCCAGGCAAAATCAAATTATGTGACTTAGTTAAGTTTGAATCTAATTCAGAATTGGAATTTGAGTCTACTGATTTTCTTCTTTATGCTATTTTTTATGAATATCGACTGACTCTTTGCACCACCTTATAAGGAAATCCAAATTAAATAACAACCTTATTTCAAACAAAATTTATCATTAGGCTGAAGGTTAAGGGTTAATTTAACAGGAGGGAGGAAAATGTTTCCAAGATTACTGATGTAATACTTAGTCATTTATATGTTTTAATACAAAAAATTTTGCTTAATAATTATAATCATTAATTGTTATTTCGGGCTTACTAAGTATCAGAAATTGTGGTAAATGCTATACAAATATTATTTTTTATTTCTTGCAGCAATCTTATGATATTGATACTATTAGTATCTCCATTTTATAGTTGAGGAAGGCACAGAAAGGTTAAGTAAATAGCACAAACACTCATCTAGTGGGCGGTGAAGCTGCTTTTCCACCCCAGGAGCTATAACAAGGATTCACATTGCTTACTATATAAATTTTGTTTCCTAATCATTGATATAATATTAATAATGATAGAACAGAGAATAATGTGTTTGTGATTATGACTTTCTTTGAGGTTTGACTTCAAAATATTAAGAGAAAGAATTTCAAAGAAATCATAGTGCATATTCTAGTCTATACAAATTTTTATTTTCATCATTTGTTATTAAATTTTTATTTAATAAATACTTAATACAAAATTGAATGGCATAGTCAAATGCAATAGTATAGATGATCTGATTTTTGTATCTGGTACTATATTTACTTTATATAAAATAAAATATCAATTATAATTTTATTTCCAAAACCAAAGTTAATTAATGTGAATTTGGTCATAATACTTCTTCACTTACCTATACAGAATTAAATCGTTTATTAGAAACCCTATTAACACCTTTTTATTGAATTTTCTGGTCATTCTCTGCAGCTTATAACACAGCAAACCAAAATGAAAGGCACACACACAAAAAAGAAAATGTTAGGATCAAATAAAAAGAAAAGCATAATTACACACATTATAAAGCTCAAACCTTGTTGTAGCTGGCCTGCGAATTTGGCGCTAAGACATTATATAATTCCTCGAGTGAAGTGAGTGATTAATAAATGTTGACCTCAATCACATTTTTATAACTTATAAAACATTGAATTTCATATAGCTTGACTATATGATGACATTTGATAAAAGCTGAAGGTAAACATTACTCTCTTAGGGATAACCCTAATGTGTACCTAATATGTAACTTGCTGGTAGTGAAGCTCACTTCAAGGTTGCAATTACCTAGAGAAGTTAAAGGATTGCATAAATATTTTTAAAAATGTTTTGATTATGTTATTTTGCAAAAATCTCATTAAGTTTCCAAACTTTATAAAATGTATATAAAAATACTAGAGGCTTGGTGCACGAATTTGTGTACCAGTGGGGTCCCTCAGCCTGGCCTGCAGGATTGGGCCAAAACCAGCTCTCTGATATCCCCTGAGGGGTCCAGGATTGCAAGAGGGTGCAGGCCAGGCCGACGGACCCCACTGATGTGCTATTGGGGTCAGGGAGGGATGTGAGAGGTTGGCCAGCTGAGAGGGCTCCAGGGCATGTCTGGCCCATCTCACTTAGTCCTGATCAGCCAGACCCTAGCAGCAAGCTAACTTACCAGACGGAGCATCTGCCCCCTGGTGGTCAGTGAACATCACAGTGAGTGGTTGAGTGGCCTAACATATCATTAGCATATTACGTTTTGATTGGTTGAAAGGATGACCGGACACTTAGCATATTAGGCTTTTATTATATAGGATAAAGCAACATAAAAACTTAATAATTTTTCTGTCTATTTGCCTTCTCTTCACTTTCCCATAACCAGTATTAGTCACTGGTGTGTATTAGTCCATTCCCCAGTGGAGAGGATTAAAAATACTAGATATAATGATTTAAAGAATTAATAAAGATTAAAAATGTATATATGTATATTAGATGGAATATATATGTCTGAGCTGGGGTTGACATATATAAAATAACTGGAATTTGGAGTCCATGAGAAGGAAGGAAGGCAACAGAGAACAGGAGCTGGATTTTTGCCTTGAGGAAATCTGCTAAAACCCCAGGTGTTAAAGGTTCACATGTGGGGAATAGGAGACAGAGTTTGTAACTCAGGGATGATGGGATGGTAGATAAGCATCCTCCACATAAAGCTGATGTCAGCACCCTCATTTGGTACCTTAAAAAATATACAGTTGGCCCTCTATATTCATGGCTTCTGCATCTACAGTTTCAACCAATAGATGCAGACTGAAAATGTGGACTGAAAATATTTGAAAAATATTGCATTGTTGCTGATGTGTATGACTGTATAGTTAGCCTACAATGGTTGCATCTGTACTGACCATGTACAGATGTGTTTTTCTTGTCATTATTTCCTAGGCCTCTAGTTTTATATAAGGGACATTTGGTGTCTGTGGGAGGTCTTGGAATCAATCCCCCTTGGATACTGTAGGACTCTTATATGTCCTTCATAAGGAGACTTTTTTTTTTTAATTTGGCAAGACAAATAAAAAAAGAATGGGAAAAAATGAAAGCACAATCACTAATATGGCTAGGAAAACTTATCAGTGAAATTTCAAGTTGTTAGTGCTGCCAAGCCCCTGCCAGAAAACAAACAAACATGAATTCTATCCGGAGGGAAGCACAAACCACAAACTCAAGCAGAAGAGGTACAGAGCTTTTGACAGTTTTAGGGTGCTCAGAAGACAAAAATTAGAGTTCATAGCTCTCCAAAATGAGAAACCAATAAGTGTCCCAGGCTTTTGGTTGAGTCTTCTGAAGGTCTAAACCCTGGGTATAAGCATAAACTGAAACTAGATTAGATTTTCCAAAAACAGGACTCAAATCTCAAATAATCTCAATCTCTTATTGGATAATAATCATTCCCCCATCCAATTAGCTGCCTGAAAAAAAAGTAAATTATCTCTGAAGTAAGAATACATCATTAGAAGCTTTTACATTTTTAAATACAGTATGCCTGGCATTCAAAAAATATTACCTGATATGCCAACAAGACTCATTTACTGATATCCAAGAAAAAAACATGAAGACTACACACCTTCAGGTAACCCTGGTACTGACAATAATACTGTTAGAAAGTGGTGAATGGAGTATTTTGCCAGAGAATTAGAACCTATAAAAAATAATGTAGAGGGAATTCTACAACTCAGAAATTTATGAACTGAAATTAAGAACTCAATAGATTGATATAACAGGAGATTAGATAAAGCAGGAGAGAGAATTAGGGTAATTATTAAAAGATTATTAAAAGATTCATAAAAGGAGGTATAACTAAAAGCTAACAAAGAGGAAAAATTGAATAATAAAAGCTACTTGGTAAATTCAAAAGAAAGCAAAAAGAGAAAACAAGATGAAAAACAAATAGGATAATAAGAGATTTAAGCAGAAAATATTTCAATAATTACCTTTAGTGGAAATGGAGCAAATATTTCAATTAAAAGTCCATAACAGTCAAATTGAGTGAAAATAAAATATGTTTATAAGACACATGACTTTAATATATAACACAGGAAAGACGAAAGTAAAAGTATAGAGGAAGCATACTGTGAAAAACTAAAGGAAGCTGGTGGGTTGTACTACTAATATTAGCATATTTGGTAACAAATGTGAGAATACAGCATGCTTTATCCCTCCGTTATTATGTTGTTGTTTTTTTTCACAATTTTCAACAGATTAGAGTTATTTAATTTCAGTGTAGAAGATTCTCACATCTTTATTAGACTTATTCTCAGATATTTGGTATTATTTGATGCTACTATAAATAAATGTGTTTTAGATTTTATTTTTTAACTGGAGGTCCCATGCACAAAACTGTGTATGAGGGGATGGCTCAGCCTGGCCTGCACCCTCTCCAATCCGGGACCTCTGGGGGATGTCCGACTGCCGGACATCCCTCTTGCAATCCAGGATCTCTGGCTCCTAACCGCTCACCTGCCTGCCTGCCTGATCACCCCTAACCTGCTGACCTGATTGCCCCTAACTGCTCTCCCCTGCCACCCTGATTGCCCCTAACCACTCTCCCCTGCCTGCCTGATCACCCCTAACCACCTCTGCCTTGGCCCCCACCACTGTGGCTTTGTCCAGAAGGACGTCTGGAAGATGTCTGGTCTATCAGGTCTAATTAGCATATTACCCTTTTATTAGTATAGATTGTTTGCTAATGTATAGAGAAATGGATCTGAGAGCAAACAAACAACAACAAAACTGAGAGCAAAAGAAACAAACAATTACTGCCTGACACAATCATCGAGTTCAAAGGACAAGCATGAGTCCAGAAATAGGAGACAAAACTCAAGTCAGGAGATGGGAAGTTGCAGAAGTGAGGCAGGCATAGGGAACATAAATCATCTGTGAGATGAGAAGGTCCATGCTAATTTCAGCAAAAGGGGGAATGGCATCAAAGGCCCATTTTACTGAGGTCCAGCGTATGTTTCATTCATTGACTGATTAATATATGAATTCTGTCTCAGGATTCGTAAGGGTTTCTCTCCATTGAGAGTTCTGCCTACTCTGCTTCTTGAGTTGGATTGGTTAGAGTGGACAAATACTAAGAGGAAATAATAGTCAATGATTTTTTAAAATGCCAGTCCTCTTTATTCTTGTTTGGATGCATCTATTCTACATAAGATGAATTAAAAAGCTCATGGATGGAATACAATGATTATTAAAAATAAGTTTATTTTATTCTATGCTTCTATTATTATTTATTTATATTCAAACTTTTAAACATTCTATCTGTTTTGATTTTTTAAAAAAAGGCTTCTATTGGAAATTTTAATTTATATATATATATATATATATATATATATATATATATATATATATATATATATAAAATTTTTTTTTCCTGAAGGGCATTCAGAAGTTGAATAGTTAGTGTTGATGATGAATGCAATATAGTCCTTCACTCTTATTCAGCTTTTAAATTGTTAGTATAAGCTGAAGGGAAGGGAAAAAAAAACCAACAAACTCCAAACTGGTCCCAAGAATGGCTTTCTTTTAGCCAGTGTTACATTTTTCACAGGATGGGGGAAAAAGCTTTAGTGGTTACATGCTGTTCTCGGGAAATACTTTTTAGTAATGCAAGAACTTAGTTGGCTGGGTAACTTGATTACTCTGGAAGCCATGCTATTAGCAGAATGGGAAAGAATCAAAGAAAAAAATAATTTACATTAAGGCCACAGACATGCCATACAATACAATTACTTCAGGTTTTATATTTAAAAGGCTACTATATTTTTTTCCTTTTTCCTTTCAGCACTGGTATTCTGGTAAGGGGTTTTATAAGAGGGAAGAAATGGATGCTCTCCCAGACAAGCCCAAGAGATTATTTTATGAATGAAAAAGGCCTGATGCTGGGAATAAGTCCATATTGATTTTCTTTACAGCTATTTCCAATGAGTTGCGGTTATCCATGGGTAATCAATTCACTTTTTGTACCTTAGTTTTCACATGAAAATGATCATTACAGTTTTTATTATGGAAATGTTATATGCATAATGGAGACAATCTACATAAAGTGTTTTTGTATACCAGAGAGAAAAGTGCAGTGTCCCTCAAAATCATTACCTGGAATCTCACTAAGCATTATTCACTTATCAGTAGAAATTATGAGGAAAGAGCATCTTGGAGTTGATGTTAGTCAGGACAGGTTAGGTTATGCTGTAATAATAAATTAGTCTCCACATTTCAGTGGCTTAACAGAAAAGAATGTAATTTTTATTCATTCAGCAGATTCTACATTGCTATCTTATGTGGGTCTACAGTGGAAGCTTTGCTCCAAACGCTTACTTAGATCCAGGCTGAAGGAGACTTACTATATTGTGTCATTGCCATTTCAAAAACATGGTTTGCGGGGTCTCTGAGAGGGAAAGAGAAAGCACAGAGCATTCACGCTGGCTTTTAAGTGCTTTGACCAGAAGTGGCATAAGTCACTCTTACTTACAAATCAGCCATCTAATTTCATCTATCTGCCAGACCTGGAAAGTGCAGTCCCATGTGCCTAAGAGGAAGCAGAAAATCACAGACCGGTGAACACTTGTAACCATAATGCACTGGAAGTCAGTGATTGAAAGATGCAAAGAAGCTCATCAAAGAGAGCCATTTGCAAATTAGGTGAACCTTTATCACTTATCTCATGTACATCACCACTGTAGTGTTTTAGTATTTCATTTTTGCTTTGGTTGATGGCCAACAAAAATTCCCAGGCTTTAAGATGAGGCATCAGCGTAACAAATTCTAACCTTAACTATCAGACTCTGAGCTGCTCTCTGAGTATGTATCAAATTGTGATCCTCTGATTCCATCAGTAATTCTTAAATAGTTCATTTTTCCTTCCAAGAGCCTGCTGCTGTGTTCTGGCTAGAGAGAACAGGACCAGGGCCAAGAAAGATCTTGAGTCTCAAGATAGAGACATCTGGTCTGAGTTTTCTTAGCAGCTTATTGAATCCTACATTAATCTAGGCACATGTGATTCAGACACTTCATTTTATAGAAAAGTAAGAGATAATTTATGTAAAAGTGCCTAGCACAGTTCTTGGCTTGTCTATAGTAGGTAGTCAATCATTGCATCTATACTTCATTTGAAAAGGAAGTGAAAAATCATACTGATTTCTGCTCTATAGGTTGATATTTAGTGGGATTCTCAAGTAACGATCTCCTTTCTACTTTTTTTTTTTTAATATATTTTATTGATTTTTTACAGAGAGGAAGGGAGAGAGATAGAGAGTTAGAAACATCGATGAGAGAGAAGCATCGATCAGCCGCCTCCTGCACATCTCCCATCGGGGATGTGCCCACAACCCAGGTACATGCCCTTGACCGGAATCGAACCTGGGACCCCTCAGTCCGCAGGCCAACGCTCTATCCACTGAGCCAAACCGGCTTTGGCACTCTCCTTTCTACTTTTATACTTCTTACAACTTTCACAATTATGAAGCTATTAGAACTTCTACTGAAAGGCAGGACTTCATATTATAAGCCATACATTGGAGGTATAGCAGTGAACAAAACAGCCAGAGTTCCCATTCATGCTCTTGCAGTGTAGGGAGCATGGAAAATACCAGCAGGGTGTGCTAGGAAAAGAACTGAAGAGAGTAATAATATAGAGAATGAATGACTAGGAGATAATCCAGAGAGGTAGTGCAGCATTTAAAACAGAGGCAAGCCCTAGCTGGTTTTGCTCAGTGGATAGAGTGTCAACCTGTGGACTGAAGGGTTCCAGGTTCCATTCCAGTCAAGGGCATATGCCCAGGTTGTGGGCTTGATCCCCAGTAGGGGGCATTCAGGAGGCAGCCGATCAATGATTCTCTCTCATCACTGATGTTTCTATCTCTCTCTCCCTCTCTCTTCCTCTCTGAAATCAACAAAAATATATGCATAAAATTAAAATAAAACAGAGGCAATACAAGCATTGCAGGAATAAGGAATGATGTGAATGTGAGAAGAGCTGGAGAGTGAAGATCTGAAAAGCCTCAGCT
Source organism: Myotis daubentonii (assembly GCF_963259705.1). Classification (NCBI taxonomy): domain Eukaryota; kingdom Metazoa; phylum Chordata; class Mammalia; order Chiroptera; family Vespertilionidae; genus Myotis; species Myotis daubentonii. The sequence goes on from NC_081850.1 coordinate 45,749,267, forward strand.
CCAGAATCAGAAGAGTAGTCACTGAATTTCACCTGGAATAGTTAGAACTGCTTAAGCAAAGTTTAGACTAGTTCCTGAAGTAGGACTATGAAATGGGTCTGTGAAAGTCTCCTGGTTTGATTCTCATAACCTCCCAAGAATGATTACTTCTGCTTTCCAAATCTTGCTCAAATTCGTCTACTGGGCACACCCTAATGCAGAAACTTAGAGAGAAGGGGATTCTGGGAAATGTAATTCATAGCCTTAGGTGGGCATGGTGGTTTGGTGCCCAGCTGACAGCTGAGGATTTAGCACTAATGATAAGGGTGACATTTCATCTGGGACCTGAGTTACATGAAGCAGTCAGTTTCCAGGATCATAGGAAGAACATTCCAGGCAGGGGGAATAGCCAACACAAGGGTACTGAGGCTGGGAAGAACTTCCTGTGTTCCCTGAAAACATCCAGGGGGCCAGTGAGCAAGAAGAGTGGAAGGAGGTATGGGGGAGGAAACGAGGGACGGAATCACATGGGATCCTCTAGGCTATGGTGGGCCTCTTAGAGGTCTCTGTGTCTGACTGGCTTGTGGCCGGGTCCTGTGGGTAGAGTGTTTGTGAGTGGAAAGCTAAAGGAGCTGTTTAGAAAGAGGGACTCAGATAGACCTAGCGACCCAAGCTTTCCTGCTTTAGTGGTAGGCAGAGGAGAGAGACACAGAGCAGGGCGAGGGCATTCACCACAGAGTGGCCAGAACACAACCGGGTTCTGTAGCGTAGAGTGTAGAGAGCTGCCGGGGTCCAACCCCAGCGGGTCCAGGGGTCCCCAAAGGTGTGGACGGAGTCGGTGAAGAAGGAATGACGCGCTGAAGCCTGGAAAAGGGACATTTGGGGACACCCAGAGACAGTGACTTTGGGAAGGACATACAGGTTTTCACAGTGGAAAAGAGCCACAGTATCAGAAGCTCTGCGCGCTGTGGTAGGTTTGAGCTGTCAACGAACACATTCAGAAACAAGCGAGAGCTCCCATCCAGAAATAATAGGATGGAAAATAGAACACTTTGAGAAGGGAGATGCGGGTCCAGTGAAATATGGATCATTAAATGCTAGGGTGACCCACTGTCCTCAGAGCCTGAGTAAAAGCCATGGAGAACCTCACGTTAAATTCACTAGACCCTCGCTTGAACGTCTTTAGAAAGCTAACAGATATTAATTTCCCTCTGGAAATTTGCACAGCAATTTCCTTCATGTTGAATGCACATGCTTCCTTTAAACAACTGAGTGGCTTGAAATTTTTTTATTAGGTATACTTTCAAACCCAAATACTATGGTTTTAGATATCTCGGTTCTCCAAAAACAACAAGAACAGCAAAACAAAACAAAACAACAAGAAAATACACCACTGGCTAGAGTTAATCAAAGGCAAGCTGGCCTATGCCCTGTAGTGACATTTATTTGGGGGTTAACAGGATGGTTTCAGTGTCCCCCAAATATTCCTTCTTTCCATTGTCTAAAATGCCACGATGGAGAGGCAGATGGCCTACTATAATGGCACTACTATTGCTTTGGAGAGTGATGACTGGGAGGAGGGGAATATGTGTGATGCATTTGTTTTTATCACTGCTCATTAATGCTGCTGTATTAGCTTCCTTTTCTTTTCTCTCTCACTTCCACAGTCCCCTTCTGAATTCACCTCCCGAATAAATCCCTTGCACATGAATCTTAGTCTCACTGTCACTTTTGGAAAAAGTATAACTAAAGAAGTAGCAATCACATCTAAATGCACTGAGGTATGTACTATGTCATCTTTGGCTAAAACAACCATAAGAGGTATTTTATAATTATTATCCTCACTTTACACATGAGGACAATGAGGCACAGAGTAGCCAAGTAACTTGCTTATGGTCAATTAGCTGGTCACCAGCCTGGATCCCATGGGACTCTCACTTTATTGGCATCTCTCTTTTACCAATTTCTGATCAATTTTGTTCTTTTGGTATCCCATAAGGAAAATATTTAATCTCTCTGTCATGCTACTTTCTAAAAATTGCTTCCCTCACACACTTCCTCCCTCATTATAATCCTATATAATAAAAGGCTAATATGCAAATCGACCAAACAGTGGAACAACCGGTCGCTATGATGCTCACTGACCAACAGGGGGCAGACACTCAATGCAGGAGCTTCCCCCTGATGGTCAGTGCACTCCCACAGGGAGAGTGCCACTCAGCCAGAAGCCAGGCTCACGGCTGATGAGTGCAGCAGCAGTGGCGGGAGCCTTCCTGCCTTCCTGCAGTGCTAAGGAGCAGTGAATAGGTGGATAGTAAGGAGCGAGGGGTCCCAGACTGCAAGAGGGATGTCCGGCAGTTGGACATCCCTTGAGGACTCCCAGATTGGGAGAGGGTGCAGGCCGGGCTGAGGGATCCCCCCAAGTGCACAAATTTCATTCACCAGGCCTCTAGTATATGATAATATGGTGCCATTTTTATAAAATTCCCCTAATCTGAGAACATCTGTAGAAGCATATATTACTGCTGATATATGTAACAACAGACCGCTGGCCTCACCAACATCTTAATGTTCCTTATATTACAAAGTCCTTGAGACTTGTCTGCCCCTGCATGAGAGGCTAAGTCTTTGAGTCAAGGTTTTCTCTTTGGAGAGTGATGACTGGGAGGAGGGGAATATGTGGGAATATGTGTGATGCATTTGTTTTTTACTTTTTATTTATTTTAGAGAGAAAGGAAGGGAGAGGGAAAGAGAGAGAGAGAGAGTGAGAGAGAGAGAGAGAGAGAGAGAGAGAGAGAGAGAGAGAGAGAGAGAGAGAGAGAGAAACATGGATCAGCTGCCTCCTGCACACCCTCTACTGGGGATTGAGCCCACAACTTGTCCATGTGCCCTGACCAGGAATCTAACAGGTGAACAGGTGACCTCTCAGTGCATGGGACTGTGCTCAACTAACTGAGCCACGCTGGCAAGGACTGTGTGATGCATTTAGTTGCCTGCGGGTTTTATAGTGGTTTCTATTTTTGCTTTTGGGGTGTAATCCCCAAATAACCTAATTTTCTTTACCACTGATTTGACTTTTTCTCTCAGAACACGTAGAGCAACATTGATATGTCCATCTGTCAGGCAGTGATATCAGCCTGCCTCAGCATGGAAGCTAGAAGGCTAGGGGGTTGAATCTATGTTTATATGGCTATGATTGCATCTCTCTGTCTCTCTGTCTCTGTCTCTCCCTGTCTCTCTCTGTCTCTTTCTCTAAATCCCCCTCTCTTGCTATCTCTTTCCCAGTGTGTGTAACACACACTTTGTTTTGTTTGATTGCAATAAAAAATGCTCTTTAAGAAGCTCAAACTATAGGTACATTTTTTATACAGATTCAGGTCACAGATATGGGCTTCATGATTTCTCTCTCTCCTCTGTGCATACATTGTGCACTTCTGCTTCTTTCTCTTTCTGTTTTGATCTCCTGTCTTCCTACCTGCTGCTTTTTCTGCTCCCTAACCTGTTTGTCCATGATAGTGACCTCAGTGCCCATATTATTATGACCTTTCAGCTCAGCTTCCTACAATTAAATGAATTGGTTTTTGTGTTCTGTTTACCAATTCCTGGAAGAGAGAATAGAATGTGCAATGTGATTTGCCCAATTGCAGCCAAGAGAGCATCCCTGCTACAAACAATTGGTGGGGATGGTGCTGTTTACTCAACAGGAGTTGCCAGTCTGAGAAGATTCTCTTAGTGGCAGAAAAACTGACCTCAATATTGGCTAAATGTTTTTATTTTATACTAGAGGTCTGGTGCGGGATTGGGCCGAAACCAGCTCTCTGATATCCCCTGAGGGGTCCCGGATTGTGAGGTGGCACAGGCCAGGCCAAGGGACCCCACCGGTGCATGATTGGGGTCAGGGAGGGACGCAGGAGGTTGGCCAGCCAGGGACGGGCCAAGGGAGGGCTCCAGGGTGTGTCCTGCTCATCTTGCTCAGTCCCGATCGGCCAGACCCCAGTAGCAAGCTAACCTGCTGGTTGGAGCGTCTGCCTCCTGGTGGTCAGTGCACATCATAGCGAGCAGTTGAGTGGCTTCAGCATATCATTAGCTTATTATGCTTTTATTATATAGGATACATGTACAATGTTTGCATATATTAAATTACAACATTTAATATATATATAATGTGCTAAAATGTGCTAAAAGTATCTCATTTAATACAGTCACCCTGAGATGCGGGTACAATTATCTCCATATTACAGATGGAGAGTCTAAGGGTCTGTGTCTCTCTCTTCCCAGGTGAGAGGCCTAGTGTTGGATTCAGCAACAGAGTTCCGTTTGGTTTTTTTTTTTGTCTCTCCCTGGTGCCCTTTTCTCTCTGGGCAAAACTGAGTGCAAGGACTAGTTGGAAACCATTTTACATGCAAGAAGCATACTTGGTAGATGTCACTGCTCTCCCATGAAGACAGGAGTGAAGTGCATGGCTCACATTTTAATTTTTTTGCTAGGTCAAGTCAGGGCAGTCTAGCCCAGGAGGCGAAGCCTGCCTGCTGATACATAATGATGTCTCAAGGTGATGAGCAAAAAAGCCCTGTCCATTCATGGGCAGTGTTCCCTGGGGATGAGCCTCAGAGAGCAATGGAAAGGGATTACGTGAATGTCGAAGGCTTCAGAGCGAAGGTGAGCCCAGGAGCTGGGCATTTTGCAGCTCAGGGCAGCAGAGTGGGCCCAGGGGGACTTGGCAGCATTAGGGAAACGATTACATGTGGCCTTCAATGAGAGTCTGAGGAGCAAAAGTGGCCCTCCCATAGGATTTGTGGATGTTCTCCCAATTTTCAAGGACCTGCCTGCAGAATTTCTTTATTCGCCAATAGATATTGGTTGTCTCTGTGATTAGGAACCATCCCTGAGGTCCTGGACAAATTGCTTAAATGTGTGATGTCCCCTCTCCTAGTTTTATTGAGATAATTAAAATGTGTGTTGTTTCCTTTTCCATTTTTAGCTTTGATATGCACTTGTGTGTACTCTACATTTATGTTTCATTATTCCTTATTTCCTGACAGCGCCTCTGCAAAATACATTATTATCATATTACAAACAAGGACATTGAAACAAAGAAGGTAGGTGACCATTTTTACGATGCACTGCCCATAAGTGGTGAAGCCGGGATTCATACATAGATAGTTCAGACCTCAGAATCCACATTCTTAACCACTACATAGTTATAAAAGGTCTGAAGCAAGTAACATGCACACTGTGAGAAGAGTTACACAGCAGACAGAGTGGAAAGATCCACAGAGGTCCCATCAGTAGCCCAAGTTCTTCAACTCAGTAGCTCTGTGACCTTCCTTCTCTGAGACTCAATTTCCTTCTCATTTGTCAAATGAACACAAAAGTATTAGCAATCTTCTTCTGTATTCTTGGTATTTATGGTCTAATTATTTTTGATCTCCAATTTTTTCTATGCCTTGGAAATACATTAGGGATTTGGAGGGGGTATACCCTATACTGCAGGGTAAAATTTAGACAAAAGTAAAAGCATGAAATGTTTCCTAGTAGAATAAAGTATATTTTGTAGTCAACACATTAATCTGCCTCTATTGTTGATATATATTTGAAAGTAGTGCATATGTCTTCTCCTTTTTGATCAATGGAGGATAAATATTTTTAATATTACCTATGACAAAGGGTAGAATGCCCTCAGAATTTGTGCTCCAAATTGAGACACTTTTGAGAGTGAAAGGGAATGCACTGTTTTGAAGGATTATTACTCCAAGACATTAGAAATAAACTGGGATCATTCTGGGCAAATCAACACACATTATCACTCTACCTAGGAGGTATTATATGTAGTATAGCATTTAGCCTTGTTTAAAATGAAGTCTGGCTTTTGCCCTCAACTTCTAGAATGTAAGCTATGTCATACCTGATAGCAATATCTTTGTTTAGGCCAGGGTCTGGCTACACTGCTTCTTTTAAAAAAATAAAATATATATATAAATAAATTGATTTCTGAGAGAGAGAGAAAGGGAGAGGGAAGAGAGAGAAACATCAGTTGCCTCCTACCTGGGATCAAGCACAAAACCCAGACACGTGCCCTGACAGGGATTGAACCTGCAACCTTTTGGTGCATGAAACAATGCCCAATCAACTGAGCCACACATGCCAGGGCCACACTGTTTCTTAAAATGATAGTTTTATTCAGAGAGAAGGTGGGGTGGGCGGATTGGAGGGTAGGTGTGGAGTGATTAACTAGGGAACTTATCCTATCTAATAATAGACAAAATGGTAATTGACCATACCTTCACTATGCCTCCCATTGGCTAATCAGTATGATATGCAAATTAACCACCAACAAAGATGGTGGCTAATTTGCATACTGCAGGCAAATCCCGCTGTGTCGCCCTGCCTGGGGCTGGCGGCAGCTCGATCCCTAGCTGCTGGCTGCCCCAGCGCGAGATCTTGGCCTGCTGTGTGCTGCCCAGGGCGGGCAGCAGCGCGATCTGGAGCCTCCGCCTGCCCCAGCGCAGGATCCAGTCCTGTCATGTGTGGGGCCAGGTGGGTGGGGTGGGTGGCAGCACTATCTGAGCGGCCGCCTGACCCAGCTCAGGATCTGGGCCTGCCATCTGCACCCAGGGGAGACGGGGCAGACACCATGGGATTGGGTGTGTCATCTGCCACCAGGGGAGCGGGCTTAAGCCAGTTAGGGTGGTTATCTCCCGAGGGGTCCCAGACTGTGAGAGGGCACAGGTTGGGCTGAGGGACCATCCCCGCCCCCCCCTCCCCATGCCAAATTTTTGTGGGCTTCTAGTGTGCATATATTCATAGCCCATGGACACAGACAATAAAACTGAATGCCTGGGAGGGGTGGGTGTGGGATGGAGGGGGTCAATGGGAATAAAAAAACAAACAAAAGGGACATCTGTAATACTTTCAATAATAAAAATAAATTTTAAAAAATACCATTAAAAAGGTAATAGTTTTAGGGTGGGGCAGGACACAGCAGAAAGACTAACAATGTGATTTAGGAAGGAGACTTTGGGCAACTGGGTATCAGTTGTCCTAGAGACTGAGTTCAACTATGTGGATAATCAAGCATACCTACCTAATAAAGCCCCATTCAAAACTGAACTCTGTACTCAGGCACACTTCCTCGATTGGCAAAATGCCATGCATATTGTCATACGTCAATACTGGGAGGGTAATGTGTTCTGAGGACAACACACACTTGCTGTTTGGAACCCTTCCAGACCCTGCCCTGTGCATCTCTCCTTTTGGCTGACATTGATCTGAATGCTTTCCCTGTAATAAACCATAACTGCAAGTATAATAGCTTTCAGCAAGTTCTCTGAATTCTTACAGTGAATTATGAATAGTTTTATTCAGAGAGAAGGTGGGGGTGGGCGGAAGCTGTGGCGGTTTTGAAAACCCCTGGACATTCGGTTGGTGTCAGAACGGAGGGCAATCTTGGGAACTTCAAACTTCACAGTTTAGCTAATTCTGGGTATATTATCAGGCCACTGTGAGATGCCAAGTCACTTGCCCAATGTCTCAAAACTAATGAAGGATGGTGCTGATAATCACTCCACAGCAATTATTATTTTTGTGAGATTTCAGTGTTGCTTTTTAAATTGTTGCCTCCAATTCCTTATGTTCAGTTCTTTGTGTTAAAAGAACTGATGTGGTTTCTGTTTTCATGATTGATAACAGAACTAGATTGATTGGGAACTAGATTGATACAACAGTCGTGATATTCAAATGCTCCCTTTTGATTAAAAAACTTCACATTTCTATGAGACTCTTAACTGTAAATACAATAAAAACTTTGTCTAGACTCTTAGAATGAGAAAGTGGTGAAAGCTGCGACAAAGGGGCTCTGGGACCTCATGATTCAGTGTTTGATTAGTTAAGTGAATGGCCTTTCCTCAGGCTTTCTGAGACAGGCACAGGCTTAGAGTGAATCAGTTGCTCCAAGTCCTGGTTTTGCAGAACTTCTTCCATTCCTGGGCATTTTGTAACACTCAGGCAGGGGCTCATAGGATGTGAAGAGAAAGCAGTGCACATGCACAGCTCCCTTACCTTTCCTTTCTCATTCTAGGTTGTTGTTGTTTTTTTACTTTATTTTTATTGTTGACACAATTACAGATGTCCCCATTCCCCCTCTTTACCCACCTCTACCCACCCTCCCCCCCTTCCTTCTGGCCATCACCACACTGCTGTTGGCACTATATCTATGTGTTCTTTGGCTAATCTCTTCACCTTCTTTCATCTACTTCCTCCCTCCCTGCCCACCTTCCCTCTGATAGCTGTCAGTCTCTTCCATATATCCATGCCTTTGTTTCTATTCTGTTCATTAGATTCCACATATGAGTGAGATCGTATGGTATTTGTCTTTCTCTGACATCTCTGGCTTATTTCACTTAGCAATCTAGGTTTCTAAGACTATTAATTTGATGGAGTAGAGTGCCACAGCTATGTTTTTTGGTTTTGGTCATTTGAGTTTTCCCTTCTGTTTTACTATTCCCTGAGTAAGGACTACCAGTTGCAGGACCTTTCACAGATTAAATGATTTCCCAATCATTTTGAAGAATTGCTGCTGATTTAGTGTCTTTTAACGTTAGTGCCTCTGATAGGTAGGTTGTGCCAAGTTAAAATTGGGAAAGCAAGGCCATATACAGTAATTTCTCATTAATATTGAGTCCATAGATCTGATTGTGCATGTGAAACTGTAAAGAGAAATCACCTCACTTCTGATTAAATGCCCTAGACATGATAGAGCTAGCAGGTGTGGATCATGTACTAAGTCTAGTTTATTAAAATTTAACTGTGAAGATTATTATAGACAAATAGTAGCTCCTGCCATCTCACCTCCTGTTTTAAAATATGGCGTATTAATAGAAAATATGAGGTATAGTAAAGCAATCAGGAAATGACTGCCTTTGAAAAGATAGTTTATTACTCGCAATTCTCAAGAGGAGAGGGTTTGCCAGACTCATGAAGAGTTTTGTATTAGTCACCATTCTCCAGAGAAACAGAACCAAAAGGAGATTTTATAAAAGATCTATTATGAGGAATTGGCTCACATGATTATGAAGGTTGAGAAGTCCAAAGATCTGCAGTTGGCAAACTGGAGAACCAGGAGAGCTCATGTAGTTCCTGTCCAAAAGCCAAGAAGAGTTGATTCAGTTGGAGTCCAAAAATAGGAAAAGACCAGTATGGTCAGACAGGAGAAATGCCTCTTTACTTGTGTGTGGGGTGGTGGGGTGGTGGTAGAGTGGGGGTTGTTCCTTTTGTTCTATTCAGGTCTTTAATTGATTGGATGAGACCCACCAACATTAGAAAGGGCCATCTGCTTTACTCAGTGTACTGATTCAAATGTTAATCTCATCCCCAAACCCTCACAAGCACACCCAGAATAATGTTTGACCAAATATCTGGGCACCCTGTAGCTCAGTCAAGTTGACACATAAAATTAACCATCACTGAGGGCCTCATGGGGAAATTACTGGGCTTGGTCACAAGGCAAAAGGTGAGGGAAGAACTGTGGAATATAATGTATCTAACTAATAGTGAATACTTATTTTAATTAGTATATTTTTGTTATTATTAAAATACAGACATTTGAGGTCTTGAAATGAGGTCAGGGTTCATGGAAACTTGGTACTCAGAAAAAAACTCAAGATATCTGGAATTATTACTAAATTTAGTCTAGTGAAATTATGAGTCAAGTAGACTTATTTTCACTCATCTATTGGCAGCTAGAATATGTCTTTGAGTAATTTTTAACCATATATAGTGGCATATTGTCTGTACTCTAGCCCATTTATATATTTTTCTTTTTTCTTTAGACTTGATCAAAAACTGGTCTTGAGTTGAAGTCACTGTCTTTTAAAGTTTAGTAGTGTTTTCTTTATCTTTTTCTCCTTTAGTATTACAGAGAATGCAAATTTTTGCCCAATCTTAACTTGTGTGTGTGTGTGTGTGTGTGTGTGTGTGTGTGTGTGTGTTTATACATGGTGGCCAGTTATATGTATGTGTACATGTGAGCAAATATTTGAGGAGCAATGTAAATGGAGAAACATTGTGGCATATGTCCATGTGTTGGTTTCTTTTCATTCAATTTTCCTTTTTTGAGCAAAAGATTCAATCTTAAAAATCAATTTATTCATGTAAAAATGTTTTCTTCTATTATCTTTTCATTGTTGCTTCAGTGCTGTATTCTTATTTTATTTCTTAGACCTCCTTTGCAACTTTATAGAATCCTGTACATTTGTCTTCCATGTCTCGTAGCTCTCTCTAACTATTTAAATCTTTCTATCTGCTTTCCCTAAGTTTAGGGGGAATTTCTGGAGTTTACTACTTTACAAGTTTGAATTTCTAAATAAATTAACTTGTTAGTCAGCCTCCATTAATTTTATTAAGCTTGTTATTTGTGCTTTTTACCTCCACACCTGGTATAGTTTTAAAGAACAGGTCCTTTGACTCCTATTGTAAACACATAATATAGGAGTTCTAAAGCTCTTTCTAGTTCCTTGCAGTAATTTTTATTTCATAGAAGACATTTGCTCTGAATTCTCATGATGATACCTTTTTCTTTAAACTACTGTCTCTTTTTTATATGCCTTGTACTTTTTTTTTTCTTAGTTGTTCCCTCTTGCAAAGGAATACTTGGGCTTGTCAGGGACTGGGAGTTGAAAAGAGTTCTATCAGACATGGGCACGAAGCACTGTTTGAATTTTTTATGCCAGACGAAGGGTAAAGGACAGTATTTGGTTTCATTTCGCCAGTTGAAAGATCCTTCAGCCTGTGGGGAGTGGGGATAGAGCCAGAACTGGAGAAGACAGAGCCAGTTACACTTGGGAACTTTGCCTGGAATTTCCATTTTTTGTTGGCATGCAGTCAGGATTTTTCTGGGGCAGGGCCTCTGCTATTGTCTGGCAAAGCTACACTCTTTAAGATCTGACGGTATCATTGCCCCTACTCTTCACTAAGTGTGGCCATCAGGACCAGTTATAACTGCCACCACAAGGTCTCCGTGTGGCCTGGCCTCCAGTGTGAGAAATACATTTGGCGCCACTGGTGGGGTGCAGATTTCTCCTTCCTGCTCCCCTCCTCCCTGGTTCTCTTTCCCCTGCCAAAGTGTCTTTCTAACATTTTTAGAGCACCTGCTTTATGCAAATTGCTCTGCTATGACTGTGCTGCTAGGCAGGATAGAAAGAAATACAAGGGGGAGGTATGTACTACCTAATTAGGCAGAAATAGTTCACATTTATCCAGTGCGCACCACACCCCAGGAACTTCACTTAGCACTTTACGTACATTAGCGGGAACGATACTCACAGTAACCCTAGGATTTGGAAACTATTAGTTTCCTTCTTCGACCAATAGGGAAACAGAGAACTAAAAAGGATTCAGGTGCTTGTCAGCCTCACACAGGTAGCAAGTGGCAGGGGTGGAACCTGAACATGCAAAGTTTGTCTCCAGGCTGCATGTCCTCTGTCTATGGTTTGGCCAAATGGAAGTTCAGGCTTTAAATGCTGGGTGTTCAGAGAGGCGATGCATCAGGGAAGGTGACAGGGACTGGGACTGGGGTGTGAGGACAGCAGGGGGAGGGGTACAGTGAGTCTCAGCAAAGTCAGGTTCTCCTCACCATTGCATTAGGCTGCAGACACGCCCCGTTGCACATGCGCCCTCACCATCAGAGGCCCTTCTCCCAAGTTTCCCATTTTGCAGCCATCGTTGATGGCAGCTCTACCCACCTGTGTTTGCAAGAAGCCTGAATGCTCCCTTGCCTGTTTTTAAGCCGTTTGCCTATGACAGAGTATGAATAACAAGATCAGAAACATCTCTAGTATAACTTTAGAGGCCCTGTGTGCTGTTTCAGCGTCATTTTGTTGCTTTTCCTTTTCTCTCTAGGATAGTAAAGATTGGCTACTGGTTCTGATCTTTTCAAAGAAGCATAAAAAAGGTCATTTCTAGCTTTAGGGGTGATTAATCCAAGTGAAAATTCAAATCTTTTGTACAAACCTAATGGAAAATTCAAACATTATGTAGAAACTGGAGTGTAAATGCAACTGTCACATTCAAGATAATTCAAGAGGGAAGAAATGTTGTCAGTGTTGGTTTATTTTCTGTGATGTCATTAGAATTTGGTTCTATGTTATGTCACTGTTATCTCTAGGAGTTTACTAAGTGATTAAGTGCACAAGGTGTTCTGTTTGGCTTTACACGGAGAAAGGTAGAGGAACAGTCAGGAACAGTCTCTGCCCCTAAGGCAGCGGTTCTCAACATGTGGGTCGCGACCCCTTTGGGGGTCGAATGACCCTTTCACAGGGGTCGCCTAAGACCACCGGTAAACACATATATAATTGCATATTGTTTTTGTGATTAATCACTATGCTTTAATTATGTTCAATTTGTAACAATGAAAATACATCCTGCATATCAGATATTTACATTACAATTCATAACAGTAGCAAAATTACAGTTATGAAGTAGCAACGAAAATAATTTTCTGGTTGGGGATCACCACAACATGAGGAACTGTATTAAAGTGTCGCTGCATTAGGAAGGTTGAGAACCACTGCCCTAAGGGATGCACTATTTAAGATGAATTTATGATAAATACCACTGACATAAATATTAAGACCAGAAAGGATGAAATCCCTCTGAGAAAGGCAGCAGTATATAGCACAGTACAGCATGCTACAATATAGTTTTCACATATAGTGTAGTACTTAGTATATATAGCTTATAGTATACTACAGCTGTAGTATAGTATTTAGGAACACAGATTCTGAAGCCAGACTGCTGATTCGAATTCCCACTCTCCATGCAGCTGTAGCGCCTTATGTAAGTCACAGTGTTTTCATCATAACATGGGGGTGCTACTCATATCTATCTCCTAAGATCATTGTGTTTATTAAGTAAGTGAACATATAGCACATATTATCATAAATGATTTGCATTATTTATATATAATATATTTTTATATCTGAAGGGAAAAGTTTCCAGGAACATCACAATGAGTTTATTGTCAGGTTTCTGGATCACGGGCCTTGGAGTTCTTTGTGTCAATTCCTGTATTTTACAAATGAAAACAATGAGGCTGAGGAAGGTCCAAAAGTTTCCTATGGTCCCATGCCTATAGTGAGATATGTAAAAAAAAAAAAAAATATATATATATATATATATATATATATATATATATATATATATATATATATTATGACTTCAACACCACTCAAAATATTGATGTAATTAATTAATTATTAATCCATGCCATCTTTATGGGATTTTACTTTTCTACCTACAATAATGTAACATAAAGCATAAGGAAGGAAAATGACTGAATTTAAGCCCATTCTATCAATTGTGCTGCACCAGGTGTGTAAAGTAAGTTTAGTCTTAAGTCCTATACCCCTCTGGCATTGATCACCTCTGAGAAGGGTTATGTAGAGCAGATGACTAGGGAAATCCATGCTCTCAGGGGTAATGTGTATGTTATGAACTTGGGTTCAGGCGTATCAGTCTAGAATCCATTAAAATTGCCTTTTGCCGAAACCGGTTTGGCTCAGTGGATAGAGCATCGGCCTGCGGACTGAAGGGTCCCAGGTTCGATTCCGGTCAAGGGCATGTACCTGGGTTGCGGGCACATCCCCAGTGGGAGATGTGCAGGAGGCAGCTGATCGATGTTTCTCTCTCATCAATGTTTCTAACTCTCTGTCTCTCTCCCTTCCTCTCTGTAAAAAATCAATAAAATATATTTAAAATTGCCTTTTATTTTGAGATTTTTTCCTCCCCACCAGTCTAACAACTCAACTTATAAGTTATTAAGAAGAGTTTCAACTTTGGAAGTCACACTATCTTTTCCATTGAGACTATTTGCAAAACTACTTTCATGTCTCAAGGACCTTTGATGAAAACCACTGACAAAAACCATGTTTTTGTGTTTTATGTCCTTTACTTGTTCAGGGATAGGTTCATTTTGCCTATTTACTTATTTATACCTCCTCAGAAACCACAGAGGAATCAAGGCCATTTAAAATTATTTTAGCAAGAGTCTTAGTTGCTTTAGAATTTGATTTTCCTGTCAGAGCAATAGAAACTAAAACAATAATTGCTGAGCCTCTGCTATGGGCCAGGGACTCAATGTAGCTGGTAGAATCTGCACAATAATTTGATTCAGTTAGTATTGAGACTATAAATATGAAGATGAGAAATGTAGGGCCCAGGAAGTTTAAGTAACATTCCTAGGGTCAAATAGTAAATAAAATGGCAATATTCAGATTCAAACGCAGATTGGCCACATTTCAAATCATTATACCCTGCTTCCCAACTCTTGGCTAAAGGCAGCTTAGTCCTTTGGAAACCTCTTAGATAAAAATTTTGGGGGGCCTGGGTTAGGGGGAGGGTTGTCATTTTTGTTGTTGGACTTAAGATCAGCCCTGAGCAAAATAATGAAGTAGGACACTTTCTCCCATCCCTCTCACTGTTCTTCCTGTTCCTCCAGGAACACACAGTCCTGTGCTATTTCTCGGAAGACCCACAGCAGCTGCCATCTGGATCTGCCCCAGCCACTTCCTCCTTCCCTTAACATTTTTGGTACCTCATTTTCTCTTACTGCTTTTCATGTGAGAGCTAGCTATCTGCTTATATTTATTCCCCAAATGATTTTTATTTTAAGGAAAGCCTTTTGAAGATATTAGAATGCAACCCCAAAGATTGGCTAATTGTGTAATTTTGGGCAGTCATTGGAGATGATTGACTTAAAGGCTTTCCTGCCCCTCCCAATCATTCTTGGTGGTCATCCACCTACTTTTTCTATATCAGAGTTTCTCAATCTCAACACTATCGGTATTTTGGGCCTGATAATTCTTTGTTGTGGGGAGGTCTGTCTCACATTGCTAAATGTCCCCTGGGGGGATGAACCTGACCCCAGTTGAGAACCACTGGTCTACATGAAAATTAAACTCTGCTGAAAGTGATTATATAAGCAGCCTTTTGCCTCTTCCTAGGAATGAAAACTCATTTCTAGAACTCTTTACGCTTTTCACTTATAGTTTGTTAGGCCTTTGATGGCCTGAAATGTAGATGTTGAAAAGAAAATAATTTTTTTTCTCAGTTGTTAAGAGGTTTGACTTATTCTCATTTCCCTCTAAATATTATTTCTGCTTTTAAAAATATAACACACTGTAGTAGATAATAGCATAGTCCTCAGTGTCAGAAACAGATCAGAAATTGAATTTCTATTCTCTATTTAGTGGGCATACAAGCTTGAGCAAAATTTACTTTTAAAGAACCTCCTTTTCATGTTTGTAAAATAAGAATGTGGTGTTTTGTTTTGTTTTTATGGTCCAACACTTTCTCTACCTCTCGTGCTCTGTGAAAAGGATATGATTTCTATTCAGCTTCCCAGAGAGGGAACATTTTCAGATTTTGGAATGGGCATTTTCTGCTTCTCCCCACTCATCACTCCTGACTCTCAGGGTTGAAAGAGAGGCTTAACTGCTTGGTGAACTGGGCGAGGGAACTGAGCATGTCTAGTTCAAGCTCTTTCCTTCTTCACACCTGCCTACTTGCCAGTCTCTCTGCCCTCAGCTCCCTGCCATGGAGGCCCTGTGGTTTTCCTGCAGGTAGCCAGGTCTGACTCGGGGTGAGGAATTAGGAAACCTGGTGAAGGCTCACAGGTAAACTATGCTCTTCAATCCAGTTAAAAAGCTGGCATTTTGGTCTGAGTCTGACCCCTTGGCTGGTTCCAAATTCAGGTTGTAAGGAAGATATTCTTCAGAGCTCCACAAATCACAGCAGAGAGACTTAGATCTATTGCACAAGGTGGTGGTGATAAGTAAATGAATGGACCAGTGCAAATCGCCTAACCTGGTGCCTGGTTACATGGCAGTTATCCAGTATTAGTTAATTCCTGTTTTACAGTTTTTATGATTTATTGCTTTCCTTTAAAAAGTTAAATTCTGCTTAAGGTTAAATGCCCTTTTCCTTTGGTTTCGTTCACAAGCCATGTCAAAGGAAGACAACATCCAAGGGAGGAAAGAACTCAGAGATCCTCACAGCAGGATGGACGTGAGGAGCCTCATTATTTCATGTGGGCAGTATTAGTCTGAACAAACTTCACCGTTTATCCTTACCATGGGATTTGCTTGGGCTTTATCTGAAAACACAACTTCCTATTTCTCAGTCCTGGCAGTTTCTCTGAAAAAAATTTTTCTCAGGATTTTTTTTCTGTATTTCTTTCTCTCTCTCTCTCTCTCTCTCTCTCTCTCTCTCTCTCTCTCTCTCTCTCTCTCTCTCTCCTCTTTAAAAATCTCTTTCTTATTCTTGCTCTTGATCATATCTCTCCTTTCTTTCCTTCCCTCCCTTCTTTTTACTTTTGCAAGTTAAATGGAAAGTAGCATCAGAGCTTCTGACTGCTGGGTTTCAAAACTCTAGGCAGGCAGTCGATTATTTCTTCATCTTGATGCACAAACTCCTAAATTATGGGAAAGGGGTTGGTGCAGATGCACAGGAGATGTCCCTGCATGCGGAGCTCGCTGTGCGCTTGTCCTGGGCAGCAGTGATCAGGGAAGGGTCCCTGCACTAGTGAGACTGTGGAATTCTAGGGTTGCAAGCCAGAGGAGGCAGGCAGCAAAATGTATGGGTTACAATTCAAATGATACCATTCTCCTCTCCCCTCCCCATTCCACTATTTCTGGAAAATAAAGCCAGTGTGGCATGAAGTCAAAAGACCCATACCGAATCCTTAAAATTCCTGTCACCGATCAGCAAACACCTCCCCCCACCAACTTGAAGCATGGATACTCCCGTGACTAATTTGCCACATCTTTTTTGTGACAACAAGGGATTTTTTAAAGGTATTTATCCTACCTACAGCTTTTTAAAGCAGTAAGTTCATTTAAATAATTACCTAGTCATTTAGTTAATGCATTCTTTTTTAAACTCGACTAAGTACAGCATATGTGGTTTTGATGGAAAAAGAGCCCCCTTTATGTAATAGCACTGTTTTTCCCCCCGCAAAATAAATGCAACACAATTATTTTACTGCAGAGAAATTAGCTCATTTGCAAATGCCACCTCAGAACACAAGAAGAATGGCATTTATTGAAGTACTAATAAAGGCACCATGTTAGAATAATTTTATGCTGACGGGCCCACAATCACTCAATATTTTAAGAGCTGTCATCACACCAGCATGAGCTGCATGCAGAAGTACAAATTTATGCTGTGACATCATGGCACTAAGAGTATAATTGGAATAAAATTACCCAGCTTCTCTCTGGCATTTGCCAGTGTTCCGGAGCCCTTCACTGCCCACAGAGTGGCTTCTTGGTTTTGCACCAGCAGCCACACGTGCTGTGAATATAGGACACACAGCATGTGGGTCCTTCAGGTTTTTCTGAGGACACTTCTCAGTAGGCACTCAATGACCTGTGCTGTGGCTGAACAGAGGGCTGCGCAGGCGGAAAGAGAAAAGCTGAAAGAGTCACAAATCAGCCAGGACCAGTCTTTAGATATGGATAATTAAGCCAACAGCCGCCATACAATGGCTGAAGACCTCATAGCATCAGTTTTAGCAAGTTAATAAATTCCTGTCATGGCCTGTGGTTAAATGGGAAGCTTGAACAAATGAGAGTGTCGGCATGAAAATTGGGACTTTGTGATTCCACCTTGTAACTTTTTATCACATTTTTATTCTTGTTGGAGCTGGGGGTTGGAGGGTGAAAAACAACACCTGACAAGAGATGGTGGTGAGTGTGGAGAAAGGGCAAAACTTACCTGTCATGTTTAGACATGACACCCTGCTTGAAATCTCACGTTTCCTCGCCGCCTCTTGGGCATCATCAGTCATGTTCTACGCTGCAGAGGGAGGTGTTAATGTGCCTCTGAAAAACTGGCGTGAACTCCAGGAGTTGGTAGGTTTGTTTGGCCAGACAGGTGTGCCTGTCTGTCAAGGGATTTGAGGAGGGGCGGTGGAAATAGGCCACTTCTGCAGAGCACAGGGCACTGTTCCCCTCAGTGGTGCTGAAAGTGTGAGGCTGAGCGAGACTGTCTGCAGCTCCAGGATAGCCGAGCGAAGGGCTTTAGTGAGCTTGATGAGATCGTTAATTTGGACGTAAGAGAGGAAATGTAGTAATTAACAGCCCGGTAATTGGTAAACACAACACATTCATGTGAGTGGATGACAGAATACAGCAGCTGTTTAATTGGAGAATAAGATGATGTGTGCACTTATGCTATATTTGTGTAATAGCTTTGTGTTAGGCAGAATAATACCCCTCAAGATGTCCATATCCTAATCCCCAGAATCTGGGATTGTTACCTTATATGGCCAATGAGATTTTGCGTATGTGATTAATTACAGAGTCTTGAGATGGAGAGAACAGCTTGGATTATCTATATGGGCCCAATGTAACAACAAGGGTCCTTATGAATGAAAGAAGGAAGCAGGAGGGTCAGAGTCAGAGAAGGAGATGGGATTCCCCCACCCTAAAACGTTCAAAGGATGTGACTGATGGCCTCAAAGATGGAGGAAGGGGCCATGAGCCAAGGAATGTGTGCAACATCTAGGAGCTGGAAAAGGTGAGGAAACAGATTCTCCCCCAAAGCCTGCTGACACCTTGGTTTCAGCTCTGTGAGGCTCATTATGGACTAATGACCTCCAGCACTGTAAGATACTGAATCTGTGTTGTTTTAAGTGATTAAATTTGAGGCAACTTGTTATAGCAGTAATGGGAAACAAAGAGTCTTTTTATTTATGAGTATTGTAAATGCATTGAAATTATTTAGTTTTTGGTGTTTGATGAGTTTTTGTTGCAAGATGGTTAAAATACTGTACTTTCCATACAAAGCAATGAAAAAAAAAAGACTTTTTTTTAATTTGGAAATGAATTTTTGTTAAAAAAAAAAAAAAGTAAACATAGAGCAATAGTGAAGCATCGTGGGAAAGTACCAGGCTTTGGAATTAAATAGACTAAGGTTCTATGCAATGCTATGTGACCTTGGGTAAATTTTATAACCCCTGAGCTTTAGATGCCTTACTTGTCAAGTGGAGAAAATAATTTCTTCATGGAGCTGTTGTAAAGAAGAAATAAGTATGTATTTTAAACTAACAATACTGTGGCATGTAACAGGCATTTAATAAACAGTTTCTTCTATTACTTTTTCTACATTGGCGTATATAGATGTGACAATTTTAAAACATGTCTATAAATCTTGGACACATATCATCAAAAGGTGATGTCTACGTCTACTCTTCCTGAATCTAGGTGGGCTTGAAATGCTTCAACCACTGGCATACAGCAGAAATGGCACTTTGCGGCTTTCCATACTAGGTCATAAAAGGCCTTGTTTGCTGAAACGTTCACTCTTGGGGCCCTGAATCACCAGGTTAAAAGCAGTACCATGATGCTTCCATGTTCTGTAGAAGCCCACCCCTCATGTAAACACGTCCCTTGAATGTGCCGTCTTTGCCCAGACTTTGAATCATCCCATTTCCGGCACCAGGCATGTAAGTGAGGAAGCCTCCACTGAGTCCATCCCAAAGGCCGGAAGAGGCACCGGGCATCACAGAGCAAAGGAATCATCCTACTGCGCCAAGTTCCTGGCCCTCAGTGGCTGTTGCTCTATGTCACCGAGTTGGTGATGATTTGTTATACTGCAGTAGGATACGGGAGCAATACATTTCTTTCTTTTTTAAAAAATATTTTTTTTATTTCAGAGAGGAAGGGAGAGGGAGAGAGAGAGAGATAGAGACATCAATGATGAGAGAGAATCATTGATGAGCTGCCTCCTGCACACCCCACAATGGAAATCGAGCCCAAAATCTGGGCATGTGCCATGACCAGGAATCTAACAGTGACCAGCTGGTTCATAGGTTGATACTCAACCACTGAGCCACACCAGCTGGCCTAAAGCAATAGGTTATTAACCATTGCTAGTGTCAGGTATAAGGCAGAAAAGTGTGGTGCTAAACCAGTAGCCCATTGCCGATCATTAAGTTGGAAATAAAACATAGATGAATGTACTTATATCTCTTTTCAATTGCATTCTATTTGTAAAAAATAAAGGCAACTGTATATGCTTTAGTTTATATTCCTTGCAATTTCAGTATAGATAAAACAGTCTCTTCCTTCTCATTCTCCTAACTTAAGAAAGGAGCCATATTTTTAAAAACGTCAGAGAGGATGCCTTCTGAATCTTCTGTGTATATTCCTGTCTCATCAATAGACAATTGTTTGAAAATACACATCTGAATGGGAAAACTAGCTCAACTATAAGGAGACAACGTCTTGTTTGTCCAGATGATTAATTGACAAATCTTGGATTTCCTACTGCTCTTTGTAACAGCTTCTTTATTTGTGTGTAACTGTTACCTCCCCCTCTTTTGGATTTGAAATGCAATATTAATCATATGCTAGACATACAAACAAAGGGATTGCAGCTAGATCATATTGATAGAATCATGGTATTTGTGTTACACAGAACCTAACCCCATCCCTCCATTTTTGGATAGCTTGGCATTGTCTCACAAATCAGCTACTTGCAGGATCTCCAGCGGGCACAGAAATGGGAAGCTTGCCCAGACTTCAAAGTTTGGCAAACATAATGAGATAGACCTACAGTGGCTGCTAGTGTATGTATTTTCTTGGACTCCCCCATACCCTATTTTAATTTAAACACATATGTTCATTATTTTTGAAGTACATGCATATGCTTGAATATTTATTTGGAAATAAACAAAACCATTTTCACCACAATTATTTTTTAAAATCTAAGGATAAAGTAACACACAAAAAAATCAATATTGCAGAATATGTACACAGAATAAATGCCTAATTGAAAGTTTTGACAGGTTTATGATATTTTACAAAATGAATGGTTGCCTTTCATTATTTAATGGGAATCTGAAATAATGAAGTAGAGGAGAAAAATGAGTTTAAATTTTCACTGTATTTTTTTCAGTCTTTATGAAAATCAGGTTACCTTTTCTTGCCTCAGATCCACTTGTAAAATTAGAGATTGTAAAATGACATTAACTTTCAGCACTACCATGATCTTAATGTGATAAAAAGTCAATCAGAAATGGACAAGTATATTTCTTATGAATATTTGGTTGTTTTCAGAAATTAGCCTGGCAAGACTTAAGCTTCTCAAAGCACATTTAGGCTACCCACAGGGGGCTTTATCTTCCTTTAAAACAGGTTTTTAACATAAGAGGGATTTATATAGCAATAAAAATTCTCATTTTCTTCTGGTGGTCACTGTAGTCACCTATCACCTCCTCCCAGACCGATCCTCATGACACTGTGGCTTTAGTTGATGTTTGTTGATAAGTACCACCAACACTGCTTTGTTGAAAAGTTGAAGCCTTCTAATTTATGTTTCTTTTTCTGTCAAATGTGTTTCATTTTTTTGGATGATAATGAAGTCTTAAAGTCATTACTTCTTGGCAACATACAAGTAATTTGTAAGACCCAAATTTTTGATCTAGATTATGTGGAAAACGTGAATTGGGTAATGCCCAATCTGAACTTTACACAAT
Source organism: Myotis daubentonii (assembly GCF_963259705.1). Lineage (NCBI taxonomy): Eukaryota > Metazoa > Chordata > Mammalia > Chiroptera > Vespertilionidae > Myotis > Myotis daubentonii. Next base: position 45,770,781 of record NC_081850.1, read on the forward strand.
TTGGTGGACTCTCTTGAGAAAAATAATGCAGAATTTCAGATAAAAGTAGGTAAGAAAATAAATATTTAGAGTAAGAAAAGGAATCACAACAAATTAATGGAACCTAGGAGATTCAGGTTCTTTTCTTCTGACGTCCTTTTAAGCAGTTGACCAGAAATGACTTTTTACAAATGCTCCCTCTGCCACCTAGAACATCCTACAAGTCCCAGTGACTATTGGTACTCTCCAATTTGAGAGTGAGGGTTGCCCTAAAGCTTAAACTCATTAGCCTCAGAGTAAATTGGCCCCTGGGTCTGTGAATGAATGAATTTTGCCAACAGAAAACAATAATAACTGACACTGCTGAGCACTAACTTGGCACAGAGCACAGTTGCAAGCGCTTCCACGCACTAACTTAACCTCTCGGCAATACATTTTTATTGTCTGGACCCAGCAGCCAGACAGGTGGAAAATGGAGGTTTCCCTGTGTATAATTTCATTTACATAATTTTTAATATTTAAATATAATACATATATGAGACTATTTATAGCCCATACTTACAGATGAAGGAAAGTTGCTCAAATCCTTGAAGGCAAATTCGTAGCAATACTACAGACTTCATTATAATAGAGAAATATCAAACTGCAGCGGGAAGGCCAGGGAGGGTTGGGGGGCAGGAGGGAGGGGGGTAAGAGATCAACCGAAGGACTTGTATGCATGCATATAAGCATAACCAATGGACATAAGACACTGGTGGGTAGGGGAGACCAGGGGATTGTCAAAGGCGGGGGGAAAAAAGGACACATATGTAATACCCTTTGTAATACTTTAAGCAATAAAACAATAAAAAAATAAAATAGAGAAATATTAATATCCCAAAGAATGACATTCTTATCAAGTAATGAATTCTGATTCAAAAGTAAGTACAAAAATGAAAATTGTTTGTTTTTTAATTTAAGAATTCAGTTAATTCTACCTTGTTAAACTGAAGAAAGGGTTTTTTGTTTAGGGTTTTTGCTGTCTTGTTGAGTTGGTTAATATTGTGAGCTAATGATAAGATAGGAAAATATTTTCAACAATATTTAGTCAACATTTTTTAGACAGGTCAATTGTAAATATTAAATATTTGATTTAATCAAGTTTCACAAATTGTAAATATTTCTCCTCACACATATTACAGGAGATCATTAAGGTGTTTAATGTACCAATTAAACCTGGTACACATCTATAGTTTAGTATATATGTTAAAACTCCCTAAAATAATTCTTTTCAATATTTTCTAAAGAGTAAATTAAATGAGGGATAAATGTAGATTTGGCATGACCAGATTATAGCCCACAGTGAATGTTCAAATGCTCAAAATCACAATGAAAAGACAGTTGCAGCTAAGGAAGGGCCTTCACATATGGAATGTTGGCTTGGATGTGGAACAGGGAGAGAAAGGGCTCAAAGGCAATTTTCTGTTGTGACAGGTATTTGCATCATACTTTCTCTATAAACCTAACTTACTGGTGTTGTTATTTATTTTAACCATTCTCTTATACTAGAGACCTGGTGCATGAAATTTGTGTGGGGGGAGGGGTCCTTCAGCCCAGCCTGCACCCTCTCCAATCCAGGACCTTTCAGGGGATGTCCAATGCTGGTTTAGGCCCCATCCCTGTGGCAGTCGGACATCCCTCTCACAAAATGGGACCACTGGCTCCTAACTGCTCACCTGCCTGCCTGCCTGATCACCCCTAACCACTCTACCTGCTTGCCTGATCGCCCCTAACCACTCGCCTACCTGCCTGATCACCCCTAACTTCCCCCCTGCCGGCCTGGTCACCCCCTCACTGCCCCCCCGCTGGCCTGGTTCCCCCCTACCTGCTTCCCTACCGGCCTGGCTGCACCCTAACTGCCCCTGCCAGCCTGCCTTATCCCCCCTAAACACTCTGCCTGCCTGACTGATTGCCGCTGACTGCCTCTGCTTGCTGGCCTGGTCATCCCCTAACTGTCCAGAAGGAAGTCAGATGTCCGGAAGATGTCCGGTCAATCCAGTCTAACTAGCATATTACCCTTTTATTATTATAGATTTTGTATTTATTCAAACTTTTAAAAGCAATTTATCATATGCAGTTGACCCTTGAACAACACACAATTGAAAATCCACCTATAACTTTGACTTCCCCAAAACCTACGTTGTCCCTCAGTGTCCACAGGGGACTGGTTCCAGGACCAATGTGGATACCAAAATCCACTGGGCTCAATTAGACTGTAAAAATGTATAGGTGAATGCATATAGTTGGTCCTCCACATCCATTGACCCAACCATGGATTGAAGATAGTGCAAATATTTATTGAAAAAAATCTGTATATAAGTGGAACCATGCAATTCAAGCCCACCTTATTCAAGAGCTGAATATAATCTATTTGCCAGGATTTCAGCAGGACACAGAATCTACTCAGATGGATTTCAACAAGGAACCTTGAAAAATGGGACCACTTACAGAGGTGTGGGAAGGGCTTAGAACTCACCTTGAATGATGCTGAGGCACCCAGAAAGCAGCAGCATTGAAGGGTAAAATCCAATGACAGCTGCCATCAAGAAGAGAGGCCCACATAGGTGTAGTCACCATCAAACACCACTGCTGATATCGAATAGTCCCAAAGCAGGAAGAATGGGGAAGGAATACCCCAGTCTCTCTCTTTCCAATTTCTTGCCAGTGCTTCTATTAGCCTAAAACAACTGGAAGACAGCTGACAAGAGAACCATCCATCTCTCAAAATGACCCTACCACACACATTTCTTAAAAACACTTTACACACTTCTTATTAGTATTTCTCCAGTATCTTTCATTTTACGCACTTGCAGAGTCACCTCCTCCTCTGTTTTATGGTATGTGATCAATAGTATGGATATGTCAAAATTGATTCAACCAGTTATTGGTAAATGAACTTTGCATTTTCTATTTTTTTCTTACTATTAAAATAATGCTGTGGTGACCATCCTTATATATACATTGTGTGTGTGTGTGTGTGTGTGTGTGTGTGTGTGTGTGTGTGTATACCAGTGTAAGTATTTCTTGCTAATCCTTGAGTCTGAATTATAGGTCAAATTGTATGCACTTTCCTAATTATAATATCCATTGATTAAGTGCCCTACAAAAAGGTTATGCTAATTTATATTACCGCCACACTTTATGAGAGTTCCTGTTTTCTGATACTCTCACTAGCATTAAAGCATTAACAGTCATTTACATCTTTGCTAGTTGACAAATAAAAATTATATTTTCCCATTATTATAATTTGCATTCCTTTTCATTTTAGCAAGATTGAATATTTCCTTCTACGGTTCTTGGCCATTGACTAAGGCAAGGGGGCTAATTGTAATTGAGGACAGAAATCCTCACCTGTTACCTGCCTAATGCCAAGGGCTTCCACCAGCACATATCACATCTTGAGTAGATTAGAAAAAGCAAAAGGGTGTTCTTTCCTTATGACACTGTATTGCCATCTACTAGAGAATTGCCATTATAAATAAATAGATCCACGATGCCGACTGTACGGATGGTTGATGGTGCCCTACAGAGTTGTACAGTGCACAACCTGCACATTGGTGTGGGACAGCCCTGCTAACACTCAGGCTTAGCTCCTGAGTCTCAGCCAACATAACTGATGTCATCTCGACCTCTCTAGCTCTCATTCATTGTGTGTTAGCTCCCTGACTTCATCTAGGACATGGCCCCATTTTCTCTTTCTAAATTCCCTGGGCTGTCCTGGTCCTCCCTTTCTGGCTCATTTAATCTGTCTGCACACTTGACTCTCAGTGATCTGGTTGGTGCCCTTTTGGCATTTTCTTGACAGGAAGAAGTAATTCACATTTTCCTATAAAAGCCTGTGATTCAGTGTCACAGCCCCGTCTGCTTTCCTAAATGCCTACGAGAATTTCTGTGGTCAAGTAGTCCATTTCTCTTTAAGAACACATAATATTTGCTTCTTTTTAGAATGTAGGTGCCCCTCTAGCCATGTGGCATGATAAACACGTAGATAACATTGATTGCACGCTCACTCAGGACAGAGCATTGTCTCAGCTCTTTACATGTATAAATTTAGTAACACTAATTACCAATAGTGTTACAGTTATCTCATTCCTACTACGGCTTGTATATTCCCAGGCAGGTGGATAAGGAAGAGGAGGTGGAGATAAAGGAAGCCAAAGCTAGCAAATGTGCACTTAGGATTTAAGGCAAACATCCCATTCCCATCTTTTTAATAAGGGCGGGCACTGAGTTTACCTACTCAGAAATATAATCGGGGAGTTTAATGCCATTGGGCAAACTCTACAACAACTCAACCCACCAGAGGCTTGAGATAATTCAAGCCCTTTAGCTTTAGAATAAACTGATGAGGCTCACAGAAGGCCATATCCTCGGGAAGTAGGTCCCTGTTGACCTCCCTTTAAAAGTGTACAAAGTTCATGGTTCCCCATGATCCATTGAGCAAATGTCACCTGCCTCTGATACAACTCACAGCCCAACGAATAACCAAGCAAGGGGCTCTCTTTGAAAATAGCCCGACGAAAGTATGTGTATGTCTGTGGTCGGGCCTGGAGCAAGGTTGTGGGGAGCAAGGAAACACTGGGGCACTGGGTCAAACTCACAGCGCTTCAAGCGGCCACCATAATGCCCAGAATGATGCCCTTTCCCCAGATGCACTGCTCCATTGAATTGAGAGACAATGGTCTTCAGTTTTAGTATCAGGCCTGTGATGAGTGGTTGTGCCACATTGAGCAAATCACTTTATCCAGCTGCATAGAGATTAGGTTCCTAAAGTTTCTTTGCTCCTTAACATTCAGTGACCCAGCTATAAGTTCCCTTTCTAAACCTTTCCTTTCAGCACCCACATCCATTGAGCATCCTCACAGGCCGTAAGAATGGCCACCCTTTGTGAGATGTCTCAGCCTGGGTAAGCACAGTCCTAGGGCCCACCCAAGAAGATTTATAGTGTGGAGACTTTTCTCAGCAGAGCTTTGACAAGGAAAATGGCAGGCAGCCAGCATCCCAAACCAAACAATTGTCAGATGGCCGGGGAAAGAAAAATAAATGCGGAGCAGAGTCGAGGACTCAATAGCTATTTCAGGACAGTAGAAGGCTTCCTTTATGGCCATTTTGACTGGAGCATCAGAGCGTGCCTGAACCAGAGGATCTGCCCCTTCCTGACCCCAAATGCCTGGTCTACAGAGGCCTGGGGGGTGTTCCGTCAACCATCTGCCTTCATGACTTTGTAGCTGAGGCCCTTGGGACCACCACCGGTGAGGGTAGGATTCCAGCTGCTAATGAGGAATCTCTGCAAATCTCTCAGCGCATCGGGGATGCTTCCTGAAACTCTTGCTATCCACAGTCAGTTCATGGAGCTGCACTCATATTTATCTTGGAAAGCAGAAATGTGTTTCCCAAGCTCACAAGGCCTTTTTGGTGACATATGTTTGTTTCCTTAACCAATTACTCTCTGTATCTATCCACCACACCGTGGGGTTGACATCTTTTTATTTTTCCTAGATTGAAAATCTGAGATAAACGACTTATTTTCACTCTATTTCTCAATCAGGGAGACAGGATTGCTTTCCACTCCCTTCTTTATTTATGCTCATACTTGCATCTATTTTATATGTTTTATAGAGATCTTGTGATACAAATATTGTGTACTTGTGGCTATCCAAACTCCATCTGTGTAGAGTCTATCTTGGCAAATACAATCTAGCTAATTTGGACTCCCCAGGTACTGATTTTACTTTCAGATTCCTTTCTCCCTTCTTTTATTTTTCCATCTCTTTTTCCTCTTCCCATTTCTTCCCTCTACCTATTTTTATTCTTTCTTCCATTGAAATGCTTTCTTCTGTATCATACTCTGTGATCATAGAGTACAGTAAATACATTGGTAGGAATAAATTTCACAAAGGTATATTTCTTTATTGTTATTATCTTATATTTTTTAAAAACTTTCTCATAAAAATAGCATTGTGAAATTTTGTCACCTGTGGAAGATTAAAAGAAACTATATTTAATCTCAAAGATAACTAAAAAAAAAAAAAAAAACCAACAAAACACCGAGGGTAAAACAAGAAATATACTTTTTGAGGTGTTCTCTAAAATGCTAATGCCTTCAAGGTTCATCAGGTAAATGTCTTTATTTGTGAGGCAACTGGGAATGGTGGAGCCTGTGGTTTAACTAGAGTGTCAAGCTTAAAATTTTCACATTCAGTTTTTAAGTATGTGTGTATGTGTTTTTTTAATCTTCACATCAGCCATTCAAAATAAGTTTGTGGGCCCACCTGAATGCCAGGGCAGTAAGATTGTAACCATTACTTTAGCTAATCATGATCTCTCTTTTATTTTATTTCTCTGGTGAAAGTGACGCTTGTCCTTAGATAACTTATTTAAGATTATGGTGTCCCTCGCTACAGTGCTAGTCATGTCACTCCTCTTTCTCATTGCTTTTAGAATAAAATGAACATTTTTATGAAATTTAATATTCTCCCTGATGTAACCCCAACCTGGTTTTATATCTGTATCTTTTTTTGTATCCTACTTAAATTTCTGCCAACCTGGTCTACTCATATTTTTCTTCAACACATACTATTATTTTATTGATGTCCACCCATGTGTTTTGTTGTTATCAAATCTTTTTTCCATCTTTGTAGACATTTTACTCATTGGTCAAAGCCTTGGTTCAAACTGCATTCACTGAGTTTTAGAGTCTACATTTAAAATGATGTTATGGCCCAGCCGGTGTAGTTCAGTGGTTGAGCATCCACCCATGAACCAGGAGGTCATGGTTTGATTCCCAATTAGGGCACATGACCGGGCTGCAGCTGGATCCCCAGGAGGAGCATGCAGAAGACAGCAGATTGATGATTCTTTCTCATGATTGATGTTTCTATCTCTCTCTCTCCCTCTCCCTAAAATCAATAAAAAAAACAAACCCAGAAAGTTATATTATGTTATGCATAGTTATCTTATGCTCTGTGCTCTCATAAGTCTATGTTAAACTAAGGTGGCACATATCTTGGTTTGTCCTGGACAGTCTCTGCTTATGCCTGTGGTCCCAACTTAATTATTACTTAACTAGTGTCCTGGTGCACGGATTTGTACACATTGAAAGGAAATTAATTAGAAGAAATATTTTAACATCACTATTTGCCCTTTCTCTATAATAGAAGTGTTAACCAAATTCACAATCGACAATGACAGATCAAAATACACACCTGTGATTGGCACCAGTGAGAGTTTTATATGTATTGTTGCATGTGTGAGTCAACTTAGCCTTTTATATAGAATAAATTTGCTTAATTAGACGGGCTTTCTAATTTAGCTAAGCTTTTTCCAGCCCAGTGAAGCACCCCAACTCCTCTTTCAAGTAATTGTCAGCAACACAGCAATAAATATCAACACGAAGCAGATTATTATTGTAGATCATGCAGGGAGAAAAAAGGGTAAAATATTTAACTGTAGCAGTGTCTGACTATATTCTGTGCAATGAGAAAGCATGAAGTCATTTTCAAGTTCTGCCATTTCTTACTTCTTTTCAGTTGGGTCAAGTTTCTAAACTTTCTAAATCTCCATTTTCCAGCTAATGAAAAGAAAATAGGATTCTACCAAGTCTCCTAGCTACCTATGCCGGACTTCTGTGAGGATCAAATTAGATGAGGTATGTGAAAACACTTCACAGACTTTTGGTTAAACTGTGAAATGTTGCACCCGGCTGTAAAGCAAGTCGTGTTCCTGGACTGAAGAAACTCCAAAGAGGCTAGTTGCTAGGGAGAGGAAGCTGGGCATTGCTATGTGACGTCATTACCCGGTGCCCATAGCAACCCTTTCAGGGCTGGGCTGTGGGCTGCATTTTGCGCCATGGAGTCTTGGCAGCTTTGGCTGCGATTTGGTGGGGTGTTGCTCCGGGGTGGTGGCGGGGCCCGTGTCCCATTTGGGGGCAGCCGAGTGTTGGTTTGTCTGCGCTAGGTCCATGGAGCCATTTATTTTTAAATGGCCAGTGGGTGTCACAGCACTCATGTGTTGAGCGTCTGCTCCCTGGTGGTTGGACAGACACTTAGCCTTTTATATATATAGACTAGGGGCCCGGTGCACGAAATTCGTGCACTGGGTGTGGGGGACAGGAGTGTCCCTCAGCCTAGCCTGCCCCCTCTCACATACTGGGAAGCCCTCAGGCGTTGACCCCCATCACCCTCCAATCGCAGGATCGGCCCCTTGCCCAGGCCTGACGCCTCTGGCTGAGGCGTCTGGCCCGGGCAGTGGGGACCCGCAGCTGCAGCGGCCCCGCGATCGTGGGCTTCGCTTTAGGCCCAGGCAAGGGACCCCTAGCTCCTGGGATTGCCAGCTTCGACCGTGCCCAGCTCCCATCGCTGGCTCCACCCCTACTTCCTGCTATCACTGGCCAGGGCGGAAAAGGCACCTGATTCTCCGATCATGGCTGCCCCCCAGTTCTTAGCTCCCCCCTGGGTTTCCGATCACTGTCAGTGGCAGGGGGCTTCTTCCTGCTTTCCCTTTCCCCTCCCTGCATTGTGCCTACATATGCAAATTAACCGCCATCTTGTTGGCAGTTAACTGCCAATCTTAGTTGGCAGTTAACTGCCAATCATAGTTGGCAGTTAATTTGCATATAGCCCTGATTAGCCAATGAAAAGGGTATCGTCGTATGCCAATTACCATTTTTCTCTTTTATTAGTATAGATAATGGTCCTGCTACTTATAATATTTAGTTGCATTTCTGCCTACTGTTGGGAATGAGATGTGTTCATGTCCTCAGTGGACCAAGGATCATCCTTATATCCTGCAATGGCTAGGCTATCTATTTCTGTTACATTTATGACTACCAGTTAAGGGGATTGGTGGATTTTATCTAATTTCCATAGGAATAGAAAGGGTTGAAGATGGTGTGTTTTATAAGTAGCCCAGAGGTTAAGTGACTCTTATCTTGAGGTGTTTGCTGTTCTTTTCCCTCTTTTGGGGAAATTGACTTAGGTACTTTCTTGCATTTAGTTAATGGCAATAAAAAACAGATCATGTAACTATGTGTCTTATAGCAAGAAAGGACCTCACATGCTTATCTGGTCAAGTCTCCTGACTTTATTCATGTAAATAACCTTATAGTGGACATCTGTTACATTTAGTCTCTGCATCAGTTCTTTCTCTTCTCTAGGTAGTGGCACACTGGTTTTATTTTAGGGAAACTATCTCCACCTATATTTCAGTAGCAGGGCCACTGTGACTAGTGTGGGGCCAATAAGGTAACTAGGTAGAGTGCAGCATTTAAGGAGGCACTCACTCTCAGGGTTGTACAAGAACAGCTTTGACAGTAAGAGATGATTCTTCAATAATATGCCTTCAATAGATGTCTGCTTGGCTCAGTACCTACTCCCAGCCTAGCTCAGAAACAATGGGGCTAATCCAATCTCTATCTCTAGGGAGGAACATTTGACTCAAGACTGGCTAAAGAGCTTTCCTCCTACTGAGAGGCAGTCATGTGACATGATCAGAACCAATAAGATTCTATTCTGGGACTTTTATTGGAATTCTTGGGAAAATAATCCCTCTGATGCAGTTGTAACAGTGAGGATAAAAGACCTGAAATGCTGGGTCCACCCTATGGAGCAGGCTGCTGGAGCATGAAATCACTGCAGAAAGCCGCAGGCCCAGAAGGGCTATCTCCTAACATATTGTTTAAGCTCCTGGATCCAGCTATCCTGATTTATTTTAAAATCTTCAGGTACAGGGTCAATAAATAACTCTAAACACACACACACACACACTTTTCTTTTTTCCTCCATGCCAGTACATGACTCAAGTTTCTGTTTATATGCAACTGAAAGAGTTCTGTCCATAAATATGAAGTGACAAAGATCCATGGGAGTTGACACTGACTCTTGGTCACAGCACTTTAGTCAAGTGTAGAGAATAAAGCTAGATCTATACTCCCTACATGGCGTTTCTTCATTCCTCTTTCCTGCCTCCGATGCCCACCAGCAGCACATAATAGTTAAGGCACTGAACCACTTATTGAAAGTGCATTTGACCGATATCACAAGTAAAAGATACTTAGAAACCAAGAGCCTTTCCATGATATATTTTTTAAAGGAAGTGTTATTTTCAGATTAATTTACTGCTTGACTTATTATGTTAAGTAAGTGAAGGTGCTGAAGCCAAAAGAGATAAAGTAAAATGGATCCCCATCTCTGGATATTTTTTTGTTCAGTAATCTTTTCGGTACACTTCACAGCCTCTCAAAACTAGCCCCTCCTCATTTTCATCTTCTAGCTGGATGTTGATATGTTGTTGAACTGCAGGGATCAGATGGGTGTCTAGATTATGGTTTATTACAATGCGTACTCAGCTTAAGACCAAGCAGTGCTGATTGATTTTTTAAATTTCCCATTGGGGCACACAATTTGGTTTGCTAATGGTGACAAATGACATTAAGAGACAAATCAGTTTAAATTAATGACTCTACACTTGCAAAATACCCCAGGGAGGGCATGTTGACTCTGACACTGGAGAGAGTGTGGTATTTTTGCCACCTGCAATTAGTGAAGTTAATGAAAAAATCCAAAGGTCATCACAACTTCACACACTGTCGCGTGCCTTTGCATCATCGGGAGGGCTTGCTAAAACACAACTGCGGAGCCCTGCATCCAGAGTTTTGGACTCAGTGGGTCTGAGGTGGGGCCCGAGATTTGTATTTTCTACAGTTTCCAAGATGACGCTGAGGCTGAAGATCTGGCAACATCACTTTTAGAGCTGCTGCTCTATCTTAGGGATGGAATTCAGTGAAAACAGAGAACTGGGGAGAAGTGTTGACCAGAGCAGCATAGTGGAGAAGAACTTTTTGAGGCTGTGATGCAGAAAAAGTTATTCCCAATGCACCGCAATCTTTCCCCTTGCTGTACCTTTGTCCCTTTTCTTTCTGTTCCACACTGACCTACATGTGGAGTGAAGACACTTTTCTTAATTTTAATCAATACTGTTTGCCCAAAACATTTCTTATAGTGAGTTTCTGACATTTTAGAATGATGATGGGATAGGAGTAAGGAGTAATGATGAGGAGTGGATGTAAGGATGAGAGGCGTGGAGACTCCCAGTCAGTGCAAATGCCCAGGCTGCAGTCTCAATCCCCATTGTAGGGCAGGCAGGAGGCAGCCGATCAATGATTCATTGATTCATTGATGTTTCTATTTCTCTCCCCCTCTCCCTTCCTTTCTGAAATCAATAAAAATATTTTTTAGAAAAGATTAAGGCAGAGGAGCAGGGTGAGTGAATGTAGGAAACCAGGAACTTGCCCCACCCTTCCTTCTGGAAAGGCTTTATCTGACTTTCTCTGCGGTGGAAATTTAGACACAGTCAGCATTCAAATAAAGTGGGTTGCCTGTGTTTCCATTATCCCAGACCACATTGGAAATGTGTCTATTTTCTGAGAAACATTGAGCTCCATCTACATTTCTCATTACCATTTAGTAACCGAGAGACTGCAGTTGACTGTAACAGATAAAGGGCAATTGCTTATTTTTCAATCAATTCTTATTGATTTGGGAGACACAGGGTCCTTAATTGTATGTGTGCTTCATCTTCCCATTGGAAATTTCAGCTTCATCTGATAAATAGATTCCAGTTTAAATTACGGTGGATATCTTTATGTCCACTGTAGGAAGAGGCTTTAAGTCTTGCAAATACTTGAGAAGAGAATCTAAAGGACAAGCAAACTTTTCTCTTGCCAGTATTAGCTGTCTTGACTGCTAGTGCAGGCTCAGAAGCCAGACTGCTCAGGTTTGAATCCCAGCTCCCTCATTTATTACCTTCATAACCTTGGGAGAGCTACGTCACCTTTTAATGCCTCAGCTTCTTCATCCGTGAAATGGGTGACGTGCTATTTACAGCATGGAGCTGAAGATTAAGTGAGGATGATGTATGTAAAGCATTTCGTTTTGAGCCTGGACTGTTAGATTTTTTATTACTCTCCCTTTGGGTCAACATGCAAGTTGCCACCACTCCATGGATAAGCCAGCAAGTCTTATCTCATTTTTCCTGAATCCTTTAAAAAAAATGTTGAAATCCATTTTTATATGTCCTCCTTTCAACATTTCTAATACTGTTGATAAAAAAGTATATGCTTTTTCACATACTACTTATTTTTCTTTTCATTTTGACATATTTGCAAGTGACTGTATATTGAGTCTACATTTGTGCTATATACATTTCTCATGCATATATGTATTCAAATATATGCACACACATATGTAGGGTATCCCAAAAATGTACACACACACACTTTGAATGATTATAAAGGCAGTGTTTATTAAAATACATTTCATTTTCAAAATTGGGCTATCAGCTGTTAAAGTATGTATACATTTTTTGGGATACCCTGTATATATGTTTGCTTGTAATTAATTCACAAAAATGGGAACACTGAAATCAAAGGCATGGATTATTTTTTATTTTACTTTTTTTAATCCTCACCCCAGGCTATGCTTATTGTTTTTAGAAAGGGGGGAAGGAGAGAGAGACAGAGAGAGAAACATCAGTGTGAGAGAGAACATTGATTGGTTGCCTTCCATATGTGCCCTGACCAGGGATAAAACCTGCAACCCAGGTATGTGCCCTGACCAGGAATTGAATCTGCAATATTTCAGTATATGGATTGATGCTCCAACGAACTGAGTCACACAGGCCAGGGTGGCACGAATTATTTTTATGACTATGATACAGCTTTTAGTAGTTTGGTAGATGTTTATATGAGTAACTTTTTAAAATTCCTTCTTTAAAAATTGGGCCTTATTTTTGTATATATCATGTGAAAACAGCATTTAAAATGTATTTATTTGCTAAATATATATTTCAAAATTATCCTACATAATAAAGAGCTAATATGCAAATGGTTGTCATGCCCTCGTGCCCTTGCACCCTTGCGTTGGGGCTGGGGGACCTGAGGCTGCGCTCTCTTCCCTGCAGGGCTTGACGGGGGTGGGGCTGGCCGTGTCTGGGTCTCATGTGATTTTGAGGTGCACATGGGTGGGCGGGGACTTGACTCTGGGTCCCACAGTGCGCCCCAGAGTCTGACAGGAGGGAGATTTTCATATACATTTTACTAATTTTCTTTCATCTCTGACACTTCTATTATAGAGAAAGGGCAAATAGCAATATTAAAATATTTCCTCTAATTCCCTTTTATTGTGCATGATTTTCATGCACTGGGCCACTAGTTTAATCTATAAAAACCTCATTACTTATCTCTAAAAGTTTAAGATTTTTAGCATAATCAAAACAACTTTATCATATCTAAATTTTCAAAAATTTTAATTTGAGATACTTATAAATTAATATGTAATTATACAAAGGAATTTTGTATATCCTTTACCCAGTTTTTTCCAATCTTTGCATAATTATCACAATCAGGAAATTACTTTGATACAATCCACTGCACATCAAAAACTTTTAATAATAATTATTTAATATCATTACACACAAAGGTAGTATTTAAATTTCTTCATTGTCTCATAATATTTTCATTGTTTATTATAATCAGGAGGATCCTTCCATTCTTTTTTTTTTTTTTTTTTTTTGGATCCTTCCATTCTTAAGAGTGAAACAAACAAATCTCTCTCTTACTAATATTTGCTGCCTTACACAGCCTAACATGGATGTGTGTATTGCGAACCCTCTCTGCACCAGGCATGGGAGTGAAAAAGGGCAGAGGGACAGAGAGAAACTCACCTAGCCACAATTATTATCCCCTATTTGAAGGTAACAAAGCTAAAGAATTCTAATCTGAGGCTTTTCCATGCTTTCTGTGACAGCATGAGAGATCCATGGAAGCTGTAGGGGAATAATTCTTGTAAAAATTCTGGACAGTTTACAACCCACAGGATTGATGGGACTCAAATATTGCTGACACAGCTTAATCTGTTCTGATTCACTGAGCTCAAGGTAGTTAGTTGGGTTACAGATGAAAGGACATGGGAGTTGGTTTTAAGGACGCACTTTCACCCTGATCCCATGACTTACTAGTAGTGGACTTGGGGAAGGTCATTTCATCTTTTTGAAATTCTATATTTCATCTACACAGAGGAAGATGAGTGCCTATTTTATGGTTTAATTGGCTGATGACAAATAATATTTGCAAGGCTGCCTAGCCCATCACAGTGCTCAATAAACGTAAGTGCAACCCAAATACTTGCATGACAAATAGCAAAAAACAAAATGCTATGGAAAACATTGTTTGATGTTAGCAGGGAGGCTGAAATGTTGCAAACTATTCTTTTTAACTCCCTGGGATAGTTTAACTATTTCTCAAGGAAAGAGCAGTGTTGACACAGTGCCCTTTTTTTGTAGAAATGCTCATGAGGAGGGGCTGGCATTCAACCCCCCCCCCTCCCTTTCAAGCCCCTTCCTTCACAGATTGATGCTGGTGCATGCTCCGGAAGCAACAGCTGATCATCTGCTCATAACAAGCCAATAGTGATTTAGCTAGACCCAGTTGCACATCAATGGTCCCTTTGTAGACCATTTTGTACTGTTTTTCTTAGCAGCAAAATGCTAGCCTGGTCATGATCTAGAAACTTGCTGTTCCATTGTAATAGAATATGCATTTCAATGAGAGCTATACAAGTTGAAGGATACTCCTGCTAGCATCAGATCCAGCAAACCAGTGGGAAAATCTCCCAAGTCCTCTGGAATCACTGAGCCTGAAGGCCTTAGGGCTGGCCGCACGGCTGCCCACTTTTAATGTAGATATTTTATTTCTGCTCCACCACTGGCAGTAAAACATTGCAAAGAAATCCCATTATTTGTTCTTTTCCCTTCTAACATGTTATTTCCACACTTATGACTTTAGAAAAATGTTATTTCCAAGCTTTGGGTGTAAAGGGAAAATTTCCTCCATGGCACCTGCCATGGTGTTGTATTTTTATTTCCTCATAAAGAAAGAGTTCCTTTACTATGGAATTCAGAACTTTAAAACATCATTGCTTCATTGTATAATTCAGTTCCTAAATGAACCTTCTTTTCTTTTTATCCTTTGATAATGAGTAAAATGAGTAAAAGTACAATATTGGGTTAGGCCTTGGGAACTGCCTTGAGTGTTTGGGAAAGATTTTAGGATGCTTTCATTTAAAATGTTAAAATCTTTTGGCAATATTAGGAGGAATCTCTAAAGATTTTTCTAATTTAACTATTTTAATAAGCGCTAAAGATTTTCTGTGGGAAGAGCACAAAAACTCTTTAAACAAAGGCCCATTTAGCATTTTAATGCAAATCAGTATAGTTTGGAGAGTCCGCCCATATTTCTAAATATAATGCTGCATAAAATTAGTAGCATATTTTATATTATCCATTCACTTTCACTAATCTCCCTTCTGCAAAGCCCTATAGGGATGAATAGATTGCTTGTAAAATGTGGACTCACAGCTTTCAAATATTTAAAGAAAAGATAAGACCACAAGGCATAGAGGATAGAGGATATGGAATTCTCAAGAAAACATTACTCAAGCTTCAGACACGCTTCTATATCAGTAGCATTGGACGAATAAGACATCTAAGTAATTACCATCTCATGTGGTTCACCAAGATTATGTAAGTGGGAAGTGGTGCTGCCACAGCAGTCCTGGCCACATAAAGGGAGGACACAGGAGGCCATTTCTAGACCTGCTGGTAATTGCCTGGTTTATGATAAAAATGCTCGCTAGTATGCCACTCTTTTGCTTCATGCATACACTTGTACGATTTATGAATTGCCTGCTCTTAAATGAGTCGAATGTAACAGCTGTTTGGCATTTGCCTACTTGTTCATAAATGGCCCTGGAAGATTCCCAATGCTGTTTTTTCCTTTTTCTTTCCCTCTGTACTTTGGGTGGAGACCAGAGAGAGGTGAAGAGGAGAAGGGGGAATGAGAGAGCAATGTTTTTTTCCATGCTGCTGTCAGCTTAATGTTTCTAGCTTAGGAATTCTGCATATGAATGATGATATCTGAAGTCCAACTCCATTTTTAAAGTCTGAAAGTCCAGGAGAGAATTGGATGGTAACTCCTTGATCCAGGGTGGTAGGTACTCCACTACTGAATTAGTGAACAAACAATCTGCATTTTAAGAGCCTGGCAAGATCCTGAATGTAATACTAACCCTCTGATAAGATAGGCATTTGCTAACAGCCCCAGGAATGTAGAGTAGGTTATGAAAATGAAGATTGATGTAGGAGGGAAAAGGGTCTGCTGTATTTGATGTTGAGAAATAGATATCTGGAAGGAGAGAGAAAAGAGATGGGGTTATAAGAAGACATGCCAGCCACTTAACAGAAGCCAGTACAAAAGAGTGACTGGAAAACCTCACATGCAGGTGGAGGATCCCAGGCGGCTGTGATGCAGCATTGCCTCTGCCAAGTGCTTGAGGAAGACTGGCCAGCAAAATGAAAGCAGCACAAAAACTAAGGCTGTTTCAGGAAGGCTGAAACGCATACCAATAAACCCCAGATAAAATGTGTTTCTGGATACTGGAATGCCCTGAATGGGAGCAAGCAGTATATTTAGTGTTTTAGATATGGAGGCTCTTGGATATGCAAGGAATTGTTGAAAAATCTACGCTGTTCATTTTCATGGCTTTAGTGTGCTGTATAAAAGTCCAACTAGGTTTATAACTGGGAATTTAATGGGTTCATTTACATTTCACTCTCCTGTGAGCTCTTAGCCAACAGAAAGTTTTAAAATAATTAGGATAATTTAGTGATTATAGTCTCCAAAAGGCCAAGTGATGGAGTGAGTGTGTAGACTTACTGAATTCTGTCTCTCCTCCTCCTCCTCGTCCTCCTCCTCCTCCTCTCCTCTTTGTGTGTGTGTGTGTGTGTGTGTGTGTGTGTGTGTGTGTGTGTGTGTCTGTGTGTCTGTGTTTAAAGAACAGGAGTTTCCTCAGAGTTTTTAGTGGAAAGCTTAACCCTGCCAGGATTACTCTGGATATTGGAGATGGGTTATTATGATGGTGATTGAAGGCTGGTTTTTATTCTAGGGGCAGAGGCAGCCTGTTCAAGCGTCAATTGTCATCAGCAATAGCTAGTTGAATATTCCAGCTTCTCAATTCCATTTGGGACATGATGCTGGAATAGGGATCTGGGGGAGAAACTTAGAATACCAAACAAAACAGGGAATTTAAAGGCACAGAATTCTAAAGGGGGGAGGGCTGATAACCTCACCCCATTTGAAGAGATCCAGGTCCAAGTTCTCCAACCTCCCCTCTCCCGTGACACCTAGATCTGTTCATTCTTTACATATATCTACCAACTATTTTCCTTCCAATGACCTCTGCATGCATTTTTATAATGATGTGGCTCTGTCTCCCCAGACTGTGAAGTGTTAATGGGCAGAGGCCCCGCCTTGTTGATTGTTGAGACCTTATATCACTTAACACAACGTGTTGCTCACTGTAGAATGTGAACAGCTATTTGTTTCATTAACTATTGAGAGTCTAAGGAATAGCCAAAGGCTTTATACATATGCTGTTAAAAATTATTTTTAAATGAGTGTTATGACTCAAACACAAAAGCTGTGCATACTTTTGTTTTCTTCTGTTTCTTAAAATTTTCATTTCTATTTTTAATATGCTTTTATTGATTTTTAAAGAGAGGAAAGGAGAGGGAGAGAGAAACATTGATCGGCTCCCTCCCGAACACCCCCAGTGGGGACCTAGCCTGCAACGGAGGCATATGCCCTGACTGGGAATCAAACTGGGAACCTTTCAGTGCACAGGATGATACCCAACCAACTAAGTCATACTGGCCAGGGCCATATTTTAATTTGTAAGTTGTCTGGCTGAAACACATTGTCTCCATTTGCTGCACTATCCCCTCTCTCAGGGAGGTGTTGCATTATGGGAAAGGTCCCTCAGGTCTTTCCCAATCCATTTTCCCCAGAAGCATTTCACCTCTGCTTTGTCATTTGTGCGCCTCAGATATGGTGCCAAGGGGCCCTTGTCCTCCAACAGGTACTTCTGTTCAACTCTGTCTGCAGTGAAAGACGCCTCTCAGTTCCTTACCCAGTATTTAATCCCCGTTTCTGAGCTGTATTGAAGGTGAGGGAGGCCTATCTGATCTCCTAAGGGGCTCAGTGCCAGCAGAGTAATTAGCTAGGCTTGGTGCCCATTAGGAGCTTTGATCGGGAAACCCATAACTTTCTGTTTCAATATGGTGGTAGAGAAGGTGCTGGGCTAAAGAAGAATGCACTAGGCTCTTCTTTCAGAACTGTACAAACATTACCCAGGACAGGCTGAGAACTGAACTACACAAATCCTGGATTAAAAAAAAAAAAAGAAGAGATTTATTGGTTCATTTTACTCACCAAATTCTGACAGAGTGTCAGTGGCCTCACAGAAAATTTAAACTAAGGAGGCCTGTATTCCAAGGTGATAAGGCAGCTACAGTTATTGCATTGTGAATGGCGTTTCTTTGGGCACAAGAAAACTCAATGTGAACAGATACGCCTCTGTTAGGATGTTTGTGACTGTAATGAAAGTGGTATCAGGAAAAGCCAACTGCATTTTTTCCATCTTAAAAAAAAAACACACACACCAGGGAGGAGGGGAAGAAATGGGGCATGACATATGAAAGGTACATTTGACCGGAGGACACATTCTGGTTTTGTGGCCACTAGCTTAAATACAAAAGATTTCTGTTGGAGTGAGGTTTGAAAGGCTGACAAGAAATAAAGCAGCCTCAGAAGGCTGTCTGTCTGTGTGGAGTACTTTGCTGGCACCAACACGGAATGTGGCAGCTGCATTTGGTATCCAACCGGGAGCTATAGATTTTTACTAATACTCTCTGAGAAAGATCAGCCAAGACCCTCTAAGAGGAATGCTCAGAAGGTTGGCGTGGCTGCCAGGGAAGCCTGTGGAATTCCACAGGATGTCACTGCACTTCCCTAATGCCTTTCCTTCACGTGGTTTGACTAGAGCTTTTAAACTTAAGAGTGAATCATAATGGAATCACAAAGTGGTCTCATTATGTTAGATGGATTGAAAAAACATATAATGTATGACAGGGGATGTGGGGTGGTGTGTGTGTGTGTGCGGGGGGGCGCGTTGTTAGTGGTGGTGGCTGGCTGCAAGCTTGGCCCATGTTCAGTTAATAAAGGCAGCCGTCTTCTGTTGTTGTTGCTGTTCTATCTCAGCCTTGAAATACCCAACTGGCTAAGGCTGAGAGATCTTTAGCAACCAATAAAATGCCAGGGCTGCTGGAATGGGTCATGCATTCAACCATTTTAGCACGTGAGAGAACTTCCTTTAAACCTATCTCTCTCTTATGTTCCTAGTTTGTTCCTGCCAAGACCATCATGACAATTTCCCCACTCGTCCATGATTTCTCCCACTCTGTACCACACACTCTAATCAGTAAGTGAGTCTTGTCACTTCAACCTCTGGGTTGATTTCCCTCCATCCCAGGGGATTGCCTTGACCATCTCTTGCCTGTATCAATGCAATAGGCTTTTGCCCTGGCTACTGGACAAGCATTCTTCACACTGCCTCCACTTGCCTTTTTAAAATACGTGTCTGACCTTCTCCCCTTTCCTCTTAAAACCTCTCCTTTACTCTCTAGTGGCCACAGGAATGTCCAAATCTTGCAGTGTGACAGCAAAGGCCCTTCACAGATCCCTCTTCCACCATCTTTCTCTCTTACTCCCTGGCTTGCTGCCACATGGGAAATATTTACCTTTCCCTTGATTGAAAAAGGAACACCATTTTCAATTTTCCTTTATTGCACAAGTTCTTGCCCCACCACCTAGACCGAACTTCCCCTTTATCTCTGTTTGCAAAATTTCTTATCTCCCCAAATACAGAACATATGTTAGTGCTGTTTCTGCAACTCTCCTATCAAAGCATAGCCAGCCCTCCTTCTGCTCAAACTGATTTGTACTCACCTCCTTCAAAGCACTTTCCAGACGGTTAGTAACTTTCTCAAAGATGTAAGTAACGTAGCATTCATCTCTAGGTCTTCAGTGCCTGGCACAATGTCTAGCATGATAAATCTAAATTAAAAAGCTGACTGACGATAAATGAACCATTCTTGGGCATTAGTAGGTATGATCAGCTGCCCATATAAACAGCTGTGGCAAACTATCAAGTGAGAGAAATGAAACTTAATCTGTACAACATTTTCTCTTCTTTTATTCACACTATTGCCCTCATTTTCTCTCAGAAAAGACTTCTGCAATGTGTTACCTCAATCTCTAATGGCAAAAAACCTATTATTAATGGAGTGCCAACTTCATCTCAGACACTTTGAGGAGTCTGTGTGTCAGGACATAAGACAGGTAAGGTCCCTGCTTTCATGGGACTTATCATCTAGGTTGGGCAAGACAGACATTAATTTAACAAATATGAAAATAAGACTCTTTTGGATAGTGATAAGTGGTATACAGGGAATTAAAGCAAGGATACATTTGGAGCAATTGACTAGAAGGATGTTTCAGATAATCATTATCACTTGCCTCTGAGAAGGTGCCGTCTAAGTAAAAAGTGAATGACAATAAGGAAAGAAGGTCCTAACCCTGTGAAGACATGATGTGGGTGAAGTTGGGTAGGGTGGGGAGGGTTGTGCGCAAACACAGCGACAGCTGGTGCAAAACCCAAAGGAGGGAACAAGATAGTTACATTTAGAAAGAACAGAGGGCCCCAGTGGCTGAAGAAAGGCACAGAGGGGAAGAGGGTAGTAGATGAGTTTTGCGAGGTGGGAAGGGGAAGATGGTAAAGAGAGCTGGGATGGTTTTCTGATCACCCTGGGAAGTCTTTGGAGGGCTTTCGGCAGGCAAGCTGCATGGCCACAAGGCTGGAGGCCCTATGGAACCGGCACATAGCACAGTTCTCAAGGGTTTCCTAATATAATCCCCCCGGAAAGTGAATGTGCACCTCCCTGCTCCCCAGAGCCCCTCTGTCTCTGTCTTGATTTCTTTCCATTCCCATTTGTCTCTCTCTTACTGCTCTTGAGGACTCTGGGGCATATTCTAAAGCAGTGGTTCTCAACCTGTGGGTCGCGACCCCTTTGGCGGTCGAACGACCCTTTCACAGGGGTTGCCTAAGACCATCCTGCATATCAGATATTTACATTATGATTCATAACAGTAGCAACATTACAGTTATGAAGTAGCAATGAAAATAATTTTATGGTGGGGTCACAACATGAGGAACTGTATTTAAAGGGCCAGAAGGTTGAGAACCACTGGTCTAAAGCAATCAACCACATGATATCTATTTTTCTTTGTTATATCTAAAATTTTTATGTAAATTTTATGGTCTATGTTCCATTGTATCTCTATTATCCAATGGACTTTATGCTCTAAGACAATGCAATGAATTTTTCCTGTGGCTTTGCAAATTTCCAGTGTAGCCTATACATATCATAATTTGAGCGGCATTGAAATAGAGAATAGATTGACTTATTTGAGTGAGATGGGTTATCAGTGGTTCTCAACCTTCTGGTCCTTTAAATACAGTTCCTCATGTTGTAACCCAACCATAAAATTATTTTCATTGCTACTTCATAACTGTAATGTTGCTACTGTTATGAATCGTAATGTAAATATCTGATATGCAGGATGGTCTTAGGCGACCCCTGTGAAAGGGTCGTTCGACCGCCAAAGGGGTTGCGACCCACAGGTTGAGAACCACTGGGTTAGATCCAACATGATGTGGGCATGCTTGACTGGGGGCCTCCACTGAGGAGCAGGTGAAGAAGCCAGGTACTAGTAGAAAGAGATTTTGCCAGTAAGCAGAGTAAAGGAAATAATAAAAAACAAAAAAGTGTTGAAAGAGGGAAGTGAAAGGTTTCCAATGGCAAACTTAACTTACCTCCCTCATTTATTTTACAATATATCCAGAGGGCACTTGTGTGCTCCCATCAGAGAAAGTTCCATAATCAGAGACCATACCTGACTTGTTCACTGCTATATGCTCAGTGCACAGAGCACTGCCATGCACATAGTAGATGCCAGTAGCTATTTATAAAGTAAATAAATGAATGCTTGAATGATGGAATGAGCATGGGAACTAGCTGGGCCTGTAACCATTGTACTGATCTGAGATTCCGCCAGGAAAATATGCCATGAATGAAGAGGTCTCCTAGAAACAATCAGAACATTATTGACATTTGAGGAGGGGGTATGAAGAGGAGGAGTTGGGAAGGAGGAAAAAGGGGAAAATCTATGAAATTAAAGATACATAGGCAGGGAGAGAGAGAGATAGAATTAGAAACAATAGTTTAAAAATAAGTTGTACAGGGATTGAACATATTTAATCAGACTATAAAAGTCTTTCATAATTACTAAGATGACAAAGAAACCCCTTGAAAGGAAGTTTATGAAGCACCACTTCAATCAGGTTCAGAGCCTTTAGGGATCATTTGAGTGATAACTGTGTGGGTGTTACTCCCTGTAGATTATCATTTTCTTCCTGAATTCATTTCCTTCAGCAGAAATGAGAGCCTGCGTCACTCACAGGGCATTCTTGTGTGATGTGTGTGTTTCCCTACCTGAGAGCTCATAGAATCACAAGTCACAGGAGGCTCACCATGGCCCAAGTAGGAAGGCTCAGTCATCACCCAGAATGAGAGGCCTGAAGACGCCCAGGGCACACTTTTCAATGGATTGTATTGATGTGCCGCTATCATGTCCAAATGACGGAATCTTGTTCCCTTGCATCCTTTAAGTCTCAGCTCACATGACGCCTCCTCTTTCTGATTCCCCCAAGAATTTCTTTCCCTTTGTTCCCATTGGAATTATACGTATCTACAATTTATTAATTCTTTTTAATGATAGTACAGAGAGCTCAATTATCAAGCATACATTATGTATAACACATTTTATTCATATATCCATGTATCCCATCATTCATTCATGAGTTATTGAACATCTTTTAAATATGAGACACTTGGGAAGGTAAATCCTTAGGCCAACAAGACAGTAAAACATGGCAGCAGCCTTTAGAAAGTTTAGGTCTTAGCAGAAACAAAAAGGTACAAATACCATTTGTTGAGTGGCTACTGTGTGATGGGTGCTTTACCTGCATTATTTCGAATTTCCTAACAATTCTGTAAGATGAGAATTTGGAAGCAGTCACTCGGAGAGAAACTGATTTGATTGAAAGCCACATGGTTAGGACACAATAAAGCTGAGATTACAGCTCAGGTCTCTTTGGTTTCCAATTAAACTTTCCTTTTTCTTTTCTAAATTATATTCTTCTTGTTATTCTTTGTTTGCTTGTCAATCTCCCCATAAATGGCAGCTTTAGCCCTCTGCACCCCCTTATTATTATAAGACCTATGGATTAGGTGCATATACCTTTATCGCTAGTTTCTACCAGAGGCTGTAGGATAGGTGCTCAGGAAGGACTTGGAAAGGATGTTTGCTAGAAGGCTCCCACACTAAGCCTTAGACCTCTCCTTCAAAGTGGCCTGGTCTCAGTCACAGCAGCTCTTTCTCAGCTCTGGGCATCTGTTACCTGTATCAGTCAGGGTTTGGCCAGGTATTTGAAGAGAGAAGTATTTGAACACTGAGAACTGCACATCCTTGACAAGTTCTGGGAGCCAAGGTCAGGAAGAAACTGCTCTAGGGATCTGAAAGTGCCAGAAGCAGAGGGAAGCCAGCCAGCCGCCATGAAAGTGACTTTTGATAAGACACTGGATCTGCAGGTCACCGAACCTTGGCGGCTGCTGCTACAGAGGAGTGGCTTCTTCTCTTTGCTTTCCAAACTCTGAGAGAGAAGCTTTCCTTAGAGGCACCTAACCCAGAATCCTGGTAGGGAATTCTGGGAAATGTAGTTCCCAAGGGGGAGAAAAGAGGATGCTTTGCCTTGATATCTGGCTCTTGCGGAACTTGGGTTCTTTCTTTGCTTCTTAGATAATATTCCTCACTGTGAGCCCCTTGACCTTTTCCTCACTCATGCTGCACTCTCATTAGTCACCTTGCATCTCGTTGTCATACTAACATGGGCAACACCAGAACTTTTGCCCATAGCAAAGGGAAATCTATTTCTTATGAGAATAAAAAATATTTTTTTTAACAGAGACTAAATTATGAGGTATAAATCTGGGTAGGGCTTTCAAGTAGAGCCCTAAGCAGTGCTGAATTGACTTGAAGAATGATGAAGGGTTGGCTTCTCTCTCTCGGCAGCTGCGAGTTTGGTCAGCCCTTTGCAAAGTAAGAGGAAATTTAATGAACCCAAATAAGACATGACCCTTTGTGGCTATAAAAGTTACACTTTGAAAAAGCTCAGCTGGTCAAGAGCCACTTGAAAATGATGTTACTGCTGGGAAACTCTGTCAAAAGTCCACTCTTCTTGGTTAGCTTCCTTCTCTTTGAGGGAAAACAAAGAGAGGTTTTACAAGCTAGAGAAGGGTCATTTTGCTATTTGAAAGAGTGCATTCAAAAATTGAGGCCCAGTGCGATTGGGAGACATCCATAGTCAGTACTTGTTTATTTGCCCAGCTTTACACCATGTAAGTGATGCGGAATCCTTTCCACCTCTAATAATAACACCACCGTGGTTGTGAGTTAATGGAAAGCCAGAATGGCCCAATGAGAGCTGCGCTCAGATTAACCACTGTGGGTCAGACAAGTCCACAGCTGTGGTTGGGGTGGGAGGCCAGAGCAGTGGGAGGCGGGGGGTGGTGGGCGTGGGGGGGGGGTGAGAAAGAGCAGCAGGAGCCTGTCTTAAAATATTTTTGCCTAGTCAACAGATTTAATGTGTGATATTTGACCACGAATTCATCAACTGGAGGATTTGCGAAGGATTGGGAAACAACCACTTAATTCATCTTCTATGGCTTCTAATTGTACAGAGCAGCACATTTTCAAAACCTTTTGTACCACGGAGTCTTCATTGTGGAGTGCTTCATTTGCTTATACAGTAGGCAACAGCGCCTAAATGGTGTAATTATTATGTGTTTCTAGTTTGCCTCAAATTTTGATTCAATCAGAATTCCTAAATCTGACAGCCTATAATCAGACAAAGGGAGTGAGTGCTCTGGAAGCGAGGGATTAACGGAGGGGAATTAAACTGTTGTTTAGAAACAGCTTAGACCAATATGCAAGCCCATTTAGGAGTCTCTCCATAAATATCCCCTTTGTTTTGTCTAATTGCCGGTTTGAATGTATCAGACTCATCAATGGGATTAGGGTTAATAGATGTTTGGTCACGCAGAACATGCAGAGGAGGCATCTGATACACACACACAAAAATTGCACTTAATGAGCTTAGCAAATGTTTGCCATATTTTTAATGAAGCCTGGGGCTGTCATTTAGAAATGCTTAGCAACTGCTTTTCCATCCTTGAAAATAGAGCAACTGAAGGACATTAACACTATGTACACCCGTAAATAAGAGGAGCTATTTAAAGCCGCCAGCCAGGAGGAGGGGATGATGACATTTTTCTGTCGCGGAGCCAGTGATACTTAACACTCTGGGTGTGGGTTCAGTGTGTGTGACAACATAGTTGGGAGTTTCCAGTTTCCCAAAGTGGATTGCGGGGCGTGAGGTTTTTGCAAAGGGTCAAGTAACCATTTTCTTTTTTTAAGTGAAACCTGTTTAGGATCGAATCTCCCGGCCTCTGCTTCTGTTTTTACTCTTTCCTTTTCGCCCTTTCCAAGGATCTGGAGAGAGGCTTTTGAAAAAGAAGGTTGTGTGTGGCTGCGGTTTCCCTGGTCCCAAACCTGCCCTGGCCACTAGGCAAGCTGCTCCCCAGGCTCAGCCAAGCGGGGCCAGATCGGCAAACTCTTGGGATTGATTACTCAGAAGATTGAGTGATCCATCTGCGGAGCCCTTGGGACTTGGCTCTGAAACCAGGGCCGTTGGCAGTAATGGGGACTTACTGAAGGAAGCCGTGTGGCTTGTGCTCTCAGAGCACAGACTGGGCCTAAAAGAATCCGGTTCTTCTGAGGGAAGGTTTGATTTTGATAGAGCACAAAATGCAAATCCAATGGATTATGATTAAAGACAATAAAGGGTGTCTTCGATCCTTGGTTTTCATAGGGCCAATTGACTTCAAGGGCTTCCTGCTCTCTGCCATCTCTTCCAGCCCTGCCTCTCAAGGAGGCAAAAATAGATACCACCTCATTAAAAGTGCGCGCTATGAACTAAACACAACTAGTGTGCAGCTTTGCTTGAAAATGAACAACCCTCCTGCGACGGCAGCTGTACTTTTGTGTTGAAAGATGGGATCATAATTCTTATCAGGAGAGAAGTAAGAAGGGCCATTTCTAGGATTGTACAGGAGCACCTGCCATGTACAAAATTATAAAGTTTTCTTTGGAGGGAGTAGAATGAAGGAAATCAGTGTCATGAGGGGGAAAGGCCTGTATATTTTGCTCTTGTTCTTGTGGTGATGGTGGTGAGGGTGCTGGTGGTCATGCATGTGTCTGTGTGTTTATATATTTTGCTAGTCATTTGTCATCAAGTGCTCCTTGCCCTCCAGCGACTATTAGAATGCCTGGTTTGATAAATGAAGCTAGAGATATTACCCAAGGCTTTATGGCTTCGTGGTTTAAAAACATTGTCAGTAATAAGCTATTTTTCTTTTAGAAGTGTCTAAATTCTTGGCACCCACACCAGTGGATCCGATGAATTCCAAAAAAACATTTGTTAAATGGCCCCTTGGGTCATAGGTCCAAAACCCAAACACCTATAGGATCTAGATTGGTAATATAAATGAATGAATCTAGGTAGATGAAGTATTAAGGAGTGGGAGTAATGTCCCATCTGAAGAGAGCAGTTTCAAAATTCCGTATTAAAAGTAAAAATGCTGGCCGGCTGGTATGGCTCAGTGGTTGACATTTTTTCAGGAGTGTTTACATGTCCTCCCTATGAAAATCAACCCAATAGCCTTTTGAACACCTACAAAGGATAGGGCCATGTGCTGTGGAAGGCAGAGTAGCAGAGGCTGTGTCACCTTCTATTTTTAAAGAGGTGGTAATCTCTCAGGAACCATAATGGGCTATTTATTTTAAAGATAGGGATAACTTTTGGGAGAACACCATATTTTTATACAAAACAAAGGAAATGCATGTTTGTTGTGATTTTTGTATTTTAAAGTCAAAGATTTTTTCATAGCTAAGACTCAATGGGTCCAACAGCACATGCTTTCTCATAAAGAAGAGCAGCAAAAGAATGCAAATTTGGAGCAGAAATGTGATTAGAAGTCTCTTTGGGAATGGGGTATTGAAGGACTGGGTAGACTTCTTAGGTGGGTCTGTTTAAACTTAGGTTACCTTCAAGGTCTGGAATTGGCCATGTTATACATTTTATAAGTTCACGTATCCTTATGTGGCTTTGAGTAACTCTGAAATTTAATAAACAGTTTTAACATAAGGCCAGCCTTATAGGGAAACAAAGGTAGTTTACCACTATGTCTGTGTTTTAGAGAACTTAAATGTATTTCAAATATGATAAAAATCAAGAAAGGCCAAGATGTTAAAACTTGGCATTTTTGTTAATTTTATCTATTCCTAAGTTTCTTTAAGGCTGATTTTTTTTTTTAATTTAAACAACTGTTTCAAAATGTAGTGAAATACACATAATCATCTTCATTATTTGTACATGTATAAGACCGATTTGGTATTAGATGAAGCAAAAATTTTGTCTCAAATTGTTTCGGAGGAGTTAATTTCTAAATGTTGATATTTAGGTTGGAAAATGGAAACTGTTCTTTTTCTCAGTGAACTCAAAAGATGGCAAGATCGGAACTTTACAGTAAAAAAAGGAACACCTTATCTTTGGATTTCTTACTGAGGGTGCCAGAACAGAGGCCCAGCGCCCAGCAGGCCTCGGCTCTGGAATGCTGCCCATTGGGAACGGAGACTGTTGCTGCCCATGAAGGCGGTGGGAGCAAAAGTTTACAGCTGACTGGTTTGGTTTGCCTCTAGCTGATCTATGGCCACTGAACTGTTTGGGCCTTTTCATAGGTGGGGGCAGTATTTGGGTTATTTATTCTGAGAGGAGGCTAGATGCTATTTCCATCTGCCTCAGAGTATTTGAAGAGATAAATGTCTGCCACATCCTGATAAATGGCCTCCATGGTTCATTGCCAGATAAACTGAGTTATGGCTCCTATATTTCATTTCAAAGAAAACTTCAGCCATCCAAAGAATGCACTGCAGCCTTCCATTTGACCAGGGCAGCAAAATGTTTTTCTGTTTAAAGGACAAGGTTTGCACAGTAGCTCCTTAGGGGGACTGGAGGGTAAGGGATAAATAGAAAACACTCTGTAAGTCAGGCTAGTAAATCAAGTGTGGTCCATTCAAAATATGATAAAGAATCCAGGGAACAAAACCTAATAGTCTATGTCCGGGCTGACTTCAAAATCATTTCTACCTCAGCACTCACATCCTCAGTCAATTATAATCATTCTAGAGCACATTATCTTTAAGGATAAACAAAGGGTGGCACACGCTTTTAAACATTATCCAGAGAATCATAAGACATGTCCTTTTTTTGTAAGAAATATGAAAAAGGTATAGATTTTGGGCAATTATGTGTACCAGTGGATTGAATACAAATGTATTGTAGATACCAACTGATTTTCAGATACCAAATGGCAAGGGGATTATAATTGTAAATAGCTTTGTCATATACACAGAGGGATGTACATAGCCTGTGTGCATCACTTACTGGGATAAGGACACCTACATTTGTTAAAAGGCTGAACTGGTGGGGTGGAGTATCTGTTGATGGAAAGAGGGGGCGTGTTTCAGGGGAATGGAATGCGTGAAATCGGTGCCTTCCTGGGGAGCATGTGTTCACCAAGACTTTTGGGGAAACAGACAACATAAAGAGGGAAGACCCTTTGCATTCTTGTTAGCACAGAAGTGAGGTGAGCCAAGAACACACTTGGGATTTAACCAAATTAAGCAGAGGGTCCATGTGTGCCGTGCTGTACGTCTTCTGCCTGCCTGGACATCGGGGTTATGCTTTGTGAGACAGCTATTATGATGGGACAAAACAATGCCATCTGAGTACACGCTAATTGTGGGTGGATCCCAAAGGGGTTCACCTAGCTCCACATTCCAGGGGTCTGGAAAGGGCGTGCCACAGGCTTAGTCCTAAGGGCAGTGGTTCTCAACCTTGGCTGCACATTAGAATCACCTGGGAATCTTTTTAAAATCCTGATTTCTGGGCCTCATCCTCCGGAAATTCTGTTTGTTATGGGGTGGGGCCACAACATTAGTAACAAAGAGACAAAATTTCTGGAGGATGAGGCCCAGAAATCAGGATTTTAAAAAGATTCCCAGGTGATTCTAATGTGCAGCCAAGGTTGAGAACCACTGCCTTAGGGGAAAGAGGTGCAGTTATATATGAAAGAGTTCAGTCCCTGAATCTGAGAACGCTCCCACTGTAGGTATGAAGCTCTCCTGCTGTTTCTCTGGCTGACTTTGGGCAGTCATAGATCCCTGTGGCCTTGCCCAATTAAAGCATACTTGATCGCTACTTGAAGGAAACTGGCAGGAACCAGGAGCTCATCCTTCTGGTGTCCTCTATGATTTGGTGTCAGAATGGAGCAAATGAAGCAATTTCCTACTCCACCCAGCAGGAGGAGGTGCAAGCAGACTCATGCATGTGCTGGAAATTTCATATAAGTATGACTATTTTCCATAAATTTGAGACTGGTAAAAAATAATACAACCTTAGAATACTTTTTCCTTCCTGAGATGATGGTACAGTATAACCTGGCACAAAAATTTAAAAACATATGCACACAAAATAAGCATTGAATTATGAATATGATCCATGTGATCATTAACCTAAAGAGACAGTGACTAATTATGAATCACAGGGGACCTTCCATAATAAACCTTCTACCTTCAACTACCTTTCACTACTTCACATGTTGAATTATCTGCCCATTTTTCTTAAAATTTTCTGTGCATATTGTACTATTCACATAATTACTTGTCTTTCCAACTAGACCGTGAAGTACTTGGAAGCCTTTGCCTTTTACAGGATCAAACCTATTAAGCACATAGTAGGTGTTTAATTAATTGTAAATGAATGGATGTTTACTAATAAATGCTTCTGAAGCCTAACATGAAAAGCTTGTTGTTTCCTGCCCTCTCCCCAAGCTTGATGTTTCTAAATAAATGTAAAAGGGTTATTCCAATGCAAAGTGGAAAAGGAGATATGTTTATCATGATGACATATAGTTCTAGTTGGTGTGGGACAGAAAATAGTGAGGCTATTTAAGGAGAGTCACTAACTATAGAATTCTGCTAAATCTGAGTGCTATTGATTTAGGATTTGGGCTCATTTATGCATTTGACCAATCCAACACTCAAAAAAGTTGGAATGACATCATTCAGACAAGACAGAATGGACAGTCTCCATGGTCTTACAGCAAAGCAGGAGTCATGGAGGCAGCAGGCATCCTTGGGTTCAAATCCTGTCATCGCCACTTACTAATTCTGTGATCTTGCATAATGGTCATATTAAGTCCAATCCTCCATGACAATATAAATGTTCAGAAGGCTAATGTTTATTAGAATATTCTAGGTCCATGTTCTGTGTCTCAGAAAACGGTTCCGATGGTGTCAGGTGCTCTGATTGCAGCAAATATTCCACCAGGATCTGAATCCACAAAGCAGACTCTGTGTGAATTTTTCAGAGAATCCGCACCAACCATGTCAGTACAACTAATGAATTTCCGTCTCTCCTTTAACACACAACACGTGCTTCTTCAGTGCCTCCCACCTCCCAATCAATACACACTGACTCCAAAATAATACACTGCAGGCAGCTCCCTGTTTCAAGAAATGAGATGCACGTTCTCTTCCTTTGATCAGCACCATTCCTTCAGCCTTGCTGGTCAGCCTCTCCGGAACCACTCCTACTCCAGGGAAGGGGACAATGGATCTACCATTGCATCTTGGGACTGCGTTCACATTACCTGGATTATGGCAACGACTCCTCAGGATTGAAAGATGCACAGTTCGAATAACTTGAAACCAAAATCACCAATGGTAATGTTGCTGCACATCTTTCCTACAAATTAGTACAGATTTTGAAAAGTAACTATTATAATGCCCATAGTAGTAAAACAGAATTCGCTACAACTTCTTTAATTGCTGCTAGTTCCAGGAGCTGATTCATGACATCCTTCCCTGTTCTTTAGGGTTCTCTTATTTAGGGGTCACTTTTCTCACCTGCTCATGAGATCACAATGATGGACACCTTCCTGTAATCATTTAGCTTGTGTACATCTATATGTAGATGATCACATGACATCAAATACAAACGTCTCTCACCTTCAGAAGCATAAACGTAAAATATTTTTTTCTTCTTATTTGACATACATGTGAATTTAGGAATATCTGTGCTCTGATCCCTGTTTCCGCCTATCATAAGGCCGGTGATGACTCAAAAATCACAATATATCAGTATTTGTAAAGGGAACAAATAGGATCTATTAGATTTTATGCCACTGTCTGAAAAGTGTAGAGTTTCTCAACATCCATTTAAATTAGACTCTGATTTAATAACTCATCAAGGGTTAGATAGCATTTCAATTGAGTAATGCTAATATAGAAGTTGGAACTAGGCCAATAGGATTTGAGTATCAGGGGACCATACTTAATTATTATGACCCAACCAGAGATGTGATGCCTTGTCTTTTCGAGCCAGCTGAACTGACAGGGAAGCGTGCCAAGGAGAGGGCATGCCAGTCTGGCCTTACATGCCCTAAACTTGCTGTCTAGGTTGATTCAGTGGAAAGAACATGGGTTTTGTAGACAAATCTCAGATTGAATTCTGGCTGTTGCACTTATAACCTTGACGCCTTGAGCATATTACTTAACCTCTCTGAGTCTCAGTTTGCTTTTCCATAAAACAGGGATTGTATCTCCCCTGCAGCTCTGTTTGTAAAAATGAAATGAAAAACAATAACTCATGTCTGATCATCGGACCATCACAGAGTGGCTACTCTAGAACTCATCATTTCTTGGCTCTCTTTTCTTTCTGCGTATGTCAAATTAATGGCAGACAATGTTTTCAGCAAGTTGTTGAAAACAGCTACTTCTATATAACGATGCTGAAATTCACTAGGTCTTTAATGCTGGGAATAGACATGCTCATGAAAGTCATAGAATGTAGAGCACAATCCTTCTCTATAACAGTCATTTATTTTTTTTCTCATTTTGGGCAAAAGAGGAAAATATTAGCCCATGGAAAAGAAATTTGTTCTGATTCTCCCCCTCTCTTCTTCCTCCCTCCCTCCCTCCCTCCTTCCCTCTCTCCCTCCCTCCCTCCCTCCCTCCCTCCCTCCCTCCCTTCTTTCCTTCCTTCCTTCCTTCCTTCCTTCCTTCCTTCCTTCCTTCCTTCCTTCCTTCCTTCCTTCCTTCCTTCCTTCCTTCCTTCCTTCCTTCCTTCCTTCCTGGCAGAATGGGGAACTTGAATCAGAGTTTTGAGGATACAATGAATTTGGCATCTTCATTCCCTACCCTGGAGAAGACCTATGCTGATCTGTAAATTGGGGGAAGGATGCAGCTGTGTTGGTCAGCATGTAAAATAACATGCTGTCCTTATAGAACGCGATGTGCAAAGCACCAGTTTAACTTGACATTCAAGGCACTTTAACACCTGTTTCCATAGCTACACTGTAATCCAGACATTTGAGAGGCAGGTCTGCCTCTGCCAGGCCTGTCATTTCAGGGAAATAAATTAAGAAAGCTGATGACAAGGCTTGGATTATACAATTTCTTTAAAGTGCAAAGCAGACCTGAAATCTAACCAGGAACGAACAGAGTTCAAGACAAAATGGATAAAATCCATTTCCGATAACCTTTGTAAGAAAATTTGAGTGCAGTCTCTTTTATACATTTTGTTCCCCAACTCTCAGAAGCAGCATCATATGTTACACCTGGCAGTGATATTTGTGGCACCGTATTTTTCTTATTTTTACGAGGTGATACCATATTTTTAAAAATGGAAGTTTGGAAAAAATAAGCAGATGGGAAGATACTGGTGATAGGGGGGCATGGTGAAGAGAGAAAAAGAGAGAAAGATGGAGTTAGGCAAGTGCTAAAGGGCAAAGCTTGGATAGCAGACACTGCGATATTTGCATATTCACAATATGTTTCTGGCCTAGAGAGCATCTTATTTTTTTTTCTGGAGTTCTGTATGTATTTCTAGGACTCTATATTTATCCAGGTCTCTGGCTACACATGTAAGACTAAGTTTAGATTTGGTGTTTTCTGGATGCTTTGCAGCGGTATTTGAAGAATTCCACGTGCAATATGCATGGGGCTGCAGACATGAGCCGCTCTCACGCAGGAGGCGCATCCAGGAGGCAATGGAGACACCAGGAGGAGCTCTGCGGCGTGGTGGCTGGCGGCCCAGTAGGCAAGGCCTTTCAACGCTATTGTCATGGAGGATTTCTGAGTCATTTAATTTAGTTTCGCAATCTCTTCCAAACAAAAGCAGTATAGTAACAAAATCAGACTGTGCAGCAAGGAAACAGCTACCTTCCCCTGAAAGACCCTCACAGAGTTGTTGTTCTTTTGTTTTTACCTCATGTGTTAATGAAATTTAGGGTTGAATAAGTCTAGTGGAAAATCAGCTAATGCCTGCTTGCCTGAGTGCTATTTATTTACTTATTTTAGTAAGTAGGTAGGGGAGACAATTATTTTGGAAGGGAAGGTGAGGAGAGAGTGAGTTAGAAGAAAGGATTGCTAAGGGAATAGATCTCAAATGTTCTCAGCACACACAAAAATAATAATTATGTCATGTGATACAGGTGCCATCTAACGCTATGGTGATCATCATTTTGCAATACATAAGTGCATCAAATCAATACATAGTACACTGTAAGCCTACACAATGTTATGTGTTCATTATGCATCAATAAAGCTGGTTTAAAAAAGAAGGGATTATCACAGGGCTACATGCTCTCCTAGGGATGAGGCCCTCGCTGTCATGGGAATGTGCTCATCATTAGTTGTTTTACTTTTGTGCCCTTTTCTTAGTATTTATGCCACCCACAGCCTTCACACCCCCAGGGCCAGGTGACACTGATGACTCAGCCTGGCTGGTATTTCCAGCATCGTCTAGAAAATTTACTTTGGGGACAATATATTGAAAACATTTTTGTTGAATCATGAAATATCCCTTTTTACTGATGTTTTCCAGTACTTTATTGAAAAGTGCTTTATAAAGGGAAATTTGCTAGTGGGTTTGCTTCAAAACAGGTGAAGTTATCTATTTTTCCAAATGGCAACACCAAAGAGGAAAAGTGTGAAGTAAAATGATTAACACATAAAATGTGAAGAAATTCATGTGATCTTATCGGCCAAGGGGAAATGGGCGTGTGCTTGTATGTGTGTATGTGTGTGCACATATGTATATACACACATACAAGAACAGACGTTTAGTTTTTTGTTTATATTAAAATTTACTCAGTACAACAGAGTTTAAGCTAATATAATGCGTGGAGTGCTTTTTAAATTTTTATTTGTGCTTGGGTCCTCTACCTTTGCAAGCACGTGCTCTTCATCCTCTCCCACCCAAGGCAGCTGTCTGCACAGAGGCTCTGGAGACAAGGAGACGGATGATACTCAACATGCCAACCGAGACTATGCAGTGAGACAAAACCTCACAAGCCAGGCTATTGGCCTGAAGGAGGATTTCCCAATCCAGAGGAGGGAAGCTGCTACTTTAGTCCATGTCAGCCTGACCTGCCTAAAGCACAGAGCTTTTGATCTGGTGGTTGTATAAGTAATGTGTTCCCCTTTCCAGACTCAGGGAATGGTAGGAAGTAGGAGAGGGAGGGAGGGAGGGAGAGAGAGGGGGGGGGGGGAGAAAGAAAGATAGAAAGGAAGAAAGGAAGGAAGGAAGGAAGGAAGGAAGGAAGGAAGGAAGGAAGGAAGGAAGGAAGGAAGGAAGGAAGGAAGAAAGAAAGAAAGAAAGAAAGAAAGAAAGAAAGAAAGAAAGAAAGAAAGAAAGAAAGAAAGAAAGAAAGAAAGAAAGAGGTAAAGATAAATGGATCCCGATTTCTACCTTTTCCAGTTCTTCCAAGTCCCCAGTTCTGGGGAAAGCCCTCTTGCAGTCTGCCCCATGCATTCCGAGGTGCCACCTTGTCTACGCAATCATGGTGGCAGAAGATGTAGCAGGGTGCCTGAGACCACCCCAGGCTTGATGATTTGCCTGGAATTGTTCAGATTTATTACAGCGAAAAGATACAAAAAAATATATATCAGCAAGGAGAAAAGATGTCTGGGGGAAACTCTGGAGGAAACCAGATGCAAGTTTCCAAAAGTCCTCAGCCAGCAGGTCACACGAGAGGCACTTGATTCCCTCAGCGAAGATCGTGACAACACATGTAGGATGTTGTCTTCCCGGGAGCTCGTTAGAGACTCCGTGCCCCGGGTGTTTACTGGGAACTGGTCATGAAGGCATCCTCTTCCTGGCACGTGCCCAAATCCAGACTCCCAAAAGGAAAGCAGGGGTTCAGCATAAACCCTGTTGTTTGTACAATCCGTTTAGGGACACTGATTCTCTCTTATCAGTAAGTATGCTAGGAATCCTTCCAAAATCAAAGTTCCCAGACACCAGCCAAGGACCATCCTTGCAAGCACGTCTTAAGATAAAGCTTCAGGCGTGCTGCAGAGGGCGATCAGGCAGGGGCTCTGAAGATAAACTTCCTGGCAGCCTTCCGTTCTCGGGCGGCGTGAGTGCTACGTTAAAAGACCATGGGGCTGCCACGGGCTCTGCTGTGCCAAGGAAATGATTCTGCAGAAGAGCCTGGGGTGACTAGTCCAATTGCGGCAGAATCACAGTCTGCAGAAGCAGGAGTAAGGGGAGGCCAAGTTGTCCAGGGAATCCTGTCCACAGCATATTTTCAAGGCAAAAGAATGGACCACAAGTTCATCAGCCACAGACAACATTAGAGGCTAGCAGGAGCCACGATAACCACAAAGAGAAGGAAAATCCTTCCAGCAGGCACATATCCAAGGACCAGCACAAGTCCAGAGGCCCCTTTCCCTCCATGCCAGGCGCCCTCTCTCCCATGCACTCGGCTGCTCTTTGGAAGATAAACAGAGGAGGGAGGGGAGACTGAACGTTGCCTAGTGGACTGTTTAGGTCATGGATCATTGCTTTAAGCCAGAATGCATATTGAATACATTTTTTTTCTCTGCTCACCAGTGGGTAGGCATTTGGGAGCAAGCAGATACTGAGTAATGAAATTATGTTTTCTCCTACATCTTCATTGTAGTATGAGTTAAACTGTGTGTTTTTACTACAATAACAAATTTAATTTATGAGAAAGAGTATTATTTTATTTTCTAAAAATGTTTACAATTTTACTACCCCAGAGCTTTTTTCTCCTTTTAGGTACCTTCTAAAAATGAGAATATGTTGTTACTAGATGATGGTGTTTTCCAATGTGCTCAAGACTCAAAATCCAAAATGTATTAGAAATAGAAAGCTCTTTTCAGGCCGGCTAAAGTGAACCATATGTGATAGATAGTCTTCCGAGATGGCCACGAACAATCACTTGTTTCCTTATGTGGGCAAGCTGATTCATTCATTAACAGGAGATGCCTCTCTCCCTAAAACTGGGCTGGCCCCTCTGATTTGACTCCATCAATAGGACACAGTCCAAATCACACTATCCCAGTTCTGGGTCTAGCCTTTATGAAGACTGATGTCTTTCCGTCTTTCCTTTTTTTCTCTGGAGAAGCCTGCTACCATGTAAGAAACACAACTTCCCTGGCCTTCTATGCCGTGAATATGTCCAGCTAGGTATGTGGAGAGGCCACAGGGAGGAGCACTGAGAAGCCCAATCACCAGTGAGAAAGGAGGCCCCAAACCTGTACCCATAGTGGAAGTGTCCAGTTCAGTACCAGCCATTTATCTCATCCTAGCTAAGACCCCAGATACCATGAAGCAGAGACACTCATTTTTTTTTGGTTAATCCTTGCCCTAGGATATTTTTCTATTGATTTTTAGAGAGAGTGGAAGGGAAGGGGAGAGACAGAGAGAGAAACATCAATGTGAGAGAGACATATCAATTGGATGCCTCCTGCATGGGCCCAGACCTGAGGCTGGGATTGAGCCTGCAACTCAGGTATGTGCCCTTGACCAGAATTGAACCCAGAACCCTTCAGTCTGTGGGCCCATGCTCTCTCCACTGAGCCAAACCAGCTAGGGCCAGAGACACTCTTGCTGTCCAAATTCCTGACCTATAGTTTCTCGAGCAAATAAAATAGTTGTAATTTTTTTAGTCACTAAATTTTGGGCCAGTTTGTTATGCAGCAATAACTGGAATATATAGTAAGAGCATTTTATTTACCAACAAAACTAAAAAGGTCATCATCAAAAAAATAAAAAACACAGATGTTATTTGTTACCCACATGAAATAATTTTAACTCAGACTTTTGGAGTCAAATTACCCTCCAAATAACTCATGATGACCAGATCTCCAAGTCCTTTTGTCACATTAAAATCTCTTGTGGCTTTTGAGTACAGTCCAAGGGACATCAGAATTTACTGCCTGTTTTTTTTCCAAGTAGAAAGTAGGAAACATAGCTTGAATTCTATTGTTCAGCTATCATTACCAGTATTAACTGCTTTGGTAAATTGGTTACAGCTTTTTGCCTGAGGAAATGTTTTTTACTTTTTATTGCAGAAATTCTCAAAAATATACAAAAGTAGGACATTAAGGTAACACAGCTCCCGTGTATCAGTCAATTTCAATAAATATCACTATTTTCTTCCAAAGAATCAATCTTATGACCATCCATTCTCACAAGCAGATTTTCCTCTGGGCACTTTTATCTGAACCTCGGGGTAGAAATTAGAAGAGAGTAAGGAAGAGAAGCAGATAAAAAAAATAGGAAAGGAGGAGAAAGGTGTATACTGTTGAAAACTTGATAATCCTATTCACATCCTATTTCCATTCTCTTTAATCAGAAGATGTATATTCCACTAGCACTCTAGTTAGTCTGTAGAGTAATATTGACTCCAAAATTGAAATAAACTGATTAGCCTTCCTAAATTTCCAGCAATGGCCATGGTTCAGGCTTTAATAAGTGCCTATGGTATAAACACTTCCAGAAACCATTTCTAAAAGAGCGTCCTGCAGGAAGGTTTAAACAAAATTTAAACAAGACTTCAAACATAGATTTACAATAGTTTCATGACAAAAGCTAAGGCTTAAAATGTTTTAGGAGTTGCTGCGGGTTTCTGATTGAGAACATAGTGTGTGTTATACATTAGCTGTTTAATGTGTTCAGTTGTTGAATCCAAAATTGCTTGGAAGGTTTAAATGTTGGCAGGCATGAAAACAAACACTGGTTCGCGTTCTCAGGGCCTAACAGAAATCAAAGCAAACCTAATGGAAGGCAGGCTTAATCATTTTTCTTCATGTGACTAGTAAAGATGTGAACCCAGCTTCAGTTTTACATTTAAGTGGTAATCTTCATAATTACATCTGGGTTACCACATGCAATGCCATGTTTTTTCTCCATAGCTGGAAAATAAAATGTGAACTTTTATATATTCCTCGCTCTGTATCATGTGACCATGGGAGATGGGGGCGCTTAATGAGAATTAGGCATTGGGCCAAAAGAGAATGTAATAGAGATCCGCTTTCTCCTTTCCTTTTTGGGAATCTGTGTCAGAGCTGTGTTTGTCCTGGGGTCAGAGTTTTCCCTGTCGATTTATGGTTATGTAGTGGGACAGAATGGAAGAATAGAAAATTAGGTGAAGAGAATTAAGTAAAATAGGAATTTGCTGAAAGAGGGCTGGTCTGGCAGGCTTAATAGTTTGGAAAGCTTTTGTAAGCTCAGTCTTATTTTGTTACTAAAACTGTGTTTAAGATCTTGAATGTCAAGACATAGATCATAACTGTTTTATAGGTATTTCCCATTGAGAAAAAAGAGTTATAGTTATCATGTATTTTCAACGGTTGGTCTTGAAAGCATTCAATTCTCTTGAAAACACAAAGAGAATCATGAGATATCAGTGTACTTCAATGCCTCGATTTCCTAACAATGGTGCAAAGGACACCAGACTAAAAAGGGGGAATCTGGATGAAAGTTTTACTACACATTCCTCTAGCAAAGCCTGGTAAGGAGCTAAATATACTTAGATTCATCATGCAATGTCCAATATCTCACTAGC